>NC_140590.1:55974136-56574136 GCF_964204655.1 Triturus cristatus | reverse complement strand
AAAGAGTTTGGGCTGATATACATTTTTATTAGTAAAGCCAACACCCAACCACTGTGGTATGCTTTAAATCCGGAGTTTGTGCTTCCCCAGCCTAATCCCTCTTAAAATATACTGCCCACCAGTATGAATGATGTGACTCCTACACCTTGTAATCCTCATTGGTTCATGTGACATTCCCTATAGACTGATTTACATACTTGTATGATTCATTCTCTCTGTATGGTGTGAAGTAGTGTGACACCCTACACCGATATGAGCAGCGCTATACAACAAATGAAATGTATGTGAGAGAGGGGCTATGGAGAGATGAGGGGCACTGGTGGAGGGTGGTAGTAATGGTATCTGTGGAGAAAGGGGCGCCAAAAAAGACTTTCGCACCAGCGCTAAAGCCGGCCCTGTCATGGCCTTTCTGTTTTTATTTAATTAGCAGTCCAGTCAATAGGGAAACTGTGGAACATATTAAAGTGTGTGCTAATTATATTTACTGATATATTCAATGTTTCAAGTTCAAAGGTGATTTTACTAATGTTTTTTATGAGAATAATGAAAGTGGAGCTGGATGGTGGCTGCTATGGGGCTGGGGCCCAAGGTCAGCTGTGAGATAAAATGCACTGGAGAGGGGTGGTAGAAAAGTGGATAATCCGGCTTGTAGCACTTGTTTTGAAGCCTGGCCTGTTGGAAATTGAGGGTTTGCACTTAGGTCCAGACATTGCTCATACTTTGAAATAACTCTCCTCGTGCTCTGTATACACACAGAATCGATGAATGTATCATGGTGACTGCTTGCGAGTAGATATGATGTAATCTAGGGCTTGTAGGCTACCACAAGAAGCCACAAATTGGGCCCGCAGCGGCCCACCCAAATGCACCCTTGCCCCACCCCAGAAAAAGTCCTGGAGCAGGGCCTGCCTCTGACCGGTGGGGGCCCAAGGCATGCCTGGGCACCTGCCAAGTTGCGCACACAGGGGGCTACACCACGCCTCTGGCACATGTTTCACAGGAGAGCTGGAAGCGCCAGTACCTGCCACTTGGACCCAGTTGTTGTCCTGCAGTTTGTAGATGAAGTTCGCCTTGTTGACGCACCAGACGCCGGCGGGGCCGACCGAGGCGTGGATGGCCTCCCCGGGGACGTTCACCCAGGCCGGCGAGTCCCATCTCCAGATGGTTCCGTTGGAGCCCACTCCGTACACGGCCCCTGCTCCGGCGTCGATCTGCTTCAGCTTTCCAGGAATCACTCTGCAGTCCAAGTCTGGAGAGAAGGGCAGAGGAGAAACAGAAAGGCGTTGAGCAGTTCTCACCCCCTGTAATCTAACTGCTCTCGCGCGACAGGATTAGAAATGTGTGCTTATCGGGTATCGAGTCTGTCCCCACTGGATAGGGTTAAAAAAAGAAGTGACAGAAGATGTGGCAGGCGGCCAGAGCTGCCGCCGTTGGAACTGGGGAAGAAGGTTCGAGTCTCGGCCTCTGCTAGTGTGATCCTCTTAATCTCCCACTGTTAACAACAATGACTGTGTCCGTGTGTAATGCAACTGGTGCTGATGTAACGCGCCCCAATACCTTCAGGTCCATTCGCAATATATAAAGCAGCATTCACCCACTCAAGGTGCACCAGAGGGAACTCGTGATTCCCTGAGTCTGTCCACACTGCACCATGCAACAGAGACAGAGGGAACTCATGGTTCACAGAGTCTGTCCACACTGCACCATGCAACAGAGACAGAGGGAACTCATGGTTCACAGAGTCTGTCCACACTGCACCATGCAACAGAGACAGAGGGAACTCATGATTCACAGAGTCTGTCCACACTGCTCCATGCAACAGAGACAGAGGGAACTCATGATTCACAGAGTCTGTCCACACTGCACGATGCAACAGAGACAGAGGGAACTCATGATTCCCTGACTCTGTCCCCACTGCACCATGCAACAGAGACAGAGGGAACTCATGGTTCACAGAGTCTGTCCACACTGCACCATGCACCAGAGACAGAGGGAACTCACGATTCACAGAGTCTGTCCCCACTGCACGATGCAACAGAGACAGAGGGAACTCATGATTCCCTGACTCTGTCCCCACTGCACCATGCAACAGAGACAGAGGGAACTCATGGTTCACAGAGTCTGTCCACACTGCACGATGCAACAGAGACAGAAAGAACTCATGATTCCCTGACTCTGTCCCCACTGCACCATGCAACAGAGACAGAGGGAACTCATGGTTCACAGAGTCTGTCCACACTGCACCATGCACCAGAGACAGAGGGAACTCACGATTCACAGAGTCTGTCCCCACTGCACCATGCAACAGAGACAGAGGGAACTCATGATTCACAGAGTCTGTCCACACTGCACCATGCAACAGAGACAGAGGGAACTCATGATTCACAGAGTCTGTCCCCACTGCACCATGCAACAGAGACAGAGGGAACTCATGATTCACAGAGTCTGTCCACACTGCACAATGCAACAGAGACAGACGGAACTCATGATTCACAGAGTCTTTCCCCACTGCACGATGCAACAGAGACAGAAAGAACTCATGATTCACAGAGTCTGTCCCCACTGCACGATGCAACAGAGACAGAAAGAACTCATGATTCACAGAGTCTGTCCCCACTGCACAATGCAACAGAGACAGAAAGAACTCATGATTCACAGAGTCTGTCCCCACTGCACCATGCAACAGAGACAGGGAACTCATGATTCACAGAGTCTGTCCCCACTGCACCATGCAACAGAGACAGAGGGAACTCATGATTCACAGAGTCTGTCCCCACTGCACCATGCAACAGAGACAGAGGGAACTCATGATTCACAGAGTCTGTCCACACTGCACCATGCAACAGAGACAGACGGAACTCATGATTCACAGAGTCTGTCCCCACTGCACCATGCAACAGAGACAGAGGGAACTCATGATTCACAGAGTCTGTCCCCACTGCACGATGCAACGGAGACAGAGGGAACTCATGATTCACAGAGTCTGTCCCCACTGCACCATGCAACAGAGACAGAGGGAACTCATGATTCACAGAGTCTGTCCCCACTGCACCATGCAACAGAGACAGGGAACTCATGATTCACAGAGTCTGTCCCCACTGCACCATGCAACAGAGACAGAGGGAACTCATGATTCACAGAGTCTGTCCCCACTGCACCATGCAACAGAGACAGAGGGAACTCATGATTCACAGAGTCTGTCCCCACTGCACCACGCAACAGAGACAGAGGGAACTCATGATTCACAGAGTCTGTCCCCACTGCACCATGCAACAGAGACAGAGGGAACTCATGATTCACAGAGTCTGTCCCCACTGCACGATGCAACGGAGACAGAGGGAACTCATGATTCACAGAGTCTGTCCCCACTGCACCATGCAACAGAGACAGAGGGAACTCATGATTCACAGAGTCTGTCCCCACTGCACGATGCAACAGAGACAGAGGGAACTCATGATTCACAGAGTGTGTCCACACTGCACCATGCAACGGAGACAGAGGGAACTCATGATTCACAGAGTCTGTCCCCACTGCACCATGCAACAGAGACAGAGGGAACTCATGATTCACAGAGTCTGTCCCCACTGCACCACGCAACAGAGACAGAGGGAACTCATGATTCACAGAGTCTGTCCCCACTGCACCATGCAACAGAGACAGAGGGAACTCATGATTCACAGAGTCTGTCCCCACTGCACGATGCAACGGAGACAGAGGGAACTCATGATTCACAGAGTGTGTCCACACTGCACCATGCAACGGAGACAGAGGGAACTCATGATTCACAGAGTCTGTCCCCACTGCACCATGCAACAGAGACAGAGGGAACTCATGATTCACAGAGTCTGTCCCCACTGCACCATGCAACAGAGACAGAGGGAACTCATGATTCACTGGGTCTGTCCACACTGCACCATGCACCAGAGACAGAGGGAACTCATGATTCACAGAGTCTGTCCCCACTGCACCATGCAACAGAGACAGAGGGAACTCATGATTCACAGAGTCTGTCCCCACTGCACCATGCAACAGAGACAGAGGGAACTCATGATTCACTGGGTCTGTCCACACTGCACCATGCACCAGAGACAGAGGGAACTCATGATTCACAGAGTCTGTCCCCACTGCACCACGCAACAGAGACAGAGGGAACTCATGATTCACAGAGTCTGTCCCCACTGCACCATGCAACAGAGACAGAGGGAACTCATGATTCACAGAGTCTGTCCCCACTGCACGATGCAACAGAGACAGAGGGAACTCATGATTCACAGAGTGTGTCCACACTGCACCATGCAACGGAGACAGAGGGAACTCATGATTCACAGAGTCTGTCCCCACTGCACCATGCAACAGAGACAGAGGGAACTCATGATTCACAGAGTCTGTCCCCACTGCACCACGCAACAGAGACAGAGGGAACTCATGATTCACAGAGTCTGTCCCCACTGCACCATGCAACAGAGACAGAGGGAACTCATGATTCACAGAGTGTGTCCCCACTGCACGATGCAACGGAGACAGAGGGAACTCATGATTCACAGAGTGTGTCCACACTGCACCATGCAACGGAGACAGAGGGAAATCATGATTCACAGAGTCTGTCCCCACTGCACCATGCAACAGAGACAGAGGGAACTCATGATTCACAGAGTCTGTCCCCACTGCACCATGCAACAGAGACAGAGGGAACTCATGATTCACAGAGTCTGTCCCCACTGCACGATGCAACAGAGACAGAGGGAACACATGATTCACAGAGTCTGTCCCCACTGCACGATGCAACAGAGACAGAGGGAACTCATGATTCACTGAGTCTGTCCACACTGCACGATGCAACAGAGACAGAGGGAACTCATGATTCACAGAGTCTGTCCATACTGCACCATGCAACAGAGACAGAGGGAACTCATGATTCACAGAGTCTGTCCCCACTGCACGATGCAACAGAGACAGAGGGAACTCATGATTCACAGAGTCTGTCCACACTGCACCATGCAACGGAGACAGAGGGAACTCATGATTCACAGAGTCTGTCCCCACTGCACCATGCAACAGAGACAGAGGGAACTCATGATTCACAGAGTCTGTCCCCACTGCACCATGCAACAGAGACAGAGGGAACTCATGATTCACAGAGTCTGTCCCCACTGCACGATGCAACAGAGACAGAGGGAACTCATGATTCACAGAGTGTGTCCACACTGCACCATGCAACAGAGACAGAGGGAACTCATGATTCACAGAGTCTGTCCCCACTGCACCATGCAACAGAGACAGAGGGAACTCATGATTCACAGAGTCTGTCCCCACTGCACCATGCAACAGAGACAGAGGGAACTCATGATTCACAGAGTCTGTCCCCACTGCACCATGCAACAGAGACAGAGGGAACTCATGATTCACAGAGTCTGTCCCCACTGCACCATGCAACAGAGACAGAGGGAACTCATGATTCACAGAGTCTGTTCCCACTGCACGATGCAACAGAGACAGAGGGAACTCATGATTCACAGAGTCTGTCCCCACTGCACGATGCAACAGAGACAGAGGGAACTCATGATTCACTGAGTCTGTCCACACTGCACGATGCAACAGAGACAGAGGGAACTCATGATTCACAGAGTGTGTCCACACTGCACCATGCAACAGAGACAGAAGGAACTCATGATTCACAGAGTCTGTCCACACTGCACCATGCAACAGAGACAGACGGAACTCATGATACACAGAGTGTGTCCACACTGCACGATGCAACAGAGACAGAGGGAACTCATGATTCACAGAGTCTGTCCCCACTGCACGATGCAACAGAGACAGAGGGAACTCATGATTCACTGAGTCTGTCCACACTGCACAATGCAACAGAGACAGAGGGAACTCATGATTCACAGAGTCTGTCCACACTGCACGATGCAACAGAGACAGAGGGAACTCATGATTCACAGAGTCTGTCCCCACTGCACGATGCAACAGAGACAGAAGGAACTCATGATTCACAGAGTGTGTCCACACTGCACGATGCAACAGAGACAGAGGGAACTCATGATTCACAGAGTCTATCCACACTGCACGATGCAACAGAGACAGACGGAACTCATGATTCACAGAGTCTGTCCACACTGCACCATGCAACAGAGACAGAAGGAACTCATGATTCACAGAGTGTGTCCCCACTGTACGATGCAACAGAGACGGAAGGAACTCATGATCAAAGCAAGGTATAGGAGAGACAGAAGGAACTCATGATTCACTGAGTCCGTCCCCACTGCACGATGCAACAGAGACAGAGGGAACTCATGATTCACAGAGTCTGTCCACACTGCACGATGCAACAGAGACAGAAGGAACTCATGATTCACTGAGTCTGTCCCCACTGTACGATGCAACAGAGACGGAAGGAACTCATGATCAAAGCAAGGTATAGGAGAGACAGAAGGAACTCATGATTTACTGAGTCTGTCCCCACTGTACGATACAACAGAGACAGAAATAACTTGTGTTTCACAGTTTCTGTCCCCACTGCATGGTGTATGGGAGACAGAAGGAACTCATGATTCACGGAGTTAGTCCAAACTGCATGATGCACCGGAGACCGAAGGGACTCATGATTCACAGAGTCAGTCCCCATGGCACAATGCAACAGAGACAGACGGAACACATGATTCACAGAGTCTGTCCCCACTGCACCATGCAACAGAGACAGAGGGAACTCATGATTCACAGAGTCTGTCCCCACTGCACCACGCAACAGAGACAGAGGGAACTCATGATTCACAGAGTCTGTCCCCACTGCACCATGCAACAGAGACAGAGGGAACTCATGATTCACAGAGTCTGTCCCCACTGCACGATGCAACGGAGACAGAGGGAACTCATGATTCACAGAGTGTGTCCACACTGCACCATGCAACGGAGACAGAGGGAAATCATGATTCACAGAGTCTGTCCCCACTGCACCATGCAACAGAGACAGAGGGAACTCATGATTCACAGAGTCTGTCCCCACTGCACCATGCAACAGAGACAGAGGGAACTCATGATTCACAGAGTCTGTCCCCACTGCACCATGCAACAGAGACAGAGGGAACTCATGATTCACTGGGTCTGTCCACACTGCACCATGCACCAGAGACAGAGGGAACTCATGATTCACAGAGTCTGTCCCCACTGCACCATGCAACAGAGACAGAGGGAACTCATGATTCACAGAGTCTGTCCCCACTGCACCATGCAACAGAGACAGAGGGAACTCATGATTCACTGGGTCTGTCCACACTGCACCATGCACCAGAGACAGAGGGAACTCATGATTCACAGAGTCTGTCCCCACTGCACCACGCAACAGAGACAGAGGGAACTCATGATTCACAGAGTCTGTCCCCACTGCACCATGCAACAGAGACAGAGGGAACTCATGATTCACAGAGTCTGTCCCCACTGCACGATGCAACAGAGACAGAGGGAACTCATGATTCACAGAGTGTGTCCACACTGCACCATGCAACGGAGACAGAGGGAACTCATGATTCACAGAGTCTGTCCCCACTGCACCATGCAACAGAGACAGAGGGAACTCATGATTCACAGAGTCTGTCCCCACTGCACCACGCAACAGAGACAGAGGGAACTCATGATTCACAGAGTCTGTCCCCACTGCACCATGCAACAGAGACAGAGGGAACTCATGATTCACAGAGTCTGTCCCCACTGCACGATGCAACGGAGACAGAGGGAACTCATGATTCACAGAGTGTGTCCACACTGCACCATGCAACGGAGACAGAGGGAAATCATGATTCACAGAGTCTGTCCCCACTGCACCATGCAACAGAGACAGAGGGAACTCATGATTCACAGAGTCTGTCCCCACTGCACCATGCAACAGAGACAGAGGGAACTCATGATTCACAGAGTCTGTCCCCACTGCACGATGCAACAGAGACAGAGGGAACACATGATTCACAGAGTCTGTCCCCACTGCACGATGCAACAGAGACAGAGGGAACTCATGATTCACTGAGTCTGTCCACACTGCACGATGCAACAGAGACAGAGGGAACTCATGATTCACAGAGTCTGTCCATACTGCACCATGCAACAGAGACAGAGGGAACTCATGATTCACAGAGTCTGTCCCCACTGCACGATGCAACAGAGACAGAGGGAACTCATGATTCACAGAGTCTGTCCACACTGCACCATGCAACGGAGACAGAGGGAACTCATGATTCACAGAGTCTGTCCCCACTGCACCATGCAACAGAGACAGAGGGAACTCATGATTCACAGAGTCTGTCCCCACTGCACCATGCAACAGAGACAGAGGGAACTCATGATTCACAGAGTCTGTCCCCACTGCACGATGCAACAGAGACAGAGGGAACTCATGATTCACAGAGTGTGTCCACACTGCACCATGCAACAGAGACAGAGGGAACTCATGATTCACAGAGTCTGTCCCCACTGCACCATGCAACAGAGACAGAGGGAACTCATGATTCACAGAGTCTGTCCCCACTGCACCATGCAACAGAGACAGAGGGAACTCATGATTCACAGAGTCTGTCCCCACTGCACCATGCAACAGAGACAGAGGGAACTCATGATTCACAGAGTCTGTCCCCACTGCACCATGCAACAGAGACAGAGGGAACTCATGATTCACAGAGTCTGTTCCCACTGCACGATGCAACAGAGACAGAGGGAACTCATGATTCACAGAGTCTGTCCCCACTGCACGATGCAACAGAGACAGAGGGAACTCATGATTCACTGAGTCTGTCCACACTGCACGATGCAACAGAGACAGAGGGAACTCATGATTCACAGAGTGTGTCCACACTGCACCATGCAACAGAGACAGAAGGAACTCATGATTCACAGAGTCTGTCCACACTGCACCATGCAACAGAGACAGACGGAACTCATGATACACAGAGTGTGTCCACACTGCACGATGCAACAGAGACAGAGGGAACTCATGATTCACAGAGTCTGTCCCCACTGCACGATGCAACAGAGACAGAGGGAACTCATGATTCACTGAGTCTGTCCACACTGCACAATGCAACAGAGACAGAGGGAACTCATGATTCACAGAGTCTGTCCACACTGCACGATGCAACAGAGACAGAGGGAACTCATGATTCACAGAGTCTGTCCCCACTGCACGATGCAACAGAGACAGAAGGAACTCATGATTCACAGAGTGTGTCCACACTGCACGATGCAACAGAGACAGAGGGAACTCATGATTCACAGAGTCTATCCACACTGCACGATGCAACAGAGACAGACGGAACTCATGATTCACAGAGTCTGTCCACACTGCACCATGCAACAGAGACAGAAGGAACTCATGATTCACAGAGTGTGTCCCCACTGTACGATGCAACAGAGACGGAAGGAACTCATGATCAAAGCAAGGTATAGGAGAGACAGAAGGAACTCATGATTCACTGAGTCCGTCCCCACTGCACGATGCAACAGAGACAGAGGGAACTCATGATTCACAGAGTCTGTCCACACTGCACGATGCAACAGAGACAGAAGGAACTCATGATTCACTGAGTCTGTCCCCACTGTACGATGCAACAGAGACGGAAGGAACTCATGATCAAAGCAAGGTATAGGAGAGACAGAAGGAACTCATGATTTACTGAGTCTGTCCCCACTGTACGATACAACAGAGACAGAAATAACTTGTGTTTCACAGTTTCTGTCCCCACTGCATGGTGTATGGGAGACAGAAGGAACTCATGATTCACGGAGTTAGTCCAAACTGCATGATGCACCGGAGACCGAAGGGACTCATGATTCACAGAGTCAGTCCCCATGGCACAATGCAACAGAGACAGACGGAACACATGATTCACAGAGTCTGTACTCAGTACATGATGCAACAGAGGCAGACGGAACTCATGATTCACAGAGTCTGTCCACAATGCACGATGCAACAGGGACAGAAGGAACTCCACAATGCACGATGCAACAGGGACAGAAGGAACTCATGATTCACAGAGTCTGTACTCAGTACATGATGCAACAGGGACAGAAGGAACTCATGATTCACAGAGTCTGTCCAAAATGCACGATGCAACAGGGACAGAAGGAACTCATGATTCATAGAGTCTGTCCCCACTGCACAATGCAACAGAGACAGACGGAACTCATGAGTCACAGAGTCTGTACTCAGTACATGATGCAAAAGAGGCAGATGGAACTCATGATTCACTGAGTCTGTCCAAACTGC
This sequence comes from Triturus cristatus, assembly GCF_964204655.1. Classification (NCBI taxonomy): domain Eukaryota; kingdom Metazoa; phylum Chordata; class Amphibia; order Caudata; family Salamandridae; genus Triturus; species Triturus cristatus. The sequence goes on along the minus strand of NC_140590.1, from coordinate 56,563,881 downwards.
ACAATGCAACGGGGACAGAAGCCACTCATGATTCACTGAGTCTGTCCGAACTGTATGATGCACCGGAGACCGAAGGGACTCATGATTCACAGAGTCTGTCCCCACTGCACAATGCAACAGAGACAGACGGAACACATGATTCACAGAGTCTGTACTCAGTACATGATGCAACAGAGGCAGACGGAACTCATGATTCACAGAGTCTGTCCCCACTCTACGATGCAACAGGGACAGAAGGAACTCCACAATGCACGATGCAACAAGGGCAGAAGGAACTCATGATTCATAGAGTCTGTCCCCACTGCACAATGCAACAGAGATAGACGGAACACATGATTCACAGAGTCTGTACTCAGTACATGATGCAACAGAGGCAGACGGAACTCATGATTCACAGAGTCTGTCCCCACTGTACGATGCAACAGAGACAGAAGGAACTCATGATTCACAGAGTCTGTCCCCACTGCACCATGCAACAGAGACAGAAGGAACTAATGATTCACAGAGTCTGTCCACACTGTACGATGCAACAGAGACAGAAGGAACTCATGATTCACAGAGTCTGTCCCCACTGTACGATGCAACAGAGACAGAAGGAACTCATGATTCACAGAGTCTGTCCCCACTGTACGATGCAACAGAGACGGAAGGAACTCATGATCACAGCAAGGTATAGGAGAGACAGAAGGAACTCATGATTCACAGAGTCTGTCCCCACTGTACGATGCAACAGAGACAGAAGGAACTCATGATTCACAGAGTCTGTCCCCACTGTACGATGCAACAGAGACGGAAGGAACTCATGATCACAGCAAGGTATAGCAGAGACAGAAGGAACTCATGATTCACTGAGTCTGTCCCCACTGCACGATGCAACTGAGACAGAAAGAACTCATGAGTCACAGAGTCTGTCCACACTGTACGATACAACAGAGATGGAAAGAACTTGTGTTTCCCAGTTTCTGTCCCCACAGCATGGAGTATGGGAGATAGAAGGAACTCATGATTCACTGAGTCTGTCCAAACTGCATGATGCAACAGAGACAGAAGGAACTCATGATTCACAGAGTCTGTCCCCACTGTACGATGCAACAGAGACGGAAGGAACTCATGATCACAGCAAGGTATAGGAGAGACAGAAGGAACTCATGATTCACTGAGTGTGTCCCCACTGCACGATGCAACTGAGACAGAAAGAACTCATGAGTCACAGAGTCTGTCCACACTGTACGATACAACAGAGATGGAAATAACTCGTGTTTCCCAGGTTCTGTCCCCACAGCATGGAGTATGGGAGATAGAAGGAACTCATGATTCACTGAGTCTGTCCAAACTGCATGATGCAACAGAGATGGAAGGAACTCATGATTCACAGAGTCTGTACTCAGTTAATGATGCAACAGAGGCAGACGGAACTCATGATTCACAGAGTCTGTCCCCACTGCATGATGCAACAGAGACAGAAAGAACTCGTGATTCACAGAGTCGGTCCCCACTGCACTATGCAACAGAGACAGAAAGAACTCATGATTCACAGAGTCTGTGTTTGAGGTGCATTGGTAAAGCTCTGTGTTTGAGGTGCATTAGTTGAGCCCTTTGTTTTAGGTACATTGTTAGAGCTTTGTGTTTTTGAGGTGCATTGATAGAGCTCTGTGTTTGAGGTGCATTGGTAGAGCTCTGTGTTTGAGGTGCGTTGTTAGAGGTCTGTGTTTGAGGTGCATTGGTAGAGCTCTGTGCATGAGGTGCATTGGTAGAGCTCTGGTCTTGAGCTGCATTGGTAGAGCTCTGTGTATGAGGTGCATTGGTAGCGCGCTGTGTTTGAGGTCCATTGCCAAGTGCTGTATTTGAGGTACATTGGTAGAGCTCTATGTTTGAAGTGCATTGGTAGAGCTCTGTGTATGAGGTGCATTGGTAGAGCTCGGTGTATGAGGTGCATTGGCAGAGCTCTGTGTTTGAGGTGCCTTGGTAGAGCTCTGTGTGTGAGGTGCATTGGTAGAGGTCTGTGTCTGAGGTGCATTGGTAGAGCTCTGTGTATGAGGTGCATTGGTAGAGCTCTGTGTTTGAGGTCCATTGCCAAGCGCTGTATTTGAGGTGCATTGGTAGAGCTCTGTGTTTGAGGTGCATTGGTAGAGCTCTGTGTATGAGATGCATTGGTAGAGCTCTGTGTTGGATGTGCCTTGGTAGAGCTCTGTGTATGAGGTGCATTGGTAGAGCTCTGTGTTTGAGGTCCATTGCCAAGCGCTGTATTTGAGGTGCCTTGGTAGAGATCTGTGTTTGAGGTGCATTGGTAGTGCTCTGTGTATGAGGTACATTGGTAGAGCTCTGGTCTTGAGCTGCATTGGTAGAGCTCTGTGTATGAGGTGCATTGTTAGCGCTCTGTGTTTGAGGTCCATTGCCAAGTGCTGTATTTGAGGTGCATTGGTAGAGCTCTGTGTTTGAGGTGCATTGGTAGAGATCTGAGTATGAGGTGCATTGGTTGAGCTTTTTCTGTATGAGGTTCATTGGTAGAGCTCTGTGTTTGAGGTGCCTTGGTAGAGCTCTGTGTATGAGGTGCATTGGTAGAGGTCAGTGTTTAAGGTGCCTGGGTAGAGCTCTGTGTATGAGGTGCATTGGTAGAGCTCTGTGTTTGAGGTGCATTGGTAGAGCTCTGTGTATGAGGTGCATTGGTAGAGCTCTGTCTATGAGGTGCATTGGTAGTGCTCTGTGTATGAGGTGCATTGGTAGAGCTCTGTGTTTGAGGTGCATTGGTAGAGCTCTGTGTTTGAGGTGCCTTGGTAGAGCTCTGTGTATGAGGTGCATTGGTAGAGCTCTGTGTATGAGGTGCATTAGTAGATCTCTGTGTTTGAAGTACATTGCCAAGCTGTGTTTAGTGCTTGGTTCTGGAATTGCGGCGCGTTGTGTAGATCAGTATTGATGTACGGTGTTGAAGCTCTATGTGTGGCGCTACAGTACGGGTAGAATCCTGGCGCTACATGTCAGTATTGTAGTCACTGAGAGCTCTGTGAGTGTCCAGAATTGTAGCGGTAGTGAGGTGCACCGACAGCTGGGAGTTGATGTCTCTGTATTGGAATACTTGTGGGCGCTGCAGACAAGGACTAGGGCTGACTGGTGGAGGTCTGTCTGTGACCCTCAATACTGGACCAGCAGGGGGCGCCGCGGGCGAGGATCGAGGCGCTTTGACTGAGCTGGGTCCCAATGACTGAATGTCACTGGTGCTGCTGCTGGTCAGTGCTTGGGTGCACCCTCGGATTCTCCACAGGTCTCTGGGGATCTCGCCCCTCCCTCCCCCCAGGCCCCTGTAGACCCCCAAACACTCCATAATCCTGACAGTACCGTTCTCTTACCTGCATTCGTCCCCACCAGCAGCGCCGCCAGGAGCAGTAGGGCATTCATGGTGCCTGTAGCAGTGATGGGCGGGTGGGGGCCAAAGCTGCCTTCTTATGTGCAGAAGCGAGGCCGCCCCGCCCTGTCCACACAGCAGGAAGCCATTCATACCTGGGCGGGGGACACCCACTCCCCCAGGGTAAACACTCGGGGATAAGGGAACTGCACGCTTTCCGTGTGGCCATTGCAGGCGAGAGGTCCCATGCCTGGGCTGGGCGGGCTTCCTGGGGCCTCGAATGCAGTCATTCCAGTGTCTTGAAGCCGTTGACCCGCCGTGGCTGTCAGACCAGTTCTGCGCCACTAGAAGCCAAGTAGCTGCTCAGGGCTGCAGATACCCGGAAATGAAACATAATATATCATCGGGGTGTGACCCCACGGGAGCCACGAGGTCCTGCCGAGATCACGCGTTTATATAGCGCTTACTGCCCCTGAGGAGGCGTCAAATCGCTTTTTGGCGAGAAGCACGCTATTCTGGAACCCAAAAAGGATTAGTTGTGGATTAGTACAGGGGAAGAAGAGTACATTTTAGCGGTGGGCAGGTGAGTCTGTAAGTTGGATTGAAAAGGATAGTGGAGGGATAGAAGAGGGCAGGGACTAGAAAGTGTTGCCTTGGAGATTATAGCAGTAAAAGGAGGTTTGGGATGAGTCAAAGGAGGGATTCATGAGGGAAGGATTTAGAAAGGGTTGTTTGGAAGATCATAGTAGTAGAATGAGGAATGAAGTGAATGAGGCTTGAAGTGAGCAAGGAGGCAAGGGTCTAGAAAGGGTTCATTTGGAGATCATAGCTGTAAAATGAGGTGTGGGAAGAGTAAGAGAGTGGAGATAGAGGATATATTGAGAGAGGTTGAGAGAGGTTTAGGGTGAGACAGAGTAGTGCATTGGAGAGAGTCAATGGTTTTTTCTTCTCTTCTTCTACAGTAGGAGTAAAGTAATAAATATACAGATTCATAACTACATGGAAATGGTATGTGTATAGAAGGAATATAATATATTGAGATTTAAAGTTTTATTGTATAAACTCTGTCTTTCAAGTGTTGCTGTACTTGAAGGTAAATTAATTGTGTATTTTTATAACAGTTTTCTTAATGAATTTAAGACTGGTCAGAGCGCCATGGAGGGACGCCCACCGAGCACCCTCCTGGCAGTTCACCGCGGCCTCAATGGCAGCTCCGGGTGGCAACACAACACCCCACTCTTTGGATTCTGTGTTGCAAGGGTACCACAAATGCTCCAAAAGCCCCACAATGTAGGGGGGCCCTACTAATCCGGATCCTTCTATACATCGGCAAGGTGGCCAGCCCAAAGGAGATTTTAGGGTCCCCTCACCAAGCTTGCTGGGGGGCCCCATCATTTTCATTTAGCATAATAATTCTACATCCGCCCTACCTTTTGGTAACCGAGCCTCATAAAGGGTTACCCAGCCAGTATTCCCATTACAGAGTCTGTTCTAGGATTTTTGGGGCCACAGGTAGAAAAGGTGCCATCAATTGACCATTAATCCTCTGCCATTGTTGAAGCAACTTTTTCAAGAAGCAACTTTACTGGTGCAGAGATCAGTAACACAATAAAGGTATTAAAAATAACCATAATAAAATAAGTACATATAATGTAAATCTATCTTAAGTTGAAATAGGTTGTATCAGTCTCCCTGGGTTAAAAAGTTTGGCCAGGGTTTATCCCCAACTTATATCATTATGCAAAATGTTAACAACTTTTTAATGTAATTTTGATGGTAACTTATGTACCTATTTTTTCCAGATTAGTTCATTATTATGTATGTATTTATATAGCTCAAATGTAGCAGAGAGCTGTACAGGGACAAAGGGTAAGACATGGTTAACAAGTGTCAGGAGATGTAGCGAGTTTGTTACTGCACCATGATGCAGTGTCCTTTAAAGAGGGGCGTATTCAGCCGTTTCCTCAATTGGAGCTGTGTTGAGGCTGCTGGATGGATATGGGAATATCGTTCCAGGTTCTTAGTGCATAGATGTCAATGGCCTTTTACCTTATTTTTCTCCTTTTGCATTTCTTCTCCGCCCTTCTGAAAACGTCCTGGCTGCGGGTGTGCGGAGAGCCACTAGCGATGGTGATCTGGTTATACAAGTAAGCAGGGGTGCCGGTCATGATGGTTTTATAGATTAAGTAACTGGTTTTGAAGGTGATGAAAGTTGGCAGGGGCAGCCTGTGGTGCTTCATCAGAGTGGAATAATGTCATATTTCTTCAGGACCTAAAGAAGCGTACTGCAGCATGCAGGCTGACAAATGCAAAAAGAAGAAATGATGGGCGGAATGCTGGACAATGTCAAACACTCACCCCAGTACACAGATGTGGGCCTAAATCCACTGTTATGTTTGCTCACCATGCAGTTCCAGTTTGGACCCAGCCATATGCAAACCAGTCTTGACCCTGTGCCTCATGGGAACAGTCCAGCCCGAACTGCTAGGCCAGGTCCTCCCTAGACTGGAAACTAGCATCCTGGAACCGGTTTCAGGGTATTACCCCTCATCAGTCAAGATAGCTTGAATCCAGTGGCATGGAGAGCCCAGGACCCCCTCCTGGGCATACCCTTCCCACTTAGGGCGACAAATGCAAAAAGAACAAATAATGGACAGAATGCTGAACATGTAGGGTGGCCTCGAGAGGAGCCAGGGTGGACAAACATTTCAAAATGGTTTCCTACATACCCAGCACAAGCTGAGGTGTGTGACACAGAATGTTTCTGAGCAAGAAAGATAAAAAAGGAAGAAAAACAGCTGAAAATAGCTCGAGATTTATTAAAGGCATCACAGAAGTCACTGTAAAACTAAGCAATGGGATCTAGTGAGATACATCTGAGATATGATACATTTACTTTTTTATTTGAAATATTATAAAGCACAGGTCAGACCTAGGAAAAGGGCAGCAGTGTGCCGCACAAACAAAGCATTATTATTAAGTGTTTTCTCTGACAGTTATTGGCATTGTAGGATTTTTCAGCCCAAACATAAAATAGTAAATGTGAAACTACCAGAGTGCAATGATATGTAGGCTAAAAGGGCTCAATGGCAGGTAGAGGGTGACGACCCACTGAAAGCTTGAACCAGGGTTGAACCTGAAGCCTGGCTCTGGTTCATCTCGAGGTTCTGTTGGAACCTCGAGCCCATAAAGAGCTGAGCTTTCATGTGGCTTCTGCCTCCCTGCCGCTACCCAGGATGTTGTGTTACAGCCAGACCTGCCGACTATGGAACTTGGGAACCAGGTTTGAGTCTTGGCGCAAACTCAACATCACGTGATTCTGGGCAAATCACTTCATCTCCCCATGCCAATAAACAATGCATGTGACCTTGTGTCGTAGAACTGGTGCTCATGTAATGCTCTCCAATTCCTGTGGGTGGAGTTTGTGCTATATTTCAAAGAATGCACAAAGTGAAACCAGAAAACCTGGATAAATCGCAGCCTCCATTCTTTAATTGTGTGATCTTAGGCAAATATTTTATTTAATCAAATCTCTTTTCTCGTCATTATAGCGTTTGAAAGCACTTTGGAATATGTGAGTTCCGACTACTAATTGTACAAAGCTATCACTTTTATAAGCACTTCTCAGTGCAGTGCAATAATGTCCCGTCCCCTATTAATGTCAAAGCTTCCACGTGTTAAATAAATACACTTCTTTGAACTTTGAAGAGATTTTGTTAAATTTTTCGTGGTTTGTTGTATGATTTGCAAAACACATATTTTCAGGAACCAGCTCATGCACAGGCTGTAAGATCCGAGCCCGACACTTGGCTTGGCTCTCCCTGTTAATTTGTTGGCTCACCCACCTCTAGTAGCTGTGCCATGAGCCAATGCTACAAGACCCCTACCCATCCACTGTGCAGCCTTGAAAAGTTCTGATATTAATTATTAGAATACGCTTAGGTGGTTCCAGAGTACATTTCTGTTTGTGAATTTTCAAGATGCAGATTTAATTAACAGTTTTGAGATAATAGTATCCTTTCACCTACATACAAAGGTTTAGCCCAATTCTGAAGCACACCTGGAAAGTTTTCACACAAAATTAAACAAGGCTGTGGACCTGTCTCACTAACTCGTCCACTGTGGCCTCACAGTGCTGAATTATGGCAACAAGGCCCAGGATAGGAGGGCTAGCCCTCTAGGGAAGTAACTTGGCCAGTATTTGACTGATTTGCTCACTACTTTTATGTCTAAACCGGAGGAAACATTGGATAAAGGAGTAACAACTTTTATATTAGTGTTTTTTCAACTGGAAAACCACAGCAGATCTGCATATGATTGGTTCTCTTCGGTAGTGTATTGACCAAAGAAACAATGGCCTGAAATACTTTCTATAATAATTACCAGGGGCTGAAATTAATTACAACAGTCCACCTTCAGCTTTTTAGGTCGAGCCTGGAAGCGCACATGCGCTGTATGCAAGACATGTTGTATTTACTATACAGAGTGTAATCCTACCTGCTGCTTACTGCACGTTGACTCCTGCGTTGCTCTTCTTTGCTGGGTCTGCATTGCAACATATTTATGTAAATGATGCACTTGTCTCTAAAGTGTCGCCAATTTGAACATGTTTATTTAAATGAGGCACTCATCTCAAAACCGTGTCGACCTGAACATGTCTATGTAAATGAGGCACTTGTGCTTCATGTTGTTTAACTTATTTATGTAAATGACACTATCGTCTCTAAAATCGCGCTGATTGGAAAGTTTATTTCAAACAGGCACTTGTCTCTAAATCCTTGCCGACTTGAACATGTCTATGTAAATGAGGCACTTGTGTCTAAAGCCTTGTCAATTTGATTATGCTTATGAAAATGACGCACTGGTGGATAAAATAGTGGGGTCCTCCCATGGGAATCATAAATGTCTCTTGTGAGTGGGGCGTTCTCATAGGCAGCCATGTTCTTTCCAGGTCAAATATGAAATTACCAATTGAAAGTACAAAGCCTGGCTCAATCGTAATGGTTCAATGCTTAGCCTTTCGCCTGGAAGCAACATGGCAGCCATTCAAGACACTGCCTGCCCATTGTGTAGCCACTGATGCACAGACCAACGTCTCTGTTCTTTTATGGTGGATACTGTCTTCTTGCGAGAACAACGGATGGCAACCCAGCGTCCATCTGACTGGAAGAGGCATGAAGGGGTTGCATTTAAGGCTCATGCAATCTCCATGGCCAATCAGCAAAGCAAGGTGATGGGTGTTCAACAGGCAGTGGCTAGACTAGGTAAGGGATTTGCTGTGTTCCACACTTTACCTAAGTCATGGAGGGAAGGGCACTGCTCCAGATGGGCCAAGCCTCGCTCCTTACCAGGAAACCACTTACTAGATGGAAAACATAGAGATAATGTTGTGAGCCGTGCAACAGCAAATGATTTGTCTGACCGCTGGCCGGAGTTGCTATTACTCTCTCCTGTTCCCCTCCCCTTGAAACTGTCCTAATTCACTTGGTCAATGAGCACATGTTTTGTGTAGCGCACACTTTGAACAGTTATTTCTAGCGGCAAGAGACACCAGTGATTAACGCAAGGAGCATTATTTAAGAGCAGCTTTGGGTAGCAAGTATTATCCCTACATCATCTCGTTGCTGCTTACAACGCCTTTTGGCCACATTGCAAAGCCCTGTGGTTTCAGCCAGTTGAAAGTGAACAAGTGCTAGCCTGTTGCTAGTTTTAGTGGCATGTTGGTTGTGTTTATTACCAGTTAGTTTGAAAATGTTTCTGCCTTGAGATTTTAATTAAGTGTTTAAATAATTCGAAATCGAGGCCGAATGTCAGTTTTTCTAATATTTTAATGGGCTTCTTTCACCATAAACACTTACAAGTGGCTGGCCTCCTGTGCTTGTAAGGAAATGTGTGGCTGAGGGTGGAAACAGACTGCTAGTCACTAGTGGACTCATTTGCCAGCTTTCCCTTCATTTGTTTTACTTTAGCTTTATAGAGTTCTAGTGTAGATTGCTGCAGTCCACCACAATAATGACTGCTCCTATCAAGGGCAGCCTCATGGTCAGGCACCCTTCTTTGTTGGCAGTGATTCTACATTGGGTTTCATCATTAAAACAGCACAGATAAAGGTGATGCCAATACTAGGGCAAAATCCCACTCCAAAAAAACCCCAACGTCTGGCAAAACATCACCATGTAGTGCAGGGCCCAGAGTAAGACATAATGCAGTGTGTTGTACGAAAGCGGTCAGGGATGGGAACACTGGTTCTGTGGGTGGAGAGGGGATCAGGGTGGCGCAGCAAGAATCAACTGTTTTAGCCCGTTTCAGGGTGGTAAGCGGACAAAAAAGACAAACAACATTGTTTTACCTCTCGTGAACGCTGCTCCCTCAGTACTGCTGTAGATAGACAACAACCACTCAACTCCACATAATTCAAGACAACGCCAAACAATTCCACATCACATAATTTAGCGTCACGCAATTACACACTATGCAGCATATTTACACTCCACTTAATACCACTCTACACCACATAATTCAACTCCACCTAATTACATGCTTCTCAATACCACATAAATACACTCCACATAAATCCACTCTATACCTCACAACAATCCACATAACGTCTCCACACCTTGTCACATATTTCTACTCAACAATTTCACTCAGTGCCACACAGTTCCATGCTACACAATTCAACTCAACACAAATCCATTCCACACCACATAATTCCACAACATACCACATACTTCCACTCCACAACACAATTCCCCTACACACCACAAATGTCTAATACACAACACTTAGCTCAACAGCACGCCACACAATTCAACAGCACACTGAATACTTGAATACCACTACATAACACTCCCCTACACAAAATATCATTCCACATAATTACGCTCCATGACACACATTGCCGCTCCACATAATTTCAGTACAGTCAATAACACATAGTTACTATTACACCATCCCACATAATTCCACTACACAAATCCACTCCACGCCACACAATTCCATGCCACACAATGGCACAGCTAACAATTCAAATCAAACCCACATAATTCCACTACACACCACTTACATCCACTACACGCCAAACCAAAACACAGAAGTAAAATACATTGTAATTTACAGCGCCAATAGCTCTAACTCTTGCAAATGCGAGAACGATTGCATCACAAATGCTTGTTCTTCTTCTCTGTGAAATATCCAAAGTGCAATGGGTATGTCCAGATGTGGGCCCCTTCTCAACAAGGGCTGAGAACAGTGTGGAGTTGCTTGCGTTTCCATTGATAGAGAACATGATTTGACCTGGCTGGATTGTCCCTGTCTGAGCAGGAACAAGAGCGATTTGTGTAAGGCTGGTCCCTGACAGTAGTGAACGAGTTACTTACCTTCGGTAACGATGCATCTGGTAGAGACACAGTCTAGCCGCAGATTCCTTAACTTAGAATATCCTCAGGCGTCAGACTGGATCCGGAAAACTTTTTCCCCAGCAGTACCTCTGCACGCCGGGGGGTGGTGCAGCCCGGCTCCATCCTGACGTGATCCATGGAAGTGACGGCAATAGAGCCATATAAGATCCCCGGTGTGCTGACATCAGTTTTCTACAGTGAAACATTCCCACGCCACAATGCGGAGCAACATCAAAAACTGTGAGAGTATAGGAACAGTGTGCCAAAAAAGAACAAAACCCTTATTTGCACTAGCACTTGAACCATTGGCAGCGTGGGTCAGGGGGGGCCCGGTAATATCGGGTATACACGGGGGGATCAATGGGAGGATAGGATCTCCTTGTATGCAGATGATGTCCTCTTATGTAGTGGAGGCGTCGTTTTAGATGCACACATTGCTATGTTAGCATAAGCGTCTTAGATGTTAGAAACGCCATCTTGCCACTTTTGCTGCTTTTGCACACAACACTGCAGATAGATGTTATTATTTGAAAACTGCTTGCTTGCCTTTTCTTCACATGAGAACTGTCTGTTGTTCACATCCCTAGATGTGCACCGCGACCTTGGTCTGAAGATTGTGTGCAGAAACAGTCTGAGCCAACAAACAATGTATGCTTTTGAGTTCAGGTTGATCTGCCCACGCTCCAGCCATAATACGCACACAGCTGCAAATATCTGAAAGTCGAGCGCCTTTCATATTGCAGTTTGCATGCATTAGACACACATTCTGGAAAATAACTTTTCCAGGCACAGAGCAAAGCTGATCCTGTGATGTGATTCACCTAAGCTGATCTTTATGGTATGGGGTTCCCCATTCCAACCTAGAGACCTTCTATTAGTCTAATAATACTAGTTTACTAGCGAAGGGAGGGTGGTTGTATTCCACTATCATTTGTAATATGATTTCTCCCTTCATTTTCTATGGTATTGTAACAATGCTGATGGTTTTAATTTTAATCATTTATCTGCTTATGTTAGCCAAAGTACTGAATCTTAGTACACGTAGTTTATAAAATAAACGTTTTAAACTTTACTGTGTCTCTGATTACTCTTGTTGTGGACTGATATGAGAATAATAACGAACAGGTATTTCTGATTTTCACCATTCCTGAGAGTACTCTAAAGTCGCATGTTCTGGGTTGTCTAATCATTGGTAGCTTCTATATGGTATGAAGAGCGAATGAGACACTGATGCTGGTCGGATAGGGGTTCTGGGTACTGAGGTGAGTTTTTGGTACACCGCAATTCACTGAGGTCCTGGTTTCCTGTGCATAGTTCTGAGAATGAGCAGAATCCCTGCAATACTTATATGCAACAAGACCACCGTTTACAGTTAACAGGTTACTCCAGTTTTTCAAGCTTTTCGAAGGGTACTCTGGATACCAGACCAACTGGGATAACTCCTTCCTATATATGTTATCTAATGGGCCGCCCCCACAGCTGAATGCGGACTCCAAACTTCAGATTAAAGATAGTTTTAAGTACCTGGGCATACAGATAGAAAAAACAGACTCTGCGTTCTTGACAGGGAATCTAATGCCACAGCTGGAACGCTTGAAGAGAGACGTTGCCCACTGGAGGACACTGCCGATCTCCCTGATGGGAAGAGCAGTCCTCTTCAAAATGATGTCTTTACCGCGCATATTGTATATTATACTAAACACTCCCTGTCCGGTCCCAGACAAATTCTTCAGGGACGTAGATAGTGAGCTGCGAAAGTTGCTGTGGGACGGGGAGGTGCACGGATTGCACTGGGCAAATTACAGAAGGGAGTGTATGAGGGAGGCTTAGCTGTCCCATATCTTCAAAAGTACTACTGGGCATCGCACCTAATGGTCATTAATGACTGGGCATTTATAGATAGGAGCGACCCGGCGTACAGGGTGGACCACTGGGCAATGGGACCGGACGGCCTTCTGGGGGCATTGTAGGGCCAGGAGAGGCAGAGCAATATGCCTAAGCATACCCAGATCGTGTTGACAGTATGGGCCAAAGCTAATCAATTTCTGGGCTGGGCCAACCGGCTAATGGAGCAGACTCCTCTGTGGACCAGCGGAATGCTTAGGGAGGTGGGAAAACTGCAGGGCTTCTCGAAGTGGAAACTAATTATATATTATGCAAATAGGAGATGTGTGGAAGCGACAGGCAGTGAGACCATTCTCAGACCTACAGATAAAATTCCAACTGGCACCTACAGAACATTATTGGTATTTACAACTGAAACACGCGTTGGGTAGGCACCTCAAAGAAGGGGATCAGATTCCCGAATATAGTCCACTAGAGGACACGTTACTGTTGGACCCAATTCCGGAGAAGGCACTGTCTTACACGTACAAGAAGATCCTTAACAATGCACCAGATCTACTCATCAAGTTGCGGGATGCATGGGAGTACGAGGTGGGATTGTTGGAGGACATCGACTGGGCAGAGGCGGTACAGAGTCCCAGGGAGGTGGCGATCCAGGCAAGATTTAGACTAGTCTAATTGAGGATATTACATAGGTTCTACCACACCAGCATACTTATGTTCAAGCTGGGGTGAATTTTAACAGAGGAATGTCAGAGGGGGTGCACCGAGAGAGGCACATTTATCCATATCCTATAGGATTGCCCGATTATGCAAAAATATTGGAGGAAAGTAGTTGGGATTATTTTGGAAGTTATAGATTAGGTCGTCCCCCTGGGCGCTAGATGGCATGTATTATGCGTTTCTGGGGAACAAAACTGGCCCAAGTACCAAACAATCTGGCTACAGGTGGCGGCAATGGTTGCTTAAAGGAACATTGCAGGAGCATGGGGGGCAACCCAGCCACCGAAGGTGTCCCAATGGAAGAGAGATATGGACTGGTGTTGCGCCACAGAGAAGACGATTTACAAGAGCCGGGTTGCCCCAAGAAGTGGGAGAAAGGTTGGCGAGGGTGGGAAGAATACAGGGGGTATGGGAGGCATAACATAGCTAGGTGGGGAGGGGCAGGGGAAGGTATACAATATATAGGAGGATCAGACTTGTCTCATTGTAATATGTTTATGAGTTGCAGCCGGTGACAACCGCAGAGAAACATGAAACTCAACCTATAACTCTGTAACTGTATATGGATGCTGACACTTGTTTAAATAAAAAGAAGTTACAAAAAAAAAAGAACAAAACCCTTAAAACAACAATGATAAGAAATCATAGAGCGAGAAACAACACCATGTTGAAAAAGTACTCAACCCTGGATGGGACTGAAGGAACCCGTCCCAGCAAAAGTCCCATCAAAGCGCTGAGCCCCCCATAAAAGGTGCCTGTAGTGGAAACAAATGGCATGACAACCGAAGGATAGTATGCAACCACAGGATGAAACTGTATGAAAAACAACCTATAACCACAGGATGTAACTGTAAGGGACCACAAGACTGGAACTACAACGGAGAATGTGCACCACACCCCCCTATGAACTGTAGCATAGTCAAGTAGAACCGTAACCCAATCGAGATAAACGAGAATGGAAGGAGGGTACAAGTCCATGAGAATCTCCACGTTGAAAGAAACCGGCGGAAGAGCGTTGAAAAACACATAACTAAGCCACCCAAGAACGAGAATGGGTGGAGAGGTAAGGAGCCAACACAGAATGACACACCCTGCCCCGAAGGTAGGGAAATTAGAGCACCCCTCAAGAAGACTAAGGCCACCTGTAGGGATGCAAGGTCGTAAAACTCCACCTGGAAAGGTCCTCGCAGAACGGGGAGGATCGGTGGGCGTTAAGGAATCTGCGGCTAGATTGTGTCTCTACCAGATACATGGTAACCAAAGGTAAGTAACTCGTTCATCTGATAGAGACATTTAGACGCATATTCCTTAACTTAGAATAGATACCAAAGCCATACCCCATGGGAGGAGGGCCTGCAAGAGAAACCCACCAAGTTCTAAGAGAATTTATCCGTCAAAAAATGTGACTAAACACGGTAGGAACAGCAATGACAGCGCAGCTGACACTGGACCCAAGGGGCAGCAGAGGCACCCCTTGGGTCCAGGCACCACAATCCGTCAGAGGACGGTATGAGACCTACCTCATCCAGACAAGGACAAAAGGAAACACAGAACCAGAAAGGTCAGTGCAAAATGGAAGAAAATGCAGGAGCTTTTGCAAAAAGGAGGTAGCTAAGCACCGGATCCCATGGATCCGCAAGGAACGAAGTCCCAAAAAAGGACAAGACAGTATGACGTCAGAGCATACCGCCTGAACATACACCACAGCGGATGCCCAAAAATGAAAATGGGGACAGTACTTTGACCACCAGGAAAAACAGGTATGTGGATGACAGGATACACACAAGAAAATAGTTTGAACCGTGAGGACCACACCGATGCAAAGGCCCAAGAATAGGAGCATCAACAGCACACTCGCGCCGGCAAGAAAAAGGGCGGGCGTATCGCCAGGTAGTCCACCAGCCAACCGTACCCAGAGGTACAACGGCAAAGGGAAAATCGGCAAAGTCAGGAACACACAGAAGGCTCGCTACCATGGGAGACAGAGAGAAATAGAGGGAGAGAGAGAGAGAGACTGGGAAAAAAAAAACTGATACTAGGGCAACCCTTGATAAGGGAGGTCGCACAATCGGTACTACGGCACCGGTGTGCGGCATAGCAGGACACAACAATGTGAAAACGCCCAAAAAGCAACAGCAGCTCCTTGACGGGGAGGAACCTGGTTTTCCGTGAGACAGGGGGGAACACCAACCACAACACTCACAAGAAATGAGGGAGAAATACACAGACCGAAGTCTGCGAGAAAAGGCATGCACCACCATATAACAATACTGTATAAAGACAAGGAGTAACTTGAGAAAAATACATGTACCTTAAACATACATAAAAGAAGCAACAGTGCCAGAATTATGAATGAGAACTCACACCCAGAGAAACACCTGGAGTGGAGCACATAACCTTTGGAAGAAGTGGCATAGACCAGAACCACTCGGCCCTAGTGAGGAATAAAACATGAACAAGGCCAGGGGGTGAAAAACCTGAACCCCTCCGCGACAAGAAGCAAGGGGCCGGAGACCTTGCTTGGGAAGAGCACACAGAAAAAGGGTACAAGGCAACGCACAGACAAGACATAGCTGGCGGAAAACTCTACTTGCCCTAGGCAAGAACCCTGACAGGGCCTGAGCCATGAGAGAAGACGGTAGCACTTCCTCACCCCAGTAAGTGAGCTAGAAGAGGACAGAGCCAAGACAGGGGCAAGGAAGAGCTGCTCTACAATAGCCAACAATGACCCCCACATAGGGTAAGGCACATCCCTATAAAAACAAGGGACCCTCTTGAGAAAAGCTCCTAGGCAGAGGCTCCAAAAGAAAGGGATAAACAGCTGGTCCAGCTGTACCAGAGTAAAGGAAAGGAACACGGCTAATCAGCCAGACAACCAAGAATGACTGGGGCCCAGATACGGGCACCAGAAAACAGTGACAACACCTTCACAAAATCAAAATCCACCATGAGTATCAAACCCAGGGAAGTCATGGGAACATAGACATGAGGCGCCAGACCGCCGAATCAGCATGGTCATCAAATAGATTGACCCCATCAAATCGCAGATCTCTGAGTTGCTCCCGAACATTCTCCGGAAAACCGCCAATGCGTAGTCATGCTTGGTGATGCAGAGCAACCAACCTGGCCAAAGCCCGACCCACGGAGTCAGAGGCATCCATGGCCGACCGGATGGAAAACTGAGCCATGTCGCGGCCATCATGAAGCAGCCGGTCCAGATCGGCACGAAGGCTCTCTGGCAAGGAGGGTAGGAGTTGCTCGACAGAGTCCCAGAGGGCAAAAGTAGCCCGAGTAAACTCGCAGGATGTGTTCAGGGACCAGAGTCCCGAGCTGGTGGAAGAAAACACATCGCGGCCACATGACTCCAACCACCTAGACTCCCGAGTGGGAGGATGCAATGGAGTAGGGGAGGAATAGAGTGCAGCCTGGATTACGAGTTCTTGAGCCCCAGGGTGGAGGGACAAACAGACAGGGTCATCGGGAGCCGGGCTATGTGCAATAGCACGATCCCCCCAAGAGGGCCTCGCCCATGTCACCAGAAGGATGTCATGTAATGACCCTGCAAAAGTCAACAAAGGCTCCACTTCCACCAGTATACATCAGCCCTTAATATTGTTCCCTGATAAAAGGCTCCAGGCGCCTAACACTGCCTCAGAGGTACTAAGGTAGTGAAAAAAGTCACTGCTAGGCCATGCCTTAAGAAGAAGCCTGGACCGTGTTCACCACCAACAACCATGGAATCTGTCGTGGCATCGCCCACTGAGTCTGGGAGGCTGAGCGAGAGAGCAAATGTTGTGCGTTCTCCGTTAGACATCAACTACATTATCCTCATGTCCCTGTGGTACCAACACCGTGCACAGCAATGCCCGCTAGTGCAACAGGGAGATGTGAGGATGCCGAGCAGGCAGCAGTGGGTGTCCTGGCAGTGGCCATCACCCCACCATTGCTAAAATATAACTCTTGGAATGTGAATCTCATGCAGTCGCACACAATTTTTGTTCTGCAAACAAACTGCTTCAAAAGAATTCCAAATAGAAAAGAGGCAGTGAGTATTTGGGCTTCCTGCCACGTTTCTCGCCATCTACGCAGCTGATTTGCCAGCTCCTATGCCTGGTTGAATCTGTCAAAGTGTGGGAGTTGCCCTTCATAAGGCATTCTTGCTTAATCCTTAAATAACCACAGTCAGCAATCATTTTTCTTTCTGCATGACTAGAAGTTAGCCTCAAGTTTTTCCTGTTTTCTGAAAGAGCCACAAAGGTGTTGGCACTCTGCATTTATTAACCTAACCAAGAGAGAGATCCTGTTATGTTTCAAGAACAATAAACAAGATACAGTACAAATCTAGCTCAATCACATGAGCCGTGACGGCTTGAAATACCCACTTTCACAGAATGCCAAGTCACTGATACTCACAGTGGGAACCAGCCTCACCTTCAAGGAACACATGCTAAAAACAAAGATGACCTGGTACCAGCTTTCTCTGCGAAAGAAAGTAAAACCACTTCTTCCAGAAAGAGACTTCAGAACTACAGTTCAAGCCCTTTTACTCTTCCATATGGATGTTGGTAATACCCTACACCATGGCCTTCCACACGCCACACCGGCACCCCTTAAGGTCATCCTTCATGTCTCAGCATGTCCCATTAGAGGTCTGAAGAAATATGATCACATCCCCCCATCCTGATGAAACTCCATTGCCTCCCCTTGCTAACCCGCACAATGTTCAAAACCAGCTGCATCATTTACAAAGCTATCCCTGTCTTCAAAACCAACTGCATAATTCACAAAGCTATCCCCATCTTCAACACACGCCGGATCATTGACAAAGCTATTATGAGCAGCACCCCCATTTATCTTGCAAGCTCACCATCTCATGTGGATCTCGGCACAGCCATAGCCAGGACACCATCAGACAGCAGACTAAAAAGTGTAAAAAAAAGAAAACAAAGACAGTAGGACTTTTCCATCTGGACCTAAAACAACATATCCATATCTATCAGAACCACCCCAACGCTGCTCCAGTTTAGAAAAGAGTTCAGGACTCACCTCTTTAAAGAACACTGCATGGTGGGTGTACCCAAGATGGCAGAGGACTGAGACGTGTCTCATGCTCCGCCATCCGCTAAGGCTCATAACACCCACAAGTGGGGCTTTGCGGGTCTGAGAACAACAGAAAGGCCATACGAACACCCCAGGATGCATGTGGCATCAGTGTAATGCCCGGTGTTGGCGATGTGAACTCACACCGGTGATCAGCAAGGTTCCACCGGACTACGCTGGTAGCAAAATGGCAGCCGTGACTTCAGCAAGTGGGACCTCAAAATAAGAGGGACCCGTAGGAGAAGCCATACCCATGAACTTGTGTAACACAGCCCTGCCTCTGATATAGCAGCCATCTTAGCAGCCCACAGCTCACCGAAAAGCACCTCTCACAACAGGAATGGATTTATAATGGGAGACCTTGAGAGGGGGTGTGACTTAGCTCATGTTGTTGCCAGCCATGCGAGGCCAAGGGCTCTGAGATTGCCATTGGAATAAACTTAGCATTTTCCTGTTTGGGCAGTGAGCAGCAGTCAAAAGACACATATAGGACCTGAGCAACTAGCGCCCCTGACCCGAACAAAGAGAGGGCACAACAGAACGGGCACTCGCTGTATCCTAGTAACACTCATAAAGATTGAATACGGACTGAACAACAGAGACAAGAGCACCAGCAAACCACTCCAGCTCAAAAGAGTAGCAGCGTGCAGGACCCATCTCAGCCACCTTGCTACATGGATCTACCTAACAGTGTCCCCTCTTTACAAACACTCAAAGATGGCTGATAGAGTGGTCCATTACCAACATCCAGGGCATCTGTGTTTCCCATAGATGGCACATCCTCCTGACACTGCCATGACCACACACCATGAAGTGAGGATGATATAGCAGCTGGCTCTTAGAACTTCCGGCCGTTGCTCCTGGGGGAGAAAACAAGAGCCACGGCAAAGCAGCTAACCACCTCACTAGCCCATACTTCCACCAAAGAGACCAGGCCACACAGTGAGGCCAGTCCACAGAAGGCCATGCAGGTTAATATGTTCCACTCACAAGAGCCTTCCTGGAGTTCCACTTCGACCCCCTAAAAGCGAATTTGGATAGTAAAGAAGGATCTCTCACTGGAGCAGCCTGAAGGGATGTCGGACCTCAGAGCAATGGGCCATAGGGTGTCTGTGTTGGAGGACAATGAGACAATGTGTGGTGAAAAATTAGAAGACGTGATGACCTTGCAAGAGCAGCACGTCAACCTTAAATCCCATGCCAAGAATTGAGAAAACCATTCACAGAGAAATAATATCAGAATAAGGCATGGACCGAACATCATGGAGGGAGCAGACATTGCAGGTTATACAAAGGCTCTCATTCTCCGGAATCAGGCCAGAGAGGAGGAGGTGAACATACAAGTGGACAGAATCCATTGAGTGGGACATCCCAGGGGAAACATTGCAAGATCACCACACATTCTAGTCTGTGTCCATGATGCCCTTCTCAAAGAAGAGATACTCAAGAAAGCTTGGTAAGCATACCGCTTCACTTTCAAGACCACCAGATAACACTGTTCGAGGAACACGCCCTGACCACTCTTCAAATGCGCAGAAACTCTTAACCGATCACTGACCACCTGCGGAGTAAAAATGTCTTATATAGTTGGAGTCACCTGCTCTAAATCATTTTCCGCTGGAAAGGCACGCTGCAACAATGTCTGAAACTCGTCGAGTCCTAGACCTTTCTGAGGCCAATTCACAGACTGCGCCTCTGAGAGCAGCTTGAATCCGACAAGATGCGCCTACCAATGGAAAAGATTGACAAGACCACCAAAGGGGCTGCGGAAAGACCCAGGCAGGATTGCACAGGAGCGACATGCGGTTCTGGAAAGACTTCAAAAGACACAAGTTCGCCTTGTCACCTTCATGACTGCTGGTGAGATTCACGATGGCAGGTCGGTAAACAACCCAAGGCTCCCTTAACTGGTAAGAGATGTATGAGCGTGGGTGAATGTAGATCATCTGTTTCTCTTCCGTTCTGTGAAGGTCTAGCTCCATTCTGAGCACAGCCTTCAGGACACAAACTAAAGTTTTCCATTACCTGGACTTTTTGACTGTAATAATGTTCTTGTTTTGTTTTGGGATAGGACCAGGGTCCACACTGCCAAATGCATATTCAGTCATACCTCAGACCCTACCTTAACAGTCCTCTGTGAACACCTGGATCGCCTGCCAATTACATTTGGTGTGCCACAGGGTTCGTCACTCAGCCCTACGCTATTTATCATGTACATGCAACAGATTGCCACCATTGTGCAGAAGTTTGGCATCTCGATTGTATCGTATGCAGCTGACACTCAGCTGATTGTCTCTCTGTCCGGTGGTCCCAACCAAGGAAACCAACATTTGGTCCCCTGCCTGAACAAAGTGCCCTACTGGATGTCGAACTGTTGCCTAAAGCTGAATGGAGAGAAGACAGAACTAATTATATTAGGTAACCTGGACGTACCAAGCCCACTGAATGGCCTACCTGTATGGGTAATCCTACGGACCCCAAATCCGTTATAAAAAAATCGAGGTATCTGGATGGATAGTACCCTTGCAATGGCCTATCAAGCAAATAAACTGTCTGGAATCTGCTTCAAGCTTTTGTGGATAATCAGAAAAATTCTGGCACTCTTCCCAGAGCAGTTAAGAAAAACCGTCATTCAGTGCCTTATAGTCTCACGCCTGTACAATGGCAGCTCTCTTTACCTAGGCTCACCAAAATATATTATAAAGAGACTTCAGGTTGTGTAGAATACGACAGCAGGGCTCCTGCTAATAATCCTTAGCTACGTCACTGTAAGAGTACCCCTCAATCAGCTTCACTGGCTGCCGATTGCAGCAAGAACCAAGTTCAAATCCCCATGCATTACACACAGGGCCATAAATAGTAAAGGCCCAGTAAAACTTAGGAATCTGATATCCGCCCATGCCAACACCAGACTATTTAGGTCCTCTCATCGACACCTTCTCCGCACAACCAGAAACAAAAAGATCAACATGGAGAGGAAGATCTTTTGCACATCTGGCACTGAAACTGTGGAATGAGCTCTGACTTGACCTGAGATCATTGCAAAATTGCCTTTAGGACAAAACTTATGACCTGGCTGTGATGCAGCGTGGAATACAAAATCCCTCCCTTCGTCACAGACCATAGATCTTCACAGACACATTAATTCACTCCATTCACTGGTGGGGCCCATAACACCAACATTCATTCTCTATTGATCTATGTTTCTATGGAGGTGATTCATTCCATACGCTGTAATGAGAGGAAATACCCGTAGTCCCTAATGAGCAATAGATTCACCTATCCTTCTCTACCTCAATAGGATCTAAACATCGTTTTTAGTATTCCTCCCATGGATAGGCCATGGATCAGCTAGTCGCTGGGTTGAGTAATTCCTAATTCTATAATCACTTTACATCAATACATTTCTCAAATAATAACCCGACACAGTTCTTGTAATCAATAATTGAAATTTTATCTAAATAATGTGAGGAAAAAGTCATTAATTATTCTAGCAGCTGATTATCATATTTACCTATTCTGGCTAAATGTCGTCCTCTAAGTCAAATGCAGATCTTTTGTCTCTCTATGCCCATAAAAGCGATTATTCAGTTCATCAGGAAATTGGGCATCTGATCAGTCCGTCAGAGTAAATGTAAATGTAAATGTTTTTGTACTTGTATAGCGCACAGCTACCCGCAGTGGGTTTCCCGGCGCTTGTACGAATACCGCAAGGGAACCCTTCCTGGTTTTCCTTGTAAAGTGTCCACTCCTGGGCACCCCCATGGTGAAACCAGGCATCCCTCGCGTTGTGGGGGCCGTTGTGGAGACTAAGCAAGCTATTGCCCAGAGTTGCAGCGTGGGACCCATGATTAGAATAGGCACTGAGGCGAGAATATCCAGTCAGAGGAATTAATGAGCCCAAGACCCGCCGAGGAGGGAGTCGAACCCTGGTCCCTGGCCAGAGCTCTGCATCAAGGTCTGCCTGTTCTAACCATTGAGCCACACTTCTCCACAGTAACAGGGAAACAGCTGTCCTGCAGTGTCACTGTCCTCTCTGTGAGAAGTTGGCCTGATGTATGATGTCACTAGTTATAGTGTACACCTTATATCAGTCCAAATACCCTTATGGTGATTGGTTGTAAAGTCAACCTTATAGACCAGCTATCCTAGTGGTAGCATGGACAAGAGCAGTCTTAGGCTAAACTCTGAATGGCATGTGAAGCCAGCTGTGATACCATATATAATCCCTTGAATACCAAATGAAAGGACACCACAACAGATATATATATATAAAATAAAGTGTATTTATTCTAAGCAAACCCTCAGCACTCTTTATGAGTTTAGAGGTAAGTACAACACAGTCTTATTAATGCATACAGTAAGTCACACAGGTAAGTAATACAGTTAGGCCCTAGGGGCCACGCAAACCATATACTAAGTAAGTGGTATAAGAACCACTGTCACGGAAATAGAATAGGCCTAGGCCTAGGGAATCGCTGGGGCTACACTACACTAGCGTTAGTTAGGAAGTGGGAGGCCCACGGGATTCGTGTGCAGAGTGGAAACACTCACGCGTAATGCGTAAAAGTCAATAGCAATGTTACAGTTTAGAAATAGATAGATTTAGGACACTTCCGGAGTAGCTAGGAAGTTGAGACTTGAAAACTAGACACTAGGATAGTCACTATCCTGATGAGCACCGGAGTACCCAAGTTACCTAGCCCACAGGCTGCGGGTGCATAGGGGTGAAGATGCGTCGTTTTCGTCGTCGACTCCTATGGATGCCTGAAGAAAGATGCTGACAGGCAGTCAGTGAAGAGTGTCCGGTGGATCCCAAGGCTGGGATCAAGAAGAGAAGAAACCTGCAAGCAGAAGGGACAGAGTCAAGGTCACTAGCCAGTGACCACGTGGAACCAGGAAGGAACCAGGCGATGTCGTGAAGAGTTGCAGGTGAAGGTGAAGCTTGTCGCTGCAGCCAGGAGGACCAGGAAGCGTCGAGGACGTCCAGGACCAGGAGGCGAGCTGTCCCACGAAGGCTCTTGCTGTCGGCGGCGTCGAAGTTGGACTAGGACTCACCAAGCCTTGGCAAGCGGAACCCACGAAGAACAAGGGACTTGCTTCTGGTGCAGACCAGGAAGGTCTGGGGTGCTTCTTCTTTGCAGAGAAGCGGGAGCCAGTCTGGAGGAGCCAAACCAGCGCAGAAGATTTCAGGGAGCGTCGTCACAGAGGCCACTAGCCAGCGGGCAAGCAACCGGACAGACGCGGCAAGCAGGAAAATGCTGAAGGGCCCCACGCAGGACTCGTGGAGTGTGGGGGGCTGGTCTTCGGTGCAGATGGTGCTTGGGGTTGGGGCTTCTCAATCCCCGGTGCACAACTTCGAGGGTACCTCAGAAGCTGCGCTGTAAGTTACTAGCCACTTTTCCCAGGTAGCCGGTCCCACGTCGCTCGTCGCCTCCACGGATCTCAGCTCTGCTGCAGATGTGGATGAGGGTCGGAGAAGTCTGGAAATCAAGGCTCTGGTCGGGCTCTGCAGTCGGTTCCTCATCGAACGTTTCACAAAGCAAAGGGTAGTCTCTTGATGGTGCCTGTTTGCACAGGGTAGCCACTCCTTGGCTACAAGGGAGATTCTTCAGTCTTCTTCTTTCGTCGAATGTCGAAGGTCCAGAGTTTCTGTTCAGTTTTGCAGGTTCAGGATAATCTCAAGTCTTGAGGCCCAACTCCCACTCTTATACTAATCTGGGGGGCTGGGATACCTGCTAGGTCACGCCTTATGGGTGGGACCTGGGAGGGGGTGGTTACACCCACTTCCCTTTGTCCAGTTTCGCGCCAGAGCTGGGGCTGGAGTGCCCCAGCGCCGGTTTGAACTGGACTATGCAAGGAACACCTTGTGTGCCCCAGGCATGTCTCATTCCTTTCAGCCCACCCTGCCCCAATACACTAAAGGCTGTCTGGGGAGGTGCTAGCACCTCCCCAAGCAGGAAACCTATTGTCCAGGCCTCCCTGGCTGGGATCACTCCCAGCAGCAGGAGGTCAGACTTGTGTCTGTGGCAGCAGCATCCATTTTGTGATGCTGAGGCTTTGGTTAGAGATAAACAGCAAAGTAGGATTTTAACATGTCTCTCCCTCTAGAAGGGAGGGATAATATCCTCATCACCAGAAATGGTATGGGGGTATTATTCCAAAGTGTTATACACCTTACACGACATGTTTTGATAAAGCCAAACCATAGTTACCATAACCGTTTAAGATTATAAGGCACTTTAAGAGTATATGGTAGGCTATATCATAGAACAGCTATAAGGACATGGTTCCGAAAGCTGCAGACAGGCTCAGCTCATGCTAGAGCACCATCTCACATGTTACCAAGCACTCTGCCTCCAGGATTGTTAAGGCCTGCCATAGGAGTGACTGATAGGTACACATGTGTCTATATATAAGGTAGGTATAGGAATACTACACCTAAGCAAGGGGTGATTACACGACCTTGCCCCAGCTGAGTGATCAGCCAGTTGTGTCTGATTGGAAGGCCAGACCAGGGGTGGCATAATACATGCTGCAGCCCCTGGGAGGCCTAGGGTACACCTATGCCCTGGGTACCTAGGGTACACTGTACAGGGTCCAATAAGGTGATCCTTACCAATTGGTTATGTACCTAGGGTACATGGAGTCCATTTTAAAGAGAGAGCAGACAGCCTGAGACCCTGAATGGCAGGATCTCAGGCCAACTAAGTCGAAAAACCAGCTAGACACTAGGCAAAAAGTTGGGGGTAACCATAGTCAGATATCCACCTTCCTACACAACCCCCCCCCAAACGAAAGGAGATAAGGCTGGCCTTGACAAGGTAAGCCTCTATTGCCTAAGTGGCCATATAAGGAAGAACCAGCACTGGCATGGTTACCCCCTGTCTCATGGTCCACTAAGCAATCCCTCATCCTAAAGATATCATAGGGTCTCCACCATAGGGAATCTCTACCTTTGGTGTGTCTTTGCAAAGTAAAAGGCTGGTGTTGAGATGGAGTACTGAAGTGAGTGTCCCCAAAGTGAGGCCTCAGCTTCCTCCAATCATCCTCCACCATGGATGCCTTTCTTTCTCTAACTGAGTTGCACTGTGCTCTCAGGGTCAGCCTCTGGCTACCTAAAGCTGGAGGCTGGGTCCCTTTTGTGGGCTTACTGGAGGGACAGGTCAGGTTTGGGGCCCTAAGGTCCCATGTTTGCCTGTGCCCCACAGAATCCCTCTCGGGGAGGTCCCTAACTACCTGTGAAGGGGATCCCTCAGAAATGTTTTTACCCATCACCTGGCTAGGGCAACTAACCAGGCAATCCTCATTCTTTTGAAGGGGGGGTTCTTGTGGACAGGGGCCCTCTTGGGGTCCACTGGCCTCCCTGACCTCGGCAGCCCTGGGCTGACTGAGGCAGGGTAGAGAGAGGCAGGCTACCTGCACCAGACTGGGTTCCACCTTGGAAGGGGCCACTGACATCAGAGGCTCTGCCAGGCCAGGCCTGGCTACCTCTGGGGCAGTTCCTTCACAAGGGGTGAGGTCAGATCCCTGAGGAGGCTGACCTCTTCCTAATGTCTGGGGAGAGGGAGACTTTTCTTCCTCCCCACTACTCCCTGTTTGTGTGGAGTGATCCATAGTTTCAGGCTTCACTACACCTATATCAGTCTGAGTGTGGGCTGAGACCATTACAGCCTTGCCAACCTTTTCAGGAAGGCACTCAGTTTGGGTTTGAGCTGTGACTGTCACAGCTCTGCCAATTTCTACAGGGAAGTCTGTCTGTGCCTGGGCTGTGGCTACCACTGCCCTTCCAACCTTTTCAGGGAGGAAAGCTACTTGGACAGGGGTTGTGACTGGCACAACCCCACTACCCTTTTTGGAAAGGCCTACCATTTTAGAATGGGTGTCTTGTTCAACTCCAGCCCAAGCTGAGAGTTCTAAGTCATTCCCCAGCAAGCAGTCCACAGGCAAGGTTGGAGACACTGCCACCCTTTAAGGGCCAGTGACACCTCCCCAGCTGAGACATACCTCTGCCATGGGATGACTGTTCTGTTTGCCATCAATGTTAGTTACCTGGTATGAGAAACCAGGCAAAAGCTGCTCAGAGGGAACTAGCCTATGGGCCACCATAGTGATGCTAGCTCCAGTGTCTCTGTAGGCCTCAGCTTTTCTACCATTGATGTAGGGTTCCTGTCTGTACCTACCCAAAGTGTTGGGACAGGCAGTGAAGTTGGCAAACCCCATGCCACCATCACAGACAAGAGTAGCTGCTGCAGGGGAATTGGCTAAGCCAGGATCCCCCTGTGTTCCCCAAGAAAACCCAACCAAATTTTTGGGGGCACTCCCACCACCTGGGGGATTACTGCTGACAGTAATAGGTGGTGTGACAGGAGTAGTTGGAGGAACAGTTTTGTTTTTAGCCTGTGGACAACTGCTGTCAGTTTTCCAATGCCCAGGTGTTTTACACACATGGCAGTAAGGCTTTTTAACTGTGGTAGAGGAGGGAGCTTGGGACCCACCACCCTGTGTGGAGTTTTGGGGCCCTGAGGAAGATTTCTCTTTTGCTTTATCCCCACCCTTCTCTTGAGGCTTGGTGGTATCTTTCTTTTGGTCACCACCCTGATTTTTAGGCCTAATCCTGGTCCTGACCCATTTATCTGCCCTCTTTCCCAATTCTTGGGGAGAGGTCAAATCTGAGTCTACCAGGTGTTGATGGAGAAGCTGGTTCTGACAATTACTAAGGATCTGCTCCCTCATAATCAAGTTGTACAATCCTGTATAGTCCTGCACCTTGCTGCCAGTTAACCAACCTTCCAAAGCCTTAGTGGCACAATCCACAAAATCAGACCAGTCCTGTGTCTGTGTCTTCTGGGTGTCTCTGAACAACAACCTATATTGCTCAGTGGTTAAGCCAAACCCATCTATCAGAGCACTCTTCAGGACTTTGTAATTGTTTGCATCCTCATCACTGACTGTGAGGAGCTTGTCTCTACCTTTGTCAGAAAAGGAGAGCCACAAGATAGCTGCCCACTGACTTTGGGGTACCTGCTGTACTTTGCAGGCCCTCTCCAAAGCAGTCATCCATTTGTGGATGTCATCCCCATTCTGATATGGGGGGACTATCTTGCTTAGGTTTCTATGGTCATAAGACCTATCCCTATCTCTAGGAATGTTGCTGCCACCAGTGGGTTCTGACCCACACAATTTTTGCTCTCTAGCCAGAGCAAACTTCTCTTTGGCAAGGGCAATTTCTTCCCTCTGAATCCTCAGATTAGCTTCCCTCATTCTGGCTTTATGCTCCTTTCTCTCAGGTGAAGTCATTCCCCTGTGAGAGGAAGCATTAGAGATGCTAGAGACATGGGAGTGGATGGATTCCCCTGAAGGGGATCTGTCCCTCCTGTTTCTCTGTGAATGCCTACTTGTGGGTCTGTATGGGGGGACCCCATGCAAACTCCCATGTAAGCTTAAGTTAGCCTGGCTAAGTCTCCTTACTTGGCTCTGGCTGTCTACCTCTTCCTCTGAAGTCCCATCTGACTCATCTGTGGTGGGTAGACCCTTATCTACAGCTATGGCACCATCCCTGGCAGCTCTTTCAGCATCATAGGCCTCCAGAAGCTCCACTAGCTGTCTAAGGGTAGGGTTTGCACCCTGTTTTATTCCTCTGGAGGTACACAATTGTCTCATCTCCTGGAATGTGAATGCATCATACCTAGAGGGAACCTGTCTAGGATTCTCCTCTCCTGAGGGAGCATCAGTGTGATCTCCATCCAGGGGCATGATTCTAGTGAGGGTGTGGTGTGTGCACCTACCTACACTAGTTGTATCTACTAAACCTCTCTAGTAGTTGTAGTCAGGGTGTGTTACTCCCTTCACCCTACAACTACTAAGTCCAGTAAGACTTAAGTATTATAAACTATGTTATATGTACCTAGACAATACCTGTGTGATCTTCCAATTTAGTATCTCAAGATTACAATGGTATTACAACAGCAAGCTCAGATCCCAACCGCTGCTCACCAATGTGAGAAGTTGGCCTGATGTATGATGTCACTAGTTATAGTGTACACCTTATATCAGTCCAAATACCCTTATGGTGATTGGTTGTAAAGTCAACCTTATAGACCAGCTATCCTAGTGGTAGCATGGACAAGAGCAGTCTTAGGCTAAACTCTGAATGGCATGTGAAGCCAGCTGTGATACCATATATAATCCCTTGAATACCAAATGAAAGGACACCACAACAGATATATATATAAAATAAAGTGTATTTATTCTAAGCAAACCCTCAGCACTCTTTATGAGTTTAGAGGTAAGTACAACACAGTCTTATTAATGCATACAGTAAGTCACACAGGTAAGTAATACAGTTAGGCCCTAGGGGCCACGCAAACCATATACTAAGTAAGTGGTATAAGAACCACTGTCACGGAAATAGAACAGGCCTAGGCCTAGGGAATCGCTGGGGCTACACTACACTAGCGTTAGTTAGGAAGTGGGAGGCCCACGGGATTCGTGTGCAGAGTGGAAACACTCACGCGTAATGCGTAAAAGTCAATAGCAATGTTACAGTTTAGAAATAGATAGATTTAGGACACTTCCGGAGTAGCTAGGAAGTTGAGACTTGAAAACTAGACACTAGGATAGTCACTATCCTGATGAGCACCGGAGTACCCAAGTTACCTAGCCCACAGGCTGCGGGTGCATAGGGGTGAAGATGCGTCGTTTTCGTCGTCGACTCCTATGGATGCCTGAAGAAAGATGCTGACAGGAAGTCAGTGAAGAGTGTCCGGTGGATCCCAAGGCTGGGATCAAGAAGAGAAGAAACCTGCAAGCAGAAGGGACAGAGTCAAGGTCACTAGCCAGTGACCACGTGGAACCAGGAAGGAACCAGGCGATGTCGTGAAGAGTTGCAGGTGAAGGTGAAGCTTGTCGCTGCAGCCAGGAGGACCAGGAAGCGTCGAGGACGTCCAGGACCAGGAGGCGAGCTGTCCCACGAAGGCTCTTGCTGTCGGCGGCGTCGAAGTTGGACTAGGACTCACCAAGCCTTGGCAAGCGGAACCCACGAAGAACAAGGGACTTGCTTCTGGTGCAGACCAGGAAGGTCTGGGGTGCTTCTTCTTTGCAGAGAAGCGGGAGCCAGTCTGGAGGAGCCAAACCAGCGCAGAAGATTTCAGGGAGCGTTGTCACAGAGGCCACTAGCCAGCGGGCAAGCAACCGGACAGACGCGGCAAGCAGGAAAATGCTGAAGGGCCCCACGCAGGACTCGTGGAGTGTGGGGGGCTGGTCTTCGGTGCAGATGGTGCTTGGGGTTGGGGCTTCTCAATCCCCGGTGCACAACTTCGAGGGTACCTCAGAAGCTGCGCTGTAAGTTACTAGCCACTTTTCCCAGGTAGCCGGTCCCACGTCGCTCGTCGCCTCCACGGATCTCAGCTCTGCTGCAGATGTGGATGAGGGTCGGAGAAGTCTGGAAATCAAGGCTCTGGTCGGGCTCTGCAGTCGGTTCCTCGTCGAACGTTTCACAAAGCAAAGGGTAGTCTCTTGATGGTGCCTGTTTGCACAGGGTAGCCACTCCTTGGCTACAAGGGAGATTCTTCAGTCTTCTTCTTTCGTCGAATGTCGAAGGTCCAGAGTTTCTGTTCAGTTTTGCAGGTTCAGGATAATCTCAAGTCTTGAGGCCCAACTCCCACACTTATACTAATCTGGGGGGCTGGGATACCTGCTAGGTCACGCCTTATGGGTGGGACCTGGGAGGGGGTGGTTACACCCACTTCCCTTTGTCCAGTTTCGCGCCAGAGCTGGGGCTGGAGGGCCCCAGCGCCGGTTTGAACTGGACTATGCAAGGAACACCTTGTGTGCCCCAGGCATGTCTCATTCCTTTCAGCCCACCCTGCCCCAATACACTAAAGGCTGTCTGGGGAGGTGCTAGCACCTCCCCAAGCAGGAAACCTATTGTCCAGGCCTCCCTGGCTGGGATCACTCCCAGCAGCAGGAGGTCAGACTTGTGTCTGTGGCAGCAGCATCCATTTTGTGATGCTGAGGCTTTGGTTAGAGATAAACAGCAAAGTAGGATTTTAACATGTCTCTCCCTCTAGAAGGGAGGGATAATATCCTCATCACCAGAAATGGTATGGGGGTATTATTCCAAAGTGTTAGACACCTTACACGACATGTTTTGATAAAGCCAAACCATAGTTACCATAACCGTTTAAGATTATAAGGCACTTTAAGAGTATATGGTAGGCTATATCATAGAACAGCTATAAGGACATGGTTCCGAAAGCTGCAGACAGGCTCAGCTCATGCTAGAGCACCATCTCACATGTTACCAAGCACTCTGCCTCCAGGATTGTTAAGGCCTGCCATAGGAGTGACTGATAGGTACACATGTGTCTATATATAAGGTAGGTATAGGAATACTACACCTAAGCAAGGGGTGATTACACGACCTTGCCCCAGCTGAGTGATCAGCCAGTTGTGTCTGATTGGAAGGCCAGACCAGGGGTGGCATAATACATGCTGCAGCCCCTGGGAGGCCTAGGGTACACCTATGCCCTGGGTACCTAGGGTACACTGTACAGGGTCCAATAAGGTGATCCTTACCAATTGGTTATGTACCTAGGGTACATGGAGTCCATTTTAAAGAGAGAGCAGACAGCCTGAGACCCTGAATGGCAGGATCTCAGGCCAACTAAGTCGAAAAACCAGCTAGACACTAGGCAAAAAGTTGGGGGTAACCATAGTCAGATATCCACCTTCCTACACTCTCCGTCAGCATAACGTCAGGAAATCGGGAAAACGACAAGAAGGGAAGCCTATAAGCTCTCTATTCTATCCTAATTTATAGTAAAATTACTGCAACATGTAACAAGTTTTTGGGTCACAGTTCTTCTGATCGGTTGATTTAGTATAGTCCTTTTAGATTCCCATAGGCATCTTGTCTTGAGGTCATCATACTTGTCAATTCTGTTTTTTTCTGAATTCCTTTGTTTGTAAGGTTGGCAACTCTCCCGGTGTGGCCTTGATGGGTACAGTCTGGCTGGGGTCAGAAGAAGGCCACTGTTGCTAGCGGCGACGCATGCGCACTTCACCCAGAGACTCTCGTAATGGAGTCAATTCGTCAGATAGGGATGTCAGCCATTTTGTAGTAGGCCCGAATGGCCAACTTAAGCAAAAGAAACACAAAAACGTAATTAATACATTGAAATGGCTATTAAAATGTTATTCCCTCGCTAAACCCTTTATGTGTGTGTATTTATCTAGAAGAAAGCAACACTCTTTGCTGGTTATTCTTATTTTATAAAGCACAAGTTACAAAATACATCACGAAAGCAACATATAACATGCAAATTCTAATTGTCTATCATTAATAGAAGTATGAAAATTAGTTTACGTATTAATTAAGCCATGCAAATGCAAGTCCCACGTGTATTTCTTATATTAGTAATGTTGGTAAATTCACACAGCAAACAATTAGTACAATTACTATTAATTAATTATTCTTATTAATGTAAACATGGAAAAGGGAGAGGGTATACAATTTGTAAAGAAAACCCCACTCCAGCAATCCCCCCTTTGGTGATTTTATCACCACCACATCACTAAATTTCTTTACCCTTTTACGGAAATATTGAAATACGTTCTTGCTCTTGTTCATAATTCAGTTTCTTCAAAATCTTCTCTTTTTGCCTTTTTATACATTCTCCCTTTCCACTCTTCTAATGTTATCTCTTCTAAATCTATATCTTGATTCTTCTCTTTTCTTTTTAGTTTTTCTCTTTTTGTTTTATTCTTTGTTTTCTTATTTCTACAACACATACAACCTAATCTTAATATTATTAATATAGAAATCACACATGTTAGTGGAAATAATATCTTACCTACAAATGTACTACCTATTTTTACTGAGAAATTCTTAATAGCAGCTATTTTCTTTCCGATTCGTTCCCAAACACTTTCAACCCCCAGTGGTGCAATTTCATCATGCAATTCAGTAATATTTTTAATGTAAACTTTCAGATCTTTACTTTCATCTGGAATGTAAGTGCAACAATGTTGAACTTTCAGCATTCCACAGACTCCACCCTCTTTTGCCAATAGTATATCAAGGGCAAGTCGATTTTGCATCACCATAGCACGCATGGCCACCATTTCAGTATTGACCAATAAGAATCCTCCAGCGGTGCTTGTAGACAAGCGATCCACTACTGTTGATAATTTTCTAATTTTGTTTGCATTCAGAGATATTCCCACTGCTGGTATCAATGCTCCAAATATATCACCTACAATTTCTGCCCAAGATTCTCTCTTACTACGCATTAAATGATTAGTTAAGCTATGTACACCATCTTCTCCTCTGTCCATGTGAAAGATTTTTGGAAATACCAGGCCTACGTAACATGTGCCATACCAATGGTCTGGCAAACGATAATATGCCCTGTTCCCACAGATAAAATATAGTCCAGGGAAAACTGGATCTCTTCCACCTTTAAATCCCCAACAACCCATGATTCGGTATGTATCATGGCACTCACTGTTACCTAAGAAATAATTATTATAAGCAGTTTGATTCCTTCTTATACAAAATTTCCCTTTCTGAGGCCAGTCTAGAGCTATTGTTGGAGTAGATTCTCCCTTCAACAGATGTTTTTCCATCCCTATATCCCAAGCTGTTCTTTCCACCTTTCCTTCTGATGCCCTTTTATGCATTTTAAGTCGTCTTTCCTCAACCATATCTAAGAATGTCTTTTCTTCTTTCTGCAAACTGCAAGTCAAATTGTTTCTGAAAATATATTCTAATGTTAGTTCACTTGTCTCTAAGAAAAATTCACCTAATACTTTAGCAGGTTTTACCTTGTTTAGTTTATTATTAGCAGGCACTTGTGCGAAAATGTTATCTACATCTGAAAAATAATACTCTAATTTCCCTGTCTGATAAAACAAACTAGCTATTAGACTACATGTTATTCCATAAGTAGCTGGAAGGTGATGATAAGTCACTCCCTCTGCCACAGAAGCAGGTAACTGCATGCAGACGTAGCAGTCACTTACATCTATTGTCTTTACATATTCATACAACAACTTTGAAAACACATTGTTAGAAAAATCTGTTATAGACCTATCTTTATGTAAATGGTTTCTATCTGTCACAGTCTGAACTACCTTTGAAATTTTTACTATGTTAGTTTTGTTTTCACTATGTCCTTCTAATGTATCTACAGTAACCTTAAAAGTAATCACAAGAGCAAGTATGCTCCATAAAAGCATTAATAATCCTGTACAACAGCAACATGTTTTACACCATCTTGTCATGAAGGTACATCTACTTTTACTACTATCTATGTCAGCCATCTTTACTAAAATGGACCGTGTCTTTTGACTTAGCCTCTTCTACTTTATGACTAGTTTCTAACCCAAGGCTTCTAAGCACCTACGTGGTTCTACCAGTTTCTACTTTTACTCAAATTATTGTTTTACCCATCAACAGCTTCTTTGTTTATTCAGTTTGGCAATTCATCATCCTTTGCCTCTTTCACGAAATCTGGATACCAAATTTCCTGAAATTCCGCTTCTTCTTCTCCAATATCGGACAAGAGAACTCTCAGGATTTCCAACTCTTCTTCTTCTTTAACCACTTTCAGTACAGTCTCCTCCGGATTTACTTGACTATCTGCCTCTTCTCCTTGTTCAGGCAGAGCCACATACGTCCATTCTGGTGACTTATACTTCTGGTTAGGTTTCCTTGTTCTTTTTTCTTCTTTATCCTGGATCGTTTCCTCTTCTTTTGATTTTTCTTGGCTAGTCACTTCATTCACCTGTTCTGCCCTTGGTGAATTTACTCGTGTCAGCCGATATCTCAATCTCTCTATTTTGTTTGGCCACACTTCATCCTTTGCAACTCTTTTCAGTTTACCTCCTTTATTATTCTTTTCTTCTCTCCAAGCTCTTTTTCTTAGAACTCGACCTTCAGGTATCTCGTTTTCACTTTCTTCAGATTCTGTCTCAACTTGCTTTTTCTTTTCAATGATTTCTTTTTCCACCACTTGTTTTGTTTTCCCTACTTCTGTCCCTCCTCGGGTCTCCGACACGCAATCTTCCTGCTGGCTACTTGTCCCTTCACGTAGCTGGATGTTGCAGTCCCTACACCTCCTCGGGAGTCTTCCGCAATCTGTCCCTCTCTCTCTGTACCTGTCCCTTCTTCACTCAGATATATTATTTCAGGTGGAATTTCTCTCAGTTTTTCATCCGGGACTTCCTTTTCCCGAATTTGTTTTACTGCTGTTTCAGGTTCTTTTCCTTTCTTCTTTCTGTGTTCTTTTCTGAGACCTTGTCTCCCTTGTTCGTTTTCAGAATCTGAACTGTCATCAGAAATCTGCAATCTTTTTCTCAGAGAGATACTTCTGGGGACCAATATTTGATCTGGTTCTTTTTCCCCCCTTTCAGAATTTTCTTGTGTTTTTGGTTCTTCGTTATCTGATTCAGTACTTGACTCTGATTCGTCATAATACTCCTTCTCTTTGCTGTCCACTGGATTTGGTATCCTCAAAGTATGGCTGGCATGGATCCAGTTTTTCAGTCCAGCACACTTCACAGCTGTTGTCGTGGTCAGAATGACTTGTCTTGGTTTTCCCCACCTTGGAACCAAACAGTTTCTTCTTCTGTGGACTTTTATCCTTACCCAGTCTCCTGGGCTCAGATCATGGGCTGGCTTCTTTTCAAGAGTGGTGGCATCCGCTCCAATCTGATGAAACACAGAATGAACTGCGTCAGCCAGGCCTTTACAGTACTCCAATACCGTGTAATCAGAAATAGTCATCAGCTTGTTGACTGGAATAAACACATGCCTCATTGCACGTCCCATGATTATTTCATGAGGACTTAACCCTGTAGTTCTATCTGGTGTCGCTCGGATCGTCATAAGTACTAGAGGCAAGACATCAGGCCATTTCATTCCTGTGGCTAAACACATTTTCCCAATTCTGTTTTTGATCGTACCATTCATTTGTTCAACTACACCAGAAGCCTCTGGTCGGTAGGCACAATGCAGTTTCTGTTGTACATTTAATGCTTCACTAATTAATTGCACAATTTCATTATGGAAATGACCTCCTCTGTCTGATTCAAGAGTCACTGGGAACCCGAACCTGGGAATGAATTCTCTCAAAAGCAGCTTTGCTACTGTCATCCCATCATTTCTCCTCGTTGTGAATGCCTCTACCCACCTGGAGAATGGGCAGACTATAACCAGAACATACCTCAATCTGTTACAAAGAGGCATCTCAATGAAGACTACCTGCATTCTGGTAACGGGCCCTCCTTGTCGGCCTATTGTTCCTAGACTGACTACTGTCTTCATCCCAGGATTGTATTTGCTGACATATTAGACATCTCTGACATAGACTTTCCGCTACAAGTCTGAATTTTGGATTGTACCAGGTCTGCTTAAATGACCTGATCATGGTGTCTCTCCCTATATGTCCCTGGCCATGATACATCCGTGCCATGGTAGACATCATGCTATCAGGCATAACTGGTCTTCCATCTCGATAGACCCACACATGGTCTTTTTCTCTTGGGGCACATCCTGCTTTTACCCATTGTTTCATTTCCTCATCTCCTGACTCTTCCTGCAATTGTCTCACCTCATCCCAAGTTCCCACAACATTAGTAAACATTAAGGAGCAAGAAAACATTTCCTTTTCCTTTGCCCGATTGACTGAATTCTGATTTTGTGTGCAATACTGTGCCATGTCATTGGCATATCTATTCCCAGTAGTGATGTAATCACTACCTTGACTATGAGCAGCACATTTCACCACAGCCAACTGTTTAGGCAGCTGTATCGCCTCAAGCAACTTTCCAACCACTTCAGCATTCTTTATAGGAGTTCCACTTGAGGTCAGGAAACCTCTTTGTAGCCATAGTTGGCCGAAATCATGGACGACTCCGAAGCCATACTGGCTGTCAGTTATCACAGTCACTCTCACACTCTTCCCAATCTTGCATGCTCTAGTCAAAGCAACAAGTTCAGCTACTTGGGCTGACCTTACTCCTTTCAGGTATGATGCTTCCATCACTGCTGCAACCGTGCATACTGCATATGCTGCACTTAGCACTCCCTCATCTGTTCTCAGACATGATCCATCAACGAACAACACAAAATCACTCTCTGGCAAAGGTACATCCTTTATATCCGGTCGTGGCTTTGTGCAATACTCAAGTACATCCAGACAATCATGATCTGCTTCATCTCTCACTTCCACTTTCTCTGCATCAGGCAACAATGTTGCAGGATTTACATTCAAACACCTCGCAAGACTCACATTTGTTGCACCTAGTATGACCTTCTCATACTTAATCAGCCAACTATGCGTCATATACTGAGTGCAACTTCGTGTCAGGAGGATTGCCACATCATGAGGAACAAACACTTTTAATGGCTATCCCATCACAATTCCTTCACTCTGCTCCAAGCTTCGACATGTTGCAGCCACTGCCTTCAAACACCCAGGTAAAGCTGCAGCCACTGGGTCAAGCATTGAGGAAAAATATGCAATTGGTCTTCTCAACCTTCCATGTTTCTGAATCAACACAGAAAGTGCACATCCATTTCTCTCACTGCAATACAACTCAAACTCTTTCTCGTAGTCAGGCATGCCTAGCGCTGGTGCTTCACACAAACCCTCTTTCAATCGTTTGAATGCTGCCAATTCTTCCTTGTTTAATTCAAGGGGATCTTTCACATCACTTCTGGTCAGTCGTACCAAGGGTTTTGCAGTCAGGGAAAAGTTGCTTATCCACTGACGGCAGTACCCTACCATTCCCAAGAACATTCTCACTTCTCTTTGGGTCATGGGGGCTCTCATTCCTTTTATGATTCTGATTCTGTCAATTGTTATTTTCCTCAGTCCTTTCTCAGTTTTATGTCCCAAATACTGTACTTCTTTTTTACAGTATTGCAATTTTGCTGGGGACACCTTCAGTCCTCCATCTGCCAAATGATCCAGCAAGGCTATAGTGTCTACCTCACACGCTTTACGTGTTTTCGACGCCACCAAGAGGTCATCGATATACTGCACTAGTACTGAGCTTTCAGGCATTTGTAAACTTTCCAATAACTTCTTCAACAATTGATTAAATATTGAGGGGCTTTCAGTATACCCCTGTGGGATTCGGCACCATGCCAAAATCCGCTCTCCAAACCGAAATGCAAAAATTTGCTGACTGTCATGGCGCAATGGGATAGAAAAGAAAGCATGGCATAAATCAATCACTGTATACCATTCCGCATCATGGGGAATCTGGTACAGAATCACTGATGGATTTGGCACAATGGGACAACAGGACACAACAATTTTGTTTACCTTTCTCAAATCCTGTACTATTCTGAATTTCTCATTAGGCATTTTCAGTCCCATTATTGGTGAGTTACATGGACTACTCATTAGTTCTCTCAGAATTCCTTGCTTAATCATTTTCTCAATTATTGGGGTTACTCCTTCAATTATCTCAGGTGTCAATTTATTTTGAGGGACATTTGGATAGGTTTTTCCTTCT
Organism: Triturus cristatus; assembly: GCF_964204655.1. NCBI lineage: Eukaryota > Metazoa > Chordata > Amphibia > Caudata > Salamandridae > Triturus > Triturus cristatus. The sequence goes on along the minus strand of NC_140590.1, from coordinate 56,525,940 downwards.
TTTACAGTTATCTTTACTGGATCTACATTTCTCATCAGCCCTACATCTTCTCCAGTGAAATCCCACACTTCCGCTTTTACAGACTGTTTCAGTTCTTTAGGTAATTCATCAGGGTTGAATACTGCATATGTTCCAGCTATTTCACTCTCTCTATTGGCTATTGTCATTTTATACAACACATCCTCATCCGGTGTTTCAAATGTTATTCCATCAGGGGTACAAAATATGGTGCAATTCATTTTGCACAGCAGGTCCCTACCTAACAAATTCACAGGACTGGTGTCTCACACGACAAAGCGGTGCATTTCAGTAAATTTCCCTATACTAACTTTCACTGGTTCTGTAAGATATGTTTTTATCTGTTTGTTGGACACGCCAACTACTTGGATTGTTTCATCCGAAAGAGGAAGATTCTTAACATCAGCTGACCTAACAGTTGATCTAGTAGCACCAGTGTCCACTAGGAAAGTAATATTTTCATTATTAATTTTCCCATCTACAAATGGTCCTGTCTGGTCTACCTCTAGAGTTACGCCAAGTACGCACTCTTCTTCCTCTCTTCGGCACCGTCAATAACCTCCTTCTGAGTCACTCTCATCCAGTTGCAGCCAATACTGCGAAACAGTGTGAGCGCGTGGCGGCTTAGTTACCTGTTCTTCATTGTAGAATCCCGATTCATTACTATACTTCTGAGAGTTCCTGCTCTGCGGGAAAGGCGGTTTTGGCACCTGATTCTGTGGAGTGGCAACCTGCTGCTGTTGCTGCGGTTGACCACTCACCTCATTCTGCCCCTGTGGATTCAATGATGGATTTTCATTATTAGGATTAGGAGGAAATTTACACTCGGATTTCCAATGCCCTAACCTACCGCAATTATGACATGGGAACTTCTTTTTAGCTTCTTCTATATTACCTTTCCCTTTTCCTGGGCCGAATCTCGGTTTGGGTCCTGGATTGTTTGCCTGTTCTACTAATTGAGCTTCCTGTCTTTCCGCTACTTTTACCTCTGCCCACATTGCCTTTTCTTTTAACTTTCGCTGTTTTGCCTCAATCTCGTCACTGGAATATTTAGCATGTCTTAATACTTCATCTATTTTCTTATTTTGCCAATCAACTGTATGCTGTTTTATCATGTCCCCAATTTCTGGGCGTAGACCATATACAAATCTGTATACAAAATGACTCAAATCCTTATCACTCAGGTTCTCATCTCCACTGAACTGCTTAAAAGCTAGAATTAATCTCTCATAGTATGCATGTACTGACTCCTTACTTTCTTGATGTGTCCGGTCAATTTTTACCCAATCTGTCTCTTTAGGGGGTACCTTATTTTTCAAAAATACCATAACCTGTTCATATTTCCTCATTACTTCTGGATCAGGAGCTCTTGTCTTAGGATCCCTAGGGTATTCTTGAGTTGGCCAATTTATCATTAACTTGCATTCTGTCCACAAATCTGCTGGTACTATTATGTCAAATAGGCTATTTAAATCTATCCATAGTACTTTTGACAATTTCACAAATCTGTCTACCTGCCGGTACCACTCGACAGGCTTTTCGCGTAGTCGAGGGAAATCATTCGTAAAAGACAAAATGTCCTGTCTTGTCCATGGGACGTGTACATATCCTCCTCCTGGAATCTCCCACATGGGGTTTTCTGTTGCTATCTTTTCTTTCTCTCTAACAGGAAATGCTGAAGCTGTCTTTTCTGAGGCATCATCACGCTTTTTATACCACTTACTTCTCCATTTATCCACATCTCCCCATTTTCTTAATAGAATGATTATGTCCTTAATCTGACCTATCCGTCCTGTGGTATTCATATTTTCAATATCTTTTTCAGTGAAATCAACTCGATAAGGTTTTTGTAATGCCTTTACCTTTTCAATATCTATTCCCATTTAATTCATAACTTCTCCTAGTCTTTCATGTAGGTTTTTCGCTTTCCATGTCACACTTTTGCACAGGAACAATAATTCCTCATCCTAATAGTTTTTCAATTTTTCAGTAGGGATAGTTCCTACTATTAATTCTTCTAATACCATTCGTAATTTGGCCACATCTATTGACTGGGATTCTTTATCTTTTATCTGTAACCCTCTGAGCCATTCACTTAATTCTTCTACAGATGGTCCTACTGGGTTTTCTACGCTACATTGTTCTGGGATCCTTTGGGGTTCTAACAGTGTTTCCACCGTCATTCTACTCTTTTCTGCATAATTCTGTGTCACAAATGGATTATTTGAAACACTCGGTTCAAACATATTTATTGTCGGTCCCCATGGATTCTCATTTTGAGTCCGTCTGGGGCTCTCAATTAAATTATGGCTTCTATACGGTACTGTCAAACAATGTTCGCTATCCTTTTGTTTCTCAAATATGGGCATTACTGGACCTATCGTTACAGGAACTGTTACAGCTTCTAAATTTTTGGTCAATTCTCTTATTTTCTCAGTTAATTCTAGGGTAGTTTTAGCCAATTCTGTTGAATTTTCACTATTTACTCTACTTTCTGTCTGTTTTTCTACCTCTCTCACAGAGTTACTTTTCCCTAATTCTGGTGACACAGTCTCTGTTTTAATGGTTCGCAATGTTTCTCTCATTGGGGCACTTGGTGACAAAGCCTCTGGTTCTGGTCGATACGGTGGTGGATTCTTATAAAACACATCATCAAGAACATCATCTTCCGATTCATTCGCTTCGTACCCACTTGATTCCACGTTATGCCTTTTCTCTACACACTTCCTTCCGCCATTCTCTCCTACCGATCTTACGGGAAACACACCCTCAGTCATGCTTGCATTTCGCCACCTTTTCATTCGATCATCATGCGTCTCATGTCCGTATGACCTGCCAAACAGATACCTATAGCCTCTACCATTTCTCTGTCTTTCTCGTTCATGCATCTCGTCTTCCCATTCTGTCAATGCCTCAAATTGCGTCGGTCTAGGTCTTAGTTCTAAATACATCATCTTCTCTCGTAGATTTCTTAAAACGGCCAAATTAAAGGAACCATATTCTGGAAATGCCAGGACTCCATCGTCCTGGGTATATTTTACCCAATTGTCTAACCAAATACAAGTATGATACCCATATTTCGCAATCATTAAAGATGCGGGGGTTTTCGGTGGTGGAATTAACTGTCCTTCCCTAGTCTTGACCGGTTTGTCTTTCTTGAACCACTTCTTAATTCTACCAAACCACGATTTTTTCTCTTTGTCAGGTGGATGGTAATAAATTTTCTTTGTATCCGTGTACTGTTTTAGTATTCGTTACAACTGTACCGCTATTCTGTCCACTCGCAGCGCGGTTTACACTAACGCACCAATCAGGAGCGTCTACGTCACTGTTACAGTCCTCCAATCCCAGCGCGACTCACACTAACGCACCAATAGGGAGCGTTTACGTCACCCTGTATTTCTCCACTCCTAGCGCGGCTTTACACTAACACACCAATAGGGAGTGTTTACGCCTCGGTCCGACTGTCCAATCCCAGCGCAGTCATTCTGACGTCAGCAGCCGCTGCGGCAGCTCTGCTCTTGTCTACCCCTCCTTTACAAAATACGCTCAGGGAACTTTTGTTGCAACTTTTACAATTCTATTAGTAACAACACAAAAACATCTCCATTGTCCGCTTCGCTAAGAAAAAAGAACAGCAAAAGACCTTTCTCACGAGAACTCCGTCTTTCTCGAGAACAGCGCTTACCTCTGTCCTACTATAGAATCAGTACTTTCGTTAATAAAGTAGCACATCCCTCTACCTTACCCTTCTAACAAGCATCCACTAACCGCTTCTCTAGAATTAAGACACCTAGTTGGAGACCCAAAGCTCCTGAGAAATAACACTAGAGTTTCGCCATTAATCGGAATGCCTTTTTCATACACACACTTACACACGAGAAAATGTAGTACATTCGCACAGAATCCTGTCTTTCCCGAGAACAGCAAACAGTCTGTCCTACTACAGAATTATGACATTCGCCAACAAAGCAGCGCTTCCCTCTACTTTGTCCTTCTAACAAGCTCAGAGAACACCTGCTACCTTTTCAGTGATAAGCGTTATCGGAATGCCATTTGGTTTCCTGGTACCTATGACCAAAATTTCACAGGTAACCCTTTGATATCATTCACACTTTTCTCACACAGAGAATATCGCTAATGGCAACACACGACGATGCTGCCGAATCGAACCCAGACACTGCGTCGTGCACATTTTTCTCCTGTGTACCTACAGGATAACAACAATTCTGTCTTTCCCGAGAACAGCGCTTACCTCTGCTCTACTACGGAACCGTTACAATCTTCCGACTCCGTACATCCCAGAAGTCGTGCAAACAACATAAAACTCAACGTAACTCTACATAGAGTGTTAGTAAATAAACCAATACCAATCAATAATCAATAGGCTATTGTTGGAGCCGGCCTCGTGGCGTGGTCCTGTTCCCCCTCGCTAAGCCGCACGAGGTCCCCTGCACCTCGGGGCTCCTCCATTTTGGATTGTACGTGACTCTACGCAACCGCCTACGTGACCCCGCTCCACCAGGCCCCGGTCCCAGCGAGGCCCGACATCGAGGCGCCAACCCCTGGCCAGGGGGATACCACGTGAACACTTCCCCCCTCCCGGCAGAGGGCAGTATCGATGGGACCCCCAACCGTCCTCCCACACCTAGGTGCGATCACCCCACAGCTCTCTGGGGCCTGGCGCCTCTCCTGCTGGGCGTCTGGCCGCTCCCAACCCGGCCTCTCCGCCCCCCGGACGCAAGGGTCCGGACATCAAAGGGCTCCAGACCTATATCTGGGGCGACCCGGCAACAAGACAGCAGTTGTATCCCGGAGTCAAGCGCCCTGCTGATCGGATCGCGGCTGACCCTACGGAGAAAGACTCATCCTGGAACCACGCTCTGAGCCCTGCTGACTACGTCGCGGCTCCACCGTGCTTAAAGACCTTCACGAACTTTTGGGGCCCTGCTGACGCTGTCGCGGCCCGACCTTGTTGAACTTGCCATCAGAGCCCGGCTGACCTCGTCGCGGCTCGACCGAAGCGGACCTACTACCGGAGCCCTGCTGACTGTGTCGCGGCTCGACCCAAGCGGAACTACCACCCGAGCCCTGCAGACACCGTTGCGGCTCTCCACGTCCGAGCTGCTTTGAGACCAGCACACAAGGTCTGGCGCAGAGCCTCCCCGTACCAGGCCGGTACTAAGACTGTCCCGCTACCCTGTCCCTCCAAAGACCTTGAGACTCTTTCTGGATCACTGGATCCCACTGTAAATATATTGAATGTACTACCCTTGATAAAGTCCAGAGATAAGCAACTGATACGGAGTCCTGTGTGGTGGTGTTACTGGGCCTGGTACGATCCCAAGAGAAGGACCTCTCCCAGGAGGCTTCTCAGCGGCGCTCGGCTATAACCTTGCGGTAGGAAGGTGCCCCGGAGTAGTCCCCCCGACTCCCCGGTGGTCCTCCCTCCAACAGCTATTTACAAGCAATCGTCACTAAACCCAAAACAATAGCTAACCATCATACTGCTACCAGAAAAACTGATGCAGCGTGGAATACAAAATCCCTCCCTTCGTCACAGACCATAGATCTTCACAGACACATTCATTCACTCCATTCACTGGTGGGGCCCATAACACCAACATTCATTCTCTATTGATCTATGTTTCTAAGGAGGTGATTCATTCCATACGCTGTAATGAGAGGAAATACCCGTAGTCCCTAATGAGCAATAGATTCACCTATCCTTCTCTACCTCAATAGGATCTAAACATGATCCTTAGTGTTCCTCCCATGGATAGGCCATGGATCAGCTAGTCGCTGGGTTGAGTAATTCCTAATTCTATAATCACTTTACATCAATACATTTCTCAAATAATAACCCGACACAGTTCTTGTAATCAATAATTGAAATTTTATCTAAATAATGTGAGGAAAAAGTCATTAATTATTCGAGCAGCTGATTATCATATTTACCTATTCTGGCTAAATGTCGTCCTCTAAGTCAAATTCAGATCTTTTGTCTCTCTATGCCCATAAAAGCGATTATTCAGTTCGTCAGGAAATTGGGCATCTGATCAGTCCGTCAGAGTATCAGGGAAACAGCTGTCGTGCAGTGTCACCGTCCTCTCCGTCAGCACAACATCAGGAAATCGGGAAAACGACAAGAAGGGAAGCCTATAACCTCTCTATTCTATCCTAATTTATAGTAAAATTACTGCAACATGTAACAAGTTTTTGGGTCACAGTTCTTCTGATCGGTTGATTTAGTATAGTCCTTTTAGATTCCCATAGGCATCTTGTCGTGAGGTCATCATACTTGTCAATTCTGTTTTTTTCCGAAGTCCTTTGTTTGTAAGGTTGGCACCTCTCCCGGTGTGGCCTTGATGGGTACAGTCTGGCTGGGGTCAGAAGAAGGCCACTGTTGCTAGCGGCGACGCATGCGCACTTCACCCAGAGACTCTCGTAATGGAGTCAATTCGTCAGATAGGGATGTCAGCCATTTTGTAGTAGGCCTGAATGGCCAACTTAAGCAAAAGAAACACAAAAACGTAATTAATACATTGAAATGGATATTAAAATGTTATTCCCTCGCTAAACCCTTTGTGTGTGTATTTATCTAGCAGAAAGCAACACTCTTTGCTGGTTATTCTTATTTTATAAAGCACAAGTTACAAAATACATCACAAAAGCAACATATAACATGCAAATTCTAATTGTCTATCATTAATAGACGTACGAAAATTAGTTTACGTATTAATTAAGCCATGCAAATGCAATTCCCATGTGTATTTCTTATATTAGTAATGTTGGTAAATTCACACAGCAAACAATTAGTACAATTACTATTAATTAATTATTCTTATTAATGTAAACATGCAAAATGGAGAGGGTATACAATTTTTAAAGAAAACCCCAGTCCAGCATCTGTTTCCCCTAATTCACTAATGGGCTCCTCACTTACTACAGCACTTACCAGCGCGTGGAAGCCTTCGGACAGCCATACGCTCTACAAATCATTTAAAAACAAATACAAACACTTAGAAAAAGTTAAAAAAACAACCACTGCCTGCTCTCTGCCTGATCCTATTCAGACGTCGTCTGAGCAGTGGCGGCTGGTGGAATTTAAAAGTGGTGCACGTAAGAGCAATGAACAGATTTTTGTGTGCGAGCAAGCCTGAGGATTATGGGGGAGGACCGGTCTCTCCCTGAGAAAAGTTTTTTAAAATGGTGAATTTTGGTGCAATTTTCAGCACTATTTCTATGATAAATGGTTTCACTCTCCTACTTATGATAAAGTGAATCTACATATCCCATCACTTTTATATCGTTATCTGAAAAAAAGGACTGGTTACCAGGTGCACTTTTGATGTTGGGGCTGTTGACCGAAGTATATGAAGATGGCCCTTTACGATTGGTAATCGCTGGGCTGGGTAGGGAGTGGCACTATGGAAATTCTTGGAAGTTTTTTGAGAGACTGGTAATTTGGTGGCAGATTCCGTCACAGGTGGGCAGTCTAATGGCGGTTTTGATCTGACTGTCAGACTCTCAATGAGCATTAATCTAAGAAAATGACAACCAAAAGCAAGAAGAGCAACCCCAATTGTATTTGCTTATACAGCCTACACTACAGGGATAAAACATGTGCCCTGCCAAGTTTTTATTGTGTACATTATGAGCAATAGTGACTGTATTTTATGTGATACTGAAAACACCAACTGTTTGTTATGAATCAAACCGAACATTTAAGAATGATCACATTGCACAACACTTCCAGACATTGGCAAACACAGAAATAGAAGGTAGTTTACAGATATCAGGGCTGCAATGCGCATTGTAGGATCTGAAACACAAACTACCTCCCACTTCTTTTGGAAACCAAACACAATATTAATAAACAGATTTCCATCAGCCAACGAGGGAAGGCAGCAGTCCCAAGCCTCCTGAGACCTCTGAGGGAGAGCTGCAGGTAAGCGTGTGTATTTTTTTAAATTACTGTTTGTTGCATGCATGTATGTATGTATGAATGTTTGGTAATGAGTGTTGTGAATGGATGTGTTTGTGTGTTTGTGCATGTGTGCGAATGAATGGCTGTGAGTGTGTATGTGTGTGTGTGTATGTCCCGTCCACCCCTCCCTTCTAAACATACTGGCCGCCACTGCTTTCTAGACACAGAAGTAAGTGCTGAACAAATCATCTGTTTCTTCTGGGCTATTCAGAATTGAAAATCAGTGGCAGCAGGTAAGTTTAGGAGGGAGGGGTGCGGACGGGACACACATGCACACATACACACTCACAGTCATGCATTCAAACGCACGCACACACACACAAACACATTCATTCACAACACTCATTACCAAACATTCATACATACACGCACGCACCCAACAAACATTCATTTAAATAAAACACATGCTTACCTTCAGCTCTCCCTCAGAGGTCCCAGGAGGCTTGGGACTGCTGCCTTCCCTCATTGGCTGACCTAAGGTCATCACAGAGTGGGATGCGGTCACAGAAAGGGATCAAATAGAAAATGAAGGAAAATGGAGAGAGCAAAGGAGGAAAAGAGGTAGTAATGGAGGGGTGAACTGCGCCGTGAAGGATTTAAAATGAGCAGAAAAAGGAGAAAGAAAAGCAAAAGGAGATGTAAAGAGATGGGAGTTTAAGTTTAGGCTGGCATGTCGGCATGCACTGCGACACCATTGATATCAAAATGATTAGCCTGAATGTGAGGGGCTTGAACAACCTAAAAAGTGGGTCCCCTCCACTTCCCCCCTGGAAAAAGGTGAGGGTGACATCTGTTTGCTCCAAGAGACACACGTCTTGACGGAAGATCAACATAGATTGGAGTTACTCTGGTTTCCCCAACAGCACTTGTCCTCTGGACCTACAAAGAGAGAAGGGGCTGCTGTACCTACCGCCTGGAACTACCCTGGGGAGGGGATAAGCAGGATTGATGAAACTAGAGGGGGACTGTAGGCATCCTGCATAAACCCGGGTGGGCAATGTTTCCCCTCAGAACCAGGAATGGTTTGTAAATCAGGCCACAAATGAGATTTACAAACCTCCGACCCTGCCATCCTAGTGGGGTGACCTTAGTCTTGGAACGATTGACCACCTCGACAGGTCAGGCCAGTGCTTCGGCCAGACAAAGGCTTGGCTAAGGGAGAGCGACCTGGAAGATCTTTGGAGATTCAACACCCCGACCACTGAGGATTTCCCTGTTTCTAAGCTGCCTACAAAACCTGCGTGCAGATTATTTTTAGACACACCTGAATTACAAACACAGGTGCGGAAAGTATGCATAGAACCAATATCACTGTCCGACCACACCCGAGGTCTGTTCTCTTGGTGGATGGGGCGAGGTGGGTCCTGGAGTCAGGGAGGATGAGGATACTTCGGTATCACTCAACAAAAAGGTATTATTCCAGCAGCCAATGCAGCTATCTCTCGCTATTTGAGGGACAATGACACCAGGGAGGTAGCAATAGATACACACTAGGAGGCAGTAAAAGCAGTGATCAGAGGGCTACTGAGAGCTATGTCAGCTAACAACAACTGGATTGGAAAAGAGAAACAACCGCTACTAGAGGGAAGGGATTGGAAGACATCCATAAGTGGACTGGGGCCCCCATATCAGGCATGAGGCATATAACCTTTTCCTATAACTAGGAATATGGGAGAGAGTAGCTTTGAGCAGATGGTTAGCATCACACCAGTCCTTGATGGCGCCTATTGTAGCTAACCCAGACTTTACTCCAGGCCTTCAAACTGGTCGCTTTGTGAGTTGGCAACAAGAGGGCTAGAAAATAACTGGTAGTATGTTTGATATGGAAGGGAGTTTTCCCTTCAACAGACTGGAGGATGAAACAGGCTCTCAGAATCAGACTGTGTACAATACCTACACATCAGGCATTGGGTTGCTTATCTCTCCATGCAGAGACAACTTACAACCACTGGAAAATGAATCTTCCAGTAGGACATAAATAGCCGCTAAATAACTGAGCTAAACACTTTAGGGCAGATTTATCAATGTTTCATGCAGCACAACTCAGCAAGCCACTTTGCTACGCTCTGGTAAAGGGCAGAAGTCACCGTATTTAACTTTATATGGGTAATTCCTGTCCTTTCCTAGCACTGGGGCACTTTTGGCAACCTATTGCCAATGCAGGAATCCTTGTGTCATGTTGCAAGGGTGCCTGCGTTGTATGCAGGATTGTTTTTGTGCACAAAAGCAATGATAAGTGGCATTTTCCTCATTCTGTCCATGTTGCTAAATGCAGCACACACAGAAAGAGGAAAAACAAGGAGAGATAAATATATTCCTCCCCAAATTTTGACGCATTCCCAGGTCTACCACTAATGACAAATCTGGGAATGCATCAAAAACCATGAGTGGATGCATGGGAACACCCATAGAACGCTTCCCTGGAGCAGAGTAACGCAACACAGTGATTTGCACTGCGTTGCATTATTCTAGATTTATCAAGACATGCAGGGCCATGCAAGGTGGCCTTGTATGGCTGGATGTATCTCACTTAGGTTTTGTGTCACCCTTGTGCCCCCTTGCGTGGCTTGATGAATCTCACTTAGGGGTTGCGTCACCCTTGGGCCCCCTTGTTTGGCAAAAGGGCAACAAAACACCTTGATACGTATGATCCCCTATTAGCACAGCTCCCTCCACTAGAGAGAACTACTGGAACGAAGGGACAGGAAACTGATTAGGGGTGGATGCTCGCATGCAAGGATGGGAAGACATTTATTACCACGTGTGGCACACAGCATGCAGTGCTTCTAGTAAAGAAACTACCACCAAGATCATAACGTACTGGTGCCTGACACTGGTCCAGGTACAGAAATGGGGTAGAGGAACTAGTAAGGAATGCTGGTGGGGTTGTGCTGCCACTGGAGCGTTGTTGCATTGTTATGGAACCGCCCACAACTGATCCGGTGTTGGGATCAGGTCCTAGGTGATGTAGATACATTTTTCGACACACAAATCCCACGGTTTTCAGCCTACGTACTATTAGAGTTGCCCAAATGACTAACACGTCCATTAAAGTCCATGAAAGGCTGACAAATCGCTTTTGCATTGGGAGCAGCGCATCAAGCTATTCTCTCCCAATGGGGCTCCGATCTGGTCCCTGTCGCACTACTTGGCTTCCCAAAATCTGGCATTTACGGGGTATGGAAAGCTAACTCTCTCTGCAGAGCACAAAATGGAAGCAGATCGAGAGATTTGGGCCCCATATCTCCATCTCCCTTCATTCAAGCAGATTGGTGCGCCCATCCTCACCCTTGGAATGGAAGTCATCATCCCGCTGCTCTGGAAGAAACTGCTTAGCCGTCCCTGATCTGGTGCTTCATGCTGTGTCTGCTCCTTCTAATGCAAGCACGGATCCAATGCAAGAAACTCAGGGCATGCACAGTATTTTGGTGTGAGCTCTGGTCCTACCGTCTGTGCAGGAGGCCCCCCTAATCTTCAAAGCCGGTGCTTCCTGATTCTCTGCTCAAGTGCCACTTGCATCAACACAGGTGGTTCCTTAGAGGGCTATGGGACAAAGGCTGCTACGCCGCACTCATAGCTGAGGCTGGACTTTGAAATCAAGTGATGTGACTGTAGGAGTTGGGTGGATCAAGAGCCTCATCAGACATCTCTTGCCAAAGAGCCTGCAGGAATGTGAAACATGTCCAGTCACTATTCAAAATCTGACCCAACAGAGCTTCACTGTAATCTGAACACAGACAGTCAATGGGAGGTCAGAAGAGCCTCAGTCTGGCATCACTCCCCTATCAGCCACAAGTGACACTTCCTTGAAGCATTAGAACTTCCATTGGAGAAAGAGGAACATCACCCTTCCCTCATTTGGACCCTAGAACAGCTCTCTTCCTTTAATCACGTAAATAGCAGCTCGTGTCCCTCCAAGCTCACCCCAAACTGAGGCGTGGTTCTTGTCGACGGGTAATTTTTAACAATTGTTGCCATAACGCCTAGCCTGTATGAAGCTGGGATGGGGTTTGTCTGCCATGGGATGTCTAGTCCAGCATACATTCTCAATTGACAATCATTATAGACATTGGATGGACATTGTCTTCTTCACTGTAATGGCACTATTTTGATGTGTGATAGGTGTGAAGACTCAAACATAGAACTACAGGCAGTCATATACACACATAAGTTTCAAGAGATGCACACACAAATACCTGTAAACTTGCATGCTCACAGAACACTAATGAATATGCACAACAACAAGTGACAAGACCACATGGAACTCCAAGGGACCGCACAGGAGATGTTCTCAATCCATAAAGGAGGGATGGTAATGCTGACAGACCATGTCTTTGACTTTTTGACTTCCCTATGCTTTGGTGCCTGCTTAGCTTCCTTTATTCCTTTATTAACCAGATCCAGTCAACCTTCCCAGATCTATCTGGACAATACCTAGTGAATGACCCATGCCAAGGCTCACCACCATTCCTACCTAGTGAATGACTCCATGCCAAGGTGCACGCCATTCCTACCAAGTGAATGACTCCATACCAAGGTGCACCATCATCCATATCTAGTGAATGACTCCATGCCAAGGTGCACTACTGTTCATTCTAAGTGAATGACTCCATGCCAAGGTGCACCATTGTTCATACCTAGTGAATGTCACCATGACAAGGTTTACTAACATTCATTCTTAGTGAATGACTCCATGCCAAGGTGCAGGCCATACATACCTAGTGTATGACTGCATGCCAAGGTGCACCACCCTTCATACCTAGTGAATGACTCCATGCCAAGGCTCACCACCATTCATACCTAGTGAATGACTCCATGTCAAGGTGCTGCACTGTTCATACCTAGTGAATGACTCCATGTCAAAGTGAGCCACCGTTCATTCCAAGTGAATGACTCCATGCTAAGGTGCGCCACCATTCATTTACAGTGAATGACTCCACGACAATGTGCACTGCAGTTCATACCTAGTGAATGACTCCATGCCAAGCTGCACCACTGTTCATACTTAATGAATGACTCCACACCCCAGGTGCACCGCCATTTATATCTAGTAAGTGATTTCATCCCAAGGTGCACTGCCATTCTAGTGAATCACTCTAAGACAAGGTGAGCCACTATTCATACCTAGTGACTGACTCCATGCCAAGGTGCCCCACTGCTCATAACTAGTAAATGACTCCATGACAAGGTTTACTAACATTAATATCTAGTGAATGACTCCATGCCAAGGTGCAGGGCATTCATAACTATTGAATGACTCCATACCAACGTGCACCATCATCCATACCTAGTGAATGACTCCATGCCAAGGTGCACATAAATTCATACCTAGTGAATGACCCCACGACAATGTGCACCACAGTTCATACCTAGTGACTGACTCCATGCCAAGGTGCCCCACAGCTCATAACAAGTAAATGACTCCATGACAAGGTTTACTAACATCCATACCTAGTGAATGACTCCATGCCAAGGTGCATGCCATTCATACCTAGTGAATGACTCCATGCCAAGGTGCACCACCATTCATACCTAGTGAATGACTCCATGCCAAGGCTCACCACCATTCATACCTAGTGAATGACTCCATGAACAGGTTTACTAACATTCATACCTAGTGAATGACTCCATGCCAAGGTGCATGCCATTCCTACCTAGTGAATGACTCCATGCCAAGGTGCACCACAATTCATACCTAGTGAATGACTCCATGTCAAGGTGCAGCACTTTTCATACCTAGTGAATGACTCCATGTCAAGATGCACCACCGTTCATTCCATGTGAATGACTCCATGCTAAGGTGTGCCACCATTTATTCATAGTGAATGACTCCACGACAATGTACACCGCCGTTCATACCTAGTGAATGACTCCATGCCAAAGTGCACCACTTTCATACCTAGTGAATGACTCCAAGTCCAAGATGCACTGCCATTCATACATAGTGAATGACTTCACGCCCAAGGCGCACCACCATTCATATCTAGTGAATGACTCCATTCCAAGGTGCACCACAATTCATACCTAGTGAATGACTCCATGTCAAGGTGCACCACCATTCATATCTAGTGAATAACTCTACGCCAAGGTGCACCACCATTGATACCTAGTGAATGACTCCATGTCAAGGTGCACCATCATTCATAAGTAGCAAATGACTCCAAGCCAAGGTGCACCACCAGTTATACCTAGAGAATTGACTCCACACCAAGGCACACCATCATTGATGCCTAGAGAATGACTCCACGTCAAGGCACACCGGTACTTATACACTGTAATGGACTCCACACACAAGGTGCACCCCCATTCATACCTAGAGAATGACTTCATCCCAAGGTGAACCACCATTCATACCTAGTGAATGACTCCATACCAAGGTGCACCATCATACATATCTAGTGAATGACTCCATGCCAAGGTGCACTACTGTTCATTCTAAGTGAATGACTCCATGCCAAGGTGCACCATTGTTCATACCTAGTGAATGTCACCATGACAAGGTTTACTAACATTCATTCTTAGTGAATGACTCCATGCCAAGGTGCAGGCCATACATACCTAGTGTATGACTGCATGCCAAGGTGCACCACCCTTCATACCTAGTGAATGACTCCATGCCAAGGCTCACCACCATTCATACCTAGTGAATGACTCCATGTCAAGGTGCTGCACTGTTCATACCTAGTGAATGACTCCATGTCAAAGTGAGCCACCGTTCATTCCAAGTGAATGACTCCATGCTAAGGTGCGCCACCATTCATTTACAGTGAATGACTCCACGACAATGTGCACTGCAGTTCATACCTAGTAAATGACTCCATGCCAAGCTGCACCACTGTTCATACTTAATGAATGACTTCACATCAAGGCGCACAACCATTCATATTTATTGAATGACTCCACACCCCAGGTGCACCGCCATTTATATCTAGTAAATGACTTCATCCCAAGGTGCACTGCCATTCTAGTGAATCACTCTAAGACAAGGTGAGCCACTATTCATACCTAGTGACTGACTCCATGCCAAGGTGCCCCACTGCTCATAACTAGTAAATGACTCCATGACAAGGTTTACTAACATTCATACCTAGTGAATGACTCCATGCCAAGGTGCAGGGCATTCATACCTAGTGAATGACTCCATACCAACGTGCACCATCATCCATACCTAGTGAATGACTCCATGCCAAGGTGCACATAAATTCATACCTAGTGAATGACCCCACGGCAATGTGCACCACAGTTCATACCTAGTGACTGACTCCATGCCAAGGTGCCCCACAGCTCATAACTAGTAAATGACTCCATGACAAGGTTTACTAACATCCATACCTAGTGAATGACTCCATGCCAAGGTGCATGCCATTCATACCTAGTGAATGACTCCATGCCAAGGTGCACCACCATTCATACCTAGTGAATGACTCCATGCCAAGGCTCACCACCATTCATACCTAGTGAATGACTCCATGAATAGGTTTACTAACATTCATACCTAGTGAATGACTCCATGCCAAAGTGCATGCCATTCCTACCTAGTGAATGACTCCATGCCAAGGTGCACCACAATTCATACCTAGTGAATGACTCCATGTCAAGGTGCAGCACTGTTCATACCTAGTGAATGACTCCATGTCAAGATGCACCACCGTTCATTCCATGTGAATGACTCCATGCTAAGGTGTGCCACCATTTATGCATAGTGAATGACTCCACGACAATGTACACCGCAGTTCATACCTAGTGACTGACTCCATGCCAAGGTGCCCCACTGCTCATAACTAGTAAATGACTCCATGACAAGGTTTACTAACATTCATACCTAGTGAATGACTCCATGCCAAGGTGCAGGGCATTCATACCTAGTGAATGACTCCATACCAACGTGCACCATCATCCATACCTAGTGAATGACTCCATGCCAAGGTGCACATAAATTCATACCTAGTGAATGACTCCACGGCAATGTGCACCACAGTTCATACCTAGTGACTGACTCCATGCTAAGATGCCCCACTGCTCATAACTAGTAAATGACTCCATGACAAGGTTTACTAACATTCATACCTAGTGAATGACTCCATGCCAAGGTGCATGCCATTCATACCTAGTGAATGACTCCATGCCAAGGTGCACCACCATTCATACCTAGTGAATGACTCCATGCCAAGGCTCACCACCATTCATACCTAGTGAATGACTCCATGAACAGGTTTACTAACATTCATACCTAGTGAATGACTCCATGCCAAGGTGCACCACAATTCATACCTAGTGAATGACTCCATGTCAAGGTGCAGCACTGTTCATACCTAGTGAATGACTCCATGTCAAGATGCACCACCGTTCATTCCATGTGAATGACTCCATGCTAAGGTGTGCCACCATTTATGCATAGTGAATGACTCCACGACAATGTACACCGCCGTTCATACCTAGTGAATGACTCCATGCCAAAGTGCACCACTTTCATACCTAGTGAATGACTCCATGACAAGGTGCACTGCCATTCATGCCTAGTGAATGACTTCACGCCCAAGGCGCACCACCATTCATATCTAGTGAATGACTCCATTCCAAGGTGCACCACAATTCATACCTAGTGAATGACTCCATGTCAAGGTGCACCACCATTCATACCTAGTGAATAACTCTACGCCAAGGTGCACCACCATTGATACCTAGTGAATGACTCCATGTCAAGGTGCACCATCATTCATAAGTAGCAAATGACTCCAAGCCAAGGTGCACCACCAGTTATACCTAGAGAATTGACTCCACACCAAGGCACACCATCATTGATGCCTAGAGAATGACTCCACGTCAAGGCACACAGGTACTTATACACTGTAATGGACTCTACACACAAGGTGCACCCCCATTCATACCTAGAGAATGACTTCATCCCAAGGTGAACCACCATTCATACCTAGTGAATGACTCCATACCAAGGTGCACCATCATCCATATCTAGTGAATGACTCCATGCCAAGGTGCACTACTGTTCATTCTAAGTGAATGACTCCATGCCAAGGTGCACCATTGTTCATACCTAGTGAATGTCACCATGACAAGGTTTACTAACATTCATTCTTAGTGAATGACTCCATGCCAAGGTGCAGGCCATACATACCTAGTGTATGACTGCATGCCAAGGTGCACCACCCTTCATACCTAGTGAATGACTCCATGCCAAGGCTC
Source organism: Triturus cristatus (assembly GCF_964204655.1). Taxonomy (NCBI): domain Eukaryota; kingdom Metazoa; phylum Chordata; class Amphibia; order Caudata; family Salamandridae; genus Triturus; species Triturus cristatus. The sequence continues at coordinate 56,508,731 of NC_140590.1, read as the reverse complement.
ACCACCATTCATACCTAGTGAATGACTCCATGCCAAGGTGCCCCACAGCTCATAACTAGTAAATGACTCCATGACAAGGTTTACTAACATCCATACCTAGTGAATGACTCCATGACAAGGTTTACTAACATTCATACCTAGTGAATGACTCCATGCCAAGGTGCAGGGCATTCATACCTAGTGAATGACTCCATACCAACGTGCACTATCATCCATACCTAGTGAATGACTCCATGCCAAGGTGCACATAAATTCATACCTAGTGAATGACCCCACGGCAATGTGCACCACAGTTCATACCTAGTGACTGACTCCATGCCAAGGTGCCCCACAGCTCATAACTAGTAAATGACTCCATGACAAGGTTTACTAACATCCATACCTAGTGAATGACTCCATGCCAAGGTGCATGCCATTCATACCTAGTGAATGACTCCATGCCAAGGTGCACCACCATTCATACCTAGTGAATGACTCCATGCCAAGGCTCACCACCATTCATACCTAGTGAATGACTCCATGAACAGGTTTACTAACATTCATACCTAGTGAATGACTCCATGCCAAAGTGCATGCCATTCCTACCTAGTGAATGACTCCATGCCAAGGTGCACCACAATTCATACCTAGTGAATGACTCCATGTCAAGGTGCAGCACTGTTCATACCTAGTGAATGACTCCATGTCAAGATGCACCACCGTTCATTCCATGTGAATGACTCCATGCTAAGGTGTGCCACCATTTATGCATAGTGAATGACTCCACGACAATGTACACCGCACTTCATACCTAGTGACTGACTCCATGCCAAGGTGCCCCACTGCTCATGACTAGTAAATGACTCCATGACAAGGTTTACTAACATTCATACCTAGTGAATGACTCCATGCCAAGGTGCAGGGCATTCATACCTAGTGAATGACTCCATACAAACGTGCACCATCATCCATACCTAGTGAATGACTCCATGCCAAGGTGCACATAAATTCATACCTAGTGAATGACTCCACGGCAATGTGCACCACAGTTCATACCTAGTGACTGACTCCATGCTAAGGTGCCCCACTGCTCATAACTAGTAAATGACTCCATGACAAGGTTTACTAACATTCATACCTAGTGAATGACTCCATGCCAAGGTGCATGCCATTCATACCTAGTGAATGACTCCATGCCAAGATGCACTACCATTCATACCTAGTGAATGACTCCATGCCAAGGCTCACCACCATTCATACCTAGTGAATGACTCCATGAACAGGTTTACTAACATTCATACCTAGTGAATGACTCCATGCCAAGGTGCACCACAATTCATACCTAGTGAATGACTCCATGTCAAGGTGCAGCACTGTTCATACTTAGTGAATGACTCCATGCCAAGGTGCCCCACAGCTCATAACTAGTAAATGACTCCATGACAAGGTTTACTAACATCCATACCTAGTGAATGACTCCATGCCAAGGTGCATGCCATTCATACCTAGTGAATGACTCCATGCCAAGGTGCACCACCATTCATACCTAGTGAATGACTCCATGCCAAGGCTCACCACCATTCATACCTAGTGAATGACTCCATGAATAGGTTTACTAACATTCATACCTAGTGAATGACTCCATGCCAAAGTGCATGCCATTCCTACCTAGTGAATGACTCCATGCCAAGGTGCACCACAATTCATACCTAGTGAATGACTCCATGTCAAGGTGCAGCACTGTTCATACCTAGTGAATGACTCCATGTCAAGATGCACCACCGTTCATTCCATGTGAATGACTCCATGCTAAGGTGTGCCACCATTTATGCATAGTGAATGACTCCACGACAATGTACACCGCAGTTCATACCTAGTGACTGACTCCATGCCAAGGTGCCCCACTGCTCATAACTAGTAAATGACTCCATGACAAGGTTTACTAACATTCATACCTAGTGAATGACTCCATGCCAAGGTGCAGGGCATTCATACCTAGTGAATGACTCCATACCAACGTGCACCATCATCCATACCTAGTGAATGACTCCATGCCAAGGTGCACATAAATTCATACCTAGTGAATGACTCCACGGCAATGTGCACCACAGTTCATACCTAGTGACTGACTCCATGCTAAGATGCCCCACTGCTCATAACTAGTAAATGACTCCATGACAAGGTTTACTAACATTCATACCTAGTGAATGACTCCATGCCAAGGTGCATGCCATTCATACCTAGTGAATGACTCCATGCCAAGGTGCACCACCATTCATACCTAGTGAATGACTCCATGCCAAGGCTCACCACCATTCATACCTAGTGAATGACTCCATGAACAGGTTTACTAACATTCATACCTAGTGAATGACTCCATGCCAAGGTGCACCACAATTCATACCTAGTGAATGACTCCATGTCAAGGTGCAGCACTGTTCATACCTAGTGAATGACTCCATGTCAAGATGCACCACCGTTCATTCCATGTGAATGACTCCATGCTAAGGTGTGCCACCATTTATGCATAGTGAATGACTCCACGACAATGTACACCGCCGTTCATACCTAGTGAATGACTCCATGCCAAAGTGCACCACTTTCATACCTAGTGAATGACTCCATGACAAGGTGCACTGCCATTCATGCCTAGTGAATGACTTCACGCCCAAGGCGCACCACCATTCATATCTAGTGAATGACTCCATTCCAAGGTGCACCACAATTCATACCTAGTGAATGACTCCATGTCAAGGTGCACCACCATTCATACCTAGTGAATAACTCTACGCCAAGGTGCACCACCATTGATACCTAGTGAATGACTCCATGTCAAGGTGCACCATCATTCATAAGTAGCAAATGACTCCAAGCCAAGGTGCACCACCAGTTATACCTAGAGAATTGACTCCACACCAAGGCACACCATCATTGATGCCTAGAGAATGACTCCACGTCAAGGCACACCGGTACTTATACACTGTAATGGACTCCACACACAAGGTGCACCCCCATTCATACCTAGAGAATGACTTCATCCCAAGGTGAATCACCATTCATACCTAGTGAATGACTCCATACCAAGGTGCACCATCATCCATATCTAGTGAATGACTCCATGCCAAGGTGCACTACTGTTCATTCTAAGTGAATGACTCCATGCCAAGGTGCACCATTGTTCATACCTAGTGAATGTCACCATGACAAGGTTTACTAACATTCATTCTTAGTGAATGACTCCATGCCAAGGTGCAGGCCATACATACCTAGTGTATGACTGCATGCCAAGGTGCACCACCCTTCATACCTAGTGAATGACTCCATGCCAAGGCTCACCACCATTCATACCTAGTGAATGACTCCATGCCAAGGTGCCCCACAGCTCATAACTAGTAAATGACTCCATGACAAGGTTTACTAACATCCATACCTAGTGAATGACTCCATGACAAGGTTTACTAACATTCATACCTAGTGAATGACTCCATGCCAAGGTGCAGGGCATTCATACCTAGTGAATGACTCCATACCAACGTGCACTATCATCCATACCTAGTGAATGACTCCATGCCAAGGTGCACATAAATTCATACCTAGTGAATGACCCCACGGCAATGTGCACCACAGTTCATACCTAGTGACTGACTCCATGCCAAGGTGCCCCACAGCTCATAACTAGTAAATGACTCCATGACAAGGTTTACTAACATCCATACCTAGTGAATGACTCCATGCCAAGGTGCATGCCATTCATACCTAGTGAATGACTCCATGCCAAGGTGCACCACCATTCATACCTAGTGAATGACTCCATGCCAAGGCTCACCACCATTCATACCTAGTGAATGACTCCATGAACAGGTTTACTAACATTCATACCTAGTGAATGACTCCATGCCAAAGTGCATGCCATTCCTACCTAGTGAATGACTCCATGCCAAGGTGCACCACAATTCATACCTAGTGAATGACTCCATGTCAAGGTGCAGCACTGTTCATACCTAGTGAATGACTCCATGTCAAGATGCACCACCGTTCATTCCATGTGAATGACTCCATGCTAAGGTGTGCCACCATTTATGCATAGTGAATGACTCCACGACAATGTACACCGCACTTCATACCTAGTGACTGACTCCATGCCAAGGTGCCCCACTGCTCATAACTAGTAAATGACTCCATGACAAGGTTTACTAACATTCATACCTAGTGAATGACTCCATGCCAAGGTGCAGGGCATTCATACCTAGTGAATGACTCCATACCAACGTGCACCATCATCCATACCTAGTGAATGACTCCATGCCAAGGTGCACATAAATTCATACCTAGTGAATGACTCCACGGCAATGTGCACCACAGTTCATACCTAGTGACTGACTCCATGCTAAGGTGCCCCACTGCTCATAACTAGTAAATGACTCCATGACAAGGTTTACTAACATTCATACCTAGTGAATGACTCCATGCCAAGGTGCATGCCATTCATACCTAGTGAATGACTCCATGCCAAGATGCACTACCATTCATACCTAGTGAATGACTCCATGCCAAGGCTCACCACCATTCATACCTAGTGAATGACTCCATGAACAGGTTTACTAACATTCATACCTAGTGAATGACTCCATGCCAAGGTGCACCACAATTCATACCTAGTGAATGACTCCATGTCAAGGTGCAGCACTGTTCATACTTAGTGAATGACTCCATGTCAAGATGCACCACCGTTCATTCCATGTGAATGACTCCATGCTAAGGTGTGCCACCATTTATGCATAGTGAATGACTCCACGACAATGTACACCGCCGTTCATACCTAGTGAATGACTCAATGCCAAAGTGCACCACTTTCATACCTAGTGAATGACTCCATGACAAGGTGTACTGCCATTCATGCCTAGTGAATGAATCCAAGTCCAAGATGCACTGCCATTCATACATAGTGAATGACTTCACGCCCAAGGCGCACCACCATTCATATCTAGTGAATGACTCCATTCCAAGGGGCACCACAATTCATACCTAGTGAATGACTCCATGTCAAGGTGCACCACCATTCATACCTAGTGAATAACTCTACGCCAAGGTGCACCACCATTGATACCTAGTGAATGACTCCATGTCAAGGTGCACCATCATTCATAAGTAGCAAATGACTCCAAGCCAAGGTGCACCACCAGTTATACCTAGAGAATTGACTCCACACCAAGGCACACCATCATTGATGCCTAGAGAATGACTCCACGTCAAGGCACACCGGTACTTATACACTGTAATGGACTCCACACACAAGGTGCACCCCCATTCATACCTAGAGAATGACTTCATCCCAAGGTGAACCACCATTCATACCTAGTGAATGACTCCATACCAAGGTGCACCATCATCCATATCTAGTGAATGACTCCATGCCAAGGTGCACTACTGTTCATTCTAAGTGAATGACTCCATGCCAAGGTGCACCATTGTTCATACCTAGTGAATGTCACCATGACAAGGTTTACTAACATTCATTCTTAGTGAATGACTCCATGCCAAGGTGCAGGCCATACATACCTAGTGTATGACTGCATGCCAAGGTGCACCACCCTTCATACCTAGTGAATAACTCCATGCCAATGCTCACCACCATTCATACCTAGTGAATGACTCCATGTCAAGGTGCTGCACTGTTCATACCTAGTGAATGACTCCATGTCAAAGTGAGCCACCGTTCATTCCAAGTGAATGACTCCATGCTAAGATGCGCCACCATTCATTTACAGTGAATGACTCCACGACAATGTGCACTGCAGTTCATACCTAGTAAATGACTCCATGCCAAGCTGCACCACTGTTCATACTTAATGAATGACTTCACATCAAGGCGCACCACCATTCATATTTATTGAATGACTCCACACCCCAGGTGCACCGCCATTTATATCTAGTAAATGACTTCATCCCAAGGTGCACTGCCATTCTAGTGAATCACTCTAAGACAAGGTGAGCCACTATTCATACCTAGTGACTGACTCCATGCCAAGGTGCCCCACTGCTCATAACTAGTAAAAGACTCCATGACAAGGTTTACTAACATTCATACCTAGTGAATGACTCCATGCCAAGGTGCAGGGCATTCATACCTAGTGAATGACTCCATACCAACGTGCACCATCATCCATACCTAGTGAATGACTCCATGCCAAGGTGCACATAAATTCATACCTAGTGAATGACCCCACGGCAATGTGCACCACACTTCATACCTAGTGACTGACTCCATGCCAAGGTGCCCCACAGCTCATAACTAGTAAATGACTCCATGACAAGGTTTACTAACATCCATACCTAGTGAATGACTCCATGCCAAGGTGCATGCCATTCATACCTAGTGAATGACTCCATGCCAAGGTGCACCACCATTCATACCTAGTGAATGACTCCATGCCAAGGCTCACCACCATTCATACCTAGTGAATGACTCCATGAAGAGGTTTACTAACATTCATACCTAGTGAATGACTCCATGCCAAAGTGCATGCCATTCCTACCTAGTGAATGACTCCATGCCAAGGTGCACCACAATTCATACCTAGTGAATGACTCCATGTCAAGGTGCAGCACTGTTCATACCTAGTGAATGACTCCATGTCAAGATGCACCACCATTCATTCCATGTGAAGGTGCACCACAATTCATACCTAGTGAATGACTCCATGCCAAGGTGCAGGGCATTCATACCTAGTGAATGACTCCATACCAACGTGCACCATCATCCATACCTAGTGAATGACTCCATGCCAAGGTGCACATAAATTCATACCTAGTGAATGACTCCACGGCAATGTGCACCACAGTTCATACCTAGTGACTGACTCCATGCTAAGGTGCCCCACTGCTCATAACTAGTAAATGACTCCATGACAAGGTTTACTAACATTCATACCTAGTGAATGACTCCATGCCAAGGTGCATGCCATTCATACCTAGTGAATGACTCCATGCCAAGGTGCACCACCATTCATACCTAGTGAATGACTCCATGCCAAGGCTCACCACCATTCATACCTAGTGAATGACTCCATGAACAGGTTTACTAACATTCATACCTAGTGAATGACTCCATGCCAAGGTGCACCACAATTCATACCTAGTGAATGACTCCATGTCAAGGTGCAGCACTGTTCATACCTAGTGAATGACTCCATGTCAAGATGCACCACCGTTCATTCCATGTGAATGACTCCATGCTAAGGTGTGCCACCATTTATGCATAGTGAATGACTCCACGACAATGTACACCGCCGTTCATACCTAGTGAATGACTCCATGCCAAAGTGCACCACTTTCATACCTAGTGAATGACTCCATGACAAGGTGCACTGCCATTCATGCCTAGTGAATGAATCCAAGTCCAAGATGCACTGCCATTCATACATAGTGAATGACTTCACGCCCAAGGCGGACCACCATTCATATCTAGTGAATGACTCCATTCCAAGGTGCACCACAATTCATACCTAGTGAATGACTCCATGTCAAGGTGCACCACCATTCATACCTAGTGAATAACTCTACGCCAAGGTGCACCACCATTGATACCTAGTGAATGACTCCATGCCAAGGTGCACCACCATTTATACCTAGTGAATGACTCCATGCCAAGGCTCACCACCATTCATACCTAGTGAATGACTCCATGCCAAGGTGCACCAAAATTCATACCTAGTGAATGACTCCATGCCTAGGTGCACCACAATTCAGACCTAGTGAATGACTTCATCCCAAGGTGCGCTGCCATTCATACTTAGTGAATGACTCCATGACAATGTGCACTGCCATTAATACCTAGTGAATGATTCCACGCTAAGGAGTGCCACCATTCATACCTAGTGAATGACTCCACACCACAGGTGCACTGCCATTTATACCTGGTAAATGACTACATTCCTAGGTGCACTGCCATTCATAACTAGTGAATCTCTCTAAGACAAACTGAGCCACCATTCATACCTAGGGACTGACTCCATGCCAAGGTGCACCACTGTTCTTACCTAGTGAATGACTCCATGACACGGTTTACTAATATTCATACCTAGTGAATGTCTCCATGCCAAGATGCACGCCATTCATACCTAGTGAATGACTCCATACCAAGGTGCACCTTCATCCATACCTACTGAATGTCTCCATGCCAAGGTGCACATAAATTCACACCTAGTGAATGACTCCACGACAATGTGCACCGCAGTTCATACCTACTGAATGACTCCATGCCAAGGTGCACCACTGTTCATACCTAGTGAATGACTCCATGACAAGGTTTACTAACATTCATACCTAGTGAATGACTCCATGCCAAGGTGCACGCCATTCCTACCTAGTGAATGACTCCATGCCAAGGTGCACCACCATTCATACCTAGTGAATGACTCCATGCCAAGGCTTACCACCATTCATACCTAGTGAATGACTCCATGACAAGGTTTACTAACATTCATACCTAGTGAATAACTCCATGCCAAGGTGCACACCATTCCTACCTAGTAAATGACTCCATACCAAGGTGCACTATCATCCATACCTAGTGAATGACCCCATGCCAAGGTGCACACCAATTCATACCTAGTGAATGACTCCACGACAATGTGCACCACTGTTCATACCTAATGAATGTCACCATGACAAGGTTTACTAACATTCATTCCTAGTGAATGACTCCATGCCAAGGTGCACGCCATACATACCTAGTGAATGAATGCATTACAAGGTGCACCACCATTCATACCTAGTGAATGACTCCATGCCAAGGCTCACCACCATTCATACCTAGTGAATGACTCCATGTCAAGGTGCAGCACTGTTCATACCTAGTGAATGACTCCATGTGAAGGTGAGCCACCGTTCATACCCAGTGAATGACTCCATGCCAAGGTGCATCACTGTTCATACCTAATGAATGACTTCACATCAAGGTGCACCACCATTCATATTTATTGAATGACTCCACGCCCCAGGTGCACCGCCATTTATACCTAGTAAATGACTTCATCCCAAGGTGCACTGCCATTCATAACTAGTAAATCACTCTAAGACAATGTGTGCCACTATTCATTCCTAGTGACTGACTCCATGCCAAGGTGCACCAATGCTCATACCTAGTGAATGACTCCATGACAAGGTTTATTAACATTGATACTTAGTGAATGACTCCATGCCAAGGTGCACGGCATTCATACCTAGTGAATGACTCCATACCAAGGTGCACATAAAGTAATACCTAGTGAATGACTCCACGACAATCTGTACCGCAGTTCATACCCAGTGAATGATTCGATGCCAAGGTGCTCCACTGTTCATACCTAGTGAATGACTCCATGACAAGGTTTACTAACATTCATACCTAGTGAATGACTCCATGCCAAGGTGCATGCCATTCATACCTAGTGAATAACGCCATGCCAAGGTGCACCACCATTCATAACTAGTGAATGACTCCATGCCACGGCTCACCACCATTCATACCTTGTGAATGACTCCATGGCAAGGCTTACTAACATTCATACCTTGTGAATGACTCCATGCCAAGGTGCACCACAATTCATACCTAGTGAATGACTCCATGTCAAGGTGCAGCACTGTTTATACCTATTGAATGACTCCATGTCAAGATGCACCACCGTTCATTCCAAGTGAATGACTCCATGCTAAGGTGTGCCACCATTCATACATAGTGAATGACTCCACGACAATATACACCACTGTTCATACCTAGTGAATGATTCCATGACAAGGTGCACTGCCATTCATGCCTAGTGAATGAATCCACGTCCAAGATGCAGTGCCATTCATACCTCGTAAATTACTTCACGCCCAGGGTGCACCACCATTCATATCTAGTGAATGACTCCATCCCAAGGTGCACCACCATTCATACCTGGTGAATTACTCCACGCCTAGGGTGCACCACCATTCATATCTAGTGAATGACTCCATCCCAAGGTGCACCACAATTCATACCTAGGGAATGACTACATGTCAAGGTGCACCACCATTTATACCTAGTGAATGACTCCACGCCAAGGTGCACCGCCATTCATACCTAGTGAATGACTCCATGCCAAGGCGCACCACCAGTGATATCTAGCGAATGGATCCATGCCAATGTGCCCCACCAGTCATACCTAGTGAATTGACTCCACGCCAAGGCGCACCATCATTGATGCCTAGAGAATGACTCCATGCCAAGGCACCCCGATACTTATACATTGTGAAGGACTCCACACCCAAGGTGCACCCCCATTCATACCTAGTGAATGACTTCATCCTAAGAAGAACTACCATTCATACCTAGTGAATGACTCAAAGCCAAGGTGCACCAACATTCATACCAAGTAAATAACACCACACCGATGTGCACCACCATTCATACCTAATGAATGGCTCCATCCCAAGGTGCACCACCATTCATACCTAGTGAATGACTCCAAACCAAGGTGCACCGCCATTCATACCTAGTAAATGACTCCATGTCAAGGCACACCGCCAGTCATACCTAGTTACTGACTCCATGTCAAGGTGCACCACCATTCATACCTAGCGGACGATTCCAGACCAGGCACGCCACCATTCGTACGTAGTGAATGACTCCATGCCAAGATGCACCATCATTCATACTTAGCAAATTACTCCATTCCAATGTGCACTGCCATTCATACCTAGTGAATGATTCCACGCTAAGGAGTGCCACCATTCATACCTAGTGAATGACTCCACGCCAGAGGTGCACTGCCATTTATACCTAGTAAATGACTACATTCCTAGGTGCACTGCCATTCATAACTAGTGAATCTCTCTAAGACAAACTGAGCCACCATTCATACCTAGTGACTGACTCCATGCCAAGGTGCACCACTGTGCATACCTAGTGAATGACTCCATGACAAGGTTTACTAACATTCATACCTAGTGAATGACTCCATGCCAAGGTGCATGCCATTCATACCTAGTGAATGACTCCATGCCAAGGTGCACCACCATTCATATCTAGTTAATGACTCCATGCCAAGGCTCACCACCTTTCATACCTAGTGAATGACTCCATGACAAGGTTTACTAACATTCATACCTAGTGAATGACTCCATGCCAAGGTGCATGCCGTTCATGCCTAGTGAATGAATCCACATCCAAGATGCAGTGCCATTCATACCTAGTGAATGACTTCACTCCCAAGGTGCACCACCATTCATGTCTAGTGAATGACTCTATCTCAAGGTGCACCGCCATTCATAGCTAGTGAATTACTCCACGCCTAGGTTGCACCACCATTCATATCTAGTGAATGACTACATCCCAAGGTGTACCACAATTCATACCTAGTGAATGACTCCATGTCAAGGTGCACCACCATTCATACCTAGTGAATGACCCCACGCCAAGGTGCACCACCAGTGATACCCAGTGAATGACTCCATGTCAAGGTGCACCACCAGTCATACCTAGTGAATTGACTCCACGCCGGGGCGCACCATCATTGATGCCTAGAGAATGACTCCACGCCAAGGCACACCGGTACTCATACATTGTGAAGGACTGCACACCCAAGGTGCACCCCATTCATACCTAGTGACTGACGTCATCCCAAGGTGAACCACCGGTCATACCTAGTGTAGGAAGGTGGATATCTGACTATGGTTACCCCCAACTTTTTGCCTAGTGTCGAGCTGGTTTTTCGACTTAGTTGGCCTGAGATCCTGCCATTCAGGGTCTCAGGCTGTCTGCTCTCTCTTTAAATTGGACTCCATGTACCCTAGGTACATCCACAATTGGTAAGGATCACCTTATTGGACCCTGTACAGTGTACCCTAGGTACCCAGGGCATAGGTGTACCCTAGGCCTCCCAGGGGCTGCAGCATGTATTATGCCACCCCTGGTCTGGCCATCCAATCAGACACAACTGGCTGATCACTCAGCTGGGGCAAGGTCGTGTAATCACCCCTTGCTTAGATATAGTATACCTATATCTACCCTTAAAATAGACACATGTGTACCTATCAGCCACTCCTATGGCAGGCCTTAACAATCCTGGAGGCAGAGTGCTTGGTAACATGTGAGATGGTGCTCTAGCATGAGCTGAGCCTGTCTGCAGCTTTCGGAACCATGTCCTTATAGCTGTTCTATGATATAGCCTACCATATACTCTTAAAGTACCTTATAATCTTAAACGGTTATGGTAACTATGGTTTGGCTTTATCAAAACATGTCGTGTAAGGTGTCTAACACTTTGGAATAATACCCCCATACCATTTCTGGTGATGAGGATATTATTCCCCCCTTCTAGAGGGAGAGACATGTTAAAATCCTACTTTGCTGTTTAACTCTAACCAAAGCCTCAGCATCACAAAATGGATGCTGCTGCCACAGACACGAGTCTGACCTCCTGATGCTGGGAGTGATCCCAGCCAGGGAGGCTTGGACAATAGGTTTCCTGCTTGCGGAGGTGCTAGCACCTCCCCAGACAGACTTTAGTGTATTGGGGCAGGGAGGGCTGAAAGGAATGAGACATGCCTGGGGCACACAAGGTGTCCCATGCATAGTCCAGTTCAAACCGGTGCTGGGGCACTCCAGCCCCAGTCCTGGCGCGAAACTGGACAAAGGGAAGGGGGTGTAACCACCCCCCTCCCAGGTCCCACCCATAAGGCGTGACCTAGCAGGCAACCCAGCCCCCCAGATTAGTATAAGAGTGGTAGCTGGGCCCCAGGAGATTAGATTATCCTGAACCTGCAACTTGAACAGAAACTCTGGACCTTCGACATTCGACGAAAGAAGAAGACTGAAGAATCTCCCTTGTGGCCAAGGAGTGGCTACCCTGTGCAAACAGGCACCATCAAGAGACTTACCCTTTGCTTTGCTGAAGTTCTATGAGGGACCGACTGCAGAGCCCGACCAGAGCCTTGACTTCCAGACTTCTCCGACCCTGATCCACATCCACAGCCGAGCTGAGATCCGTGGAGGCGACGAGAGACGTGGGTCCGGCTACCTGGGAAAAGTGGCGAGTATCTTCCAGCGCAGCTTCTGAGGTACCCTCGAAGTTGTGCACCGGGGATTGAGAAGCCCCAACCCCAAGCACCATTTGCACCGAAGATCAGCCCCCCACACTCCACGAGTCCTGCGTGGGGCCCTTCTGCATTTTCCTGCTTGTTGCGTCTGTCCGGTTGCTTGCCCGTTGGCTAGCGGCCTTTGCGACGACACACCTTTGAACCTTCACCGCTGGTTTGGCTCCTCCAGACTGGCTCCCGCTCCCCTGCAAAAGAGAAGCACCCCAGACCTTCCTGGTCTGCACCAGAAGCAAGTCCTCCATTCTTCGTGGGTTCCGCTTGCCAAGGCTTGGTGAGTCCTAGTTCGACTTCGACGCCGCCGACAGCAAGAGCCTTCGTGGGACAGCTCGCCTCCTGGTCCTGGTTGTCCTTGACGTCTCCTGGTACCCGTGGCTGCTGCGACAAGCTTCACCTATTCACCTGCAATCTTCACGACATCGCCTGGTTCCTTCCTGGTTCCACGTGGTCACTGGCTAGTGACCTTGACTCTCTCCCTTCTGCTTGCAGGTACCCTTCCTTCTTGAACCCGGCCTTGGGATCCACCGGACACTCTGCACTGACTGCCTGTCAGCAACTTTCCTTCAGGCATCCATAGAAGTCTACGACGAAACTCGACGCAAGTTCACACCTATGCACCCGCAGCCTGTGGGCTAGGTAACTTGGGTACTTCGGTGCTCACAAGGGTAGTGACTATCCTAGGGTCTAGTTTCCGAGTCTCGACTCTCTAGTTGCTTCAGAAGTGTCCTTAAACTGCTTATTTCAAAACTGTACTATTTCTATCGATTATACGCATTACGCGTGAGTGTTTCCACTCTGCACTTGAATCCCGTGGGCCTCCCACTTCCTAACTGTTGATAGTGTAGTGTAGCCCCAGCGATTGCCTAGGCCTAGGCCTATCCTATTTCCGTGACAGTGGTCCTTATACCACTTCTTTAGTATATGGTTTGCGTGGCCCCTAGGGCCTAACTGTATTACTTACCTGTGTGCCTTAAATAAGACTGTGTTGTACTTACCTCGAATCTCATAAAGAGTGCTGAGGGTTTGACTAGAATAAATACACTTTATTTTATATATATATCTGTTGTGGTGTCCTTTCATTTGGTATTCAAGGGATTATATGTGGTATCGCAGCTGGCTTCACATGCCATTCAGAGTTTAGCCTAAGACTGCTCTTGTCCATGCTACCACTAGGATAGCTGGTCTATAAGGTTGACTTTACAACCAATCACCATAAGGGTTGTTTGGACTGATATAAGGTGTACACTAGAACTAGTGACATCATACATCAGGCCAACTTCTCACACCTAGTGAATGACTCCATGCTAAGATGTGCCACCATTCATTTATAGTGAATGACTCCACGACAATGTGCACCGCAGTTCATACCTAGTGAATGACTCCATGCTAAGGTGCACCACTGTTCATACCTAATGAATGACTTCACGTCAAGGAGCTCCACCATTCATATTTATTGAATGACTCCACGCCCCAGGTGCACCGCCATTTATACCTAGTAAATGACTTCATCCCAAGGTGCACTGCCATTCATAACTAGTAAATCACTCTAAGACTGTTGGACAGGCCACACGAAGGGCTTGCTCCCTCCCCGCACGACAGGGCCCGAGCTCTGGCCCACCAGACATAACCCACGAAAAGCACCTGTACCCCGTCTTCCGACGGATCTTCTGCCCTCGGACCTCTACTCATCACGGGGCCCAGCCCCACCGGCTCCCCCGGCCGGTTCAAGCCGCCATCTTGGGCCCTGCACCACGAGGCCGCGTGGCCTCGGCCCGACCCTAACCCCGGGCCTGGCCGGCCCCGACATCCCGGCACCACCCTCCACCCAGGAGGTGAGCGGACCACTTGGCAGGTCAATGGGAGAACGAAGTGTCAAGAGCTCTTCCCCCGCCAGGTGCCGATCGCCTCCAGCTCCCCCAGGAGCTGGCTCCAACCCCTGCTGGGTGTCTGGACACCTTCATCCCGGGCCCTCCGACCTCCAAGTGCGAGGGTCCGGACATCAAAGGGCGCCTGCCCTATAACTGGGGCAGCTCCGGAGCAGGAAGGCAGTTGTATCCTGGAGTCGAGAGACACCGAGAGAACTCAGCCTTGACGGACTACTGGCGCTGCCGTAGCCCGCTCTTGTGAACCATCGTCCTGCCTGCTGGCGCTGCCGCGGCCTTCTGCAACATCCATCCTCGTCGGGACCTGCTGGCGCTGCCGCGGCCCGTTGTAATGACCATCCTCACCGGGACCTGCTGGCGCTGCCGCGGACCGTACATCGACCATCTTTCCGGGACCTGCTGGCGCTGCCGCGGACCGTGTACCGACCATCTCAACCGGGACCTGCTGGCGCTGCCGCGGCCCGTACCAACTAAACCACCAAGCTCGAGGATTGTGAGCTAGTCATCATCTCATCCGAACTACCTGACTGGTAGACAGACTGTCCCGCTACCCCTTACCCTGCTTTGAGAGACTTGAATCGAGGGGACCCCTGAGTCCAGACCTCCTTGTACCATTCAACCGTACCCTAAGAAGTGCTTATAAAGAACCCTGAACCTTATCCGTGTGTGGTATCTGTCTGTGGGGGGGGGGAAGTTACTTGTCTGTACGATCGCTGGAGACGGCTCTCCCCGGAGACCTCTCCTCCTGACCCCGGCCGACCCTCCCGGTCCGTCTACCCTTTCTAACATTGGTGGCCAGCGGCGCGATCCGAATCAACGCGTAATCGTACAGAGAGTAGCTCACCCCACGACAAAAACACGATGTCAGCCAAAGATAGCAACTCCACCGAGAAATTCCAAATGGATAAATTAGAAGAATACAAACACCGCGAACTGAGACAATTCTGCATAGAACTTGGCATTGCTACCACCGGCCTGAGTACCAAGGATGATCTAAAGCACGCCCTAGAGTCGTGGACAGAAACTGGGGTCGCCGGACCCTCCGACCAAAGCAGCATCACACCAGAGGGGAACGCCACGGCTCCCGAGGAGCGGGGAACGGGCCTCTCGCAGGAGGAGATCCGAGAAAGAGAAAGAACCAGATTGCACGAGTTGGAAATGGCACGACTCAAGATGGATGGGGAACTCAAGTTAGCTGAACAGAAACTCAACCTCGAGCATATGCGGCTCCGAGATGAACGAGAAGAGAAGCAGAGACAGAGAGAGCTGGAGGAGAAAAAAATAACGCTCGAGCACGAGCGCAAACTGGCGGAAATAGAACTTCGGAAACAGAATAAAGAACTGGGGGTGCCTGAGCGACCACACACCCCGGGGCCAATCGAGAAAAAAGTCCACATCCCCAAGGATGTTGTCCGCGAGTATGTCCGAGAAGACGACATACAACAGTGGTTTAAAGCCTACGAGATCGCCATGACCTCCCACCGGATCGACCGGAGTGATTGGGGAGCCGGACTTTGGGGGAGGTTTATCAACGAGGGTCGCGATGCCCTACTGCAGCTCCCAGATCACCAAATGTCGTCCTACGACCACATGAAGGCTGCCCTCCTCACCCGCTACGGCCTCACACCCGAGATGTACCGCCAGAGGTTCAGAGATTGCACCCGGATCCCAGGTACAACTTGGGTTGAATACGTGAACTATTTCAGCCGTGCCTTCGAGGGTTGGATAAAGGGGAGCCATGTCACCACCTACGAACAACTCTTTAACCTGATGGTATGGGAGCACCTGTCGAACAACTGTTTCGTCGAGCTCAGGCAGCACCTCCTCGACAGTAAGCTGACTGACCCCCGGCAGCTCGCCGCCGAAGCTGACCGATGGGAAAGCACCCGAGTGGGCCGGAGGGGGCCACACGAACAGAACAGAAGCAACCAAGGCCAGCACCGTCCTCGGGGAGGAGGAGGGGGCCAGGGGCGAGGGAGAGACGCCTTGCCAGCAACACCCGTGGCCAGCACCCCGCCTCCGGCCGGCCGGGGCAACCCCCCGTGGCGTCCTGGGGTCCGAGCCAACGTCACGTGCCACCGATGCCAGCGAGTCGGCCACTACGCCAATGACCCGAGCTGCCCGCAGAACCAAACACCCAAGCCCCACCAGGTAGCTGCCGCCGCCCTGGGGGAAGAGCGATCATCGGAGGAACCAGAGGAGTATGAGCCGGCCCAGCAAGAGTGGGAACCGGCCGCCATGGTCCTGGCGTGCTTAGGGGGAAGAGACATGGTCCCGCGGGCTCCCCTACCCGCTAACACCAGGAAATACGGTCAGTGGGTGACCATTAATGGACAGCGAGCCGAGGCCTTGCGTGACACAGGCGCCAGTGTGACGGCCGTCCGCTGTCACCTGGTGAAGCCCGAGCAGATCCTGCCGAACATTCTCTGCCCCGTCCGCTCGGCAGACAACTCTGAAAGTATGTGTCAAATGGCCTGCGTCCCATTCGAATGGGGAGGGGTCTCCGGCCTGTTGAAGGTGACGGTCCGGGACGATGCCCCCGTGGACTGCCTCCTGGGGAATGACCTCGAGAGTTCCCCGTGGGCCACCGTTGAGAGAAGAGAGCACCTGGGGATGCTGGGCCTCCCGGACTGGGCCTGCATAACCACCCGGTCCATGGCCGCCCGTGCCGTCCCTCGATCAGAAGAACCAGAATGGCCAGCACCTCCGCCCCCGGTCGCCCCAGTAGAAGACAACGACGAGGCCAGCCTCCCAGACCCGACGACCGAAGGGGACGCGCAACCCCAGGACCTTCCTGACCTGGCTCAGTGGCGTCAAGAAGGGGGGCCCACCCAAGAACAGTTCCGCCAGGAACAAAAGACCTGTCCCTCCCTCGAGGGACTCCGCCAACAAGCCAGCGCCCAGAACGCAGGGGACTCCACCGGAACTCACTGGGTCTACTGGGATAACGACCTGCTATACAGCGAGCAAAGAATCGCCGAGCTGGGGGCCGGTCGAGTACTGGTGGTACCTCTCCGCTTCAGAGACTTTCTGCTCAACCTGGCCCACGATGTCCCCCTGGCTGGACACCTGGGCCAGGATAAAACGTACAGCCGCCTAGTGACCCACTTTTTCTGGCCGAAAATGAGGAACGACGTCCTGAACCACTGCCGATCTTGCCCCACATGCCAAGCCAGCGGGAAGAGTGGTCGGAAGCTGAAAGCCCCTCTGCAACCCTTCCCTGTGGTCACCACCCCGTTCGAGAGGGTGGAGATAGACATTGTGGGGCCTCTGGACCCCCGCACGGCACAAGGACACAGGTTCATCTTAGTACTGGTGGACCATGCCACCCGCTACCCCGAGGCGGTGCCCCTACGGACCGTGACAGCTCCGGTGGTTGGCCGGGCCCTAATGGGGATCTTCTCCCGGGTAGGCTTCCCCCGAGAAGTCGTCAGCGACCGAGGCACGAACTTTATATCCAAATACATGAAGTCCCTCTGGCAACAATGCGGGGTCCCCTACAGATTCACGACCCCCTATCACCCCCAAGGGAACGGACTAGTGGAGCGTTTTAACCGCACTCTCAAGGGGATGATTGGGGGATTGGAAGAGCCCCTCCGTCGCCAGTGGGATGTACTACTCCCGTGCCTCCTCTTCGCCTACCGAGAAGTTCCCCAGAAGTCCCTTGGTTTTAGCCCTTTCGAACTCCTGTACGGGCACCCTGTGCGAGGGCCCCTCAGCCTAGTAAAAGAAGGTTGGGAGATGGCCCCCCTAAAGACCCCTCCAGACGTCTTCAAATACATCCTGGCCCTACGCAATCAGACCCGGCGCTTCAGAGGGATGGCCAAGGCGAACCTCGAGGCCAGCCAGGAGGACATGAAGAGGTGGTATGATCACAATGCCTCCTCTGTTGAGTTCGAGCCTGGGCAACAAGTATGGGTGATGTCCCCCACCGAACCATGTGCCTTGCAGGATAAGTGGACGGGGCCCTTCAAAGTGGTCGAGCGCAAAAGCCCCGTCACTTACCTCATCGACCTGGGGACCTCCCGGAACCCCCTCCGGGTCCTCCACACCAACCGACTCAAACCACACTTTGTGCGCTCAGAACTCAGCCTCCTGATGGCTACGGACAGTGGGGCAGAGGAAGACTCCGAACCCCTCCCGGATCTTCTGAAGACTCAGGAGAATGACGGCTCCGTGGACGGGGTCCGGCTATCTGACGCCCTCACTTCGGAGCAACGCCAGGGCTGCCGGAACCTCCTGCTGCAGTTCGCTACCCTGTTCTCCCTCACCCCCGGGGTCACCCCTTGGTGTTTGCACGACGTGGACACCGGGGACAGCCCCCCTGTCCGACACCGGGCCTACCGCGTACCAGATCGGGTACGGGCCTGCATACAGGAGGAAGTGGCCAAGATGCTCACAATCGGGATCATCGAGCCCTCGGACAGTCCCTGGGCCAGTCCGGTTGTATTGGTTCCCAAAGCCGCTGCCCCCGGCACCGCACCTGAACTGAGATTCTGCGTCGACTACCGGGGCTTGAACGCTGTCACCCGAACCGACGCTCATCCTATCCCCAGAGCAGACGAGCTGATCGACCGGCTGGGGGCCGCCCGCTACCTTAGTATCTTCGACCTAACAGCGGGCTACTGGCAGATCGGCCTCACACCCAGGGCTCAGGAACGGTCAGCCTTCTCTACCCCCGATGGCCACTACCAATTCAAGGTCATGCCCTTCGGCATGAAGAATGCCCCCGCCACGTTTCAACGCCTCGTGAACCAGGTCTTGGCGGGGCTCGAAGAGTTCAGCGCTGCCTATCTGGACGATATCGCTGTATACAGCCGCCACTGGGCCGACCACCTCCGTCACCTCCAAGAGGTCCTACAGGCCCTCCAGCGGGCCGGCCTCACAATTAAGGCCGGCAAGTGCCAAATTGGCCAAGGGTCTGTGACCTACCTTGGGCACCAAGTGGGAAGCGGGCTGGTGGCCCCGCTACAACTTAAGATTGCTGCCATCCAGTCCTGGCAGCCCCCCGTCACCCAGACCGAGGTCCGAGCCTTCTTGGGGCTCACCGGCTACTACCGGCGGTTCGTGAAAGACTACGGCAGCATCGTGGGGCCCCTCACGGGTCTCACGTCCAAGAACCAGCCGAAGCGGATTAACTGGACCCCCGATTGTCAAGCGGCCTTCGAGAAACTGAAGGCCGCCCTGTGCACCGCCCCTGTGCTCCAGGCCCCCGATTACAGTCGGGAATTCGTGGTACAGACCGACGCCTCCGAGCACGGCATCGGAGCCGTCCTTTCTCAGTTAAACCCCGAGGGTCATGACCAGCCGGTGGCCTTCATCAGTCGACGTCTCCTGGCCCGAGAACAGCGCTGGAGCACCATTGAGAGGGAGGCCTTCGCAGTGGTGTGGGCCCTCAAAAAGCTCTGGCCTTATCTCTTCGGTACCCACTTCCGGGTACAAACCGACCATCGACCCCTGCAGTGGCTGATGCAGATGCGGGGAGAGAACCCAAAACTCTTGCGCTGGTCCATTTCCCTGCAGGGAATGGACTTCACTGTGGAGCACCGACCAGGCCAAGACCACGCCAACGCGGATGGCCTGTCCCGCTTTTTCCGCCTCGACGAAGAGAGTCCCCAAGGAGATGGGTGACTCTCCCCGCCTTCAGCTGGGGGGGACGCATGTTGGACAGGCCACACGAAGGGCTTGCTCCCTCCCCGCACGACAGGGCCCGAGCTCTGGCCCACCAGGCATAACCCACGAAAAGCACCTGTACCCCGTCTTCCGACGGATCTTCTGCCCTCGGACCTCTACTCATCACGGGGCCCAGCCCCACCGGCTCCCCCGGCCGGTTCAAGCCGCCATCTTGGGCCCTGCACCACGAGGCCGCGTGGCCTCGGCCCGACCCTAACCCCGGGCCTGGCCGGCCCCGACATCCCGGCACCACCCTCCACCCAGGAGGTGAGCGGACCACTTGGCAGGTCAATGGGAGAACGAAGTGTCAAGAGCTCTTCCCCCGCCAGGTGCCGATCGCCTCCAGCTCCCCCAGGAGCTGGCTCCAACCCCTGCTGGGTGTCTGGACACCTTCATCCCGGGCCCTCCGACCTCCAAGTGCGAGGGTCCGGACATCAAAGGGCGCCTGCCCTATAACTGGGGCAGCTCCGGAGCAGGAAGGCAGTTGTATCCTGGAGTCGAGAGACACCGAGAGAACTCAGCCTTGACGGACTACTGGCGCTGCCGTAGCCCGCTCTTGTGAACCATCGTCCTGCCTGCTGGCGCTGCCGCGGCCTTCTGCAACATCCATCCTCGTCGGGACCTGCTGGCGCTGCCGCGGCCCGTTGTAACGACCATCCTCACCGGGACCTGCTGGCGCTGCCGCGGACCGTACATCGACCATCTTTCCGGGACCTGCTGGCGCTGCCGCGGACCGTGTACCGACCATCTCAACCGGGACCTGCTGGCGCTGCCGCGGCCCGTACCAACTAAACCACCAAGCTCGAGGATTGTGAGCTAGTCATCATCTCATCCGAACTACCTGACTGGTAGACAGACTGTCCCGCTACCCCTTACCCTGCTTTGAGAGACTTGAATCGAGGGGACCCCTGAGTCCAGACCTCCTTGTACCATTCAACCGTACCCTAAGAAGTGCTTATAAAGAACCCTGAACCTTATCCGTGTGTGGTATCTGTCTGTGGGGGGGGGGAAGTTACTTGTCTGTACGATCGCTGGAGACGGCTCTCCCCGGAGACCTCTCCTCCTGACCCCGGCCGACCCTCCCGGTCCGTCTACCCTTTCTAACAAAGACAAGGTGTGCCACTATTCATACCTAGTGACTGACTCCATGCGAAGGTGCACCACTGCTCATACCTAGTGAATGACTCCATGACAAGGTTTATTAACATTCATACTTAGTGAATAACTCCATGCCAAGGTGCACGGCATTCATACCTAGTGAATGACTCCATACAAAGGTGCACATAAAGTAATACCTAGTGAATTACTCCACGACAATCTGCACCGCAGTTCATACCCAGTGAATGACTCGATGCCAAGGTGCACCACTGTTCATACCTAGTGAATGACTCCATGACAAGGTTTACTAACATTCATACCTAGTGAATGACTCCATGCCAAGGTGCATGTCATTCATACCTAGTGAACAACGCCATGCCAAGGTGCACCACCATTCATAACTAGTGAATGACTCCATCCCAAGGTGCACCACCATTCATACCTAGTGAATGACTCCAAACCAAGGTGCACCGCCATTCATACCTAGTAAATGACTCCATGTCAAGGCACACCGCCAGTCATACCTAGTTACTGACTCCGTGTCAAGGTGCACCACCATTCATACCTAGCGGATGATTCCAGACCAGGCACGCCACCATTCGTACGTAGTGAATGACTCTATGCCAAGGTGCAGCATCATTCATACTTAGCAAATTACTCCATTCCAATGTGCACTGCCATTCATACCTAGTGAATGATTCCACGCTAAGGAGTGCCACCATTCATACCTAGTGAATGACTCCACGCCACAGGTGCACTGCCATTTATACCTAGTAAATGACTGCATTCCTAGGTGCACTGCCATTCATAACTAGTGAATCTCTCTAAGACAAACTGAGCCACCATTCATACCTAGTGACTGACTCCATGCCAAGGTGCACCACTGTTCATACCTAGTGAATGACTCCATGACAAGGTTTACTAACATTCATACCTAGTGAATGACTCCATGCCAAGGTGCATGCAATTCATACCTAGCGAATGACTCCATGCCAAGGTGCACCACCATTCATATATAGTTAATGACTCCATGCCAAGGCTCACCACCATTCATACCTTGTGAATGACTCCATGCCAAGGCTCACCACCATTCATACCTAGTGAATGACTCCATGCCAAGGTGCATGCCATTCCTACCTAGCGAATGACTCCATGTCAAGGTGCACAACCATTCATTCCAAGTGAATGACTCCATGCTAAGGTGTGCCACCATGCATACATAGTGAATGACTCCACGACAATGTGCACCGCAGTGCTTACCTAGTGAATGACTCCATGCCAAGGTGCACCACTGTTCATACCCTGTGAATGACTCCCGCTTCGTCTACGGGGGCATTTGGATTATCGGAGCTGCTGCCCGACTTGGAGGTGCTGAGGGGAGCGAACTGGTGTTGCTGCTGTGTGGGGAAAGGCCGGTGCACGGGACTCCAGAGACCAGGAGTCTGTGCATGGCATCAGCTGCGCTGCGGCCCGCCCACCCGCCTACTACCTCGTTAAAAGTACTCGCGGAACCCGCTGGCGCGGGTCCCACTTCGTCTACGGGGGCATTTGGATTATCGGAGCTGCTGCCCGACTTGGAGGTGCTGAGGGGAGCGAACTGGTGTTGCTACTGTGTGGGGAAAGGCCGGTGCACGGGACTCCAGAGACCAGGAGTCCGTGCGTGGCATCAGCTGCGCTGCGGCCCGCCCACCCGCCTACTACCTCGTTAAAAGTGCTCGCGGAACCCGCTGGCACGGGTCCCGCTTCGTCTACGGGGCATTTGGATTATCGGAGCTGCTGCCCGACTTGGAGGTGCTGAGGGGAGCGAACTGGTGTTGCTGCTGTGTGGGGAAAGGCTGGTGCACGGGACTCCAGAGACCAGGAGTCCGTGCGTGGCATCAGCTGCGCTGCAGCCCGCCCACCCGCCTACTACCTCGTTAAAAGTGCTTGTGGAACCCGCTGGCGCGGGTCCCGCTTCGTCTACGGGGGCATTTGGATTATCAGAGCTGCTGCCCGACTTGGAGGTGCTGAGGGGAGCGAACTGGTCAAAATGTACCTATGATTACCCATTCGATGTATCACATCCAGTATTTGCCAAATGAATGTTTACACTATAGATTGCGTTTATATGACACTGTTGTAACAAGTAGCTTTTAGTGGGCCCTTGGTACTCTACAATTACTGTCTTACTCACTATAATAATCCCGAATTTTCTGACTTTCAGAACACCAGGTAACCATTTCTTTGGTTCCAACTCTAGACATGTCTTTTTCTCCCTTCTCTGGATATGTTTGTCATTAGGCTATATACTCTGGTATACTCTTGGTTTTTATCCTCTCTCTCTCTGAATAGAGTCTGGGTCTTTATACTGACGATTTTTTTGGTAATGGATTACTGAGGCTTAATATGTATGGGGATTTCCCCAATGGTCAATTTTAATCCTTTTTTGATTAGTCGCTTACCTTGTGTGTTCAATTTATATTATTTCTTTCCTTTTTTGTATGCGCGGACGACAACGTACAGGTTAAGTTTTAACCCTTTTAGTCCCGTCACTACCGAACCGGTGAACTGGAAACGGGTTGCGTGAAACTCGAAATGGACATGGCAGGACTTTTTTGATAAGAGCATGTGACTGTTTGCATTGTTTTTTCGTTTATCCACGATCTTGGTATGTTCATCACGCACTTTTAACTGGATACAGGTTGGCCTTCGGTATGACCCGGTACTCGGGTACCTGGTGCTTTCGCGTACCGAGCTTAACTAACTCGGCGGATGGGCGTTCCCTTTGCTATCGTTGCCGCGAAATAACTGAAACACGTTTGTGTTTGTGTCTCTCTAAAATCGGCATACGATACAAGCCTCGTATTTTACTCTTCTGACTTGACAAATCGTGAATTATTCTGTTAAGTACCTGATAAAAACTTACACCTTGATAAACCTATCAGGCGCACTAAACGTATTACCATGGGCGTCGCCGTCACATCGGTAACCTTAGTTACGCGGCGAATAGAAAATCTGGTCACGCCTATGTTCTACCGGAATCACTCCAACATGGAGTCTCTCTTTTAGTACTGCGCTCTAGTTGTCTTTCGGAACCGTGTCTACTACACACCGGAGTATACTTGTTGCTTTTACCAGTATATAAACTCAGGAGTCTACTATCACGGTGATACCCGTTTCAACACGACGGTTCCCATCGTGCCTCAGACCTCGGACCTCGACTGTTTCCCTTTCACTCGCTGTGCTTAGTACGTAATAGACGAGAGACTTGCATTACTGTATTTTTAATGTCGGTACGAAGGGAAGCTACGTCTTTCCGTGTTAATGCTTGGTCGGTAGCCAGTTTATTTAGGCTGTCCCGTCTTGCCTAAGGGTTCCGTCATAACGGCTGACAACCATTAGGTGAACTTTGAATACTTGTGGGTGACTAAAGTGTTTTATAGAGTCCAGCTGCATAGAATTTCACGCCATGAATATTTGCCTGTTTCCGCTGTACGTTATGGTCGTTTTTTAACTGTAATGCCTATATGGCATGGTAGCTAGTCTAGTTGACTGCATTCATTTAGGACATGACGACGGCTTTCCTATTGGAGGGTCTAGCCTTGAATAAATTATTCTCACAAATGGAGGAAGGTGGCAGCAATTTCCATTAGTTGCTTGAAACTGCGATAGTCGTCGACCTTTATGTTATTCTTCGTCTGAACCTCGTTTTTTTTTCTCTTTTTCTGACCAGCACTGACCAGTTAGGAGAAAGTGATTACACAGTTTACTGTCTGATATATACCTTACGGACGTTCTAAAGCTATCGACGTATTACCTAGGTAGGTGAGTTGTGACTACAATGGTTTCAATCCATGATCCTCTTGAGTTTCCGTCTAATATTGACGGACTAATTAATATGCTGATTTTACTGCTTAGATTGAACTCTGGGTCCTGCCGCTTTCGTCATACTACCCCCCTTTGACGTGTATAAATTTCTTATTGTTGAAACTCGGTAAGCGACTTCTCTTTGCTTTTGGCCTATTTTTTATGTCTATAATGTTTGTTCGTAAACACATCACCTTTGCACTTGGTGCTTTAATTCTTCTGACTTGGGACTACACACTCATCCCTGTTTTTTGAGTCATGTTTCCCAGACACAATGGTAATTTCCCAATAAATCGGGCTGTCACTCATATGTTGTGCCGCTTCATGCTTTTCCTCTGTTCGTCACAGCCTCGTTGGGTTTTTCTGCACACTACTATCCGTTCCTCCATCACATGGTTGGTGGTTGCACAACTGTTCGATATATACTTATGATCTTTTATAATGTTTGTATGTGTATGATCTCTTAACAGCCTTGAAAAAGCCCATGTTTGGGCGAAACGCGTTGGCTGCGGATCTGGTCTCACTAAATCTTGGAATAAAGGAATTCAAGCAAATACTCAACTACTGTGTGGATTCGACATTTAATTGTTTGTTTTGAAATCAGTTTACATTTCTTCCTATATGTTGCCTCTCATACTTGTGGATAACTGTTGTATTTGTGGTCATTTGAGCAGCTGACCATTTGAGGTGGGCAATATTATCATTACTGATAAAGTGACAAGTCCAGGCTGAGCACTCACTTAAAACCCTGCTGCTTTATTCTCTAAACTTCCTTAATCTTGTTGGGTCGAATGCACGCCGGACACACTCTTACTGTCTAACTATGAGCTTTGATGATAACAGGGAAGAGCTAGCCAGGGATCTGTTCAAACAGAACAAAGAAATTGTACAAGCAGTTTCTAATGGCGGCAATTCCAAAGAGGGCTTAAAGTCTAAATTCCAGAGATTAAATAAGGAGCGAACTGGTGTTGCTGCTGTGTGGGGAAAGGACGGTGCACGGGACTCCAGAGACCAGGAGTCCGTGCGTGGCATCAGCTGCGCTGCGGCCCGCCTACCCGCCTATTGGTTCATGCCCCCATATTACCCCTTGTGTGCCGTTGCACGGGACGCAGCGGACGAAGCCCGGACAAAGGGCGGACAGTCCGGGACAGGAGGGGGCTGGAGGGGGCTATGGACATTACGTGTTGCTTTGAGGTGTTCATCCACTCAGGTTGATATATTACGTGCTCTTTACTGTTCACTCCTTGCGTGTTGTTTACTTAGCGATATTTAGTGGGAAACCAACTGCAAAAGAGGGTAGTGGGTCTGTGTTGTACGTCAGGGGCTCCCTGTTTCCTTTGTGTTGTTGAACCAGACTAAGAGCCATAAAGGTTAATACATCATGTCTAAAGCTAAAACTACCCCTGTGATAGCGACCATGGACAATTACCTGGTCAAGATGGTAGATAAGATTAACCAAGAACGAAGAAAGTCCTTGGGGCGGCCGGGGCCTATTGATCTGATCCCCTTATCACCCAACTCTTCTACCCCCCTGTCCGTTCCTCACCAGGACGTTAGTAATCAGTCTAACCACATGGATAGCTCTATCTCGGTGGTACCTTTAGACCAAGTTAGTTCCGTTAGTTTAACACCTGGGGCTTCCACTGACTTAGTACCTAGTCAGGCTGTCCCCCCAGATCCACCGATTCCATGCTTGACGGCCCCAAGATCACAGAGATTACTACGTTCCTGCAGGAATAACAGTAAGAATGTCCAACTAAAGCGGGGGGGGAGTCGACTCAATAAGAGAGTAGACCCCTTATCAACTAGCATTGCTTGTGACTCTAATGTTGCATCGGACAGTACCTCGGTCACTTTAGACAGCAAGCAACTTGACTTCTTAATCAGCACTATAGATGCTAAGTTTGATCTGCTTGTTAAACCTTTACTGATCAAACTTGATACGATTACTGATGAAGTAGTCAGACTGGGAGGTCTGTTAGAATCACATATTAATGCTAGCATAAGACCCCAAAAAAAGGATAAGGATTTAGGAAGTAGTAAAGTCCCCCCTAAGACCTCTAGTGAGGTTATACCAACGGCCATGTCTAATCTATCTAAGCCATCCCCCGGGGGATCTCGCGAGGAGGTAACTATTGCATCTAACACCTCGCTGATTTTGGGGCAAAACAAGTCCTCTTTCAACCCAGCCCCAGGGATTCAGGCAGGACATAGTGCCAAAAGCCACATTATCCCACGGCTTGATTTACCACCAGCCTGTGCTCCTTTCGTGGCAGTCTTAACCAACGTCCCCCCTGTAAGTGAGACTGGACGTAATAACAGCCATAGAGAATCCCATGCCTCACTGAAGAACAAGACTGTGGATTGGCTCAACCGGCAGTGCGGTTTCCCAGTAGCTTTAGCAGATGAAATATTAAGCACTAGAAGAACCAACTGGTTAGGTAGCTCTCGTAAAAACTGTGGTGGCGATTGCATAGTTGTTAATTTCAGAAATCCACACCTCGCCTCCACCGTTTTGCTAAGAGCATCTTCACTCCCTTTTCGGGACCAAGGGATTTCTCTTCGTCCCCTAGGTTACTTCTATAGGCATCTAATCAACCGGCCTAATGCTGAACTTGTTGGGATAAGGGATAGAGATATGAACCTGTACACTGGCTTTAATGTCATCACATCTAATCGATTCCAGTCTTTGAGTGAACTTGATTCCAATGATTGACTGGAATCAGTTCTGACAAAACCAGTGGATGCAGCTGCTTCCTTGGGAGGAGGGGGGGCGATGCAATATTGAGGGTTTCAGATACTGTAGACCCTAGAGGTAACTGCAGCCCCTTAGTTAACCCCAATGACGACTCCAGATGTTGCAAAACTGTGAGGCAGGTCTATGTTGATGGCCAGGGTGGGGACTCTTCCTCTAAGTATGTATCTCATGGCCATATTAGTCCAATATCTTTATCTAATACTCCCATTAAAAGTACTTGTTCGATTGCCAGCTGGAACGTCGCGGGACTTTTATCAAAGGATGCCTGCTTGGGATGGCTTGAGTTCATTAATGCTTTTAACATAATTTGTTTTCAGGAAACATGGTGTACGGACCCAATTAATTACAATGGTTTTGTTTCTTATCAATTACCAGCTGTGGCCTTGCCGTCGGGCAGGGCAAAGGGTGGGCTCCTGGTTTTGATTTCAGTGGAAGTACCTATCACTGTCAAGAAACATGTATTGGTTGGGGTCCATTCCCAGATTTTATGGCTTTATCAGGAGCAGGGTAGAAATATCCTTTTCATTAACTTTTATAATAAAATTTTTGATAGTTCTAGGTATCAGGTAGTGTTCGCTTTGGAGACCGCTTTGGCTGATATCATAACAAAGTATGATATCAATTTTGATTTCATTTGGGTGGGGGATTTTAACATTGCTGCGTGTCCCCTTGCCGCCCAAAGGGTCTGTGGCTTTACCAATTGTTTTGGGGATGGCGTCCCTCATTTCCCCCACAATTCCTATGGTGATTCATTGAATTAAATCTTGACAACTTACGATATGGAAATATTAGTTAATTTGGAAAATACCTCTGGAGAAATTATCCCCACATACACGGGAAGGAATGCTAATACAGTGATCGATTTTATTTGCATGTCTTCTAGCCTCAGTCCATGGTGTATGGCCCCTGTGGTTGTGGATAATCTACTTAGTGATCACAATTGTATTACTATTGAGGCTATACTCTGGAAGGAGCAACAGGGCTCCAAAATTTGTACCATTACCAATATTGAGCCACATCGACCGAATGGAACCAGAATTAGATGGAAAGGGGATAAAGCGGATATTATGTCAAACTCCATTGTTAAAAATTGTCTAATTGAAATCACTACCATTTTAGAGAGTGAGGAAGCAACTGATGAAATTGTGTGTTATTTTATCAATATTAATCTTGTAATAGACAGTAAATTCACCAAACTTTCTAAGGGTAAGAAATTTCAACAAAGGGGGTGGTTTGACCATGCATGCACCATTGCGCTCAAGGGGCTTAAAGCAGCATTAGCAGCCAAGAACAGGGATAAAACCGTGATCAGGGAACTCAGAGCAACCTACCAGGCTGCAGTAAAATGTAGGAAAACAGAATTAAGGCAAGAGGCTTGGGATAAATTAGATCCGGCAGCCTGAACTTCGGATTCCTCTTTATTTTGGGCCACAGTTAATTGTCCGTTTTTAAAGGATGATAAAATGCCCGAATTGACGGCCAACGTTAGTGTGGAGAACTGGGTTACCCATTTCTCTTCGATCTTTGATTCGGATAGACCTAGGAGAGTACACGAAGATGGTTGGCCTGTCGTCCCTCTGGACATTTCCATCGCCGAAGTGCAGGGTAGTATCACCTCCAGTAGGGGTGGGAAGGCCCAGGGGCCCGATGGGGTGCCCATCGATGTATATAAAACTGAACCAGAGATATGGGGCCCGTTGCTAACTAACGTTTTTAATGCTGCTGTATGTAACGGTGTTCCACCTACTTGGGAGGAATCTATTATTATCCCCATTTACAAGAAGGGAGACAGGGGGGATGTGAAGAACTATCGTCCAATTTCCCTCCTGGACTCCTCAGTGAAAATTATGAGCAGGGTGCTTTTGGTTAGGCTGGAAGAATGGGCTGAATCTAACAATATTCTGGCTAACTGCCAATATGGCTTTAGGAAGGGACGAGGGACCATCGAACAATGTCTTAATCTCAAATTATTAATCGGGAAATATACGAAGGCCAAGAAAGGATCCCTCTTTCTCTGCTTTGCAGATTTGAGCAGTGCTTTCGATATGGTGGACCACAATATTTTATGGGCTAAACTATTAGAAATGGGGGCACCCGAGGGCATTGTCTATTTCTTGGCCCGACTTTATGCTAATTTAAGCACTAGTGTCCGTTATGGTCCGGGTGGGGAGCGCACCCCAAAGTTTAAGATTAGGCGTGGTATCAGACAAGGGTGTGTGCTTGCCCCCCTACTCTTTACTCTTTTTATCAACGATGTTGATTTCGTTTTAAAGACGGTTGCGGCAGATGCACCTAAAATAAATGATTTTAACGTCCCTGTATTACTCTACGCGGACGATGCCGTAATTTTGTCCAGGACCCCTATTGGCCTACAAAGCCTGATGGACAGGTTTTCACTGTTCATCAAGGATAGAAAGCTGTTGATCAATAAATCCAAAACTTACATCATGGAATGTGGTGTGGGACGTAAAAAACCTCATGACTATTTTATTGATGGGCATAAGCTGCAAACGGTGGAGTCCTTTAACTACCTTGGCATTACCTTTTCTAAGTCAGGTAGTTGGTCCAGTGAGCTTACTCATGTTCGGGCCAAGATGGCGAAATGTGCCCATGGAGTGTTCAAGTTTGCTACTAAAATTGGGGACAAACGGATTAAAGATATGTTAAAAATTTACCAAATGAGATGTCTTTCAATGGCCCTTTATGGTGCTGGGGTTTGGGGACATGCCACGGTAGGGAGCTTACAAGTGGAGGAAAATCTCTTTCTTAAGAGACTCCTGTGTTTGCCTAAATCAGCTTCTAACGACTTGGTGCACAGAGAGTTTGGTATTCAACATCTTTCAGACCTGATCACCCTAAGACCACTAATGCTGTGGCGTGCTATCTGGTCAAAGGAAGAGACCTCCCTAAATAGAGCTATCATTGGAGATTGTCTCTCCATTGATGACCACTTAAAGATTCCCTGGATCAAATTTGTTATTAACTGCTTCTTAGAGATTTACGGTTTCAATCTAAAAGAGGACTGTTATGTTGCCTCCAGTTTGTCCAAAGCAGAGATGAAGACTGTCTTTATGAACCACAAATTAGAGAGGCGGGGGAGGGTCGGTGGCAACCTTACTACATGTATGCTCTACGGAAGATTTTGTTAGACTGTGGGTTTTCAACCGTATTTGAGTTTAGTCACCCGAGCTTCCCATCAGTTTGTCCTAACGAGATTAAGGTTTGGGATTGTGCACCATTTGGTGGCCTTCCCCTGCATTAAAAAACACCCGAATGGTCCATGTCCATGCGATAATGCCTCAGCCCAAAGCACTATGCACTTTCTATTGCTGTGTAATTTATATGGTAATTTTCGCTCTGCTTATTTAAAACCCATTTTTTTGAAGTATGGAGTCAGAAATCTACAAGATTCAATGAAGTTGCTTTTTAATCCCCACCCTGATGTTTGTTTTTTCACTACTACCTTTCTCCTTCAAGCTATTAAAGCAAGGTCTAGCATGCTTTTTTAATCGTTTTTAAATTCTGTAATTTGTAATGTATTTTTATAATCATGGTTTTATGACTGTTGTATTTGTTGTGTAAATGTATGTGCTTTTATGGACTTTGTGTTTAAGCTCCGAATAAAGCCTTATGAAATTAAATGAAATGACTCCATGACAAGGTGCACTGCCATTCATGCCTAGTGAATGAATCCACGTCCAAGATGCACTGCCATTCATACCTAGTGAATGACTTCACTCCCAAGGTGCACCACCATTCATGTCTAGTGAATGACTCTATCTCAAGGTGCACCGCCATTCATACCTAGTGAATTACTCCATGCCCAAGGTGCACCACCATTCATATCTAGTGAATGACTCCATCCCAAGGTGTACCACAATTCATACCTAGTGAATGACTCCATGTCAAGGTGCACCGCCATTCATACCTAGTGAATGACCCCACGCCAAGGCGCACCACCAGTGATACCTAGTGAATGACTCCATGTCAAGGTGCACCACCAGTCATACCTAGTGAATTGACTCCACGCCGAGGCGCACCATCATTGATGCCTAGAGAATGACTCCACGCCAAGGCACACCGGTACTCATACATTGTGAAGGACTGCACACCCAAGGTGCACCCCCATTCATACCTAGTGACTGACGTCATCCCAAGGTGAACCACCGGTCATACCTAGTGAATGACTCCTTCCCAAGGAGCACACCATTTACACCGAGTGAATGACTCCATGGCATGGTGCGCCACCATTCAACCCATAGTGAATGACTCCAAGTCAAGGTGCTCCACCCTTCATACCTAGTGAATGACTCCATGCCTAGGTGCACCACAATTCAGACCTAGTGAATGACTTCATCCCAAGGTGCGCTGCCATTCATACTTAGTGAATTACTCCATGACAATGTGCACTGCCATTTATACCTAGTGAATGATTACACGCTAAGGAGTGCCACCATTCATACCTAGTGAATGACTCCATGCCAAGGTGCACCACTGTTCATAACTAGTGAATGACTCCATGGCAAGATTTACTAACATTCATACCTAGTGAGTGACTCCATGCCAAGGTGCACTGCCATTCATAAATAGTGAATGACTCCATGCCAAGGTGCACCACTGTTCATACCTAATAAATGACTCCAAGCCAAGGTGCGCCACCATTCATACCTAGTGAATGACTCCATGCCTAGGTGTACTACAATTCAGACCTAGTGAATGACTCCATCCCAAGGGGTGCGGCCATTCATACTTAGTGAGTGACTCCATAACAATGTGCACCGCTATTCATAACTAGTAAATGATTCCACGCTAAGGTGTGCCACCATTCATACCTATTGAATGACTCCACACCCCAGGTGCACCGCCATTCATAGCTAGTAAATGACTCCATCCCACGGTGCACTGCCATTCATAACTAGTGAATCACTCTAAGAGAAGGTGATCCACCATTCATACCTAGTGAATGACTCCATGCCAAGGTGCACCACTGTTCATAACTAGTGAATGACTCCATGGCAAGATTTACTAACATTCATACCTAGTGAGTGACTCCATGCCAAGGTGCACTGCCATTCATAAATAGTGAATGACTCCATGCCAAGGTGCACCACTGTTCATACCTAATAAATGACTCCAAGCCAAGGTGCGCCACCATTCATACCTAGTGAATGACTCCATGCCTAGGTGTACTACAATTCAGACCTAGTGAATGACTCCATCCCAAGGGGTGCGGCCATTCATACTTAGTGAGTGACTCCATGACAATGTGCACCGCTATTCATAACTAGTAAATGATTCCACGCTAAGGTGTGCCACCATTCATACCTATTGAATGACTCCACACCCCAGGTGCACTGCCATTCATAGCTAGTAAATGACTCCATCCCACGGTGCACTGCCATTCATAGCTAGTGAATCACTCTAAGAGAAGGTAATCCACCATTCATACCTAGTGACTGACTCCATGCCAAGGTGCACCACCATTCATATGAAGTGAATGAGTCCACGCTAATCTGTGCCACCATTCATACATAGTGAATGACTCCACCCCAATGTGCACTACCATTCATACCTAGTAAATGACTCCAAGCTGCGGCAGGCCACTGTTCATACCTAGTGAATAACTCCACGCCAAGGTGCACCACCATTCATACCTATTGAATGACTCCACACTAAGGCATGTCACCATTCATATCTAGTAAATAATTCCACGCCACAGCATGCCACCATTCATACCTAGTGAATGACTCCATGCCAAGGTGCACCACTATGCATGCCTTGTGAATGACGCCACGCCAATCTAGTGAATGACTCCATGCCAGGCGCACCACCATTTATACCTAGTGAATGCCTCCATGACAAGGTTCCCCACCATTCATAACTAGTGAATGACTCCACGCCAAGGCACACCACCATTCATACAGGGGTGAATGACTTCATGCCAAGGTGCACCACTATTCATGCCTTGTGAATGACACCACGCCGATGTAGTGAATGACTCCATGCCAGGCGCACCACCATTTATACCTAGTGAATGCCTCCATGCCAAGGTTCCCCACCATTCATACCTAGTGAATGACTCCACGCCAAGGCGCACCACCATTCATACAGGGGTGAATGACTCCACGCCAAGGCGCACCACCATTCATACAGGGGTGAATGACTCCATGCCAAGGTGCACCGTCATTGACAACTAGAGAATGACTCTATCCCCTGGTGCACCAGCATATATATCTAGTGAATGACTCCATCTCAATGTGCATAACCATTCAAACATAGTGAATTACTTCATGCCAAAGTGAGCCACCATTCATACCCAGTGAATGACTCCATACCAAGGTGCAAAGCCATTCATGACACAACTCTGACAACTTAGAACAAACTTCTGTCACGATCCTAGCCATATTAGTTCATGCTACTCTATAGTAAACCCAGCACGCAGGCCCGGTTTTTAGTTCTGTTTATTATCCCAATCTTTTCCACATAGTTTCAGTGCGTGCTATGCCACCGATTTACTGGACACATGAGCGCGTGTATAAACACCTTAGATTTTTATTCTGAATTATGTGTACAGAATGTGGGTGATTCCTTCTGTTCTTATGAACACATGTGATGAACCATGTTCCATTGGCGGTTTCACTGCTGTGTCTGAAGGCTACACATGGAAAACAAAAAAACTCTTGCACAGTAAGAAGACCTCTCCTTGAACTATTCTTTGGAACCTAAAAGATTTATATCACAGTCTTGTACCTTTGAATAATGAATTGTTTGTACTATGAGTGAGTAAATGTTTGAATAGGTGTTGGTGGATTCAGTGTTGTGAGGCTGCGGTTGCACAGCATATTAGAAGCAAATGCGGATTGATGAAAGCTTGGGTATGGGTGGATGTAAGAAGCTGACTCTTTATATAGTATACCAAAAAGATGTGTACCGTGCAAAGAGCCCAGGGGTTCCCTTATGAGTGGACAGGGGCTTGCTCTAGCAATCCCAAGGTGCTCTTCGAGTGGATAGTGTGGTCGAGCAGCCTTAGGCTTATCAGAGGGGAGTGTTAGACATCTGCAAATACACAATCAACAAAAGAAGCACACGACTCAAGAAGGAGATCCACTAAAATTTATAAAAATAACCTGTATCTTTATATATATTTAGGCACCAGCATTAATATGATCAGGTAAGTATGTTTCGAGATAGAAATACTTTAGGTTTTCAAAAGTCAAGTGCATTTTTCAGAGGCTGCAATGTTGTCCTGTGGGAGGAAAAACAAATACCGCATACAGGTAGAGTAAAGCGACTTACGAGACTAATCTACTGAACTTAAGGTGAGTATGGAGCAAGGTCCAAGGCAGCACCAGCAGGTCACCTCCAGTGGCACTAGGACAGCTGGGTACAGTGGTGTAATACAGCATCGGGTGCCCAATGTTAGTTTACGGGATCGGTCTTTGCGAAAAGAGGCTGCAGGTTTGGACTGGAAGGCTAGTCGGGCTGAACCAATAGGGGGACTCAGGCCTTATAATGCTCAGGGACATGGGGACACCTTTGGCCTTCTTCTCCAGGGGCCCGGGGCGACGGGTGTAGAGGTGTCTTTAGGCGTAGTGTTTTATTCACCGGGAACGGTCGCAGTAGAGGGGGCCAAGAAACAGAGGCTGCAGGTGATGTCCAGAAATCCACAGCAGGGAAACCGAAGGTGGGCTTTGAGTCTGGAGGGCTTTGGGACCACAATGGCCCACTTCAGCTCAGGCTAGGCAGCTCAGGTGCAGTGGCGCTTTACGGCATAAGGTTTTCGTGGTCTTAGAGCCTCACAGTTCTTTCTTGGTATCTGCAAGGTGCAGGGGAGCAGCTGTTCCACAGGAGTTCCTGGTTCATGGGCGAAGGGCTGTCAGTTCTCTCAGACTTTGCAGACACAGCAGTTGCAGGACAAGTCTTCTATTGGTGCAATTATATTAAGTCAGCAGACAGGCCGGCAGGGATGGTGCCAAGTCAGTTGCTGGTTCTTCTTTTCTTGCTTCTTGTGACTCTTCAAGTCTGTCTTCTTCTTTCAGGTTAGCAGGATCTGATTTCCTGGTGCCAGGGGCTCCCCTAAATACTAGATGTAGGGGTTCTAGGGGAGTGTAGATTAGTAGCCAATGGACTACTTACCCCTGGGTCACTACGCCACCTACATGACCACTTCTTGTGGGGCGTGTACATAACCCTGTCCCAGAGTTCCTAAGTTTGCCATCACAAAGATGGCAGACTCTGAAAAGTTGTGTCCAAATCTGGTAGACCACCTTAGGGGTGGTACTAGCCTGAGGATGGGCACACCTACCTGACTATTCATATTCCCGCCTGTCCAGGTGCCAAATATGCCCTTGGAACAGGGGGGATGGCATCCTCTCCTGTGAGGGAAGCAAGATTCTTATACCAAATGCGGTGGGCTCCTTGAAGCTTCCTGCCTTGGAATGCTAATTCACAGGTCGTCCTGTGGGAGTGGGGGTAAACACCCTCTGCCCGAGCAGGCTTTGTTCCTGTCCTCTTGATAGCAAAGACACTCACCCCTGAAGGTCAGAAACTAGCCTCTGGTGGTACGCTGGCTAAAACCACTCAGTCAACACACTAGTAGTAGGTATCAATAAATCATTCACTGGCATCAGTGTGGGTTTATTAATATGAGATGTTTGATACCAAATATCACTATTTTCAGTGTAGCCATCATGTAGCTGGGGAACTCGTTTTCACATGTATCCAGCACGTTTTAAAGTGGCTTACCATGTCACTTGTAATGGCAGTAAGGGAACTGGCTAGCACATGAGCATATCTACTCATGCATATATATCCTCCAATGTAATATAATGCACCCTGCCGTGGGGCTGTATGGCCTGCTATAGGTTGGCTTACAAATATTACATGTAGAGTTAGGGGAATGGGCACACAGGGATGTGTGACATGCTGTGTTTTCCCTTTTGCCTGCACTAAAACGTGCAAACTGCAGTGGCAGTCAGTATGTGCTTGGTGAGGGGTCCCTTGGGGTGGCACAAAACATGCAGCAGCCTATAAGGACCCTCTTTAGCCTCCTTGTCCTAGGTAACAAGGATACAACTTAGTAGGGACTTACAAGGAGTGATAAAGGTATTGCCAATCGGGGTACGATTGCACAGTTTTGGGAAAGAGATCTGGCACTGAGGACCTGGTTAGCAGCGACCTAGTGCACTCCTAGTCAAAATCACATCAAATACCAGGCAAAAAGTGGGGTTGGCCATGTCAAAAAGGGTCACTTTCCTACAGTGGATGGAACCATACATGGGTGAGGGTGGGCGAGCATGCATGGGTGATTGTAGTATGGGCGGATGCATGTATCCATGGGCAGACGTGTTGGGATGGAGGCCTGTTTATGGAAGGATATGGCCTAGCTGTATGGGCACACCTCTGCTCCAGCAAAATCTGTGCGTAATCTCAGCATTGTCTCAGACTCAGATCTAGGAACTGTTTCACATATCGCACACCCATTGAAAGTTTGCTTCTGCCCCCTCAAGATACTCTATCAAAATGTTTTTTAATCCACAGTGAGACAACCTATTGTTACTGCCCTCATGCAATCAATAATTGATTATGGCAATGTCATTCTCCTCGGATCACCTAAGAAGCAGCTGGCGCGTCTTTCATTAGTTCAAAACACTGTGATATGTCTCATGTGTGGATTAAAAAACACATGATTCAGTAACAACAGCCAGGAAGCTTCTTGGCTGGTTTCCGGTGCATTCATGTGTGCTGATCAGCATTCTCATTAGAGCAATCCACAACCATCTGGCCTTTCGTAAAGCCATAAAAACCTGGCTCTTCCCCGGCCTTCTGGGTTAACATTTTATTTCTATCTCTTTTGCTATGTCTTGGGTTTGGGCTGTGCTGGGACGCCCCGTTGCTGGGGCAGCCATGCGCAATACAAATCTGACGGATAATAATAATAATAATTCTCAAAAGGAAGTGGTCAATAGGTCTGAATGTGCAAAGCCAAAAGGCCGAAACTATTGGCTTTGGAAATCCCTGTTTTCTCTTGCTATTGACCATGACCTTAAGAGAGGGAGACAGGTAGCTCCACAGCTCGGGGTGATAGTGGGTGTTGGACCTACGTCCTAGGGGTAGCTTGGCTCAAGTTAACAGGCATTCATCTCAACATGGTATTTTGTGCTTGCATCCCACTCAGCTCGCAATCTAGCGCAACCCCACTCAAAAAGGACTCTACACAGATTAGTGTTAAAGATTACCAGTAGTCTTTATCCTTTCTTTTTAACTGTGGTAAAACATACTCATATCTCTGAATGAAACATTTCAATAAATTTAGTTTGACAATCTAGGTTCATATTCGTTACCCCAATGTAGCATTTTTCTTCACCCCTCCATTGTTGCCCAACCCCAACTCTATGCCTCTGGAGCGTCAATTTAATTCCACCTATACGCGCTTTTCAAAACATTTACATCCCCCGGTACATCAGTTGGTTACACAGTCTATACGACGTTCTTCTGACCCGGGCTCCCTTAACTATCCTTCATGGACCTTAAGGCTGTCGCCGACTCTACGACTACTACAGTTAGAGATAAGCGAGGGGTTCACTCTGTTCCTGGTCTTTGTCGGGTGATCTCTAGGCACTATAAGCAACTTATTTCATCACTCGTTATTAAAGCATTACATTATAGGAATTACCTCCACCCTGACAACTGGAGGTTTACAGTTATTCCCAACATTTCATTTCATTTCCACAATATCTAGGCGTTACTCTCATAGATGTCTCTGTTTGTCTATTCTGGAACTTGGCTTTGGAGAGACTACAGGGGTTAATCAGGACGATAACTGATCTCAGCTACGTGTTACCCTGGACTCTCATTCCCCCCCCCCCCCTCCCCTCCTCAATCATTGCCCAGCTTACTGTACAGTCCCGGTGTCCTCTGTTCCAGGAGTCCAGCCGGAACTGGAGTTGACTTCTCCTTACTTTGTGAGAGACGGGCCTCACGCCGAGGAAGTGATCGCTTCCACACGGAGGTGAGAATCTGGTAACCCCCACCGATCCCCACCCCCGAGGAGTAACCTATTGGGAGTTCCCCTACGGCAAGATGATCCTCGCTCAGGCGCTCTCCAAGATACCGGCTGCCCTCCTCTACGGCCACTTGTCAGCTGGCCGCTGTGACGATTCACGCCGGGGATCTGGAAGTTACGTGTTCACCGCCTCCCGAAGCAGTGTGGGGGCGCGGTCTTCCTCAACTTCACGGCAAGGGAAGGGCGGCGCTTCGGCCCCTTTTCATGTGATCTGAGGACGGCGGCCTCCGGGCCGGTCACGCCCCCTTCCTTCCTGGCGCAACTCTCCTCAGACGAACAGCAGCGTTGCTGGCTCCCAGCCCCTCACCTTTCCAGCACTCGGGACAACAGGGAGTCCTCTCAGAGGATAACCGGCCACCCGCCGATCACTGGGTGGTGGCGGGGTCCATTCCAGGTAGGAACTCGGCGAAGTAGTATAACGGGAAGGGGGGGGGCTGCTGTACTAGACGCCGCCAGGAACTCTCCGGTGCAGTTGTCTAGAATGTCACGGCCCTTCTAGCTACAGGTTTGGACCTCTCCTCCTCGATCAGGGATGTGGGGTAATCGCCATGGCCAGTCTAATTCCTCCTCTACAACCAAGAAGGTATGCGGGATGGGTTGGTCCCAGCCAGCAATCCTGGACCTCCTTTGGGGATTCTGGCCACTTGTGAGAACCCCAGTATAACGCTGATCCACCAGATCGCTGACTGCGCTCAGGGACCGGTCACAAGGTTAGGGATGATGTCACTAGGATTAGGAATCTGTGCAGATCCTTAGACCGGTCCGTTCCCTTCCATGTACAACCACCTCCTCACACAGGCGCCTTACTCCTGATTACCACGCAGTGTCTTCTCTCCTAAAATGGCCGCCCCCCTGTCACCTCTATTTATCACCTGGGGCCTGATTGGCCAGAGGGGTCCAGAAGGTTCTGGAACCTCCTATGGCAGTCATGGCCCAGGTGCTGAGGTCTGAATTCCGATTCCTTCACCAGTGGAAGGTGTATCCCAGTATGCACTCTTTTTACTTCAAACTGTAATAAATTAAACCACGAATGTCTGTTGATCAATAAACTGTTTTATTTCACAGTTTTCAATTGATTTTGTTGCTTCCAAAATTATTCATAAATTTCATACTTCAGGTTTGTTTAGAGCCTCTTCATGTGAATAAATTCCAATATTGTAAACATGATTCCATGTTGTAAATGTGAATATTTGGGTTACAGGGATGAATCCCAATGCATTTCGGGGTCTCCCTTCGTCAGGGGATACTCCCTATAAACAAAATGACCATGTATTAATAATATTCACGCTAGAATATAACGAGAATAAAAGCTGATAGCATAACAACAGAGCCAGAGATTTTACGTGCACAATCACCAATTGCCACGGATCTAGTGCGGTGTAGACGCAAATGATATCTGATTCAGTGAACGTGAATTACTGAAACATTCCCAGTGCTCGTTGAGTGAACTATAAAACAACTTAAAAACATGTAAAGTGAAAGTCTACGGAGTGCCGGTAAATGGTTATTGCCGTGTGCCGTATGTGTCTTAACCACGGGTTCAGTGCGAGTTCTTTAAAAGATGTGCTAATTAATTCGAGAGAGTGTTAAAGATTCCGGTTCAATAACTGGTTATGCCTGCGTAAGTGACTCGTACGTCCATTAAACTGATTATGATTAGAAAGAATCTTATCGTGTATTGTCTAATATGTGCCGCTGCAGTGCATACCTGTGCAAAACCCGTTTCTCGATCGTAGCGGTTCCGCGTCCCGTAACCGTTGTGATCAGCTGTGTTCCTTGTGTGCCCCGGAAGTAAATATACGCGTGCGAGAAAAGCTCATGCAAGACAAAGAAGAAAGACTCGAACCCAAACTTAGCGATACGGGTGAATGTCTACAGCGTGAAGTTGTGATAACTCAATAGACAATAAAAAATAAAGAATGTTTGTTGGAATAAAAAAAAAAACAAAAAAAAAAAAAAAAACAATGGATTGCGAAATACCATCATCAGAAAATACATTCCAAATCTGAAAACATTAAATACAGTCTGTTGTTCACAAATGCACACCTGCATGTTGATACGTAGTTACAGATAACAATTATATTCCACCCGATCATTCAGACCCTTTGGGTGTAGAGAATCCAATGTAAAAATCCAATACAGTTCTCTTTGCAACAGAAATTTCTTGTTGTCTCTGCCCGTTTGTACTGGCACCTGTTCCAAAATTAGGAATCGGAGTTGGCTGATGTTATGTGATAATCTGTTGAAATGTGTGGCAATGACCGATTTCGGATTGTTGATTCTTATGTTACTTTTATGCTCTGTCAAACGGGTTTTAATTAGGTGCTGAGGTGACAGTTGGAACCACCATTTTGTTTCCCTGACCTTCCACTACCTGTCTCCTCAGTGAAGCACCTTGCGCCTCTCCCTCAGGTGGTGAGGATGAGGCGCCCAGAGCCTCTACATCAGTACCCAAAAAGATCTTAGTGGACAGAAAAAAATGAGGAGGGGAAGGGACAAAAAAAAAAAAAATGAGGAGGGAACTGCCAAAGGGCTGACAGGTCTAACACGCGTCCCCCCCACCTGAAAGTGGGGAGAGCTACCCACCCCCTTGGGAGTCTTCTTCACTAAGGCGGAAATACCTGGATAGACCGTCAGCATTGGCATGGTCCACTCCTGGGCGATATTCCACCCTAAAGTCCATTCTCTGTAGGGAGATGGACCACCTCAATAGCTTGGGATTCTCGCCCCTCATTTGCATCAGCCACCTGAGGGGCCGGTGGTCGGTCTGAACCAGGAAGTGCGAGCCAAACAGGTATGGCCGCAGCTTCTTCAGAGCCCACACCACCGCAAAAGCCTCCCTCTCAATTGCACTCCACCTCTGTTCCCGGGGGAGTAGTCTCCTTGACAGGAAAACCACCGGTTGGTCTAGACCCTCGTCATTAAGTTGCGACAGCACTGCCCCGATGCCATGCTCCGACGCATCTGTTTGGACGATGAACTCCTTGGAGAAGTCAGGGGCCCTGAGAACAGGTGCCGCACACATTGCCTTTTTCAAGGTGTCAAAGGCTTGTTGACACCCCTCGGTCCAGATTACCCGTCGAGGGTGATTTTTAGAAGTGAGCTCAGTCAAGGGGGCCACGATAGTACCGTATCCCTTGACGAAGCGTCGGTAGTAGCCAGTGAGGCCCAAGAAGGCTCGGACCTCCGTCTGAGTCTTGGGGGGTTCCCAGGACATGATGGTTTCGATCTTGGACTGGAGGGGTTGCACCTCGCCCTGACCCACCAAGTGACCGAGATATACTACCGACCCCTGCCCGATCTGGCACTTACTGGCTTTGATCGTCAGACCCGCCTGCTGCAAGGCCTGAAGGACAGCCCGAAGGTGACACAAATGGTCCTCCCAGCT
Organism: Triturus cristatus; assembly: GCF_964204655.1. Taxonomy (NCBI): domain Eukaryota; kingdom Metazoa; phylum Chordata; class Amphibia; order Caudata; family Salamandridae; genus Triturus; species Triturus cristatus. The sequence continues at coordinate 56,465,940 of NC_140590.1, read as the reverse complement.
GCGGCTGAAGACAGCGATGTCATCCAGGTATGCAACTGAAAAGGCCTCCATTCCAGAGAGGACCTGGTTCACCAACCGCTGGAACGTGGCAGGGGCGTTCTTGAGCCCAAAGGACATCACACAGAACTGGTAGTGTCCCTCAGGTGTGGAGAAGGCTGACCTTTCCTTTGCTCCATCTGTCAGGGAGATCTGCCAGTACCCGGATGTAAGGTCAAAGGTACTGAGATATTGGGCAGCTCCCAACCAGTCGATAAGCTCATCCGCCCTCGGGATAGGATGAGCATCTGTCTTTGTTACAGAGTTCAGTCCCCTGTAATCCACAGAGAACCGGAGTTCGGGGGTAGTGCCCGGCGGGGCAGCTTTGGGTACCAGTACCACCGGACTGGACCAGGGACTGCTTGAAGATTCAATTACTCCCAGCTCTAGCATTTTGGTAACTTCTCCATGGATGCTGGCCTTCACCTTATCCGACAGCCGGTAGGACTTGGACTTCACAGGTGGGCTGTCCCCTGTGTCCACATCATGGGTACACAGATGAGTCCTACCCGGGATAAGCGAGAACAAGGAAGCAAACTGCTCCAAAACTTGGCGGCAGTCTCTCCGCTGTTCGGGAGTTAGGGATGGTGAGAGGATCTCTCCCTCCACCGACCCATCCTTCTCTTGGGACGCAAAAAGATCTGGAAGAGGTTCACTTTCCTCTTCCTCGGACCCATCAGCCACCAACATTAATGTGACCTCGGGTCTCTCTTGGTGAGGCTTGAGGCGGTTGACATGGAGCACCCTATGGGGCTGCCTGGGGGTCTTAAGATCCACCACATAGGTGACTTTGCCCTTCTTCTCAACCACCTCAAAGGGACCTGACCAGCGATCCTGGAGGGCGCTAAGCTCTCCAGGTTCCATCACCCACACCTTCTGGCCAGGCTCCAGCTCCACCGGGTGAGCGTTTCGGTCATACCATTCATTCATGACCGTCTGGCTGGCTTCTAGGTTTTCAGAACCTTGCTTCCACAACCTAGCCATTTGGCTACGAAAGGCCAGCATGTAGCTCACCACATCCGGGGGAAGGTTTTTGGGAGTCTTTTCCCATCCATCCTTCACCAGGCTGAGCGGTCCGCGCACAGGGTGTCCGTACAACAGCTCGAAGGGGCTGAAGCCCACTCCCTTCTGTGGTACCTCCCTGTACGAAAACAGCAAACAAGGTAGGAGGACGTCCCATTTCCTCCGCAGGCTTTCGGGCAGACTCCTGATCATGCCCTTCAAGGTTTTGTTAAACCTTTCCACCAGACCATTGGTCTGGGGGTGATAAGGGGTGGAGAACCGGTAAGTGACTCCACACTCTTTCCACATAGCCCGCATGTATGCCGACATGAAGTTGGTACCTCTGTCCGACACAACTTCCTTGGGGAATCCCATCCGGGTGAAAATTCCCATAAGAGCCCGTGCCACCGCAGTTGCAGTAATGGTCCTCAGAGGGATAGCCTCTGGGTACCGGGTGGCATGATCCACCAGAACCAGGATAAACCTGTGACCGGCAGACGTTGGTGGATCCAATGGCCCAACAATGTCGATGCCCACCCTTTCAAAGGGGGTACCAACGACAGGCAGTGGTTCCAGGGGAGCCTTCAGCTTCACCCCTGTTTTCCCACTAGCTTGGCAGGTTACACACGTCCTACAAAAAGTATCGGACGTAATCCTCATCTGAGGCCAGTAGAAATGAGGGACAAGTCGAGCAAAGGTCTTGTCCCAAGTGTCCTGCCAAGGGTATTTCGTGAGCCAATCCCAAGAGGAAGGCTCGGTAACGCTGGGGAACCACCAAGGCCCGGGATGAACCATGCACCGGAGCCTTGGGTTCGCTATAAAGGAGTCCATCTTCACAGTATATGTGGAAGTTCCCCGAATCGTTACCAGCTGCCTGGGCTTCGGCCTGCCGCCGTAAACCCTCAAGGGTAGGGCCCTCCTTTTGGGCCCGACAAAACTCCTCCCTAGTAGGTCCTTCCTCCACCTGCCAGTCTGCAGGGGTAGGTAAGCCCTCCAGGGAAGTTACATTCCCCTCCGTAGACTCCGGGACCACTTCAGTCGCCCCATCCACCTTTGGAGGTTCATAGGCCAGGGCAGGTTTTCCCCGTCCCCGTTTACCCTTTCCGGCAGCTGGTTGAGCCTTTGTCCCAGGCTCCAACCTCTGTGAACTCCCTCTTCGGGCAGTCACGGACCGGGTGTTGGCACACGTCCACGCAGGAGTCCCCAACATTTCCATGTGGGCCCTGATCTCGACCTCCTTCCACGCCGAGTGTTCAAGGTCGTTTCCCAACAGGCATTCGACCGGCATGGCAGGGCTTATTGCAACTCGTAGAGGACCCGCAACCCCTCCCCACTCAAAGGGAATCTGGGCCACCGGATAGTGACCCTCTCGGTTGTCAGCCATCACAACCGGGTGGACTACATTGGGAATCACCTGCTCTGGGGACACCAGCTGACTCCTTACCATAGTCATGCTGGCTCCTGTTTCCCTCAGAGCCTCCACCCTCTGGGCATTGATGGTGACCCATTGCCTGTACTTAGTAGTATTCGAGGGCACCTGGGTCTTAGGAACCATCTCACAATCCCCTAAGGACACTAAGGTTAGCCCTGCCCACTCACCTCCCTTATCTAGGGGCAACTCCTCCCCAAGCACTACACTCGCCACCCCAGGGGTCTTTCCTCCTATGGGAGGGTGTGGTCTCTTAGGACACTTGGCATCCCCTTATAGTGCCCAATCTCACCACACTCATAACATCGGACAACCCTAGGCTGCTGACCACGGTCAGGATAAGGGGGTTTGTGGGGGCCAACCTTAGGAGGGAATCCTACTCCCTTCCCTTGTGAACTCTTTTGGGGGCCTTTAGAGAACTCCTTCTTTTTGTCTCCCCCTCTTTCTTCTGGAGGGCGCCCTGTCCAGCCCCTTGAAAGCTCCCTCCAGTCCCTTTTGAGGATACCCGGGTACTTGCCCAGATATCCGCCTCCTCTGCAAGCTTCCTAGGATTAGTTAGCTTGCTGTCCACCAGGTGCTGACGCAGCTCCGGAAAACTTTTCTCGAGGAGGTGCTCCTTTAAAATCAGATTATACAACCCCTCGTAGTCCTTTACCTCACTGCCTTGTACCCAGCCTTCCAAAGCCTTCTTAGCGTAGTCCAGGAAGTCTACCCAATTCTGGGTGGCCAACTTTTGACTGCCCCGAAACCTCTGCCTGAATTTCTCAGGGGTCAACCCAAACTTTCTAACTAGGGCGACCTTCATAGCGGGGTAGATGGTCTGGTCCTGTTGTTCCAAAGCTAACAGGGCATCCCTCCCCACCGGAGGCATATACCTGTATAGACCACCCCCCCACTGAGCTTCGGGGACCCCATGGGCTCGTAAAGAGACCTCATAGGCAGCCAGCCATCCAACGATGTCATCCCCGACACCATAGCTGGCGACTACATCTTTTGGCAGGTAGGGCCTAGGCTCCCAGGGGACCTCTCTAGGTATGCTGCCACCAACGGGACTGCTGGGGGTTCCAAGCTGTAGGGCTTTGAGCTCCAACTCCTTTAAATGGAGCTCATGGAGGAACCTCCTCTCCTCCCTTTCCTTCTCCAAACGGGCCAGCTCCATTTTAAACTGCCTCTCCTCCCTTCTGTCAGCTAGATCAGCAGAGGACAGGCTCCCCCCCCGAAGCTCTACTACCCGCTCTTGAAGGGGCCCTAGGTCCTACGTCCATGTTGCCGCTCCCAGGGGGAAGAAGTACTTCCATTTCTTCTGGTAGGTCCAGTCCTGGTTCCTCCTCCCGTTTCCCGCTAGGATGGGCCAGAACCCAGGCTCTTAAGCTAGTTTGGGGCTCTATTTTCCTCGCCCCCTGCTTGAAGAATACCTCCCTCTCCTGGCAGAATTCCTTCAATTGGGTCACAGTATATTCTTCCAGCCTACCCAACTCGAACTCCATCCTACCAGGTGGGACCCCAACACAGTCAAAAAGAACTTCACAATGGGGGACCTTCCCTTAAAAGGAAGTATACCACAGGACAATTTTGAAAACCTCCAATCAGGGAGACAATCTGGAGAAAACTCCAGTAAAAACAATCAGGTGTAGGTTGCGGCGCGTGCCAAATTGCTAATGAGTGGATGCAAGCAAGGAGTCAGGATCCCACCGCTGTACACCAACTTGTTGGACCTACGTCCTAGGGGTAGCTTGGCTCAAGTTAACAGGCATTCATCTCAACATGGTATTTTGTGCTTGCATCCCACTCAGCTCGCAATCTAGCGCAAACCCACTCAAAAAGGACTCTACACAGATTAGTGTTAAAGATTACCAGTAGTCTTTATCCTTTCTTTTTAACTGTGGTAAAACATACTCATATCTCTGAATGAAACATTTCAATACATTTAGTTTGACAATCTAGGTTCATATTCGTTACCCCAATGTAGCATTTTTCTTCACCCCTCCATTGTTGCCCAACCCCAACTCTATGCCTCTGGAGCGTCAATTTAATTCCACCTATACGCGCTTTTCAAAACATTTACATCCCCCGGTACATCAGTTGGTTACACAGTCTATACGACGTTCTTCTGACCCGGGCTCCCTTAACTATCCTTCATGGACCTTAAGGCTGTCGCCGACTCTACGACTACTACAGTTAGAGATAAGCGAGGGGTTCACTCTGTTCCTGGTCTTTGTCGGGTGATCTCTAGGCACTATAAGCAACTTATTTCATCACTCGTTATTAAAGCATTACATTATAGGAATTACCTCCACCCTGGCAACTGGAGGTTTACAGTTATTCCCAACATTTCATTTCATTTCCACAATATCTAGGCGTTACTCTCATAGATGTCTCTGTTTGTCTATTCTGGAACTTGGCTTTGGAGAGACTACAGGGGTTAATCAGGACGATAACTGATCTCAGCTACGTGTTACCCTGGACTCTCTTTCCCCCCCCCCCCCCTTCCCTCCTCAATCATTGCCCAGCTTACTGTACAGTCCCGGTGTCCTCTGTTCCAGGAGTCCAGCCGGAACTGGAGTTGACTTCTCCTTACTTTGTGAGAGACGGGCCTCACGCCGAGGAAGTGATCGCTTCCACACGGAGGTGAGAATCTGGTAACCCCCACCGATCCCCACCCCCGAGGAGTAACCTATTGGGAGTTCCCCTACGGGAAGATGATCCTCGCTCAGGCGCTCTCCAAGATACCGGCTTCCCTCCTCTACGGCCTCTTGTCAGCCGGCCGCTGTGACGATTCACGCCGGGGCTCTGGAAGTTACGTGTTCACCGCCTCCCGAAGCAGTGTCGGGGCACGGTCTTCCTCAACTTTACGGCAAGGGAAGGGCGGCGCTTCGGCCCCTTTTCATGTGATCTGAGGACGGCGGCCTCCGGGCCGGTCATGCCCCCTTCCTTCCTGGCGCAACTCTCCTCAGACGAACAGCAGCGTTGCTGGCTCCCAGCCCCTCACCTTTCCAGCACTCGGGACAACAGCGAGTCCTCTCAGAGGATAACCGGCCACCCGCCGATCACTGGGTGGTGGCGGGGTCCATTCCAGGTAGGAACTCGGCGAAGTAGTATAACGGGAAGGGAGGGGGGCTGCTGTACTAGACGCCGCCTGGAACTCTCCGGTGCAGTTGTCTAGAATGTCACGGCCCTTCTAGCTACAGGTGCGGACCTCTCCTCCTCGATCAGGGATGTGGGGTAATCGCCATGACCAGTCTAATTCCTCCTCTAAAACCAAGAAGGTATGCGGGATGGGTTGGTCCCAGCCAGCAATCCTGGACCTCCTTTGGGGATTCTGGCCACTTGTGAGAACCCCAGTATAACGCTGATCCACCAGATCGCTGACTGCGCTCAGGGACCGGTCACAAGGTTAGGGATGATGTCACTAGGATTGGGAATCTGTGCAGATCCTTAGACCGGTCCGTTCCCTTCCATGTACAACCACCTCCTCACACAGGCGCCTTACTCCTGATTACCACGCAGTGTCTTCTCTCCTAAAATGGCCGCCCCCCTGTCACCTCTATTTATCACCTGGGGCCTGATTGGCCAGAGGGGTCCAGAAGGTTCTGGAACCTCCTATGGCAGTCATGGCCCAGGTGCTGAGGTGACAGTTGGAACCACCATTTTGTTTCCCTGACCTTCCACTACCTGTCTCCTCAGTGAAGCACCTTGCGCCTCTCCCTCAGGTGGTGAGGATGAGGCGCCCAGAGCCTCTACATCAGTACCCAAAAAGATCTTAGTGGACAGAAAAAAATGAGGAGGGGAAGGGACAAAAAAAAATAAAATGAGGAGGGAACTGCCAATGGGCTGACAGGTCTAACAGTGGGTTTATGAGAAGTGCATCCACCGCTTAGCAGATCTTCCATTGGTGAGGGGCAGCACCTCTCCTTGCACCTCAGTCCAGCTCCTCATCTCCCACAGGTCACAGCAGCAAGGCTCAGCCACAAGCAGTAAAGGGCCTGCCCCGGGGCGACGTCTGCCCATCACTGAGGTGCAGAACTACTTCTGAGTGCAGGCGATCTTTAACTTACTTACCATGAAGCCCAGGATTTATGTCACTTCGGGGCTGGGGCAAATCATTCTTACTAAAAATGTGTGTTTTTCAATGAAGCCAGAAGAAGTGTATTTTCCTCGTTTCTATCCACCTTGTTTACATGGTGGTCAGCCGAGTTTGAAATGGTCACGGCATGGATGTGGATTCCGCTCAGATGAAGTCCAGTCAAAGGCCACCGTTTCTAAGTGTCAACCAGCAGCAGCGGAAGAGGTAGACCTACTCTGAACAAACGGAAGGGATGGCAGCCTCACCCCACTGAACTCTCACAACAGGCACAGCTTCAGCTATAGGGTTCTAAACTACAGGGAAGTGCAGGCAGCCTTGTCCACTCCATGCAAAGGCAGTCGGAGGGAACCCTGTGGTATTCCAATGAACACCACCAGTCACCCACTGTAAAACATGCAGCCACAACATACACATGCCTCCTAAACATGTCCTACACATCAAGGCAACAGACGAAGGAGTGCAAGGGGGGCTTACACTGTTTCCAGGGGCACTCCGGTTGGAGAGAAAACTCCTAAATTCTAATTACATCATTACATTTCGTATAGTTCAAACACGTGTAATCGAGGTAATCATGCTTGAAAGGTCGTTTATTTAGTGGGTCACATATTAAATCATCATAGTAACTCCTTTGTGAAACGAAGCATTAAGGAAAACGATTTAAACAACATCCATGGATCTATGCATTATCCCTATGCATTTCGGGCGGAGCCCTTCATCAGGGGATAGCGAAGAATCTGCAAGTAAATAAATCGATATCAGGAAGGGGATCTCGCAACCACAGATAAATAAAACGTTCTATGTGGGTGAAATGAAAACATGCATGTCTAAATTGACGACTGAAAAAAAAGGAAAAGAAGCGAAAAATGAGCCAGTGTCGACCATATCGTGTTGTCAGGAGTTAAAGAGAAACCCGAAGTGGGTAGAAAAGAATCACCGTGTTATAGATGAAAAAAACCGGAAAGCACCCGATAGATCCGAGAACCATTGCGTGCGCGTAAAGTTGGTGACAATCGGAAACTGGAACTTCAAATGGTGGAGTTTTAGTGAAGTACCAGTGGAAGAAATAGCCATACGAGTAAGGGTGAGGAGGAAAAACGCTTACCGATGGGTCAGAGTCGCAACGCGCCAAGCGCCGTGTTGCCAAAGGTTGGTGAACAAACGAGGGTGATGCGGAAGGAAATAAACTACCGTGAAAGTAAAAGACGGACTAACGAAAGTGTGGGTGGGTGGAAATGTCGTATCTGTAAATACTCAATCAAGTTAGAAACATCATAAAGTACACAGGAAAGTGTTGTGAAACATTAATCCAACGTTTCGGGTGAGGATAAAAGCCGAAAATTTGCGTGAGCTTACACAACACTAATACTCGAAAGTGGCGGCCATCTTAAAATGGGCTCTGGGTGGTATACATATACAGTAGTAGCCTTGCTGATATAACGGTAAATGGATGAAAAATAGACAGAAGGTATAAGTGAATAGTAAGTGAAACAAAAAAGGTGGAAAAACAGCTGGAGTGAAAAACAAAGACCAGAAGTTTAAGAAAAAATAAAAAAGGTAGGGAAAATTCTACCAGAGAGATTATAGACAGGGGGAAAATAGAGTGTACAAAGTCAGACGAAAACGAAGCGAAAAATTGCAGTGAGAAACCACTTAAACAGAAGAAGAGGGGAGAGTAGGGAAGGTGAGAACGTGGAAAAACACAATGTAAGCATGTGGTTTCAGACAGAAAACAAATGAATGTATATAGGTTGGGACAACAATTATCTATAAGAAGCAACTATATTCCAGTCTGTCATTAAGCCCCTTAGGCTGGCAGGCATCCAGTCTCTTGATCCACACTGTTTCCCTTTGGAGTAGTAGTTTCTTGTTATCTACGCCTGCTTTCAGTGGGACAACCTCCAAAACAAGGAACTTCAGTTGGCTCACGTTGTGCTGGTGAGTGATGAAGTGAGCAGCTAATGGTGCTTTAGTAGATCTGTTCCTGATAGTGCTTTTGTGTTCGGTTAAGCGAACTTTAATCTTTCGTTCGGTTTTGCCTACATAAGGCAGTCCGCAGGGACATTTGAGTAGATACACTAAGTTCATAGAATCACAAGTGGCGTTGGTTCTCAATTTGATGGCTTTTCCTGACGATGGATGGTTGAAGATATTGCCCGGAATTATATTGTGACAATGACTGCAATTGTGGCACGGTATGGTGCCGCAGTAGTTGGTGGAAGTATCAATAGGTTCGGTCTCAAGAATGTTCTTTAAGTTTTTAGCTCTCTGGTATGCAAAGAGTGGTCTGGTGTTGAAAATGCCATGAAAGTCTGGTTCAAAGCGAATCATATCCCAACTCTTGAGGATGATGTTTTTAATGGCCTTGCTTCTGGTTGAGTATTTGGAGACGAAAACTGGTCTCTGTTCGTCAGTTAATTTGATGTTGGTTCTTAGAAGTTCTGACCGAGTTTTGGTGGCCACTCGGGTTTTTGCTGCTTGTAATGTGACCTCGGGATATTTTCTGTCTCTGTACTTATGTAGTATTTTTTCTTCAGAACTTACATAGGCTTCTGATTCTGAGCAGATTCTTTTAGCCCTTAGAAGCTGAGAATATGGCAAATGAGTTTTGAGTGGTGTCGGATGACAACTGGTGAACATTAAAGCATTGTTCCTGTCCGTGGCTTTGACGAATAGATTAGTTGTCAGTTTGTTGTTGAGTAATGTAACCTGGACGTCCAGGAATGGCAAACTTTGAGGACTGATAGAATGAGTGAACTTTATATGATCATCCAAAGAGTTTATGTGTTTCAGAAATTCCAAAATTTCATCAGGTTGACCAATCCAAATGAGGAAAATGTCATCTATGTACCTCCATAGGGTGAGAATGTTGTTGATCCATTTGTTGTGATTCAAGATGTGATCTAGTTCCATCCGGTGCATGAACAGGTTAGCGTAGCTTGGAGCAGCACAATTTCCCATTGATGTTCCAACGAGTTGGAGATAGTATTCGTTGTTGTATGAGAAGTAACTGTGGTACAACGTGTACTGCAGAAGTTCAAGTATCAGAACTTTCAAAGTGTCATCGATGGGATGGTGTAGTAAGAAAGATTCTATGGCTTCCAAGCCTCTATTGTGCGGAATCGATGTGTACAGGGCACATACATCTATGGTAACCAGAGTGTATACTTTGTCTGGTTCAATGGTGACCTCTTGGAGGCGCTTCAGAAAATCAGTGGTGTCACGCAGGTAAGTAGACATGGATGTAACAATGTCTTGTAGGTAAAGATCAATGAACTTGCCGGTAGGCTCATGGATAGAGTTTTTTGTTGAAACGATGGGACGAAAAGGAGGCTTGTGTACATCCTTATGAATTTTAGGGAGCATGTGGATGCTAGGGCATTTAGGATGGGGTTGTGTGAGATATTTGTGGTCCTTGTCTGTGATCGTTCCCATAGTGAGTGCTTTATCCAGAATGACTTTAAGCGTATTGGCAAAGACACCAGTGGGATCATTGGGTAATTTCATGTATAGATTCTTATCATTGACATGTTCACTTACACTGGTGTGGTAGAAGTCACTGTCCATGACAACAATTGCGCCGCCTTTGTCAGCTTTACAGCACGTGATTTCCGGGTTGTTAACAATTTGGTTGAGTGCTCTGGATTCCTTAAGATTGAAGTTATTGTATTTAGAGTGGGGTTTTTTGAAGATTTCTCTGATGGAATTCAAAGTGATGGTTTCAAAGGAGTCAAGTATTTTGTGACTAACAGGAGCCACAAATGTGCTTTTGCTTCTTAACTCTTTGCAAGCATGTCGTGTGGGTGTGCTAGTTGGAGGGCACACATTAGAAAAAAAGTGTCGAAGTCTCAAAGTTCTCAAGAATTTGTATAAACTTATCTCGGTTTCCAATTCGGTGGAATTGTATGTTGGGACAAAAGAAGTCCCACGTTCCAGGGTGGACAATTGTAATTGATATAAGTTGGTTTTAGAGATGTTGATCACGAGGGTTTTTTGCTCCTGGTGGCTTGAGCGATTGAAGTTGTTATTTCTCTTGGAGTTTCTGCCCCGCCTGGTTCGACGTTGACGGTTTGGCCTGTTTCTAAAAAAGAAACACCAGAAGTCGAAGCTGCGGTTAGGGGGACATTATCAGATGGTTTCGGTGATGCAGTGTTCCTAGGTGGTCTGCCATAGTTAGTGTTCCCTCTTTGAGAGGTAGAACCATCTGTAGAACTCCCTTCATCCGAGGACGGATTGTGGTATGGTCTTTGTTGTCTGCGTTGGGCATAAACTTCTGCCCAACTATAAACCTCACCCAGTTTATAGTCCATAGTGTCACGTCTATATTTTCTGATTTTTCTATCATTTATCTCTTTGGTGTACTTTTCTAATTGTATATTGATGTCAGCTAGAGATTTATCGAGATCTTCTTTGGACATGTTATTCTCTAGGTTGCGTGAGATCTGTGTAATTTCTTTGTCTAGATCATTGATGACTTTTGAGAGTTCTTCAACAATGAGAAGAATTAAATCCAGTGAACAACGGTTGAGGATGGCGTACCATCGTTCCGTGAATTTCGGGTTGTTCCGACAGAGGGTAGGCTTCAAAGAAATTCGTAATCCTCTGGGGATGCGTTGGTCTTTGTGGTATCTGATGAGAGTTCCAGCGTGTAGGCGTTGGTTGATAATTCTCTTAGAGGTATATAGAAGTTGTCTCAACATGCTGGGGTTGGAAAAGGCGCTTGTGGATGAGGGGTCTGCTTCCTGAATCAAAGCGTAGATGCGGGTAGTTTCATCTTGGGAAAACCCAAAAGTATCAGCCCGATTGGCTGTGGTGCTTGCGATTTCTTCATAAGACATGGTACAACGATCGGTGCCCGCCAAACGTGGCCAGAGGTACGTTGATAAGCAAAATGAATAGAAGATGGCGGCACTCGGAGTGTGCAATGTTCATCAAGTGAATAAAGTAAACCAATGGTACCACCGAATTGGAAACCGAGATAAGTTTATACAAATTCTTGAGAACTTTGAGACTTCGACACTTTTTTTCTAATGTGTGCCCTCCAACTAGCACACCCACACGACATGCTTGCAAAGAGTTAAGAAGCAAAAGCACATTTGTGGCTCCTGTTAGTCACAAAATACTTGACTCCTTTGAAACCATCACTTTGAATTCCATCAGAGAAATCTTCAAAAAACCCCACTCTAAATACAATAACTTCAATCTTAAGGAATCCAGAGCACTCAACCAAATTGTTAACAACCCGGAAATCACGTGCTGTAAAGCTGACAAAGGCGGCGCAATTGTTGTCTTGGACAGTGACTTCTACCACACCAGTGTAAGTGAACATGTCAATGATAAGAATCTATACATGAAATTACCCAATGATCCCACTGGTGTCTTTGCCAATACGCTTAAAGTCATTCTGGATAAAGCACTCACTATGGGAACGATCACAGACAAGGACCACAAATATCTCACACAACCCCATCCTAAATGCCCTAGCATCCACATGCTCCCTAAAATTCATAAGGATGTACACAAGCCTCCTTTTCGTCCCATCGTTTCAACAAAAAACTCTATCCATGAGCCTACCGGCAAGTTCATTGATCTTTACCTACAAGACATTGTTACATCCATGTCTACTTACCTGCGTGACACCACTGATTTTCTGAAGCGCCTCCAAGAGGTCACCATTGAACCAGACAAAGTATACACTCTGGTTACCAAAGATGTATGTGCCCTGTACACATCGATTCCGCACAATAGAGGCTTGGAAGCCATAGAATCTTTCTTACTACACCATCCCATCGATGACACTTTGAAAGTTCTGATACTTGAACTTCTGCAGTACACGTTGTACCACAGTTACTTCTCATACAACAACGAATACTATCTCCAACTCGTTGGAACATCAATGGGAAATTGTGCTGCTCCAAGCTACGCTAACCTGTTCATGCACCGGATGGAACTAGATCACATCTTGAATCACAACAAATGGATCAACAACATTCTCACCCTATGGAGGTACATAGATGACATTTTCCTCATTTGGATTGGTCAACCTGATGAAATTTTGGAATTTCTGAAACACATAAACTCTTTGGATGATCATATAAAGTTCACTCATTCTATCAGTCCTCAAAGTTTGCCATTCCTGGACGTCCAGGTTACATTACTCAACAACAAACTGACAACTAATCTATTCGTCAAAGCCACGGACAGGAACAATGCTTTAATGTTCACCAGTTGTCATCCGACACCACTCAAAACTCATTTGCCATATTCTCAGCTTCTAAGGGCTAAAAGAATCTGCTCAGAATCAGAAGCCTATGTAAGTTCTGAAGAAAAAATACTACATAAGTACAGAGACAGAAAATATCCCGAGGTCACATTACAAGCAGCAAAAACCCGAGTGGCCACCAAAACTCGGTCAGAACTTCTAAGAACCAACATCAAATTAACTGACGAACAGAGACCAGTTTTCGTCTCCAAATACTCAACCAGAAGCAAGGCCATTAAAAACATCATCCTCAAGAGTTGGGATATGATTCGCTTTGAACCAGACTTTCATGGCATTTTCAACACCAGACCACTCTTTGCATACCAGAGAGCTAAAAACTTAAAGAACATTCTTGAGACCGAACCTATTGATACTTCCACCAACTACTGCGGCACCATACCGTGCCACAATTGCAGTCATTGTCACAATATAATTCCGGGCAATATCTTCAACCATCCATCGTCAGGAAAAGCCATCAAATTGAGAACCAACGCCACTTGTGATTCTATGAACTTAGTGTATCTACTCAAATGTCCCTGCGGACTGCCTTATGTAGGCAAAACCGAACGAAAGATTAAAGTTCGCTTAACCGAACACAAAAGCACTATCAGGAACAGATCTACTAAAGCACCATTAGCTGCTCACTTCATCACACACCAGCACAACGTGAGCCAACTGAAGTTCCTTGTTTTGGAGGTTGTCCCACTGAAAGCAGGCGTAGATAACAAGAAACTACTACTCCAAAGGGAAACAGTGTGGATCAAGAGACTGGATGCCTGCCAGCCTAAGGGGCTTAATGACAGACTGGAATATAGTTGCTTCTTATAGATAATTGTTGTCCCAACCTATATACATTCATTTGTTTTCTGTCTGAAACCACATGCTTACATTGTGTTTTTCCACGTTCTCACCTTCCCTACTCTCCCCTCTTCTTCTGTTTAAGTGGTTTCTCACTGCAATTTTTCGCTTCGTTTTCGTCTGACTTTGTACACTCTATTTTCCCCCTGTCTATAATCTCTCTGGTAGAATTTTCCCTACCTTTTTTATTTTTTCTTAAACTTCTGGTCTTTGTTTTTCACTCCAGCTGTTTTTCCACCTTTTTTGTTTCACTTACTATTCACTTATACCTTCTGTCTATTTTTCATCCATTTACCGTTATATCAGCAAGGCTACTACTGTGTATGTATACCACCCAGAGCCCATTTTAAGATGGCCGCCACTTTCGAGTATTAGTGTTGTGTAAGCTCACGCAAATTTTCGGCTTTTATCCTCACCCGAAACGTTGGATTAATGTTTCACAACACTTTCCTGTGTACTTTATGATGTTTCTAACTTGATTGAGTATTTACAGATACGACATTTCCACCCACCCACACTTTCGTTAGTCCGTCTTTTACTTTCACGGTAGTTTATTTCCTTCCGCATCACCCTCGTTTGTTCACCAACCTTTGGCAACACGGCGCTTGGCGCGTTGCGACTCTGACCCATCGGTAAGCGTTTTTCCTCCTCACCCTTACTCGTATGGCTATTTCTTCCACTGGTACTTCACTAAAACTCCACCATTTGAAGTTCCAGTTTCCGATTGTCACCAACTTTACGCGCATGCAATGGTTCTCGGATCTATCGGGTGCTTTCCGGTTTTTTTCATCTATAACACGGTGATTCTTTTCTACCCACTTCGGGTTTCTCTTTAACTCCTGACAACACGATATGGTCGACACTGGCTCATTTTTCGCTTCTTTTCCTTTTTTTTCAGTCGTCAATTTAGACATGCATGTTTTCATTTCACCCACATAGAACGTTGTATTTATCTGTGGTTGCGAGATCCCCTTCCTGATATCGATTTATTTACTTGCAGATTCTTCGCTATCCCCTGATGAAGGGCTCCGCCCGAAATGCATAGGGATAATGCATAGATCCATGGATGTTGTTTAAATCGTTTTCCTTAATGCTTCGTTTCACAAAGGAGTTACTATGATGATTTAATATGTGACCCACTAAATAAACGACCTTTCAAGCATGATTACCTCGATTACACGTGTTTGAACTATACGAAATGTCCTGATGTAATTAGAATTTAGGAGTTTTCTCTCCAACCGGAGTGCCCCTGGAAACAGTGTAAGCCCCCCTTGCACTCCTTCGTCTGTTGTTCAAATTCTAGTCCCTACCGGCCGGAAGGGACCATTTCCTGGCACCCTAAAATACTTACCATTGGTTTACTTTATTCACTTGATGAACGTTGCACACTCCGAGTGCCGCCATCTTCTATTCATTTTGCTTATCAACGTACCTCTGGCCACGTTTGGCGGGCACCGATCGTTGTACCATGTCTTATGAAGAAATCGCAAGCACCACAGCCAATCGGGCTGATACTTTTGGGTTTTCCCAAGATGAAACTACCCGCATCTACGCTTTGATTCAGGAAGCAGACCCCTCATCCACAAGCGCCTTTTCCAACCCCAGCATGTTGAGACAACTTCTATATACCTCTAAGAGAATTATCAACCAACACCTACACGCTGGAACTCTCATCAGATACCACAAAGACCAACGCATCCCCAGAGGATTACGAATTTCTTTGAAGCCTACCCTCTGTCGGAACAACCCGAAATTCACGGAACGATGGTACGCCATCCTCAACCGTTGTTCACTGGATTTAATTCTTCTCATTGTTGAAGAACTCTCAAAAGTCATCGATGATCTAGACAAAGAAATTACACAGATCTCACGCAACCTAGAGAATAACATGTCCAAAGAAGATCTCGATAAATCTCTAGCTGACATCAATATACAATTAGAAAAGTACACCAAAGAGATAAATGATAGAAAAATCAGAAAATATAGACGTGACACTATGGACTATAAACTGGGTGAGGTTTATAGTTGGGCAGAAGTTTATGCCCAACGCAGACAACAAAGACCATACAACAATCCGTCCTCGGATGAAGGGAGTTCTACAGATGGTTCTACCTCTCAAAGAGGGAACACTAACTATGGCAGACCACCTAGGAACACTGCATCACCGAAACCATCTGATAATGTCCCCCTAACCGCAGCTTCGACTTCTGGTGTTTCTTTTTTAGAAACAGGCCAAACCGTCAACGTCGAACCAGGCGGGGCAGAAACTCCAAGAGAAATAACAACTTCAATCGCTCAAGCCACCAGGAGCAAAAAACCCTCGTGATCAACATCTCTAAAACCAACTTATCTCAATTACAATTGTCCACCCTGGAACGTGGGACTTCTTTTGTCCCAACATACAATTCCACCGAATTGGAAACCGAGATAAGTTTATACAAATTCTTGAGAACTTTGAGACTTCGACACTTTTTTTCTAATGTGTGCCCTCCAACTAGCACACCCACACGACATGCTTGCAAAGAGTTAAGAAGCAAAAGCACATTTGTGGCTCCTGTTAGTCACAAAATACTTGACTCCTTTGAAACCATCACTTTAATTCCATCAGAGAAATCTTCAAAAAACCCCACTCTAAATACAATAACTTCAATCTTAAGGAATCCAGAGCACTCAACCAAATTGTTAACAACCCGGAAATCACGTGCTGTAAAGCTGACAAAGGTGGCGCAATTGTTGTCATGGACAGTGACTTCTACCACACCAGTGTAAGTGAACATGTCAATGATAAGAATCTATACATGAAATTACCCAATGATCCCACTGGTGTCTTTGCCAATACGCTTAAAGTCATTCTGGATAAAGCACTCACTATGGGAACGATCACAGACAAGGACCACAAATATCTCACACAACCCCATCCTAAATGCCCTAGCATCCACATGCTCCCTAAAATTCATAAGGATGTACACAAGCCTCCTTTTCGTCCCATCGTTTCAACAAAAAACTCTATCCATGAGCCTACCGGCAAGTTCATTGATCTTTACCTACAAGACATTGTTACATCCATGTCTACTTACCTGCGTGACACCACTGATTTTCTGAAGCGCCTCCAAGAGGTCACCATTGAACCAGACAAAGTATACACTCTGGTTACCATAGATGTATGTGCCCTGTACACATCGATTCCGCACAATAGAGGCTTGGAAGCCATAGAATCTTTCTTACTACACCATCCCATCGATGACACTTTGAAAGTTCTGATACTTGAACTTCTGCAGTACACGTTGTACCACAGTTACTTCTCATACAACAACGAATACTATCTCCAACTCGTTGGAACATCAATGGGAAATTGTGCTGCTCCAAGCTACGCTAACCTGTTCATGCACCGGATGGAACTAGATCACATCTTGAATCACAACAAATGGATCAACAACATTCTCACCCTATGGAGGTACATAGATGACATTTTCCTCATTTGGATTGGTCAACCTGATGAAATTTTGGAATTTCTGAAACACATAAACTCTTTGGATGATCATATAAAGTTCACTCATTCTATCAGTCCTCAAAGTTTGCCATTCCTGGACGTCCAGGTTACATTACTCAACAACAAACTGACAACTAATCTATTCGTCAAAGCCACGGACAGGAACAATGCTTTAATGTTCACCAGTTGTCATCCGACACCACTCAAAACTCATTTGCCATATTCTCAGCTTCTAAGGGCTAAAAGAATCTGCTCAGAATCAGAAGCCTATGTAAGTTCTGAAGAAAAAATACTACATAAGTACAGAGACAGAAAATATCCCGAGGTCACATTACAAGCAGCAAAAACCCGAGTGGCCACCAAAACTCGGTCAGAACTTCTAAGAACCAACATCAAATTAACTGACGAACAGAGACCAGTTTTCGTCTCCAAATACTCAACCAGAAGCAAGGCCATTAAAAACATCATCCTCAAGAGTTGGGATATGATTCGCTTTGAACCAGACTTTCATGGCATTTTCAACACCAGACCACTCTTTGCATACCAGAGAGCTAAAAACTTAAAGAACATTCTTGAGACCGAACCTATTGATACTTCCACCAACTACTGCGGCACCATACCGTGCCACAATTGCAGTCATTGTCACAATATAATTCCGGGCAATATCTTCAACCATCCATCGTCAGGAAAAGCCATCAAATTGAGAACCAACGCCACTTGTGATTCTATGAACTTAGTGTATCTACTCAAATGTCCCTGCGGACTGCCTTATGTAGGCAAAACCGAACGAAAGATTAAAGTTCGCTTAACCGAACACAAAAGCACTATCAGGAACAGATCTACTAAAGCACCATTAGCTGCTCACTTCATCACACACCAGCACAACGTGAGCCAACTGAAGTTCCTTGTTTTGGAGGTTGTCCCACTGAAAGCAGGCGTAGATAACAAGAAACTACTACTCCAAAGGGAAACAGTGTGGATCAAGAGACTGGATGCCTGCCAGCCTAAGGGGCTTAATGACAGACTGGAATATAGTTGCTTCTTATAGATAATTGTTGTCCCAACCTATATACATTCATTTGTTTTCTGTCTGAAACCACATGCTTACATTGTGTTTTTCCACGTTCTCACCTTCCCTACTCTCCCCTCTTCTTCTGTTTAAGTGGTTTCTCACTGCAATTTTTCGCTTCGTTTTCGTCTGACTTTGTACACTCTATTTTCCCCCTGTCTATAATCTCTCTGGTAGAATTTTCCCTACCTTTTTTATTTTTTCTTAAACTTCTGGTCTTTGTTTTTCACTCCAGCTGTTTTTCCACCTTTTTTGTTTCACTTACTATTCACTTATACCTTCTGTCTATTTTTCATCCATTTACCGTTATATCCGCAAGGCTACTACTGTGTATGTATACCACCCAGAGCCCATTTTAAGATGGCCGCCACTTTCGAGTATTAGTGTTGTGTAAGCTCACGCAAATTTTCGGCTTTTATCCTCACCCGAAACGTTGGATTAATGTTTCACAACACTTTCCTGTGTACTTTATGATGTTTCTAACTTGATTGAGTATTTACAGATACGACATTTCCACCCACCCACACTTTCGTTAGTCCGTCTTTTACTTTCACGGTAGTTTATTTCCTTCCGCATCACCCTCGTTTGTTCACCAACCTTTGGCAACACGGCGCTTGGCGCGTTGCGACTCTGACCCATCGGTAAGCGTTTTTCCTCCTCACCCTTACTCGTATGGCTATTTCTTCCACTGGTACTTCACTAAAACTCCACCATTTGAAGTTCCAGTTTCCGATTGTCACCAACTTTACGCGCACGCAATGGTTCTCGGATCTATCGGGTGCTTTCCGGTTTTTTTCATCTATAACACAGTGATTCTTTTCTGCCCACTTCGGGTTTCTCTTTAACTCCTGACAACACGATATGGTCGACACTGGCTCATTTTTCGCTTCTTTTCCTTTTTTTTCAGTCGTCAATTTAGACATGCATGTTTTCATTTCACCCACATAGAACGTTGTATTTATCTGTGGTTGCGAGATCCCCTTCCTGATATCAATTTATTTACTTGCAGATTCTTCGCTATCCCCTGATGAAGGGCTCCGCCCGAAATGCATAGGGATAATGCATAGATCCATGGATGTTGTTTAAATCGTTTTCCTTAATGCTTCGTTTCACAAAGGAGTTACTATGATGATTTAATATGTGACCCACTAAATAAACGACCTTTCAAGCATGATTACCTCGATTACACGTGTTTGAACTATACGAAATGTACTGATGTAATTAGAATTTAGGAGTTTTCTCTCCAACCGGAGTGCCCCTGGAAACAGTGTAAGCCCCCCTTGCACTCCTTCGTCTGTTGTTCAAATTCTAGTCCCTACCGGCCGGAAGGGACCATTTCCTGGCACCCTAAAATACTTACCATTGGTTTACTTTATTCACTTGATGAACGTTGCACACTCCGAGTGCCGCCATCTTCTATTCATTTTGCTACACATCAAGGCCCCAGTCTGTCTTGCAAATGGAGAACAAGTAAGCACACTTTTCACTGAGGTCAAAGGGGAAGTACTTGTTCCCCTCCACTAAAATTGTGTTACTTCATAGCATGGGGTGACGGGCAGTAGCCACCTTGCTTAACCACCTTTGAACAGTGGGGTGAACAACGAAACTGTACAGAAACCAAAGTCTACGTGCAGATTGCGAAAGTAACTGGAAGAAAAGATGGGGGAGACCAGGAAATTGAAGAAGGTGGGAAACATAGCTTACATACATACAGAAGAAATGTGTTTCAACACGACCAGAGGCCCAACACTACAAAGTATAGCCCAACAGTTAGTACCGACCTCGGCTCTTCCTCTCCCAAGTGAACATAATGCCCAACAAGCATTTGCAATGCAATAGGTCTCACATTTGTTAAAGTTAGAGCAATTGGCGTAGAAAATGACAATGTTTTTTACTTTTGTTTGTTTATTTGCAGTTGAGTAAATATATTTGCATAGCATTGTTGCCATTGGTATAAAAAAGCAAAAGTGAAAAACATTGTCATTTTGAACGACAAGAGGTCTAACTTTATCAAATGCAAGATCCACGGTAGTTAGACATCGCCCCCGGATGTCACAGTCTAATGGACCTGCGCATTTAAAGGACATGAGGTTTCACCAGTGTCTTGCAAAATAAAGTACCGACTCACTCACCTAAATGTCCCAATAGGAATCGGGTGGCTAAAAAGCAATTGGAGGCATTTGTAAAACGACAGGGAAGTATGTACGAATAATTGCACCTGGGATGTGTGTGTATGTGGGGCATACAACAATAAATTCATAATAAGCAAGCGAGGCACGTTTTATTATTTTTTGCTTTCCTGGCCATGAACAAAAAAGGGAAACATGGACAATGGTGTTAATTAAAACAAGGTGATAAAACTGCCACACCGGCCTTAATGTAAAGCTGCATTCTGGGATTCTGGCACACGCCCAGAACATAATGAGTCGATGAAGAGAGGCTGGGGAAGGGACAGGTGGCTGAAACGGTATATATATTATTTTTTTTATTGTCGTTTTTCAGCCACCAACGTGCACTTATGAAGGTTAGAGCCATTGCAAAGTTCTTTCTACTTTCAACAATTATAAAAGTGCCAAAGAAGTTTAGTAAATAATATATAAACCGTGCAAACTTCAGAGTTATATGCATTGACAAGGTAACGCGAAGGGTTAATAGACCTAGGGGTATATTCACACGAACATGTGATAACTACCACCAGAGTAGCCTAACGCAACTCTCAACATTGCAGCCCATCGTGGGAAAATTACGCCGTGCCAACCAAGTATTCACAAAGTGGCGGTAGCATGCAATAGTCACCAGATAACGCGTCAAATGGCCGCGCAAAATCCAACGCCACACCGCAAAAATGCGAAACGCGAATGCAAAAAAAACATGCGACAAGGACAATCGCGGTACAAAAAGTCACGAAAACCAGCCACAGGCCAGCAAATACCACGCGTCTGGCGGGAAAATGCACCATAAAAAACACAGAAACAACACACCAGAAACAAGCCAAAGCACGTAGCAACATGGATGCAACCTGACCCAGCGCAGAGGCCAACGTGAACCCCACAACCCCCACAGACCACCAGCAAGGAACAACGGGGTCGGGGAAGGCCAAGGAGAAGAGGGAGAGGAAGACGGGGTGCAGACCACAGGAAAACGAGACCAGCGTCACGGAGGCGAAAGAACATTACCAGCAACTGACCCACAAGCAGACAACCTGGAATGCAGTCAGAGTGCCGAGGAGGCCAATTCAGGAGGCCAAGGGGCGCCAGCATGACGTGACATCCGAAACCAGGCACAAACCAGCTGCTAACAGGAAGGAAGCAACAGCAACAGGAGGTGGCAGTCCTACGCCACAGGAGGAGCTGGAGGAAACCGAGGCCACAGTCATCAGTGTGGAGACGGTGCAAGGAGTAGGGAGTACGGACACAGCTCGAGAGGACCTGACACAAAATCAACAGGGAGAGTAACCAACAGGGACTGTGGGGACGGGGGGAGATTGGCACAATGGCACATATGCACAACGAGGCGTAGCACACTGCACACCCACAATTACCCAGGATCATGTCCCCTGTAAAGGAGACGGAGTTCCATGTACACACATTGCTATGTTAGCATAAGCAGCTTATATGTAAAACGCCATCTTGCCACTTTTTGCTGCTTTTGCACACAACACTGCAGGTAGCTGTTATTACAAGAAAAACTGCTTGCTTGTTTTTTCTTCACATGAGAACGGTCTGTTGTTCACATCCCTAGACGTGCACCGCGACCTTAGTCTGAACACTGTGTGCAGAAGTCGTCAAGGTAAAATAACAATGTATGCTTTTGAATTCATGTTGATCGGCCCACGCTCTAGCCATAACACACACACAGCTGCAAATATCTGAAACTCGGGTGCCTTTAATATTGCATTTGCATGCATGATTCAGACACTTTGGAGAAAAACTTTTCCAGACACAGAGCAGAGCTGATCCTTTGATGTGATTCACCTAAGCTGATATTTACGGTACGGGGTTCCCCATTCAAGCCTAGAGACCTTCTATTAGTTTCATAAAACTAGCTGCTGATGGTTTTGTTTTTAATCATTTGTCTGCTTATGTTAGCCAAAGTACTGCATCTTAGGGCACGTAGTTAAAAATAAACATTTTAAACTTTACCGTGCCTCTGATTACTCTTGTTGTGGACTGATATGAGAATAATAACGAAAAGATGTTTCTGATTCCCACCATTCCTGAGAGTACTCCAAGTCGCTTGTTCTAGGTTGTCTAATCATTGGTAGCTTCGAGATGATACAGAGAACGATTGAGACACTGATGCTAGTCGGATAGGGATTCTGAGTACTGAGGTGAGTTTTTTGGTACACCACAATTCACTGAGGTCCTGGTTTCCTGCGCATAGTTCTGTGCATGAGCAGAATCCCTGCAACACCCTGATCCCCTTGGCACACTGCAGCACACACACATAGCAAGAACAGCACACCCACATTGACGACAACATGGTACAATGCGCATAGCCGACACTGCAGAACAGAGGACACAACTTGTTCCGCACATGCACAGAAGCATGCCTACTACATCTGACAGAGCAGGAAATTGTGAAATAGAAATGTACGCGTACGACTTCACATCCGTCATGTAGTCCAAATGTACACTGTCCTGCAGCAGAATTCAGCACCTCACGAACAGTCACAATGTACATTGTCATACAGCCTGCATGATGACCAGAACAATGCGCAAACATACATGTCAACACAATGTCAACATGCATCCCCCTTCACATTGCAGAGGAGCACACAACACCTCCAGCAGAGCACACAAGACAACACATCTGTGATGCCGGAGAGGACCACCACACCTTCGACAACAACGCCTTACAACAGACCATGGACATCCCACGCATCCCACCACCAGGACCTGGGCAGCCAAGCTACTTAGAGGAGGACACAGAGCCTACAACAGATCACACAGCAGGAAGCACCCACAAGCACAGCTGGCTCACGGCACTTCACCCACCCACACATGGCACCCCGTTGCCGTGTGTCAGCACACCAAAAGGAGGTGGCCGAACAGGCGTTGTTGGGGTCCGAACCCATGGAAGGCGAACTAGATCACATACGTTGGTGTCCATTACACTTCAGAGACCACCCACACCCCACAAAGGAGACCAACACAGCCATAAAGGCACATGCAGATGCACATTCACAGTACAGAACCACGCCCAGGGGCACACAAATAGCAGTCACACACCCACGTTGGCTCTGCCTAAAACGGGCCGGCCCACTCTCCTTACGAATTGAGTGGGTGACGACAAAACTAAATGCCCAAGCTCCAACCCGCTGCCTGCGGTGGCATGTCTGCATACGCTGTACACAGCACAATGTAATGTCGTAGGGCCCAGGGCCCTCATGCATACAACAAGACAACAGGGACACACGCAGATATCATGTTGAACTGGCTATGGGCACGTGCGCCCGGCCCCTTTATTGGCAGGGCCACATCTACAGTGACGCCTGTGCTGGATGTGTGTGGGGTGAGTGTAAGCCAGCACCACAGAGTGCTTGGTGCTGGCAACCACTTGAACTGTGGACACCAGGGCAATGGGAACTGAAAACACCTGCATAACAGAGTCAACTGCTGAGCAACATGGAGGGAGCCAGAGAAAGTCCAGAGGACACCCAACATGCAAACAGAAGTGTCCGTGAGTTGCAGTGCACTGTGTTTGGGGCACTGGTGATGAGCGCGCTCATGTGAAGAAAAAATCTCGGATTGTGTCCCTTCGAGATATTCCTGATGCAGATGCAGTGGGGTGTGATGTTATCCGGAACAGCAAATGGTGGAGTGGAATGCCACAGCCTTGTTTGCGCCACGAAGTCAGTATCACCGCCATTATGGCGACGACAACCCCAAGTCCATGGACTCAGTCGCACCCAAAGTCCAACCAGAAAGTGACCATGGGTCTCGGGGAATAGACATCTTGGCACCGGGGCTGAAAGGGGATGCAGTCTGCGATGAGGCCTGTACAAAGACATGAAGTCTTCCATAAACAAATTGAGGCTGAAATTGAAGGTGTGTGTGACCTATTCGACCACAGTGTAGGCCGGGGGCAGCAGTCAGCAAGGGCCCACAGCCACGTGACGTTGGCTCGTGATGCACAGAGTTAGTGACAACAGGGCAGTTGTCGGTAGTGTTCGATTACCTCCGTAACGATGATCCTATTCCCTCTGGGCTGCAACGTGTCATCCTCTCACACCTCTCCTTGCATGTGAAGATATGTAATCTGACATTGAAAAATAGATGTTCAGTTCCAATTCTGTGACCTACTCGTGCGCAGGAAGGCCGAGAGCAATAGTCCGCGTAGGCCCACAGACACGTGTGGTTGTGATACTATGCACAGAGTTGGTGGCACCACGTCGAAGGGAGTACACTGATGTAAACTCTGCAATGAACATATGTACTCTGCCATCGTGTAATCAAGACTCAGTCCCAAATGTGTGACCTGCATGACCTTGGTGTAGGACGGAGGCGGCAGTAGAGTACGTCAACGTGAAAGGACTACAGCGGGCCTGTGTCGTGGAGGCCGTGATGGTCTGAGAGGCTGCCAAGGACGCGGCCCTGGGGCTTGGAGCTTGTGCAGGCATGTGGTGGGCCCTCCTTGACACACGCCGGTGTCGGACGGTGATCAGTGTGGCCTGGCTGCGCAGGGGCGGGCCTGACAGCTTCGGGGTCCAGCGGGTGGGGGTACGGCAGGCGCACAGGATCGCAGGCAACACCGCTCACGAGGACGGCATCGGCCCCGTGGTGTGGTGAGTGGCGCTGCCCTGGCAGAGACGTTGGTCTTTTCGGAAGAGGAACACGCCCAGGGCTACGTGCTTTTTATTCACACCCCTAAGCTGGCCTGGCCTACGCCAGGCCATCCCACTCCTTTCACTCTTACGGGGGGAACGTAACAGGCAACATTTCCGCGAACTCCCCCACTGGCTGGGGTGACATGATTGTGTCCACTGTCCACTACACTCCATACACCAGCGGTGTATGTTGCCATGGATATGGGTGTGTTCTGCATGCTGCAGTCTGTCAAGCACATCTCCGCCACTCTTGGCATTGTGTACTTTCCCATTCAGCGGTCACTTGCCTCCTCCACACATGCCTGGTTGCCACCTCTCCCCACATTCGGCTATTGTGTGGCTGAGGTGCCATGCCGTTGATGGCTCATGTTCACGGCTTGCCCAGGTTACCGTTGTGAGTTGTTCTGTCGTGTCTGGTGGGGGGGCATGTTGTTTTGCATGTTGGTTGTGATTTTGTGTTGTGTGCATTGCCAGTGTTGTGAGTTGCATGTTTGTGGAGTTGAGGTGGGTGGAGTGTTCATTTTGTACTTGCCAAGGGACTGTACATTTCACATGGTGCCATCCTGGTAACGCTGGGTGCTGATGGACTGTCCGAGGATAAAGGTATCATGCACACTGGCGGGGAATTTGTAGGCGACATTGGTGGAGGTACCATGGTGTTCGGTTGTTGCCTGCACATTGATGTGAGATGTGTGCTTTCTGTTGTGGTGATTGTGTGCTGTGTCACCAGGGGGCACAGGTAGGACATGTGTGCTGTGGATTTCCCCTAACATGTGCATGCATCCAGCTATGGCGTATGGTCCTTGCTTGGTCTCCAGCGGATCCTGCGCATTATGGGGGACTGGGGTAACAGGCTGATGGTGATGTCCAGGACAGGTGTGAGAGACTGGGATGTGGCTGGCTGTGTGACTCCTCCAACTCTGGTGGGTGTTGGTTGAGGGGTACCAGGGGCCAACAGGTGCAGCACAGCCAGCAGCTTTGTTGGTGGGATGTTGGTTGTCCGCTGTATTGGTGCCGTCGGCCTGTTGGGCGTTGTTGGTCATGATGCGTGCGATGATTGTCCTTTTGAGCCTGTAGTGGGCAATGACATTGTCAGGTGTTAGGTCTGTGAGGCTGGTGTGTTTCCTGGGGGTCCGCTGTCTTTGTCAGCGCTGCCTGGGTGGTGGTCCGGGGGGGTGTTCCAATACTGTATGGGGTCCTGGGGTGGTGGCTGTGGGTGTTGTGGCCCTCTTGGGTGTCCGGGCCGCATGACCAGTGGCTCCATGGCATCTGCTGCTCTTCCGATGTAGCTGTGGGCTGGGCTCCCTTTTGTGGTGCAGGCTGTGGTCCGACGTAGCACCAGGTCAGAGCAGGTGTAATTTTCCTGCTGCTAACCCGCCTTATCGTCTGTTTTGTGTTCTTATCGCAATTCTGGCTGTTCGTTGTGAATGTTGTGGAGTGGTGTTGTCACGGCTTCTGGCACGGGAATGCCTACTCTGCATCTCATTAGCGATAGTTGCGGGGGTCATCCGTGGCGATGTTTTTTGCGGCTGCTATCGCCGGTAAACAAGTGCTGTGGGCTGTTAACACCAGCTTGTGATTGGGGCGATATGTTTATCGCAACTTTGGCGGTGATAAAGTGCCGTTAAGTCGGTGATAGTTTCTTGTGAATATGGTCCCTACTGTACTGTTTTTGTTTTTTTGTACCTGTGGTGCCTGGTTCTTGCAGAACGATGTAAGTAAATTTACTTTGTGTGCATTATTGCTCTGTGTGCACTGCTACTGCCACAGCCACTACCACAGCAATAGTGTTACTTAGGGCAAGAAGAAAAACCTCTCAAATGAGTATGTTTGTTATGCGTTTAGAGCATTATACATTTTATTTATGAAAATAATAATTCACACAGAAGGATATTATACTTATACAAGGTGCTCCGAAAGAGTGACGGCACAGTGGTTGAATGAAAAGTGCCTTTGTGCTTTGTACAACATATATACATGTGGCTGATCACGACAACAGAATGTTTTGAAGTCCACACCTGGTGGCGGCTGGTCCATAGGGGGTGCAAAGGCGGCGACCTTCCATCACCAGCACGCAGGAGGAGAGAAAAGCTAGTCTGCATTTCCGTCCTCCAGAAATGCAAACGGACGAACTGCCAGATTTGTCAGTTTGTTTTGCTTTCATTTCTGTGAAGGTGTCAACGGAAGTGCACAGAGGAGCAACATAGGGCAGGGGGTGCATCAGCTCAATGTATTGAGCATGTGTGAAGAGCGCTTTTCATTTCAGCCCTCTTCACACATTCGCAACCCATAGATATGCTGCGCATGCTCTTTGCAGCGCAGCTTGTCTAAGATTCGATGCATGCATGGGCTGTGAGACCAAATTGCCCTAGGCCCTATCAGGAGTTAGGATGGAGCAGGAGTGAAAAGAGGGTTAACACACAGCTCTAACCTGATTTCTGATATGGCTGTCATCAGCATGTTCCTGGCGCTGCAATGAAAAGACGGGGTGGAGCCATCCAAGACGTGCAGAAACACGCAGGTAAGTAAACTACGGAAAAGAATCCTTCATTTAAAAATATTTCCTATAAGTTTACATGACAATCGCGCTTCTGTTCACGTTTTATATAACCCTGGGCGGACAACTACACTACGCTCGCGAAGTTTGCATAGTTTGTGCTATTTCGCACTAGGCAAAGTGCACATAGCACAGTGCAAAATCGCGTAGCATAGCGTAGTTGGCATTTTTTGCTCGCTCTAGGTTCTCAACGTCAAGTTGGCGACCGCGAGCAAGCAAAATGACATCCCGGCGAGACTTTTTCCTTGTTCGCGATCAGCAACATCAAGTTGCCGATCGTGAGCGTGGAAAATAAGCCTCCCGGCGAGATTCTCAACCCGGGGAGGTCAGGTTTCTCATTGTGAAACTACCAGTCCGCGTTGAAAAAGCTGTCGCTCGAGTAAAAACCTACTCGAGCGGCATAAAACGACAGCTCGCACTGTGCAAGATGCCGTTTTCAATAAATGCACAGTGTGGACAAGCATCCAGCACTGTGCAATCATTGTGAACAGCGCACTACGCAGTTCGCGTAGTGCGATGTGCACTTCACGTAGCTACGTGTAGCGCTACTACGCGAACTACGCCCAGAGTTAGTTTTATATAGATATTCTGTACTCATTGTTCTGTCTTTGTTTGCTTTAATTATCAGGGAGTGGAAGTGCTGAATTTGGAAAAAAATACTCTAATGTGTGGCAAAGGTAAGGGGGATTAAGTCATAAGGGCCAGGAGCTTGTAAACCAGAGTCTGACAGCCAATTTACAAATGTATTTTAAAATAAATCTGCTGCAATGAAATTGACATCAAGCACATATTTGACAGTAAATCTGTTCTAGATTACCTAACTGGTCACAAAGAGGCTGCATTTCAAACTATTTTACAGCTTTGAGACACCTGATGCAGAGGTCTGTGTCCACCCAGCAATTTTGAGATTATGCTGGAAATTATGACTAGTGATTAACACAGCTCTGGGAGAGATCTTTGTTTTGTCCATTCACAGTTTTGACTCATAAAGTAGTATATAGGATTAATGTGCCTGCTGCAAAGCACACTGTGTAACATGCAGATGACAGAATATTTAGCTAGGTAAGTGGGCTACTGCTTCTGACACTTTTGTTACTTGCAGGTCTTAAATTGAAATATTCCAATATTGCACAGTGATCTATTTACTGGCATGAAGGTGCTGCAGGCAAACTGTAAATCATGGATTTACATCCTTATTTTTTCTCAATCTGTTGTTATTCTAAGATTGCCACGTAGAGTTCCTTTGGAAAGTGATAAAGTCTAGTTAGTACAGACAATTACAATCAACTGCATTACATTTCATATTCTAACTATATGTTCCTCCCAGACATTCACTCTTAACATAGAACTTCTAGAAGTTTGGATGCAGAGCCGGACTGGGAACCAAAACCGGCCCTGGCAAATTGCTCGACCGGCCCCCTGGGGTGTTTTGGGGGTGTGGACGAGCTGTTTGCCAATGCCAGTTTTGGCCGATTTTGTTACAGGGGCCGATATTGCAACTTATGCTGCAAAAACAGGCCCTGTAACAAAAACGGCCCACCTAAGGCCAAAAACTGGCCCCTACCCTGGCAGCCCACCGGGGAAATGCCCGGTGCCCGCTAAGGCCTGTCCGGCCCCGTTTGGATGATATGAGATTCCTACACCCTGTAAGACTCAATGTCTTGTGTAACATTTCCTGTACATTGATTTACACACTTGTATGATTTATTGTGCCTCTCTGTGTGATGAAAGCACTACGACACCCTACACTTAGATGAGTAGTGCTATAAAAAAATTACATAGAAGAATTTAGTGGATGGCGGTTAAATCAATATCAAACTATTTAAAAAAAAAAATCAGTGTTAGAACTCCCTGCCAATTGTCACCGGGAGTCAGGCTTGCTTCCTTCGTACACGCTTTTGATAATATACAGTGAGATATTTTAGCCTCACCGCTTTCAAAGTGCACCAGCCGCCACTGTCCACACCTGTGAAAATTGTTTACATTCATTTTACAAAATTCTTAAAAACAGCCCACATATGTTATTTTTGGTTGTTTTGACCCCTCAACATAGGCATTTAGAGCAGATCATCAGGACGAAAATTGTCTATAACGGAGACACCAAAGGATAGGGGCTGAATTTATTCTATCAAATAAATGTCAGACAGTTTGTCCTGGAATCCAGGAGGCCGAGCGTGGGCAAAGTTTGAGTAACATTTAAGCAAACGGAACAGAAAACACGCCTTGAAAGGCCTCTGGCTTCACTTCGGGTGATTAGTACATCCATGGTTTGTGCCGTTTTGAAAATGTTGGTGCTGACACCCTCCAGCGCTGGTTTACTCAAAGGAATGTGGCTCTTATCTGAATGCATTCCACCTGTAGGTGCGACCATGGCACACTGACTCGCACAGTTTTTCCAGTTTGTCACGCTGTGTGCACAAACCACAATTTTGAAGCTGCCCTTCGAAATAATATGACACTTCTACAGTTATGGGACTTTCAATGCCATAAATTCTGGGTCCAAGACAAATGGACATTTGACAGAAATTCTGCCTCTATCCTTTGGTGTCTCCGTTCTAGATCATTTTTGTCGTGATGACGTTGCTCTGAATTCCTGTGTTGAGCGGTCAAAACATTTGACAACTAACATGTGCGCTGTGTTTTTAGAATGTTGATGGTGGATGTCACTCGTTTCACGTGTGTGGACTTCACAACATTCTATTGTCCCTATCAGCCACATGTATGTAGGTTGTACATAGCAAAAATGCACTATTCATTCGGCGCATCACTTTCACGGCATGGCATTCTTTAGGCGCCCCTTGTGCTGGTGTTATATCGTACTGTGTGAATGAATATATTAATAAATGAGA
This sequence comes from Triturus cristatus, assembly GCF_964204655.1. Lineage (NCBI taxonomy): Eukaryota > Metazoa > Chordata > Amphibia > Caudata > Salamandridae > Triturus > Triturus cristatus. The sequence continues at coordinate 56,435,478 of NC_140590.1, read as the reverse complement.
TGTATAAATAAAGGCACTAAACGCATCACTGAAATGTGCTCATTTGTGGTTTTCACCCTATTGCTGTTGTAGTCATGGGCTACACTACCCCATAAGGACCGCTTTAAGGGCTGCATGTTTGAGGCACCAGAGTTCGTTCTGAGCTCCGAGTGTTTACTCTCAGGGCAGCCACACTAGACTTAACTCACAGGAATCCCTTTCACAATGCTGACCCCTTTGTATCTAGCTGTTAGTTAAATCAGCATAACAATGTGGGTCCAAAGTATTGCAGTTCTTGGCAGGTGGTCAGCCAAGAAGGTCATTAACAGTGGAGCAAACCTGAACAGACGACTCTTCTGCAAAATGAGTAGATCGCCCCTATCGTCCTAGTTTGACCCATTGAGATTGTGACCAGTGTCTTGGTATTTAAGAAACGAGTTGCATTGACAGGGCCCCATGAAGTCACAGGAATCACCCTGATCCACAGAATACTGTAGACTTTGATTAAGGTGGCCCTCAAATCCACAGCCGTAAAATGTGAAGCGCGTCAGTCGCGTAGGATCGAAGCTGTGCAAAGCATGATTGAGTACTTAGTCTGAGAATCAGTGGGTCCACAGAAGGGCCAACAGCTTCTGCAACTCAAAAATACAGAAGTGCTCAAATATTGCTCCAGTGTGCATGGTCAATTCTAAAATCAGAATCAAGCATGAATGATTCAAGACGCGTGTAAAACATCTGTTCTAATAACTGCAGAACACGGGTTCAATTAGATTTGGTGACATGCATAAACTGTACATGGGTGTTCATTGTATGAGTTATGTTCAATACAACCTCTGATCATTTTAGTACTATGTGATTCTACTGCCAAACTTCCACTACATACATAGATAAGTCTCTCGTAAGATGGATCAACATTTGGTATTCAAGCGCCTGCTCAGTTTTGTGATCTTAATTTGTCTTTGGTATCAAGTTTCAGATCTGTGGTTTTTAATTTGACTGACTTCCAATGCTTCAAAACCGATTGTTGTGTTGAACCACTTGATCCATTTGAAGCAATATTATCTTATTAATCCAGAGATATTGGATCATAAGCTTGCATGACATCTCAATCAAAAATCATGGGTCATTCATGCTTCTAACTAGCATCAGAACAGCAAACCCGAGTAATTTGTAAGAGAGTAAAACCGCATCCAAAATGTTTACACTCTCCATGTTGATCCTTCGCCCGCTCTTAATGTAGTTATATATCACTCGGCCGAGACTTAAGGCCCAAATACCCACTTTAGCAAAAGTGCATTTTAAGGTTCAAAATAAAAGGTGTACAACAGTTTTAACAGCCCTGTTGAGCTGAAAAAGGATTCATACACATCTTTCAGATGTGCCCCTTACTATGGCACTACTACTACATTGCTGGACATCCCTCAACCCCCTGCCTGCTGCTGCTAAGGCTCAGTGAAACCATCGCGGGACATAGACAATAGCCACACGTTTGGTGCAGGGGGGTTATTTACAAACAGCTAACGTCCATCCACGTCATATTCTAATCAATGTTAAATTCGAGGAAAGTGGCAACAGATATTGTAAAAAAAACGCTTATACTAAAACACTAAGGGGCATATTATCAAGAAGCGACGTTAAAATTATCGCCGCTTTAAACCGGCGATAATGGGCTTGGTAATATGCCCGTGAGAATTCCCATAGAAGCCCATGTTCTGGTGTCAACATGGGCTTCTACTGGAATTCTCTGCGGCATATTACCAAGCCCATTCTCGCCGCTATAGCGGCAGTTTTCTGTCGCTAAAGCGACGATAACTTTAACGCCGTGCTTGATAATATGCCCCCCGGTTACAGAAAAGGGAAGCGAAAAAGGCAAAAGTATGCAAATATAGAGGGGTGAAAAGGAAAATCGATGCCTTGAGCCGCAGTGGCATAAACGGATGCTAAGAAACAAGTTAAGCCACTCTGACAGACCTCGTGTAACTGCAGGGAAGCAACAACGCTCATCATGTGCATTTGCTCTACTCTCCACAGGTGGGCGCCATTACATACATTTTGGGTTTCAGAAATGCAGATACACAAGTTCTAAAGCATATACAGTGGGCTAAAGTCAACGCCGTTCTTCGTCCAGCCTCGCCGCCCACCACTGAGAAAAATACCTTGACCTACAATAAAATACATGGGTTAGAGTGAGCAGAAGCCCTGCACGGAGCTAAGGTCGGTGTCATTGCGCTGACATTCAACCTATAAAACTTCAATTCTTCGCCGAAAGAACATTGCAAATTTATGTAATTAGAACAGCGACCATTTTTAAGTTTCGTTAAGCCTCAACTGGTATGACAGAACTTCACTGAGCAACTTGAACTGATCTTAGTATTAGCAAGTGCCCTGTTCGAATGAAGTTAGTATACCGGTTTGACCCAGCCACCCAGAAGGCCCATACATCACTGCAATTTAAATGTTGCGGATGCCACACTTCTCATTAGAGTGAATGCATTTGTCTAATGCAGGTACCATCATAAGACAGCATAATTCCAGACAGAGCGACACCCAAAGTGAATCTAAAGCCTCTGACGTAGCTGCTTAAAGTATGAATGATGCATGTGGTAACCAAAGCCTTCCCACAAGCACAGTTGCCCTTTGTACATGCACTACCAGGCAGCGTACACCGGAAATCCAAACTAGGGACAGCACTACAAGTGACACTGTCCAATATCTTACTTGTGGGACTGAACAATAAAAAAAATTGGCCATAAATAAATAGCTAAAACCTATGGTGGAAGAAAACTGTAATTGTCCGGGTCTCCTGGTTTAAAAACAGAAGTGATGCATCGGGAGCACCAGCCAATAAGGAGCAGCGATGGAGTTGTCAGTCAATGGCAAGCAGGAGCTGTAATTTTACTCCGGTGGAGTGATTACAGTAGATCTTGCAGACAGCGCATGCGCGCTGCAAATGGAGTCTCCTCTGTTGGGCTTTTTATCCAAAGTCAACATTCTCTTCCTGTCCTCTCTTGTCCGGGGGGTTAAACACTGCAAACTAAAAACATCGTTAGATATTTTAGGCACAATGATAATAATGCACAATTGGCGGGCATCTAAAGGTTCATGTTCTCTAATGTCAATAGAGAATCTAAAAGGTGTCTACCGGTATCCTTCTTTTGTTGGTAAGACATCAGCGCCCACCTAGTATGGTTTACCATTAGAAAGTTAATATTAACTTCTCGATTTCTGCAAAGCGCCAGTGTCAACACACACCTTCTTTATTAGGTCTCATCTAACAGCGTGCTTGTGCTGTTGCTGTGAGGGACATTGCATACAGTAAAGGGCTTGAGTCCGCTCATTACTTACAATTTGCTGGCTTGATTGTCATTCTTTTTAACTGCTAATTGGCCACCATATGTGTCACGTCACTTCCTTGTATTTCTCCAGAGCATGGACAGTAAAGGCCCTTCCTTTAGGGCCGAGGTACGTCACTCCCTCTGCTGCCAGTGCCGCAAAGGTGAAAAATAAAATGGTAATAATTTGAATTTATTGCCATTATATTTTTCCCTTTCCCCAGCCAGAGATGGTGTTTGGGGGCAGGGTCACTGCTGCTGGCTGGCAGGAGGAGAGTGGTGCTCACTCCAACAGTTTAAACTGTGTATGTCACTTTGGCCAACTGTTTTGCGATGGCCAGCCTGACGTACAGTGTAAACCTCTCAACCCGCGGTCTCAGTCAGCTGGATGGAGAGCAGGCACAGGCACACAATGCCTGTAGGAGCGTCTAGGCAGTCGGCTCCAGCCAATCCGGGCGCTGCTCAGCAGCATGAGAGCAGTGTCTGAATTGGTGTGGAGAATTCAACTGCTTCAAGCTTCCAGCGCCGAGGGACTGAAGGAGCGGACCGGAGGAGGCGAGCCAGCAGAGTGGTAAGTACTCCCTCTGCTCCTTCTCCCGGATATTGTGCTTCTTTCTTCTAGTTTCTGACCCTTATTTTGCCTCTTTCTGCTTGTTTCTGACCTTCATTTTGTTTTCCTCTTTCTGCTCGGTTCTGTCCTGGCTCCTCGACGGAGACGTTGCATCCACAGCGCCCAGATAACCCTAGGGGTGACGGTGCTGTGCTATACAAATGCTCATTGATTGATTGATTGATTAAATGAATGTGATTGCACCCACCCACCACCCATTTGCCTGCCCTACCACTCTCGGGGATTTTCAGCCACCGCTGAGCATGGACCAAGTACTAATTGATTTCTTTTGATTAGTGTCCTTCCACTGTCCTTCTGCTGCTCGCGCGGAAACTCTCATAGTCTTTCCAGACGAGCAGTCTATCCACATACTTCAGGCCAGGCTGCCACTAAGCAACATAGACATTTTGGACACATCTGTGCCTTTTAAAACACCAAGTATGTGGCTTTTTAAAGTGCCTCAATTTTGGGCAGCGTTGGAGATAATCAATTTCTCCTTAAAACCGGTGACCACAGTCTTGTATGTATTTCACCTCTTCTCTGCGCATACAAAGTTTGCGTCTGTTTAAAGCACTTCAGTTTAAGTCCTCATTCTCCTATGTATGCCACCAAAAGCTCTTTCAGGTGCCCTATATTCATATATACATAGGTGCAGGATAGCTTATCAGCCACAGCTATACTCCACTTCACTCCTATCTACCCCAGTCTAACCCACTCTACTTCAATCTATCCCACTCAACTCCTATCTACCCCAATCTACCACGCTGCATACCACTCTTTTCTACCCCACTCCACTTCAATTTATTTCACTCCACTCCAAGTTACCCCAATATATCCCAATTCACTCCAATCTACCCCAATGTACCACACACCCCCTACCCTAATCTACCCTACTCCACTCCACTCCAATTTACCCCACTCCACTGCAGTCTAACCCACTCTACTTTAATCTACCCTACTCCACTCCAATCTACCCCATTCCAATCCAATCTGCCCCTTTCCACTCGTATCTACCCCACTCCACTCCAATCTACCCCAGTCTACTCCATTCCACTATACTCTACCCCACTCCACTGAGTCTACCCCACTGCACTCCAATCTACCCCAGTCTACCCCAATCCATTTCAGACTACCCCATTCCACTCCACTGCACCCCACTCCACTCCACTCCAATCGACAACAATCCACCCCACTCCACTCCAATCCACCCCACTCCATTTGACTTCACCCCACTCTACTCCACTTCACTCTACCCCACTCCACTCTACCCTAATCAAATGGCCCACACTCCAATCTATCCAACTCAAATCTACCCACCTCTACTCTAATCTACCTCACTCCACTCCAATGTATGCCAATCTACCCCACTTTATTCGAATCAAACCCACTCCACTCCAATTTACCTGACTAAAATCTAACCCAATCTACCCCACTCCTCCCTTATCTACCCCTATCTACCATAGTCCATCCCACTCCAATCTACCCCACTCTCCCCACTCTAACACACTCTACTACACTCAACTCTACCCACTCTACCGCACTTGTGAGACCGGCCTCGTGGCGTGGGCCCTCCCGACCAGCAAGTTACTCTACAACCACGCCGAACCTCGTGGACACGGCCTTCCGGCTCCTGTGGGCCAACATCCCGAGGGCCGACCAGATCCCCAACACGCATGCCCGGCCGAGGGAGAGCGAACCCCCCCCCAAACCAGACCGAGAGGCGCCGACCCTGTCACACCTCCGGTCTCTCCCCCGAGGGAGGTTTCGATCGACCACCAGGCCCCCGGTGAGCATGCGTCTCGCCTGCTGGGTGTCTGGAGTCCCTCCCAGACCCACCTGAACAGATCAAAGGGCCGAGCGACAGGAAACCCCGTCACACCGCCCCCCAGGCACCAGACCCCTCTCCGCGAGGACTCCGGACTTCAAAGAGGAGGGGAAGTATAACAAGGGGTGCTGAAGGGACGGGAGCAGAGAAGAACTGGACTGACGAGAGCCTGCTGACCTGGTCGCGGCTCGATCGCTCACCGAACAGAAGAACGCTACCCGAACTCTGAACCATCTGAGCCCTGCTGACGCTGTCGCGGCTCCCCGAACTCTGAACCTTCTGAGCCCTGCTGACGCCGTCGCGGCTCCCCGAACTCTGAACCATCTGAGCCCTGCTGACGCCGTCGCGGCTCCCCGAACTCTGAACCATCTGAGCCCTGCTGACGCCGTCGCGGCTCCCCGAACTACGACCCTCCGGTGCCTGCTGAGTGACTCGCGGCCCGCTCCTCCAAGAGAAACGGCAGAGATTGCCGAGAGAAACAACATCCCCTCAGCTCGAGGATTGAGAGCTGTGCGCCGGATATCTCGCAGAGACACTGATCCAAAGACTGTCCCGCTACCCTTTCCCTCCTTACGAGATCGCTGCCGCTTGTGGCATTAATTCTGCACCTGCCTGCCGGATCATAAAGATCCCTGACAACTACCGATAAAAGCATCTTGTCTTACAACGAATTACTGTGTGGTGTCCCTCTATCCGAAGAGAGAGTAAGCGCAGCGTGTGCGATCCTAGGTACGAGACCCTTCCAGGAAGGGCCTCCCTGCTCTTGCTCGGCCTAACTCTGGGTAAGGTGGGCCTCCGGGTGGTCGGGAACGCATTCCGCAGCCTCCCCGGGGAACGCCTTCCAACATTTGGTGGCAGGCGACGGGATCCGAGCCAACACCTAGAGATCGTGCAGTAGACGGCTTACGCACTACCAAGAAGAGATGGAAGGAGAAACTTCCCTAGGTGCCGCAGGCACCAACCCGAGCACGGCATTCCAAAAGGACCAGTTAGAATCTTATACACACTGAGAACTGAAACAATTTTGCAAAGACTTTGGAATCGCTACCACCGGACTAAGCACGAAAGAGGACTTCCAGGGGGCATTGAAAACCTGTGTCGAGGCGGGAACTCCCCAGACACAAACAGAAGGAGAGCCTCCCAACGAACCACGAAGCACCCCGGGGAGGAACGGCGCCCCCGAGGGGGGCCTATCCCCAGAAGAACTAGCGGACCGAGAAAGAGGTCGCAACCACGAACAAGAACTAGCAAAATTAAAAATCGAAGGAGAGCTAAAACTGGCTGAAAAAAAACTGGCGGTGGAACAGTTACGCCTACAAGGAGAACTAGAGGAAAAGAAACGACAAAGAGAACACGAAGAAAGAAAACTCACACTAGAGCACGAACGTAGCCTAAAAGAAATCGAGCTCAAGGCTAAGAAGGCGGAGGCCCGACCCTCGGAAACCCAACCCATCTCCTCCACCGTGGAACCAAAGGTCCACATCCCCAAAGATGTGGTGAAAGAATACTATAAGAACGACGACATCCAGCAATGGTTCAAAGCCTACGAAGTCGCCATGACCTCCCACCGAGTCCCGCAGAAAGACTGGTGGGCTGGGCTGTGGGGCCGGTTCCTGAGCGAGGGGAGAGATACCCTGCTGGACCTGCCCTCCACGGTGATGAACTCCTACAGTCACATGAAAGAGGCCCTGGTAGCCAGGTATGGGCTCACCCCTGAAATGTACCGGCAACGGTTTAGAGACTGCAAAAAGATACCCGGTACCAACTGGGTGGAGTACGTGAACTTTTACAGCCGGGCCTTGGACGGATGGATCAAGGGCAGCAAGGTCTCCACCTTTGAGGAGCTGTTCGACTTAATCGCATGGGAACACTTGTCCGCTAATTGCTTCGTAGAGCTGCGCCAGCACCTCCTGGACAGCAAACTCACAGACCCTCGAAAACTGGCCGTCGAGGCTGACCGATGGGTGAACACCCGGGCCTCCCGGGGCCCCGTGGGAGACTACGGTCGCCACAGTCAAGGACCCCCCCGCCAGAGGGGCGGAGGGAATCAAGGCCGGCCCAGGGAGCTCCCGGGGGGATCCCCGCCCAGCCCTCCCCGAGGACAATCTCCGCCCTTTCCAGCTCCACCTCCGGCCAGCACCAGGCCACCAGGGAAGCCGGGGCCCCGAGTGAGGATCACCTGTTTCCGCTGCCAGCAGACCGGACACTATGCCAGCGACCCTCAATGTCCCCTGTACCAGCGGACCGCCACAACAACCCCGCCGGCTCGACAAATGGCCTCCGTAGCCCTGGGGGAAGAGATGGAAGACTCCGAAGAATGGGAACCAGCCGCCATGGCCTTGGTCTCCCTTGGGGACCGGGAGATGGTCCCCGGAACGTCCCTGCCCGCCAACACGAAGAAGTACCGACAGCAGGTAACGGTCAACGGTCACCGCATCGAGGGCCTCCGGGACACGGGGGCGAGTGTCACGGCGGTTCATTGTCACCTGATCTCCGAAGATCAGATCCTGCCTGGCGCCTTTTGTCCCGTCATATCATCAGACAATTCCGAGAGCCTATGCCGGATGGCCCTAGTCCCCTTCGAATGGGGGGGAGTCACCGGCAAGTTAAAGGTGGCGGTCCGAACCTCCCAGCCCGTGGACTGCCTCCTGGGCAACGACCTTGAGAACTCCCCGTGGGGACAAGTGGAACGAAGAGCCCATCTCGAGATGATGGGCCTACCCGAGTGGGTATGCGCCACCACGCGCTCGATGACTCTCAGGGCGCCTTCCTCCGAGGGGGGAGAGGCCATGCCGCTAAGCACCGCCACCATCCCCGAGATCCAGAATACACCACCAGAGGCCAACGACCCCCTTCTGGACGAACCGACCGCTTCCGACGAAGGGTCAGTGCCTTCCGACCCCGGAACCCTGACCAAACTCGGGGACTTGCCAGAACTGGCCCAGTGGCCCTGCGAAGGGGGCCCCTCCCGTGAAGAATTCTGCCAAGAACAATCCACCTGCCCGTCCCTCATTGGACCCCGACAACAGGCCGAGGCCCAAGCAGCAGGCGACCGGACTGGCACCCACTGGGTATACTGGGAGAACGGCCTCCTGTACAGCGAACAGAAGTCGGCCGAGTTGGGATCGGCCCGAGTGCTAGTGGTACCCCTACGCTTCCGAAGTCTCCTCCTGGGCCTGGCCCATGATGTACCCCTGGCCGGACACTTAGGCCAAGATAAGACCTACCAACGACTCGTCACCCACTTCTATTGGCCCAAGATGCGAGCAAATGTGGAGGCCCACTGCAAGTCCTGCCCCACGTGCCAGGCCAGCGGAAAGAGTGGGGGCAAGCGCAAGGCTCCGCTACAACCCTTTCCCGTCGTCAGTACCCCTTTTGAGCGGGTAGGAATCGACATTGTGGGACCCCTGGACCCCAAGACCGCCCAGGGTCACCGGTTCATCCTCGTCCTGGTGGATCATGCCACCCGTTACCCCGAAGCCATCCCTCTCCGCACCGTGACGGCCCCCGTGGTAGGCCGGGCCTTGATGGGGATCTTCTCCCGCATGGGGTTCCCCCGGGAAGTTGTGAGTGACCGGGGTACGAACTTTATCTCCAGATATATGAAGTCCCTCTGGCAGCAGTGCGGAGTATCGTACAAATTCACCACCCCGTACCACCCCCAAGGAAACGGCCTAGTCGAGCGCTTTAACAAAACACTGAAAGGGATGATCATGGACCTCGAGGAACCCCTACGCCGGAGGTGGGACGTCCTCCTCCCATGCCTCCTGTTCTCCTACCGGGAGGTTCCCCAAAAATCCCTGGGGTTCAGCCCATTCGAACTACTATATGGACACCCCGTCCGGGGACCCCTGAGCCTGGTCAAGGAGGAGTGGGAAACAACCCCCCGGGGGACCCCTCCGGATGTGTTCCGATACATCTTGGCGCTCCGCAACCAGACCCGGAAATTCAGAGAACTCGCAGAAGCGAACCTCGAGGCCAGTCAGGAAGAAATGAAGCGCTGGTATGACCAGAATGCTACGCTGGTCGAGTTTCAGCCGGGCCAACAAGTCTGGGTCATGGCCCCGGTGAGACCCTGCGCCCTCCAAGATAAATGGACTGGACCCTTCAAGGTGGTCGAGCGGAAGAGCCAAGTCACCTATCTCGTCGATGTGCAGTCCCCGCGGAACCCCCTCCGGGTTCTCCACGTGAACCGCCTTAAACCTCACTTTGTACGGACCGAATTGAGTTTACTCCTGGCCACCGACGATGGGGCCGAAGAAGACACCGAGCCCCTTCCAGACCCCCTGGGTGCGAAAGAGACCGATGGGTCCGTGGAGGGGGTGAGACTGTCAACCGCCCTCACAGCCCAACAGTCCGACGACTGCCGCCAGCTACTAAGGCAGTTCGCGGACCTCTTCTCCCTGACCCCTGGGGTCACCAACTGGTGTGTCCACGACGTGAACACCGGCGACAGCCCGCCAGTGAGACATCGAGCCTACCGGGTCCCTGATCGGGTCCGAACCTGCATCCAGACCGAGGTGGCGAAGATGCTAGACCTCGGGGTGATTGAACCCTCCGACAGCCCCTGGGCCAGCCCGGTAGTCCTGGTTCCGAAAGCGACTACCCCGGGTGTTGCCCCCGAGCTGAGGTTTTGCGTGGACTACCGAGGGCTCAATGCGGTCACCCGAGCGGACGCTCACCCTATCCCCCGTGCCGACGAGCTCATTGACCGCCTTGGGGCCGCTCGCTACCTCAGCACCTTCGACCTGACTAGTGGATACTGGCAGATTGCCCTCACCGAGGGAGCCAAGGAGCGCTCCGCCTTCTCCACCCCGGATGGGAACTACCGCTTTAGGGTGATGCCGTTTGGAATGAAGAATGCCCCGGCCACCTTCCAGCGGCTGGTGAACAGGGTCCTGTCCGGACTAGAGGGGTTCAGCGCAGCATACCTCGACGACATAGCGGTCTTCAGCTCCCAATGGACCGAGCACCTCCAGCACCTCCGTCAAGTCCTGCTGGCTCTGCGCCGGGCCGGCCTCACCATCAAAGCCAGCAAATGTCAAATTGGGCACGGCTCCGTAACCTATCTGGGGCACCAGGTGGGAAGTGGGCAGGTCGCCCCCCTCCAGCCAAAGATCGACGCCATCTTGTCCTGGGAACCCCCCACAACCCAAACGGAAGTCCGGGCCTTCCTGGGCCTCACCGGCTACTACCGAAGGTTTATTAAGAACTATGGCAGCATCGCAGGCCCCCTCACAGAACCAACCTCCAAAAAACACCTCAAGAAAATACACTGGACTCCCTCCTGCCAGAAGGCGTTCGACACCCTAAAGGCCGCCATGTGCGCGGCTCCGGTGCTCAAAGCACCCGACTACGCCCAGGAGTTTGTGGTCCAGACGGACGCCTCGGAACACGGCATCGGGGCAGTCCTCTCCCAGTTCGACGACAAGGGCATAGATCGGCCCATAGCCTTCATCAGCCGAAGGTTGCTGCCCCGGGAAAAGCGGTGGAGCACCATTGAGAGAGAGACCTTCGCAGTAGTCTGGGCCCTCAAAAAGCTACGGCCCTACCTGTTCGGAACACACTTCCGAGTACAAACGGATCACCGCCCCTTGCGGTGGTTGATGCAGATGCGAGGAGAAAACCCCAAGTTGCTACGCTGGTCCATCTCCCTCCAAGGGATGGATTTCACGGTGGAACATCGCCCCGGGACGGACCACGCCAACGCGGACGGCCTGTCCCGATTCTTCCGCTTCAGCGAGGAGAACCCCCAAGTGGATGGGTAGCTCTCCCCGCCTTTCAGCTGGGGGGGGCACGTGTGAGACCGGCCTCGTGGCGTGGGCCCTCCCGACCAGCAAGTTACTCTACAACCACGCCGAACCTCGTGGACACGGCCTTCCGGCTCCTGTGGGCCAACATCCCGAGGGCCGACCAGATCCCCAACACGCATGCCCGGCCGAGGGAGAGCGAAACCCCCCCCAAACCAGACCGAGAGGCGCCGACCCTGTCACACCTCCGGTCTCTCCCCCGAGGGAGGTTTCGATCGACCACCAGGCCCCCGGTGAGCGGGCGCCTCGCCTGCTGGGTGTCTGGAGTCCCTCCCAGACCCACCTGAACAGATCAAAGGGCCGAGCGACAGGAAACCCCGTCACACCGCCCACCAGGCACCAGACCCCTGTCCGCGAGGACTCCGGACTTCAAAGAGGAGGGGAAGTATAACAAGGGGTGCTGAAGGGACGGGAGCAGAGAAGAACTGGACTGACGAGAGCCTGCTGACCTGGTCGCGGCTCGATCGCTCACCGAACAGAAGAACGCTACCCGAACTCTGAACCATCTGAGCCCTGCTGACGCTGTTGCGGCTCCCCGAACTCTGAACCATCTGAGCCCTGCTGACGCCGTCGCGGCTCCCCGAACTCTGAACCATCTGAGCCCTGCTGACGCCGTCGCGGCTCCCCGAACTACGACCCTCCGGTGCCTGCTGAGTGACTCGCGGCCCGCTCCTCCAAGAGAAACGGCAGAGATTGCCGAGAGAAACAACATCCCCTCAGCTCGAGGATTGAGAGCTGTGCGCCGGATATCTCGCAGAGACACTGATCCAAAGACTGTCCCGCTACCCTTTACCTCCTTACGAGATCGCTGCCACTTGTGGCATTAATTCTGCACCTGCCTGCCGGATCATAAATATCCCTGACAACTACCGATAAAAGCATCTTGTCTTACAACGAATTAATGTGTGGTGTCCCTCTATCCGAAGAGAGAGTAAGCGCAGCGTGTGCGATCCTAGGTACGAGACCCTTCCAGGAAGGGCCTCCCTTCTCTTGCTCGGCCTAACTCTGGGTAAGGTGGGCCTCCGGGTGGTCGGGAACGCATTCCGCAGCCTCCCCGGGGAACGCCTTCCAACAGCACTCACCAACACTTCCCTCTACCCCAGTGTACCTCACTCAACTCTACCCTACCCCAATCTTCCCCATTGTACCCCGCTCCAATGTACCCCACTCCACCCCAATCTAACCCAAGTCATCCAAATCGACCCCACTCCAGTCTACCCCAGTCTACCCCAGTTTACCCCAGTTTCTTCCACTCTATCCTAGTCCACTCCAATCTACCCCACTCTACTCCAATCTACCCCACTCCTCTCCATTCTACTCTACCCCACTCCACTCCATTTCAATCTACCCCAAATTGACCCCACGCCACTCCAATTTACCTCACTCTACCCAATTCTACTCCAATCTACCTCAATCTACCCCACTCCAATCTACCTTGCTCCAATCTATCCCACTCCACTCCAATTTACCCTTCTCTACTCTACCCCAATCTAATCTGTCCCATTTATTTTACCCCACTCAATCCAACCTACCCCACTACAATCTACATCAATCTACCAAACTCCAAGCTACCTCCCTCTACCTCCCTCTACCCCTCCAATCTTTCCCAATATACCCCCTCTACCCCACTCTAATACACTCTACCCCACTCCACTTTACCCCAAACTTCACCACTACACTCTACTCCAGCCTACCCCACTACATTTTACCCCAATATACCCCAATCAAATCTACCCCATTCCCAGTTGTAGCTGGTGGCATTTGAAAGTGGTAGGGCACAAAGGTGTGAGATGAGTGACCTATGGTGAACAAGCGTAGCGTGCAAGCCCGGCCATCATAAGGAGGGTTCTCCACCACCCGAGAAAAGTTTGCAAAAGAGTGGTCAAATGGTGCATTTTCAAGCAAATTTGAGAAAGCAAGAAGGTTAATAAGGCAATTGTGAAAGTGTAGTTATGACATCAATAAAGAGATTTCGTATGATAATGATGAGGGACCATTTTACATCTCTAATGTACCGTGAATACTGTGAAAAACGAAACACAAATTATTGCTTTCTATAGATAGTGCATCTATAAGATAAAAAATGCGATGTGTGAGAACACATCGCATTGTTTAATTCATAGACGTACTATCTATAGAAAGCAATACACATTGTTTCGTTTTTCACTGTGACTAAAGAAGGCTTTTAAAAAATATTTTAGCCAGGACTCAGAATGCAAGCCTGGCCTATTGACTTTGTCAATGCTTCATGTGTCCTCAGGACTTTGTTTACGTCTCTGTGAACATGAGGTGTTGAGAGAAATTATTAACCTTATCTCCGCCACATTCTGGGGTTCAAAGAGACTGTAGATGCAGGGAGAGACAGGGGAAGACTGGATAGTCCAGAGTATACAGCACAGAGAAAGACATGTTGGTAGTGCAGGGACAAATAGTGGACAGAAGTGGAAGACAGGAAGAAAGGTGAGCTAGGCAGAGGAAGGTGGTCAAAGACAATGAGAGAAAGAGTGCAATTTATTGGCAAATATAAAGAAGGGGAGAAAGAGAAACACAAGAATAGACTGGGGAAAGATAGTGAAAGAGTGTGCATCACAGTGAGATAGGGAGAGGAAGAAGAGGAAAAGGGAAAAAGAGAAATAAATGGAAAGAATTGGGGAACAGCCGCGGCCCGTGCAGGTAAAGGTGGTGGGGCAGTGGGGATTTCAACAGACGACAACGAGGGAATATTAATTATTTATTTAATTTTCCCCTCGAGTGAGTATGATATAAAGTTATAATGCCAATGTGGCAGGATGGCCAGTCTGGCCCAACCAACATGTCATTCAGCAGCCAATTATAACATATATTCTACAAAACATGCATCTGGAGTCTACGTGTACTGTGCAGAGCATGCACAAGCTGCTTTCTGCATCATCTTCTCATCCTACAAGAATAGCTGGTTTAATGATTATGTGGCACTGTGAGCCCAAACCAATGGCAAAATGCACACCACATAAATGCAAAAAACATAACATCATTGCATAATATACATAAAGGGGGCGACTTCCATTCCGAATAAGCAACAGAGTGACCCATACCTTCTCATTATGGCATTATTTCATGCAACTACTTGGTACCTTAATCGCAAGTGCCAAGAAGCTAATGTTTAAAGCTTTGGAAACACTTGTAAACCCGCAGATAAGTTAGGTAATACTTCTAGAGATTATTCAGCTAGGAGTGAGTGCAATAGAAATCTAATAAAATATCATGAAATGAACATATGAAATGATATTACATAACAAAATATAATGACCATAATGCAAAATACCATCATGTAAATCAAAATAATATAAAATGAAATGTACCATAAAAAAACATATTTTAAACAATTTAACCTGAAATTACTAAACAATTACTAGGCTGAAGTCATCATGAACATCATATTCCTGAGCAAACGTTTATTTTACAGATGATTGTAAAGTAGAACTTGAATCCAAGTGCTTTAACTTTTTTGTTCCCTGGAGTTTTATATAGAGCAAACTTGACCCAAAGGCGCTTTACAAGAGAACCATGTGCGTTACACAAGGACACAATCATTTTTGTTAGGCACCGGCAGATTACGTGATTTGCCCAGAATCACAGGATGTTGAGCGTCATTGCCGACGGGGAGATTACGTGATTTGCCCTGTGAGATTACGTGATTTGCCCAGAATCACAGGATGTTGAGCATCATTGCCGACGGGGAGATTACGTGATTTGCCCAGAATCACAGGATGTTGAGCGTCATTGCCGACGGGGAGATTACGTGATTTGCCCAGAATCACAGGATGTTGAGCGTCATTGCCGACGGGGAGATTACGTGATTTGCCCAGAATCACAGGATGTTGAGCGTCATTGCCGAGACTCGAACCTGATTCCCAGATTTGAGGTCGACCGCCTTAGCTGTTAGACCACATCCTCGTCCCATAATGGAGACAAGGAGCCCGTGTACATCGTTTAGTTAACTTTAGGCAATGTTCTGTGTCACATCTGCAGTAAATTTCCCACAATTCATTGCATTCCATTGCAAGACTCCAATGTTTGCTGTGAGTGGGAGGCGGCAAATTCTTCAGATTGTTTCACATTAAACATGCACAGTGCCCTTATCTAAAAAATTTATACATTTCTATTGAAACAAAACCTTCAGTGCAAAGGCAGGGCATCACCTTATTTATATTGTCAACGCCATCGTAAAATAAGATAAAATAAAGCAAAATAAAAAACTGTTGTGTGATAACTTTTTTAAACATGTAAATTTACCAACAGGTTTGCACTCTTACCTAGGAAGTCTGCTGTGCTTTGCAAGCTGCCTGCGCATGTCTGTTCCTACTGGCCTGGGCAGAGCAACCAGCAGCAGACTGCCCTGGCTATAAGAACACCCAGCAGCAGCAGGCCCAGTCTCCCCCAAATACCCACACAGGCTGAGAAGTAGTCACGGGGGCGCATCGATTCTTGACGCGCCGCGTGCCCAAACGTCGTCAAGTTCTGGAGGAAACTTCTCCGGGCCTTGCATGGAGGAAGTTGTGAGTTTAATGAGCACACAGCTCAGCCTTCCAGTCCCAACCTCCTCCTGAGCTAATCTAAACGCTGCTCCCACGCCAAATGAACCGCATGAGAGCAGCACGAGGATTGGCTTGGCCAGTAGCTGGCAGCGCTTCTCAGGAGACTTGGGGGCTATGCCTTGAAAACAATGGGCTTCTAACATTGGGAAGCCTGGCGAGGGTTCAAATGCGCATGTCGGGCTGGGCACATCAAGGCACCTGTCTTACCCGACATGCGCACTTCACCCTGAGCCCCAGCTGAACCAGAACCATCTGTGGCATGTCAATCATCATACGCTTCACCCCCTCCCTCACTCGCAAAGGCAAAAAGCGAATTCCTTGAACTCTGCGGGCCATGTCGCCAATGCACAGCTGAAATGGATTCTGAAGCTTTTATGGGCCTTCTGGGGGCAATAAAACAACAGGGGAGCAATGCCCTGCCCCCCAATAAGGAAGCCGCTCCTGCCCACTCCAATCTTCCCCACTTCACCTCCACCCCACCCCACCCCATTCAACTCTACCCCAATTCACCTCACTCCACTCCACTCCATCCCATTCCATCCCGCCCCTCTCCAGCTCACTCCACACCACTAACTTTTAGCCATGCTGAACAGCAGCCACACTGGTGTACAACTTTCTTAAAACACATTGCCAAAGCCAATAGCTCTTGCATAAAAAAAGACCTATTGGCTTTGCCAGTGCTTGTTTACTACACTTTCACATCGCGTGAAACTCCAGCGAGTTGGTTGATGTCATAAGAAGTTATCCCTGTGACTTCCTATTGAGGCCACTGGACTTCTGTTCATATTGTTGTGAGTGAGTCCGCCCACAGATGGTAGTTGGTAATGGGCAGGACCAGAGAGCTTTGATTCCGCGAGGCTGCTCATCTTTGCACGACTGATAAGGGCTCAGACTTTGGTCTCTTCACAATATATTCCTTCCTGAGTTGGTTAGCGCACAAATCCCCCAGACCCATGCGCAGCAGAAGTTCCAGCTTTAGAGAGGAAGAAGGCGTTAACAATACAGGACCATGTGACATCTACCTGTGGCATGTGCTTCGGGACAACGCACCTTCTTAGGAGGACTTTCCAGTGGCTTCTCCTGACCTCTTGCAAGACTCGGGTCCAGGCCCTGATAATCAGCCGTCTGGACTATGGAAACACGCTCGTGGGAGCATCGAATGCATCTCTTCATTCCAAGATGCAGGTGGCACAAAATACGGCTGCCCGACTGGTTAATAAACAGCCAGCGGGCACCTCTTCAGCCCCCCTGCTCAAGCCTGGCATTGGCTTCCCATAGCAAGTTTCAAACTCCTTTGCCTGACGTAGAAAGCGCCGTCAGGTAAGGGACCTCAATACCTACAGGACAACTTGGGGCATATTATCAAGGAAACTCTATAAATATCGCATTTCCCGCTTTGCGCGATTCTGTTTAACGCCGTGTATCGCAGGATTTAATCGCAGAGATATCGCATTATTATCAACGCAAATTTCCACAGCGATTAAATCCTGTGATAGTGGCGTGAAACAGAATCGCGCAAAGCAGAAACTGCGATATTTATCGCGTTTCCTTGATGATATGCTCGTTGCCTCAGCTGTACAATCCACCTGCCATGATAAGTATGGCTAAGTCAGTTTCAAAGCAGGCGTTGCAAACCCGCGATAACCGCCGTTAGCGCAGTTTATTTCATCGCATCGCGGGTTTACACGAGGCTTGCTAATATTGGGGCATATCAACAACAACCGGCGATAATTATCGCTCAGCGCTCTTAGCGTGAGGATAATTATCGCCGGCTAGCGTGAATTTTTATCGCTGAGATAGCGTGCTATTAGCAACGCTTATCTCAATAGCGATAAAAATCTACACGCTAACAGGCTAACGTGAGATTATCGCTGGGAACCCAGCGATAATCACACGTTACCTTGTTGATAGGGACAGGCAAACTTAGCCATGATATCCTCCTTCCATAGGATATCATGGCTAAGTCTGAAAATTAGCAGATGTAAAAAAGCAGCGTTAACCGCGGTTAGCGCTGCTTTTTTTGTCTCTAACAGGGTTAGCGACATTCTTGATAATAGGAGAAATGTCGCTTAGCGACATTTCTCCTATTATTTTACTCTGGAACGCCCCCTTTGCATCTCATTAGAGATGCAAGGGGAAGCGTAGAGTAAAAGGGTGCTAACATGCAAATTTGCGTGTTAGCACCCTGTTGTTGATAGGGTGCTAGTTTTATCTCTGCTTTTTTGGCTTTTAAAGCCAAAAAAGCAGAGATAAAGCCCTTGTTGATATGCCCCATTGCACTGCCGTGTCAGCGCGGATTTCCATTGAGAAATGGAAAGGAACGCCTACTTTGCATGTCATTAGCGATATTCATCGCTGACACAAAGCGGAGTTAAAAGGGCTGCTCACTCGAGGAAACACGCGTTAGCGTGTCCTTGATAATCGTGCGTTACAAAGAATCGCCACTTTTCGGCCGAAAAGGGCCGCTAAAGCGGCGGTATTCGGCTTGATAATATGCCCCTTCGTTCCTTACCTCCCGGACAGAAACCTTAGATCCAGCAAGTTATCTAAGTACTCCCGGAGTCAGGAAGGGCTCTGAGCAGAGTGCAGCCTCCGTCCAGGTGGGGTGAACCCAGGCTGTGCTGCTGGACTGCTGATCTGAAGCCAGCTTCCTGTAGGGGCAGTGCTTTAAATGGGCCGGTACTCACCGGTACTGAGTACCGGCACTTCTTAAATTTATCACTGTGAGTACCGGCACTTCTCTGCTGCCTTGGAGAGTACCGGTACTCATGACAAGGTAGGTTTAGTGGCTGTGAGTGCTGGTGAGCAGGAGTGGAACTTGTCTCTGGCAGCAAAGGCGCCGCTTCTGTCTCCCGTCTCCGATCTGAGCCCCAGCTGAGCTATTCAGCAGGGCGCAGATGAATAATGTTCGGTGCTCACCATCGCGCTGTGCTTGACAAAGCAGGGTAGCGATTCATTTTACCTGCTAGTGTGCACGTGTGATTTTCAAAGCACAGCACTTGAGGTAGGGTAAAGTCCGTGCAGGGTAATACTTTAAGCATAAACATTTGATCAGGGGCAAGGGCGGATTCTCACACTTCGAGTTCTTTCTCTGGATCAGAGTGTTCATGCCCAGACAATGCGATCGAAGAGGCCCCTGGAGCGCTAATCTATCTGTTTTCTGCAGTGAGGCACCTACCTTCCTAACGCCACATGCCTGAATTACCGGGTCTGTGCATAGAAGGCTTTCTTATGCCAAAGAAGCTGAAAACTAGCGCCGCCAACCCTGTGTTTTCCACACATTCCTAACACTTTCCTTTAGATGCGCCTGGCTCCCTTCTTGCTCTGTCACACTGTTGTGGAGGAGCCATGTCCGGTCAGCGCCCAGGCTGTGGCAGGATGTTGCATTTCCTGCCTGCCAGCCGGGGCCCAGGGCACCCAGGAATTCCCCTGCTACATGAAGTTAAAGGAGGAAGCTGCTGTTCCAGAATCGATCACCTGCTCACCTCCTCCTGACCTGGACTGTGCTATTGCTGTGCCCAGCAGAGCCCAAGTTCTGCCGCAGACTCACCACGCCAGCGCCACCCTTTGTCTAAATTAGCAGTTTTGCTGATTTTTTAGTAGTGCCAAGTGTTTAACATCCCTGCTTGACAGTGACACTAGGAAGCAGCACCCTTTATTTTCTCAGCATAGTTAGAGTTGCTAAGTCAGAGATGTCATGTGATTATTGTTCCAGCTGGAGAGAGGTCAGAGTTTTCTCCACTGGCAGTTTTCACTCTGACCATTAAGTAGTGTAGAGAGTTAATTTGCCTCCTTCAAAAAAGCATATTGTATTGTACTGTATTGTATGTGGATAGCTCAGTGGGTTGCTGCTTTTGTCACAGAGAGCCCTTCGTTACATGTGGTTCAGCCGCACCTGAAGCTGAGGTTGGGGTGGAGGGCGCTGATTTTTTTTAGAAATTGAATAATAGCTTCAAAAGAACCTACTGCAGAGTTTGACTTCCTTGTTGCTCAAATGAGTGTGATTTCTGATATTTGTCTATTTCCATTTACTTCATTCCAGGATTATGCTCGCAAGAAGGTGCCACTCTAAGTGTTACACATCTAGTTGTTGCCTGACTCTCGTAAATCCACTGAATCTATGAAAATGTCACACATAAGCAATCTGAAACATTAGCAGCTATACTCAAATGAGTGTCATTTCTGATATTTATATGATTCCCTCGTCTTCATTGCTTAATTTTGCTAGTGAGAAAGTGTCACTCATAGTCGTTAAAATGTCACTCATAATTACAATGCAAATATGAAAATGTCACACATGGCAATCTGAAACCTTGGCAGCTATGGGGTCCATTCGGGCCCTGTGATGTCAACCACATTCACACTATCCGCTGCATTTGCACAAACACAGCAATCAAGGCAGTCCCCTGGCAGTGGCAATTAAAAAAGCCATGGTGAAGAGTATAACATGGCTTTTAACATACCGGAGTCTTTTGTGTGTCTGCTTATGTTTGTGTATTTGCCTACATTTGTATGCCTGTTTTTTGTAAGAAAAATGGGTGGCACTTTGTGTGTACATGTCTGCTCGGTGACAAAGGTTAATACATAACGTAGTAGAGAGGGTTAGTGGGTGAGTGAGTAAGCAAGGGTGGATGTATGAATGGATGGATGAGTGGATGGATGGATGAGTGAGTGAATGGATGGATGGGTGAAAGAGGGTGGATGATTGGATAAAAGGGCGGATATGGGTGGATAAGTGAAAGATTGGATGGATGAATGAAAGGGAGGGGTGATGGATGAAAAGGTGGATGATGGATGAGTGAAAGGAGGGATTGAGTGAAAGGGTGGATGGAATGAAAGGGTGGATGGTATAAAGGAGTGAAAGGGTTGATGGATAGATGAGAAAAAGGATTGATGGATGAGCGAAAGTGTGGCTAAAGAGATGTCTGAGTGAAATGATGAATGGATAGGGCTAAAGATGGATGGATAGATTTGGATATGAAGGTTGGACAGACGGAATGGTGAAAAACTGAATGATGGATGAAAAACTGAGTAGACAACAGAATGTAAAGAGTAAATGATGGACATCAGCAGGTAAATGGTAGGATGAAAGGATGAATGGATAGATCGATGGAAGAGACAAGAGATATCTTCTGGGGAGGGTCATAATGATTTGCTTCATTTGCTTGGTGCCATAAGAGCTTTGGTTCGAAGTGGGGGTATTTTCAGTTTCTTCCTACTCACATGCCCAATAAATATATAGTATTGTGCCAAACAACAGCATTTAACAGTATGGCATTAAGAAGGTGCAATTATTGCAAAAAAAGGAAATTTTAACATATCGCATTTCTCTTTCATTTTGTGTAATGAGTGAACCTGCTTTGTTTATATACACACAATTATGTGTTTTGTTGTGTGCTGCAACTATTATAGAAGTTGTTAAGTATCATTTTGTCTTGCCCTTAGCCCCGCCCCTGGCCCCGCCCACTCACTACACCTCTAGCTAATTTTAATGAGTACCTGCACTTATTTTTTCCCATTTAAAGCACTGTGTAGGGGAAGTTTCCCTTTTCATTAGGGTCGGGTGGTTCCAGCATAGAAATGTGTTTCCTGAAGGAGCAGTCCGTCCCCCTCAAACCGTTGGACATTTTTTGCATTTTAAGCCTACAAAACGTTGCCTTCTGGACCTGTGGTCACTCCCTGTCGCCTCCACAGTATGAGCCTGTAGACTTCAGCATCTAGAGAGCTGTTGGCAACTCGACCAGAGCGGGCTGAGACTCTTGCAAATGACACAGCCACGTGAGCCGAGCATTGAAGGTGGGTGTGTAGCGCCTTCTGCTGCGGCAGGTTGCTGAGGAATGCCTGGCGCTCGAGGCCTCCGCAGGGTAAACACTTTTATCTCAGCGCTGAACTTTGGCCCGAGTCCTCGCTCAGCTATCCTAGGGCTATTTGCAATGGCACCTTCGCCACCAAGTGTTTTTGTGCTGGTAACAGATGTGTTTTATTGCCCGACAGAACTGTTCCGATTTCATTGGCCTCCGAAGGATGAAAGGCGAATGGGCCCTCCGGGTTTGAAGCTGAGCGCTCATGAGATTCGGAAACAAGTCGTGCACCATTGACAGTGCATGAAAGGCCTCTCTATCAATGCAGCTGTGCTTCAGACGTCTGTGCCATTCCTGCAAGTGCTGCGGCCACCAGCTGTACTCGCTGCTGCTGTAATTCAGGCGTGACCAAACAAGCTTTCACTGCTGACCGAGGGGTTTTGCTGAGAATTTCTACTACAGAAACTTTGTGCTACAAGAATATTGCAGCGAAAAAATGAAAAAACACATTTGAGTGGAACAGTGGGGTCTATCTATAAGATAGTCATGCAGCGCAGCGCAGCGCAGCAAGTCACCTTGCTGCGCTGCATTACTGGGAAAGGGCAGGAATGCGCTGTATTTAAGGCACTACAGCGCATTCATGCCTTTTCCTCTGCTCTCGCACTCTTTTGGCAGCCGAACGCCAGCACAGGCACCCTTCCACCATGGTGCACGGGCGCCTGAATCTCATGCATGATTCGTTTTGTGCAGGAAGCGGAACAATCCTGAGAGGCATAAAGTAACAATGAGAAATAAAGATGTTTTTGCTCGTTATACCTCTCTAGGGAAGGCGTATCTTTTTTGCGGTATTCCCAGGTTTACCAGTTCTGGTAACTCTGGGAATGCTTCAAAAACCATGAGAGTTGCATTGGAACACCCACCACAACGCCCACGGAATGCCTTCCCTGGGCAGAGTGAGGCAACGCATCGATGTGCACTGTGTCGATCTACTCCAGATTTATGGAGTCACTGAGGGGCACCCAAGCGGCCTTGCGTGGCTTCATAAATCTGACTCAAGGTTTGAGCCGCTGCTGCAGGTTGATCCTGAACACGGTTTATCGAAGCCTCACCTGCTTCCCATGAGTCATGACAATATATTCATAAGGCCAGGTTTACTAATCTTCACTCCACTGCTATATACCTTGAAGATGATTTATCTTCAAGGTATACAAGTGCGGTAAACCAATACTTACCCATTTATATACTTACTTTGTTGATATTTTGGTGGTCGATATTTTTGCTGTGATAGTCCTGTAGTGCAATAATTAAATCCCAAACTCAATATACCCTTGTGCCATACCCCTTCTGTTCGTATGGTATAGTCCATTAGATAGTCAGGGACTGATTCACAAAGGGACTCACGGCTCGTAAAATTACGAGTGCGGAGTCTCTGCACTCAGGCAGAGTCTCTGCACTTGGGGCGGAGTCTCTGCACTCAGGGTGGAGTCTCTGCACTCAGGGTGGAGTCTCTGCACTCGGGGTGGAGTCTCTGCACTCGGGACGGAGTCTCTGTACTCAGGATGGAGTCTCTCCACTCGGGACGGAGTCTCTGCACTTGGGGCTGAGTCTCTGCACTGAGGACGGAGTCTCTGCACTTGGGGCAGAGTCTCTGCACTCTGGAGGGAGTCTCTGCACTCGGGGTGGAGTCTCTGCACTTGGGGCTGAGTCTCTGCACTCGGGCGGAGTCTCTGCACTCGGGACGGAGTCTTTGCACTCGGGACGGAGTCTTTGCACTCAGGGCTGAGTCTCTGCACTCGGGACGGAGTCTCTGCACTTGGGGCGGAGTCTCTACACTTGGAACTGAATCTCTCAACTCGGGGAGGAGTCTCTGCACTCGGAACGGAGTCTCTGCACTCGGGGCTGAGTCTCTGCACTCGGGTGGAGTCTCTGCACTTGGGACGGAGTCTCTGCACTCGGGACGGAGTTACTGCACTTGGGGCTGAGTCTCTGCACTCGGGCGGAGTCTCTGCACTCAGGACGGAGTCTTTGCACTCAGGGCTGAGTCTCTGCACTTGGGGCAGAGTCGCTCCACTCAGGGCGGAGTCTCTGCACTAGGGGCGTAGTCTTGGCACTAGGGGCAGAGTCTCTGCACTCGGGTGGAGTCTCTGCACTCGGGACGGAGTCTCTGCACTTGGGGCTGAGTCTCTGCACTCGGGCGGAGTCTCTGCACTCGGGACGGAGTCTTTGCACTCAGGGCTGAGTCTCTGCACTTGGGGCAGAGTCGCTCCACTCAGGGCGGAGTCTCTGCACTAGGGGCGTAGTCTTGGCACTAGGGGCAGAGTCTCTGCACTCGGGTGGAGTCTCTGCACTCGGGACGGAGTCTCTGCACTTGGGGCTGAGTCTCTGCACTCGGGCGGAGTCTCTGCACTCGGGACGGAGTCTTTGCACTCAGGGCTGAGTCTCTGCACTTGGGGCAGAGTCGCTCCACTCAGGGCGGAGTCTCTGCACTAGGGGCGTAGTCTTGGCACTAGGGGCAGAGTCTCTGCACTCGGGTGGAGTCTCTGCACTCGGGACGGAGTCTCTGCACTTGGGGCTGAGTCTCTGCACTCGGGCGGAGTCTCTGCACTCGGGACGGAGTCTTTGCACTCAGGGCTGAGTCTCTGCACTTGGGGCAGAGTCGCTCCACTCAGGGCGGAGTCTCTGCACTAGGGGCGTAGTCTTGGCACTAGGGGCAGAGTCTCTGCACTCGGGTGGAGTCTCTGCACTCGGGACGGAGTCTCTGCACTTGGGGCTGAGTCTCTGCACTCGGGCGGAGTCTCTGCACTCGGGACGGAGTCTTTGCACTCAGGGCTGAGTCTCTGCACTTGGGGCAGAGTCGCTCCACTCAGGGCGGAGTCTCTGCACTAGGGGCAGAGTCTTTGCACTAGGGGCAGAGTCTCTGCACTCGGGTGGAGTCTCTGCACTCGGGACGGAGTCTCTGCACTTGGGGCTGAGTCTCTGCACTCGGGCGGAGTCTCTGCACTCGGGACGGAGTCTTTGCACTCAGGGCTGAGTCTCTGCACTTGGGGCAGAGTCGCTCCACTCAGGGCAGAGTCTCTGCACTAGGGGCGTTGTCTTTGCACTAGGGGCAGAGTCTCTGCACTCGGGTGGAGTCTCTGCACTCGGGACGGAGTCTCTGCACTTGGGGCTGAGTCTCTGCACTCGGGCGGAGTCTCTGCACTCGGGACGGAGTCTTTGCACTCAGGGCTGAGTCTTTGCACTTGGGGCAGAGTCGCTCCACTCAGGGCGGAGTCTCTGCACTCGGGTGGAGTCTCTGCACTCGGGACGGAGTCTCTGCACTTGGGGCTGAGTCTCTGCACTCGGGCGGAGTCTCTGCACTCGGGACGGAGTCTTTGCACTCAGGGCTGAGTCTCTGCACTTGGGGCAGAGTCGCTCCACTCAGGGCAGAGTCTCTGCACTAGGGGCGTTGTCTTTGCACTAGGGGCAGAGTCTCTGCACTCGGGTGGAGTCTCTGCACTCGGGACGGAGTCTCTGCACTTGGGGCTGAGTCTCTGCACTCGGGCGGAGTCTCTGCACTCGGGACGGAGTCTTTGCACTCAGGGCTGAGTCTTTGCACTTGGGGCAGAGTCGCTCCACTCAGGGCGGAGTCTCTGCACTAGGGGCAGAGTCTTTGCACTAGGGGCAGAGTCTCTGCACTCGGGTGGAGTCTCTCCACTCGGGACGGAGTCTCTGCACTTGGGGCAGAGTCTCTGCACTCGGGGTGGAGTCTCTGCACTTGGGGCTGAGTCTCTGCACTCGGGTGGAGTCTCTGCACTCGGGACGGAGTCTCTGCACTTGGGGCTGAGTCTCTGCACTCGGGCGGAGTCTCTGCACTCGGGACGGAGTCTTTGCACTCAGGGCTGAGTCTCTGCACTTGGGGCAGAGTCGCTCCACTCAGGGCGGAGTCTCTGCACTAGGGGCAGAGTCTCTGTACTCCAGCAGAGTCTCTGCACTCAGGACGGAATCGCCACACTGTGCACAGCAGTGCTAAGATTCTGCCTCGAGTTCGGAGGCCACTCACTCGTAATTTTACGAGTCGTAAGTCCCTTTGTGAATCAGGCCCTCAGTTTCTTTCATATCCCCAGAATGCGTCCTCAGCCATCACGCACATCAGTCCTACAACGTGATTGCAAGAAACTGAAGAAATTGAGGAGGGTTATCCAGGCCTTTGCTGAGGTTTTGAGTCAAGATGGGTGGACCATAATCGTTTGTAAATGTACACTACACGCATGCCCGTTTATCCAACTTACATTTTTCCAATAGAAGAATAATTTATTTTTTGCATCTATGATTTCAGCTCTCTGACTGCATTTTGTGCGGTCCCACTCTTGAGGACTTGTTTAAGATGCCTCTCGACTGATTAGGTACAACTCCATTTCCATCTCTTTGAGGTGCACAACTACTCAACTACTTTATATCTCTAATAATGTTGAAGTAACTCCAACAGCCCTTGATCTAGAGACTGACTACATGCTTCTGGACCTACAGTCCTGTCATGAAACAGCTAATCCTGATGATGACCCCATCACAACCTCAAGGGGGCCAAAAGATTGTCAACATTATTTTTTGTTTCAACCAATATAAAATAGTACATTGTTCAAATTGATAAGTATGTGACACACACATGGTGGGCCTTGTGGCTTTGGATCATGACGGTCTGGGCTTTCCTGGGCTCACACCCTCCAAACTATGGTCTAAGGCCTTGGAGAGGGGTGGGGGGCTCCCCTGGGGCTCACTGCATGGGTCCATGTCAGGGGCATTGCCATCAGCAGTGCAGCAGGAGCAAGTGATGCTGGCCAGCAGTTGAATCCATAGGGGACGTAAAACAAACAGGCCAGCAGGGAACCCTGGGGCAGCCAGCCCAGCGGCACGTCCCAGCACGGAGACAGGGAACAACCCCTGTGGAGCGCTGCCAAGGGTCAGCGTTTCTAACACAGAAACTGGGAGGGAGGACTTATGACATTGATATAAAGACTGGCCAACCTATGAGATAGTGGCAGATAAGGAGAAAAGAGCCAAACGAGAAAATAATATGCCCAAGATCAAACAATTTGGTCACATAGAAGAACCAGGACTGCAACACAGGACAGCTTGTTTCAAGGCCCAACTTTCCCTCTATCCACAATCTGTACCTGTTAAAGAACTTATTGGCTTGATTTAGCATAGGGTGTAATGGGATGAAACCCCAAAATGAATTCAGTGAGTTTTGGTACCTCCTGTTTAATCAATTTCTTGGTGAAACCACAAGCGTGCTGGGGTGTTGCGAAGGATAGTGGTAAGCTGGCTGCTATACTGGGGTGGGAGCCCTTGGGATATGGGGTGGAGGGTGAAGGTGGAGTCTGTGTTTCACTTTTCACAGTTAGTTAGGGTCTAGGGATTTGGTTCTTATCGTCAAGGCATACCAGTCATGACTCCGGCCTTGGAATGCTGTGCCATGGGTGTGACCCCCTGGAGATGGCCTTCCTTCCCATGGGCCTCATAGACATAGTCAAGAACTGCAAAGCTCAAGGGAGAGCCACACCTTGGCCTTACAGCACTGGACAATGAGTGCGAGGCCCAGAGGAAGGCCCTTCCTACCTTGGCCCCCACAGTCTTGGTCAGGCACTGTGATCCCCAGGGAAGGGGGCCCCAGGTTTGCCTTTGATTACTTCTGTTGTTCAAAGAATATTTTATACAATAACTTTCCTGTCTACAAAATGATGCAGATGCCCCCCAATTCCCAGTACACCTGTGCACAAAATGCAGCCCATAGTTTGTTGCACCCTGATTTTCAGACTGCACATAACCATCTCCGTCCACCAAAGATCTGCTTTGTTGGTATGAAGAATTAACTGATCATTTGTGCAATGCTAAAAGGCAATCTGAATGCTTGTACTAGACATGAATGATTGACAATGTGCAGTACATAACTTACTGTGTAAGGCTTCTGACCTGGGTTAAACTGATGGCGCATATTGAACAGTGAAATATCAAGTCTTTCAGATTCCCGCTTTATTGATCTACTTAGCTTACTTAGTCTTCAGGGTTCACTGATAGAATATCGACACCCGAAATATCCCCATACACAAATATCGATTCATAAATATCATTAAAAAAAAAATCGATTTACAAAATATCGTTTTTTTTATATATGTAAAAATAATGTTAAATATATTAAATAATAAAATGTGCTTTCAAAAAATTATTTTGATTTAACATGCATTTTAACAAATATAAGAAATAAATGTAATTTAAAAAAAAAATAAACATACATATGTAAAATGTGCTATATATTTACTTTAAAACAAATAATAAACTATTAATTTTAATTTATTTTAAAATGTTATAAATATACAAAAAATAACATGATATTATATATTAAAACATTAAAATATTTATCGGTCTTTAAACTTCAATTTTGCACTCCATTGAGTGCAACAGTAGGGAAAGTGTTGGATAGCGGCGGGGTAAAAATAACGATTCCCATTCCCGTGAGTGCAACAGTAGTGAAAGTGTAGGATAGCGGAGGGGTAAAAATTAAAAATTCCCACTCCAGTGAATGCAACAGTAGGGAAAGTGTTGGATAGCGGAAAAGTAAAAATTACTATTCCCACTCAAGTGAGTGCAACAGTAGGGAAAGTGTTGGATAGCGGAGTAAAAATTACTATTCCCACACCAGTGAGTGCAACAGTAGGGAAAGTGTTGGATAGCGGAGGGGTCAAAATTACTATTGCCACTCCAGTGAGTGCAACAGTAGGTAAAGTGTTGGATAGCAGAGGGCTAAAAATTAATATTTCCATTGGAGTCAGTTCAAAATTAAAAACAAACAACATGTCAAATACAACACAAAAGATTTTAAAAAACAAAAATATAAAACATAAAAATATAAAAAATTTACAAAAGATAAAAAAATTATAATGTTAGAACGATCTAACAAATAGCTAGGAAGATTTGTTTTTAAATTAAAAAATTAATTAAAAACAAATAACTACTTTTAGTACAAATTATTTATAATCAAAAACATTAATTATTACATAAATGTTTATTGCCTACCCTAAACAACACACAATTCACAACACACATCTAAATTTAAAAACAATTATACCTCCATAGTTAACATAATTAACTATCAATTAAAGAAATATAATTAATTAAAAAACAAATTAAAACTGCTAAAAAATTAATTTACTCCCTAAAGGTTACTCCTATAAAACCAGAACCGACACACAAAATAAAAATAAACAATTACCATAAATATTTATGAATTGATGAATTAATGATAATGATCAACAATTGACATATTTAAAGCTTAATTAATTAATTAGCATTCATTAACAAATACATATTAATTAATTATAAGTAAATTACGTTCCACCCTATTCCCCTATAAAACCCACCACACACTCCTAAAAAATTAACACAATTAATAATAATAATTAACACGCAATTAATAAATAATTAACAATAAATTAATTCCCACAGTTAACACTATAAAATATAAATTAAATAAGTATTAATAAATACAAATATTAATACATTTATTATAATTAAATTACTTCCCACCCTATTCCCCTATAATCCACAACCCGCTCCTAAAGAATGACACAATTAACATAATTACCAATTAATTAATTATTAATAATTAACAACCAATTAATAAATAATTAATAATAAATTAATTCCCTCAATTAACACTGAAAAATGTTAATTAAATAAATATTAATAAATAAAAAGTATAAATACATTTTATTATAATTACATTACTTCCCCCCCATTCCTCTATAAACCCACAACCCACTACAGAAATAAAAAATGCAAAATTTGATTAAAATAAAATTTATAACTGCTAAAAATGTAACACATATCAAAAAACAAAAGCAATGCTTATACAAACAAATAGTTCACTTACTTTTCAAATACATATTAAAATACATAACACTAATTAAAACATCGATATTTTAAACAACTATATTTTTGCAGACGACATTAATAACTTCGATAATTTCAAAAACGATATTTCTTACCTCCAAGTCAATATTCTTGACCACGATATTCTTGCTGTTGATAATTCTGCATCACAATATTTCCGATTCAATATTTGTGTATGTCGACATTTAAAACTCGATATTCTGTCTGTGCACCGGTCTTCAGTTCTACCTTCATTTCTCACTTTCAATATTCCCAGGTCTGGATATGAAACAGATATATATTGTGCTGTATTTGTTTGTACACTGCACTTACTCGAACCTTCTTGGTGTTAAAGGGGGTAATAACTAGCTTAAAAAAAGAAAAATAGACGTTAGTGGTCAAAAGGCTAGATTTGGATGGCTTCCCTTAATCTAATTAAAATAGATTCTGAGTGAGTAGCAGCTGGGAGAGAGTTCCACAGTTTGGCAGCAACAATCGAAGTAATCTGAAACTCATACGTAACCGTTATAGTTCCTGGCATAGTTAGTAAGAACTGATTGGTATAACAAAAGGTTGTATCTGGCTGATAAAGTAAATATTTGGGTGGTGGTGATGCAAGATGTTATGAATGATCCTACAGGCTTTGCAGGCAACTCTAGGTCAAATGGGTAGGCAGTGCTTGTTTCTCAGGAATTGTGATGTCCTGTCATGTTTTGAGATTCTAAATATAAGAGAAGACATGGCATTTAGCATGAGTTGAAGTCGGTAGAGGATCTTTTCATGTGTGGCCATAGAAATGGCCTTAGTGTAATCCTCCCTACCTTGAATCAAGACGTTAGCTACTGTTGTCAAGGAGAGGTAAACGATTATTTAAGTGCTTGAGTTTGCCCAGAGCAAATACAGAATATTTTTTTCTGCTGTGTTTCAAGTGATAGATTAGTGTCGAGGTGGATGCTCAGATTGCATAAGATCTTAGTTAAGGATGAGGAGGTTGGCAAAATTCAGGCCCGCAGGCCAGGAAGGAGATGCTTTGAGTGTCAGCAGTGCTTCCATTTTGCTAGGGCTTCTCTTTAGGAGGTTAGAAGACATTCACTAGCATGTTAAGTAAGGAAGTTGGTCAAAGTCTTTCCACCTTGTGCATCTTCACTCTGATTAGACAGGCTCAATATGATTTGAGTGTCATCCTCGTACATATAGAAACTGACTTAAAGGTTTTGTTGGAGAGTGGTTTCAAAAGTAGTGGGGACAAGACTGACCCCTGAAGAACACAACAGTTCAATTGCTTCGGTGTGAAATGAGCAGGTGGTAACTTAATGATCTGCTGACGGTCAGGTAATAATCCATTTGTTGAGCTGGCCACCAACCCCATTTCATCTAAGGTTTTTCAGGATGAATGTTTCATGATATTGAAGGCTGCCGACAGGTTCAAAAGTATCAGTGCCCCAACACCCTTATTATCCACCAGGTGTCACAGGTTTCCAAACCCAATACGATCACCAGATCTGTATTGTGTCCTGGCCAGAATCTGGCCTGAAAGCATCCAAACGATTATTGTCTTTGACCACGATAGTTTTCCAAAGGTTTGCCAAGGAATGTTAGAAAGAAAATTGGCCAAAACGTGTTGATGTTGTGGGTCAAGGGTGGGTTTTATAAAAATGGATTTCATAATGGCATTTTTCCTCTCAATGGGAAAAATACATTGTCCCAAAGAATAGTTAACCAAGTGTCAGAACACGGGCGGTGCACAGTCTAGGGCCCACCCCACGCATCTCCATATTGCGTACCTGCATGTTTCTCCCACTGTGTGCCAAGTCGTGGTGTGGTAAAGTGCGGGTGGCGGGTCCTTCCACCCATTGGTGGTCTCAGTGTTCCTATTTGCGTTAGTATAGGCCACATCCCTTATGAGAGCAATGAGAGCAACGCTAAGGTATGTTGTATTCTATGATGCTGCTCTGCTGATGCCATGATATCACTGTGTCTGGTGCATGCTGAGAATGTTACTGTTCAAAGGTGTAACTCTGTAACTGTTACTGGCTGCTGCTTGGCTTTACTTGGCAGCCTTCAGCTGTGTAGTCTCTCCTTCAATAAATTCAATCTTCAATCAGACCACCTCAGAATTAATTACTACAGATTTCTGATGACGATTTGACTACACCCACAGTGTTAGTCTTTCACTTTCAAGCCTTTCAATTTCCCTGGTCTTCCTTAACTTGGTCTCAAATGGTGTGCCACTTCTCAACTGCTGGATGTCTCATCACCTGCCTTCGTCCTCTCTACTCGTCTGGATGTTCTTTTAAAAGAGCAGTGGTTATCACTCTGACCCTGTGTGGACCTACAGCTCTTCCCATTCACCTAGCCTCCGTGCTTGCCTAAAGACACTATTTATGGTTCCTAGTCCCGCTGTTGTCAACTTACCGGTGGGTCAATTTTTAACCTTTTATTTCTCTCCCTGCTAACTACGGCTGTTTCCGCATGCGCGCCCTGCGCGAGGACATGCACGCGCTTGTACAAGTGCATTCGGGCGTGCACGCTCGCGCTAAAGAACTCTTGTGTTTGTGCACGCTCCCACGTCACGTCCTTCAATCTTTACAGTGCGTTACCAAGGGAATCACCCGCATTGTTTAGTGAGGTCCCATGTCACTTCTATCAGCCCTGCTAGTGCGCTGCCATGATGTCCATGCTCATTGTTTAGCGTGCCTCCTGCTTGACCCTGTTTCTACGGCAACGCTGTGTTTACTCCACGGATCCTTTTCAATACAGCGTCTTCTTCAATATTCTAGCCGCACTCAATCTCAATTTGTTCATCAGCATTTTTCTGCCTTTTACTGCCTGTTATGGATTTCAGTGATTCACACACTTTAGGCTATATTTTGCACATAAGTTGACCAATGTGTGGATCACAGTGATTTGCACAATTTCTACTTACTCTGTTCTGGACTGTTTCTTCTATGTAGATTCCAGTGATTCGCTCACT
The DNA here is from genome assembly GCF_964204655.1 of Triturus cristatus. NCBI lineage: Eukaryota > Metazoa > Chordata > Amphibia > Caudata > Salamandridae > Triturus > Triturus cristatus. The sequence continues at coordinate 56,402,665 of NC_140590.1, read as the reverse complement.
GTTCCTTCATTGCTTTGTTGTGCATTAACTTTTCTACGTGGATCCTAGTGATTCGCACACTGTTCTTTCAATTTGACATTGTAGTTACATTACTTGTACTTCACTGCAATACTATTACATTGAGGTTTTTTTTGTTTTATCTACTATGGGGCCGATTCCGATCCGAGTCGGAAGGGCACCGAACGCGATCCGGCCGGAAAAACTACGAGCCGTACGCGTGTTTTCCGCCTGACTCGTACAGCTGTACGAGCGAGCAAGTACGATGCGAGCTACGTGAAATTCACCGACCGAGTCATTTCCGGGTCCGAACTGCTCCGTACGTCTCGGTTGGAAGCTAACCATGGCGTGCAATGAATGCTATTCATGACCGAGCCAGTACGATGCACGTGTCGGACAGCCTGTGCGAACCGGAGTGTCCGGCTCGCAAAATGTCCGGGTGGTTGCCTTTGGGTGTCCGCATCGGACCCCCTGTCACCTGCAGCCCTACGACTCGGACACAGGGGGAGACCCATGTGTCCCCCCAACAGAGGCATGTACGGTGCGGATGGCACCGACGCGTGCCCACTGTAGGGGGCGCCCTTGTGCGAGACGCACCCATTCAGTCAATGGGAGCCCATGTACGCGTCGTACGACCAGCTCCCATTGACTTCTATGGGAGTCCGACCGAGTCCGACAACATATGTGCGCATCATACTCGCTCGGTCGGACCATAGGGGTCCGGCTCGGTCAGAAAACACTCCGGATCCGACTCGGTCGGAGTGCTTTCTGACCCGGATCAGCACCTATGTGTACCATGTAATCCATTTCTCCACCTCCATCTTTCCTAGATACCCCAGGAGAACCACCTGATAAATGGGCTATCTGGTTCGATGCGTTCCAAACCTACTTAGGTGCCACCGGAGCCTCAAGGTTTTGTGCTGAGAGGAAAAAGTGCCTACTACTCTATTCTTTAGGCTTTGAGGGCAGGTCAATTTTTAAGCACTTACCAGAGTTGGCTTTTGACGACAATGAAGACTTGGATGAATATCAAGCAGCTGTACGCAAACTCAAGATACGCTTCGACAGACCACCCAGTTTAATGGTTCTGAGGCATACATTTTTTAAGAGGAAGCAAACCGATGGTGAAGACGTTGATGCTTACGTTTCTGTTCTTGGGAAATTGGCTTCAGTATGTATTTTTGAACACTTTACTGAACAACTCATCAGAGACCAGTTTGTCTGTCAGTGCAAGGATAAGCATATTAGGCAGAAACTACTTGCCATGGCGAATCCGTCCCTTGATGAGACACTTACGGTTGCAAAAAGCATCGAAATTTCTCAAGTTTCTCTTAAGGAGCTTGATGCAAAACCCATCAAAAATGTAAATGCTGTTGGAGTATGTAACAAAATAAAACATTGATCTGTTAAGAACAGTGGCAACAACGCCATTAGATTTCAATCTGATGTAACCATCCCAAAAATGTTTATCTCCAATTTGGTAGCCCTCCTCACTCCAAGGGTAATAAATGTCCCGCTACAAATGTTATGTGCAACTTTTGTAAAAAGATAGGTCACTATGCTAAAGTCTGCCTCAAGAAGAAATTCCAAAAGAAAAGTGCAGCTTGTATTGTAGAATCAGATGATGACTCAGAGCCTGAAATCATTTCTGTTGTTCTAGATGATATTTCCTCTAGCAATGTTATGGGTGAACCCCTAACTGGTAATCATTCTCTATGTGTTGACCCCATTGTTGAAATACTGGTTGGAGATAAGAAACTCCAACTGTTAGTGGACTCTGGCGCCAGGATTACTATGATAACTCAAAAGTTGTTCACCAAAACATGGGGTGACAGGGAATTATTACCTCCTGCCCGTTCCCCTGTCTCCTATGAGGAACATAAAATTGAACTTTTGGGTTTCATTGAAGATGTCCTGATGTTCAAAGGTAGAAGGATCAGAGGGGAAATTTACGTTGCCGTCATGGGGCTTAACATTCTCGGGTGGTTCCACCAGGGCATGTTTGGTATGATACTCAAGCCAGGCACCAAGGAGCAGGTTATGCTTGTTACCAGTGAATATGAGGGTACTGAATGGAAAATCGAGTTTCTTTCTGTTTTTGGTGATACGCTTGGAAAACTATCAGGGTTCAAACACAAAATTAATGTAAGGGACGGTGCCACCCCAGTCAAGCACAAACTCAGAGGTGTCCCATTTAGCATTAGAGATGACCTTAATAAAGAAATTAAGGGTTTGTGGGAAAAGGGCATCATCGAACCAACAGAATCATCTCTATGGTTGTCACCCCTGGTTGCGGCCCACAAGCAAGATGGGTAGTTGCGCATATGTGTCGACCTCAGGTCTCTCAACAAAGAGATCTGGGTGGACTCTCACCCTTTGCCTAGAATCACTGATCTATTCACCAGTGTTAAGGGTGCTCAGGTGTTCTCCAAGCTAGACCTGACTAGCGAATATCACCAAATCGAATTGCATCCTGACTCCCGTTCTCTCACTGCCTTTGTGTCCTCTCTTGGAACATTTCGATATCGGAGGATGCCTTTTGGGCTTGTTTCCGCTATGTCGGAGTTCCAGAGGGTTATGCAGAACCTGTTGAGAGAGGTTGAAGGGGTGTTTGTCTTTCAAGATGATGTGCTGATCTATGCCAAAGACGACTCGCACGACAACATCCTCAGAAAGGTACTCAACGTTTTCGAAAAGAATGGTGTTGTTCTCAAGACCGAGAAATGCAAATTCCTCTGCAAAGAGATTGACTATCTCGATCATTTGCTATCACACAAAGGTATTACGCCTAGGCAGGGACTTATTGATGCTAATTCTAATGCTTCCGCACCCAAGGACAAGACTGGTGTCAAATCTCTGCTAGGTTTATTCGAATATTACTCAATATTTATTCCTAATTACGCTTCCATTGTTCAGCCCATTAGCAACATGCTTAAAATGGGAGTCAAGTTTGATTGGTCTGAAAAATGTGATCGTGCGTTCAATGTGGTTAAGTCCTCTTTGAAGAACAGTGATGCTCTCACACCATTCAAACCTGAGTTGCTCTGTTGTATAGCTGTGGATGCCAGTCAGGTTGGATTAGGCGCTATTCTCACACAAAGTTGTGGGGACAAGGAAATCACTGTTGCTTTTGCATCTAGGGTGTTGAGGAGTGAGTCAATATTCCGTAATTGAGAAGGAATTGCTTGCTTGTTTGTGGGCCATTGAAAAATATCTCCCCTATGAGTGGGGAAGACGTTTCAAACTTGTCACAGACCACTCTGGTTTCCATACTGGGTTCCGGTCCTAGCAAGTGTTGTACACCCAGGATAACTAGAATGGTTAGCAAGCTTCTTCAATACCAATTTGATGTTTCACATAATCCTGGCGGGAGAAATGGTAGGGCAGATTTTTTTTCCTGCTTCCCTCAGAACAGGGATCGTTGTGAAGGTACTAGTTTTCAAGAATTGGGTGAGGAAGACGCTGAAGATTGTTTTGTGGCTGCCATGGATATTTCTGATCTTGCTGTTAGGTCTGAAGAGGATTGGAGAGCAGCCAGTGGCGTAGCTAGAGCTTGTGGCACCCGGGGCTATCCTTCAGATTGCCGCCCCCCTGGGGGGGTGCTGGAGAAAAAGGATGGCGAGCACCTGAAAGAGGTCAGAGACACACGTAGTATCGCCGCTAATAGTTACCTCGATCATGCAAGTTACATGCACATACATGACACGGTCCAGGGCTAGACAGCCCCTGTCCCCAAAATATTGCCGCCTGGGGCGGACGACCCCACCTAGCTACGCCGCTGAAGGAAAAGCAGAAGGAAACCCAAAACTTACATCAGTTCTACCTACTCTGCTTGTGACATCTCACTCATAAAATCACAGCTTGTGCAGGACCCTTGTCCCCTGTCCCCTATCTACCCCGTCCGTGACCTCAGCAATGTCTGCAGACCGGTCCACCAAACTGGGTTTGACCACGATTCCCCTGGCAGGACCTTCAGGATACTACAGGTGAGTCCAATGCACCTGATCACTAGACTAACTTGAGTTCTGTAGTTGGGGCAGTACCAGCCCTGCAGTGAAAGCCTTCTCACTCCACCCAAGCCCCCCATGAGAGCTCAGTAGACGCCATCCCACGTGCCCCTCCCAGGAGAGAGCAGTGGAGCCATCCACTGCCCCAGCCGCAGAAGAACTACATACCCTGACCCCACCCATCCCAGGAGAGAGCAGTGTAACCATTCTACTCCTCCCTCCCGCCAAACAGAGAGCATTCAACACCAACTCAGGGTCGCCTAAGGTCACTACAGTATAGTAATGTGAGTTTTTAAAGACTGTCAGTGCTCCGAAAGCATTTCAATAAGCTGGAGTGTCAGGCCAGAGAATGCAGTAGAATGTGAAAAATTCAGTTTTTACCAGGCCAGAAGGGGGATCTGTCCGGTGGCCCAGCGTAGAGACAGCCTTGACCCTGCACCTGTCACTACAGACAGCCCCATGCCCGCAAAAAAATGTAAAAATCTATAGAAATATTTTCCTATTTTTGTGGGGGGAAAAGGGTATACTAGGAGGAGACAACCCACGGAATCTGCAGAAGGAACCGTGGCAATGTATACTAATAACAGTTTAGTTTCCCAATGTAATATTAAAATGAATTGCACCCAAGGTGCCTCGTTTCAATATTCCTGAAAGTTTAGAAAGGAAAGTAATTGAATGCGAGTCCTGATATCATGGTATGTGCCAGTCCTCACAAACATCTCTTGTTAGCACATTAGTAATGCCAAGGTCTCTGCACTTTCATATCGCCCGCGCTCTTTTTGTGTGCGTTACTAACAACACGCAGGTGTTGCTTGCCACATTCACTCTTCAGCTGTAAATGTCCACTTCAGCACAGACTTACTTTGCTGAGCTGACGCTGTAATCAAAAACAAGCACTGGCAAAGCCAAAAGGTCTTGCTTCTGAGAGCTATTGATTTGGCAATGCTTTGTAGCCATGCTGTACAGCATTGCAGATGCTTTGCAGTGTGGCTAAAACGAATTTTAAATGGCACTAATACACAGCCAGGGCTAATGCACTTTTACCCGATACTTCCCCTTAAACTATCCCAACCATCGGATATCCCAATCTTCCCTCACACTGTCCCCTTCTACCTTCAATCTAGCACTTCTATGCTCAAATGATCCCCCCTTTCAACCTAACCTCCTTCACCCAAACTGCACCAAAACAACCTCTCCAAAAACAAAACTACCCCATCTTCTCGCTACCCCATACTTTTAGACTACCTCTCCACTCAAACTACTTCCTATTGTCAAAGAACTCTGCCTACAGTCAGAGTATCTCCACTTACTACCTTCTAGAACAAAGTCACCCCTTCAAACAAACTACACCTACCTTCATGCGAACTCCACCTTCAAACTACCCCTCCAATGCTGAAACTACCTCCAGTTGTAAAGTATTCCCTTCCAACTTCCTCCCCAGCACCGAAGCTACCCTATATTTTGTCACATCCCTCCTGACCTCTAAATACTTCCAACTTTCAAACTGTCCCCACTTCCTACTACTCCTATACTCAGTCTCCCAGTATCAACTTACCCTGCGCACTCAGCATGACCCATTTTACCTGAGCAAATCTTCGATGTCACAAAGTCAGCCTCAATACCCCATGCCCCTTCCCTTTCACTATACCAAGGATTTCTAGAACTGGGCTTATTTACTGATATTGAAATTCACCCTCTCTCCTCTTACATTTTATTATTCCATAAATTATAATATATATGTAACAACATAATGTTGAGTAATCTAATTCTAGTCGCGTAGCTCAAAACCCCTTAGAATTCTTGTAAAGTGGGTGTAATGGGGTAGGAACCACACCAACAGGCCTAGAACTCCAAACAAAGCCATATCAACCTAACTAAAGCCATACAAACTAGCGTAGCCCAGTACAAACAACAGACAATGGGAAATGCCAAAATATTTCAAAGCATATTAGGTGTGATATTTGCTAAAATTACACACAGTGCCTAATTTACCCTTAGGAGTCTGTCTGCACAAAAGAATTACATTCGAGGGTTTACTCAAAACACAAAACTCATGCAAAGTATTGTTTCTCTGTCTTTGGATAAATTAAAAATCATATTTGTCACAAATAACAGAGTTATTTGCATGTGTGTGGCTGATGCCATCATTGTGGCACAATGCGCAGTAAATACAATGCAATGCTAATTTTGGTTGTGCAAGGGAGACTATTGCACATAGTTGCATAGTGTGAATCTTGGTAAATCTGCTCACAAGTGTACTGAATTTAGAACGTGCTAGATCAGTAAATGCACACAAACATAATGACCCTTCAACACCCAAACTACTCCATACTCCTACTACCTCTGCCTTTTATTAACCCATCCTATATTTAAACTATCCAACCCTTAAATTACTCCTTCTACCCTCACATTATATCACCAAAACTCACACACTACACCAGGCCCGGCTCCAGGAACTTTTATTTGGGTGGGCCAAGGGTGCATTCGGGTGGGCCACTACAGGCCCGATTTGTCGCTTATATGTCTAGCCAGGCCTGCTTCCAGCCCTCCTTTAGCTCTTCTTAGTCTACCAAGGCCCAGTAAAACACACTCTTTTCCAAATCTCTTTATAAATGTTATTACTCTCAAAAAGTGTTTTTTTTCTCCATGATATGTCCCTTTGATGGGAAGAGGAGATTTCTAAGGTGGGAGTATCAGGCAAGTGACACTACTCAGGCTCCCTCCGTGCGACCTTCAAGAAGAATCCCTCTTCATTACTACCTCCACCTGACCGCAGACTCTGCAGCGTGCTCCCTTACAGGCTTGTTTATCCACTTTTCTAACTCCCCTCTTCAGTGCATCTTATCTCACAGCTGACCTTGGGCCCCAGCCCCATATGAGCCACCATCCAGTTGCATTTTCATTATTCCTGGTAAAAAAACATTAGTAAAATCACCTTCAAACTTGAAGCATTGAATATAGGAGTAAATGTAATTAGCATGCACTTTACAGTTTTCCTAATCACCCGACTGTTAATTAAATATACGAAAACAGAAAGGCCATGACAGGGTTGGATTTAGTGCTGGTGCAAAAGTCTTTTTTGGGGCCCTAACAATGACCTCTTTCTCCGTGGATACCTTTACTACCACCCTCCAACAGTGTCCTTCATCTCTCCGCAGCCCCTCCCCCTCATGACCTCCTCCTCAGACTCCATCACTGCCACCCTCCACCAGTGCCCCTCATCGCTCCATAGCCCCCGTACCCCATGACCTCCTCCTCGCTTACCTCACTGCCACCCTACACTAGTGCCGCTCATCTCTCTGTATTTCCCCCCCCACCCCATGACCTCCTCCTTGGCTTCCCTCACTGCCACCCTCCACTAGTACCCCTCATCTCTCTGTAGTTGCCCCACCCCATGACCAGCTCCTCGTACTCCCTCACTGCCACCCTTAACCAGTGCCCCTCATCTCTGTTGCCCCTCTCTCATATGCATTCCATTTGTTGTATAGCGCTACTCATATCAGTGTAAGGTGTCACAGTACTTTACATAACAGCACACATTATACAGAGAGAATGAATCAGTCTACGGGGAATGTCACATAGGCCAATGAGGATTACAAGTGTAGGAGTCACATGTCATCCATGCTGGTGGGCAATATATTTTACTAGGCTTTGGTCTGGAGAAGCACAAACTCAGGATTTAAAGATTACTCCAGTGGTTGGGGATTGGCTTTACTGATAAAAATGTATGACTTCCCAAACAAACTCTTTTTAGCGACATCAGAATAATGAAAGACTGGAGAAGTTCTAACTATATCACAACACAAAAAAGGTGAAGTTTGTATGCAGCTCTTTGATGACAGTTCTGAGTTCACTGTCCTATTTTAGGATTGTAACTTCTGAACGGCAAGTAACACAAGGATCTCTGTGACAAAGGCAGTAACCCACCGAGCTACCCACATAAAATACAGTTTATCTGCATTTAAAAACTAACAGACAAATGATTGCTCTCTAGCAAGATCATAAATCACCAGTTATCTGAACATTTTTTATTATCGTTGTACATCGGTTGCAGATTCATTGCCATTGCCCAGGCCCACCCCCTAGAACCGGGCTTGCACTACACTCCAGTTTGAAAAACTGCCCATTCAGACGCACACTGTGCTCTCCTACCTTTAAAGTAAAAGTACACTTTATATTGGTAAACGGGTGTCAGGCACCATAGCCGATTCATCCACGTCATCGGGGAATGGTGGTGGGGTGCAGGAATCCATCCCAACCCCTGCACGCGCTCTCCCTGGCTGCACCGGAAGTTGTGGGCTGCTCGATGTCGCGGTGCACGCGCTGGAGGCGGAGCTTGTTTCACCGCGCGCCCAAATAGCCTAATCTAGCAACGTGGTGCGTGTGCTGCAGGCGGCAATTTGTTGCTTTTCCTTTTTTGCAAGCACGTGAACAGTGCTTGTACGTGAAACGGCGGCTGCGCAGCACAGGCCCGTTGCGGCGGCCTTTATAATTTATTTGGGTACACTGACTGTCAGTGTCTCCAAATAAATTATAAAGGCCGCCACAACGGGCCAGTGCCACGCGGCTGCTGCCGCCCGCAAAACAGTGCCGCCTGGGGCGGTCCGCCCCCACCGCCCCCCCCCCTAGCTACGCGCCTGAGAGCAGCCTTATTAGAGGATGATCTTCTCCAACAAGTGTGTGTGTTAGTCAGAGGAGGGTGGCCTAGGGAAATGGTGTTCTCATGCGGTGTGACAAACTTATCCCTCCCCACTCTGTTAGAGCCGTCATTATCAAGAAAGCTCATGATGGACATTTAGGTGCCACGCTCACCAAACGGCGTGTCCGATAGGACTTCTGATGGCCAAGTATGGATGCTGAGATTGGTGTCCTAGTGGAAACTTGTCCTGTATGTTGCTCGGCTGAGAAAACCTTTAAGGTTGCCACTTCTCCCCTTCTGCCCATCGAGTGTCCTTCTGGTCCCGGGGTCAAAGTAAGGGTCGACATCATGGGGACATATGAGGTATTACCTTTGGGAGTAGGTACATTTAGTATTGATGGACAATATATCGAAGTGGCCTGAGATTAATTTGGTCATGGAAGCTACTTCTACCAGTGTCATCAAGTTTTTGAAGGAGGTTCTTCTGAGGGAAGGGTTTCCCCAGTTTCTTGTTTCGGATAATGGGACTCAATTTCTGAGTGAAGAATTTGAGTTTTTCTTAATCTTTAGTGGTGTGAAACATTTAAAGAGTTCCCGCTATCACCCACAGACCAATGGTCTTGTAGAAAGAATGAATTGTGTGGTGGGTGAGTGTGTTAGGTGAGCTGTGGGTGGTAACCATGATGTTGTAAAGTCATTAGAGAGCATGCTTTGGTTCTATAGGACCACCCCTCACTCATCCACTAAAGTTTCCCCGTTTTAGCTTTTGAGGGTAAGCAGGGCCAATACATGTTTCATGCCCGGATTGATGAGCAGATGGCTAAAATCTGAGTCCAATGTAGACTCCCTGATGGAAATTGTCAAGGTTAATTCTGAATGTGTACAAAGTAAACAAAAGGTATGGTTTGACAAAAAAAAGGTGTCAAGGTTGTTCCTCTTGGTGCGAGTGACTTCGTTCGCATTAAGATTCCTGTGCATACCAAGAAAGTGAAGTGTAAATATGGTGAACCTATTAAAGTTATCAAGATTGGTAACAATGCGGTTCAAGTGGAAAGAGGTCATTGCTGGGACATGTCTAAAGTGGTCAAGACAAGATCAAGTCCCCTGTTGAGTGGCCAAGAAGACATTGTTCCCCCTGTTCCTCTTGAACGTAGGAGGAGTTCCAGAGTCATCGTTACTCCTAGAAGGTGTTGTGAATGATCTTTTCCCCTTTTACGCTCTAGCTCTGTGTTCTTGTGCATTTTGCATAACTTACTTTCATTTTTTTGTCTATTAATTCTACTTGTTTTGTAGGAGAAGGGGAGGTATGGTGTATTCTATGATGCTGTTCTGCTGATGCCGTGATGTCCCAGTGTGTGGTGCATGCTGAGAATGTTACTGTTCAAAGGTGTAACTCTGTACTGTTACTGGCTGCTGCTTGGCTTTACTTGGCAGGTGATGACCTTCAGCTGTGTAGTCTCTCCTTCAATAAATTCACTCTTCAACCAGACCGCCTCAGAGTGAATTACTACAAGGGGGCCGATTCCGATCTCGGTCGGAAGGGCACCGAATCGGGTTCGGCCGGAAAAACTACGCCTGTTTTCCGGCAGATTCGTACAGCTGTACGAGCGAGCAAGTACGATGCGAGCTACATAAAATTCACCGACCGAGTCGTTTTTGGGTCCGAACCGCTCCTTACGTCTCGGTCGTAACGTAACCGTGGCGTGCAATGGATGCGATTCACGACCGAGCCAGTACGATGCACGGGTCAGACAGCCTGTGCGAGCCGGAGTGTCCGGCTCACAAAAGCTCCCGGAGTTGGATTTGGGGATCCGCGTCGGAGCCCCTGACACCCGCAGCCCTACGACTCGGACACAGGGGGAGACCTATGGGTCTCCCCAACACAGGCATGCACGGTGCGGGTGACACCGACGCGTACCGACTGTAGGGGGCGCACTTGTTCGAGACGTACCCATTCAGTCAATGGGAGCCCATGTACGCGTCGTACGACCGGCTCCCATTGACTTCTATGGGAGTCCGACCGAACCGAGTGCGACAGCATACGTGCACATCGTACTCGCTCGGTCGGGAGGTGTTATATTGTTTGTGATATTTTTTATGATATTGTTTTTATGCTCTTCATGCAATTACTGAGAGTGATTCAGTCTCTGATCATTGTTTAATTCCATTAATGTAGTCATTGGATGGCATTACCCATGTTTCCTGTTGGGCCATGTAGGGTGTGGCAGGTCCATTTAGCCACTCCTATCTTTAGCGCTCACTATTCAGCTGAAGCACTTCAAGTTTGGAGTGCCTTCCTGTCCTGGATCAGGTGTTTGGACGTCGGCTCCTGTGGCTCTTCCCCAGCAACTGGAGTGGTGTGGTGAGCAAAATAATGATGGATTTAACCCAGAGTGGGAAGGGTATGCCCAGACGTGGGTCCCGTGTTCACTACACCACTGGATTCAAGCTAGCCTGGCTGATGTAGGGTGAGGCGCTGAATCCGGTCCCAGGATGCTTGTTTCTCGTCCAGGGAGGACCTGGCTTGGCAGTTCGGGCTGGATTGTACCCACTAGGAACAAGCTAAAGACTGATTTGCATATGGCTGGGTCTAAAATGGGGTGGTATGGTGAGCAAAAGAATAATAGATTTAACGCAGATCCTTGTGACTTGGGGTGAATGCTTGCATTGTCTAGCATTCCGTCCATCAATTGTTTCTTTAGCATATGTTGCCCTAAGTGGGACCGGTATGCCCAGACGTGGGTCCCGTGTTCTCTTCACCACTGGATTCAAGCTAGCCTGGCTGAAGAAGAGTGAGGCCCTGAAATCGGTCCCAGGATGCTGGTTTCCGGTCCAGGGAGGAACTGGCTAGGAAGTTCGGGCTGGACTGTTCCCACTAGGAACAAGGTCAAGACTGATTTGCATATGGCTGGGTCTAAAGTGGGGTGGTGTGGTGAGCAAAAGAATGATGGATTTAACCCAGATGCATGTGACTTGGGGTGAATGCTTGCATTGTCTTGCATTCCATCCATCAATTGTTTCTTTTGCATATGTCACCCTAAGTGGGAAGGGTATGCCCAGATGTGAGTCCCGTGCTCACTACACCACTGGATTCAAGCTAGCCTGGCTTAGTAAGGGTAATGCCCTAAAACCGGTCCCAGGATGCTTGTTTCTGGTCCAGGGAGGACCTGGCTTGGCAGTTCGGACTGGACTGTTCCCACAAGCAACAGGGTCAAGACCGATTTGCATATGGCTGGGTCTAAACTGGGGTGGTGTGGTGAGCAAAAGAATGATGGATTTAACCCAGATCCTTATGACTTGGGATGAATGCTTGTATTGTCTAGCATTCCGTCCATCAATTGTTTCTTTTGCATATGTCGCCCTAAGTGGGAAGGTTATGCCCAGACATAGGTCCCGTGCTCACTACACAAATGGATTCAAGCTAGCCTGGCTGATGAAGGGTGATGTCCAGAAACCGGTCCCAGGATACTTGTTTCCGGTCCAGGGAGGGCCTGGCTAGGCAGTTTGGGATGGACTGTTACCACAAGGAACAGCGTCCGGACTGATTTGCATTTGGCAGGGTCTAAACTGGGGTGGTGTGGTGAGCAAAAGAATGATGGATTTAACCCAAATTCTTGTGACTTGGGGTGAATGCTTGTATTGTCTAGCATTCCGTTCAATTGCTTCTTTTACATATGTCGCCCTAAGTGGGAAGGGTCTGCCCAAATGTGGGTCCTGTGCTCACTACACCAATGGATTCAAGCTAGCCTGGCTGATGGAGGGTGATACCCTGAAACAGGTCCCAGGATGCTTGGGTCCGGTCCAGGGAGGACCTGGCTTGGCAGTTCGGGCTGAACTGTTCCCACAAGAAACAGGGCCGAGACTGATTTGCATATGGCTGGGTCTAAACTGGGGTGGTGTGGTGAGCAAAAGAATTATGAACTCAACCCAGATCCTTGTGACTTGGGGTGAACGCTTGTATTGTCTAGCATTCTGTCCACTAATTGTTTCTTTTGCATATGTCACCCTAAGTGGGAAGGGTATGCACAGACGTGGGTCCCGTGCTCACTACATCACTGGATTCAAGCTAACTTGGCTGATGAAGGGTGATGCTCTGAAACCGGTCCCAGGATGCTTGTTTCCAGTCCAGGGAGGACCTGGCTTGGCAGTGCCGGCTGGACTGTTCCCACTAGGAACAGGGTGAAGACTAATTTGCATATGGCTGGGTCTAAACTGGGGTGGTGTGGTGAGCAAAAGAATGATGGATTTAACCCAGATCCTTGTGACTTGGGGTGAATGCTTGTATTGTCCAGAGTTCTGTCCATCAATTGTTTCTTTTGCATATGTCACCCTATGTGGGAAGGGTATGCCCAAATGTGGGTCCTGTGCTCACTACACCACTAGATTCAAGCTAGCAGGCCGGTGAAGGGTGATGCCCTGAAACCGGTCCCATGATGCTTGTTTCTGTTCCAGGGATGACCTGGTTGGTATTTCAGGCTGGACTGTTCCCACAAGGAACAGGTTCAAGACTAATTTGCATATGGCTGGGTCTAAACTGGGGTGGTGTGGTGAGCAAAAGAATGATGGATTTAACCCAGATCCTTGTGACTTGGGATGAATGCTTGTATTGTCTAGCATTCCGTCCATCAATTGTTTCTTTTGCATATGTCGCCCTAAGTGGGAAGGGTATGCACAGACGTGGGTCCTGTGCTCACTACATCACTGGATTCAAGCTAACTTGGGTGATGAAGGGTGATGCTCTGAACCCGGTCCCAGGATGCTTGTTTCCAGTCCAGGGAGGACCTGGCTTGGCAGTGCCGGCTGGACTGTTCCCACTAGGAACAGGGTGAAGACTAATTTGCATATGGCTGGGTCTAAACTGGGGTGGTGTGGTGAGCAAAAGAATGATGGATTTAACCCAGATCCTTGTGACTTGGGGTGAATGCTTGTATTGTCCAGCATTCTGTCCATCAATTGTTTCTTTTGCATATGTCACCCTATGTGGGAAGGGTATGCCCAAATGTGGGTCCCGTGCTCACTACACCACTAGATTCAAGCTAGCAGGCCGGTGAAGGGTGATGCCCTGAAACCGGTCCCAGGATGCTTGTTTCCGTTCCAGGGATGACCTGGTTGGTATTTCAGGCTGGACTGTTCCCACAAGGAACAGGGTCAAGACTGATTTGCATATGGCTAGGTCTAAACTGGTTTGGTGTGGTGAGCAAAAGAATGATGGATTTAACCCAGATCCTTGTGACTTGGGGTGAATACATGTATTGTCTAGCATTACGTCCATCAATTGTTTCTTTTGCATATGTTGCCCTAAGTGGTAAGGGTATGCTCAAACGTAGGTCCCGTACTCACTACACCACTGGATTCAAGGTAGCCTGGCTGATGAAGGGTGATGCCCTGAAACCGATCCCAGGATGCTTTTTTCTGGTCCAGGGAGGACCTGGCTTGGCAGTTCGGGCTGGACTGTTCCCACAAGGAACAGGGTCAAGACTGATTTGCATATGGTTGGGTCTAAACTGGTGTAGTGTGGTGAGCAAAAGAATGATGGATTTAACCCAGATCCTTGTGACTTGGGGTGAATACTTGTATTGTCCAGCATTACGTCCATCAATTGTTTCTTTTGCATATGTTGCCCTAAGTGGGAAGGGAATGCTCAGACATAGGTCCCTTACTCACTACACCACTGGATTCAAGCTAGCCTGGCTGATGAAGGGTGATGCCCTGAAACCGATCCCAGGATGTTTTTTTCTGGTCCAGGGAGGACCTGGCTTGGCAGTTCGGGCTGGACTGTTCCCACAAGGAACAGGGTCAAGACTGATTTGCATATGGCTGGGTCTAAACTGGGGTGGTGTGGTGAGCAAAAGAATAATAGATTTAATCCAGATCCTTGTGACTGGGGGTGAATGCTTGCATTGTCTAGCATTCCGTACATCAATTGTTTCTTTGGCATATGTCAACCTATGTAGGAAGGGTATGCCTAAATGTGGGTCCCGTGCTCACTACACCACTGGATTCAAGCTAGCCTGGCTGGTGAAGGATGATGCTCTGTAACCGGTCCCAGGATGTATGTTTCCGGTCCAGGGAGGACCTGGTTGGTAGTTCAGGCTAGACTGTATCCACCAGGAACAGGGTCAAGACTGATTTGCATATGGCTGGGTCTAAACTGGGGTGGTGTGGTGAGCAAAAGAATGATGGATTTAACCCAGATCCTTGTGACTTGGGGTGAATGCTTGTATTGTCTAGCATTTCGTCCATCAATTGTTTCTTTTGCATATGTCGCTCTAAGTCGGAAGGGGATGCCCAGACGTAGGTCCTGTGTTCACTAAATGACTGGATTCAAGCTAGCCTGGCTGATGAATGGTGATGCACTGAAACTAGTCCCGGGATGGTTGTTTCCAGTCCAGGGAGGCCCTGGCTTGGCAGTTACGGCTGGGCTGTTGCCACAAGGAACAGGGTCAAGACCGATTTGCATATGGCTGGGTCTAAAATGGGGTGGTGTGGTGAGCAAAAGAATGATGGATTTATCCCAGATCCTTGTGACTTGGGATGAATGCTTGTATTGTCTAGCATTCCGTCCATAAATTGTTTCTTTTGCATATGTCGCCCTAAGTGGGAAGGTTATGCCCGACATAGGTCCCGTGCTCACTACACAAATGGATTCAAGCTAGCCTGGCTGATGAAGGGTGATGTCCAGAAACCGGTCCCAGGATACTTGTTTCCGGTCCAGGGAGGGCCTGGCTTGGCAGTTCGGGCTGGACTGTTCCCACAAGGAACAGGGTCCAGACTGATTTGCATATGGCTGGGTTTAACTGGGGTGGTGTGGTGAGCAAAAGAATGATGGATTTAACCCACATCCTTGTGACTTGGGGTGAATGCTTGTATTGTCTAGCATTCCGTCCATCAATTGTTTCTTTTACATATGTCGCCCTAAGTGGGAAGGGTATGCTCAAATGTGGGTCCCGTGCTCACTACACCAATGGATTCAAGCTAGCCTGGCTGATGAAGGGTGATACCCTGAAACAGGTCCCAGGATGCTTGTGTCCGGTCCAGGGAGGACCTGGCTTGGCAGTTCGGGCTGGACTGTTCCCACAAGAAACAAAGCCAAGACTGATTTGCATATGGCTGGGTCTAAACTGGTGTGGTGTGGTGAGCAAAAGAATGATGAATTTAACCCAGATCCTTGTGACTTGGGGTGAACACTTGTATTGTCTAGCATTCTGTCCACTAATTATTTCTTTTGCATATGTCACACTAAGTGGGAAGGGTATGCCCAGACGTGGGTCCCATGCTCACTACATCACTGGATTCAAGCTAGCCTGGCTGATGAAGGGTGATGCCCTGAAACCGGTCCCAGGATGCTTGTTTCCGGTCCAGGGAGGACCTGGCTTGGCAGTTCGGGCTGGACTGTTCCCACAAGAAACAGGGCCAAGACTGATTTGCATATGGCTGGGTCTAAACTGGGGTGGTGTGGTGAGCAAAAGAATGATTAATTTAACCCAGATCCTTGTAAATGTAAATGTAAATGTGCAGATATTTATATAGCGCAAATCACCAACCGGTCTCTAAGCGCTTGCTTAGGGAACCCGTCCTGGTATTCCCCTGTGAGATAACCCAGCAGGGCATCCACAAGGTGAAAGCCAGGCATCCCGCCGCGAGGGGCCATTGTGGAGATTAAGCAAGCTATTGCCCAGAGTCGCAGAGTGTGAACCCATGAATCGAGTATGCACTGGAGCGAGAATTATCGAGTCCATGGACAATTTATGGACTCAAGACCCAGCCAAACCGGGAATTGAACCCTGATCCCAGGCTTACCTCTGCTTCCAGGCCTGCCTACTCTAACCAGTGAGCCACACTTCTCCGTGACTTGGGGTGAACGCTTGTATTGTCTAGCATTCTGTCCACTAATTGTTTCTTTTGCATAGGTCACCCTAAGTGGGAAGGGTATGCCCAGACCTGGGTCCCGTGCTCACTACATCACTGGATTCAAGCTAGCCTGGTTGATGAAGGGTGATGCCCTGAAACCGGTCCCAGGATGCTTGTTTCTGGTGCAGGGAGGACCTGGCTTGGCAGAGCGGGCTGGACTGTTCCCACAAGGAACAGGGTGAAGACTAATTTGCATATGGCTGGGTCTAAACTGGGGTGGTGTGGTGAGCAAAAGAATGATGGATTTAACCCAGATCCTTGTGACTTGGGGTGAATGCTTGTATTGTCTGACATTCGGTCCATCAATTGTTTCTTTTGCATATGTCACCCTATGTGGGAAGGGTATGCCCAAATGTGGAACCCGTGCTCACTACACCACTAGATTCAACCTAGCAGGCCGGTGAAGGGTAATGCCCTGAACCCGGTCGCAGGATGCTTGTTTACGTTCCAGGGATGACCTGGTTGGCATTTCAGGCTGGACTGTTCCCACAAGGAACAGGGTCAAGACTGATTTGCATATGCCTGGGTCTAAACTGGTGTGTTGTGGTGAGCAAAAGAATGATGGATTTAACCCAGATCCTTGTGACTTGGGGTGAATACTTGTATTGTCCAGCATTACGTCCATCAATTGTTTCTTTTGCCTTTGTTGCCCTAAGTGGGAAGGGAATGCTCAGACATAGGTCCCTTACTCACTACACCACTGGATTCAAGCTATCCTGGCTGATGAAGGGTGATGCCCTGAAACCGATCCCAGGATGCTTTTTTCTGGTCCAGGGAGGACCTGGCATAGTAGTTCGGGCTGGACTGTTCCCACAAGGAACAGGGTCAAGACTGATTTGCATATGGCTGGGTCTAAACTGGGGTGGTGTGGTGAGCAAAAGAATGATGGATTTAATCCAGATCCTTGTGACTGGGGGTGAATGCTTGCATTGTCTAGCATTCCATACATCAATTGTTTCTTTGGCAAATGTCAACCTATGTAGGAAGGGTATGCCTAAATGTGAGTCCTGTGCTCACTACACCACTGGATTCAAGCTAGCCTGGCTGGTGAAGGGTGATGCTCTGTAACCGGTCCCAGGATGCTTGTTTCCGGTCCAGGGAGGACCTGGGTTGTAGTTCAGGCTAGACTGTATCCACAAGGAACAGGGTCAAGACTGATTTGCATATGGCTGGGGCTGGGTCTAAACTGGGGTGGTGTGGTGAGCAAAAGAATGATGGATTTAACCCAGATCCTTGTGACTTGGGGTGAATGCTTGTATTGTCTAGCATTTCGTCCATCAATTGTTTTTTTTGCATATGTCGCCCTAAGTGGGAAGGGGATGCCCAGACGTAGGTCCCGTGTTCACTAAATGACTGGATTCAAGCTCGCCTGGCTGATGAATGGTGATGCACTGAAACTAGTCCCGGGATGCTTGTTTCCAGTCCAGGGAGGCCCTGGCTTGGCAGTTCAGGCTGGGCTGTTGGCACAAGGAACAGGGTCACGACTGATTTCCATATGGCTGGGTCTAAAATGGTGTGGTGTGGTGAGCAAAAGAATGATGGATTTAACACAGATCCTTGTGACTTGGGGTGAATACTTGTATTGTCTAGCATTACATCCATCATTTTTTTCTTTTGCATATGTTGCCCTAAGTGAGAAGGGTATGCTCAGACGTAGGTCTCGTACTCACTACACCACTGGATTCAAGCTAGCCTGGCTGATGAAGGGTGATGCCCTGAAACCGATCCCGGGATGCTTTTTTCTGGTCCAGGGAGGACCTGGCTTGGCAGTTCGGGCTGGACTGTTCCCACAAGGAACAGGGTCAAGACTGATTTGCATATGGCTGGGTCTAAACTGGGGTGGTGTGGTGAGCAAAAGAATGATGGATTTAATCCAGATTCTTGTGACTTGGGGTGAATGTTTGCATTGTCTAGCATTCCATATATCAATTGTTTCTTTGGCATATGTCAACCTATGTAGGAAGGGTATGCCTAAATGAGGGTCCCGTGCTCACTACACCACTGGATTCATGCTAGTCTGGCTGATAAAGGGTGATGCCCTGAAACCGGTCCCAGGATGCTTGTTTCCGGTCCAGGGAGGACCTGGTTGGCAGTTCAGGCTAGACTGTGCCCACAAGGAACAGGGTCAAGACTGATTTGCAGATAGCTGGGTCTAAACTGGGGTGGTGTGGTGAGAAAAAGAATGATGGATTCAACCTAGATCCTTGTGACTGGGGGTGAATGCTTGTATTGTCTTGCATTCTATCCATCAATTGTTTATTTTGCATATGTCGCTCTAAGTGGGAAGGGTATGCCCAGACAGGGGTCCCGTGCTCACTACACCATGGATTCAAGCTAGCCTGGCTGATGAAGGGTGATGCCCTGAAACCTGTCCCAGGATGCTTGTTTCCAGTCCAGGGAGGACCTAGCATGGCAGTTCGGCTAGACTGTTCCCACAAGGAACAGGGTCAAGACTGATTTGCATATGACTGGGTCAAAATTGGGGTGGTGTGGGGGGCAAAAAAATTATGGATTTAACCCAGATCCTTGTGACTTGGGGTGAATACTTGTATTGTCTAGCATTCCGTGCGTCAATTGTTTCTTTTGTATATGTTGCCCTGTTAGAAATGGGATCTCTGGTTGGCTAGGGCTTGCGCCAAAGCCAGGCAGAGACCACCACTCTAAGTCAGGGCTGGGGAGTTACACGCCAAAGATAACCCCTGCTCACCCCCTTGGTAGCTTGGCACGAGCAGTCAGGCTTATCCCGGAGGCAATGTGTAAAGCGTTTGCGCGCACACAGCAACAACACCCTAGGCCTACCACAAAGGAAACTCCACACAAGGTTATATATAAAAAATAGCCTTTGTATTATAATAAACATATTAGATGATAATCACATAATTTACACTGTGCCAACTGGCACTGGGCAGAATTTTACAGGGGACTATTTACACAAGACAGGGCCACATGGACCACTGTCAGAATTAGCACAAATCACCAATTGTAAATGTAGAACCTATACCAACTGTAACACACATTATAACTGTAGAGCACAACCAGTAACTACTGGCGCAATAATGACCTCAGCATTATCACAATAGAATCAGGTATCAAACCTAACCTGTATACATCACAGGGGCATAAACACATTATGCAATTTCTCATAAGTCTAACGCATTAGACCTTACCTCCTAAGTATAATTACCCAAGGGGCGTATATCACACAGGGAAGTATAATCTCCCTAACATAAACCTAAACAGGTAAAACAACCTCCTATGCAGAAATCATATCTAGAGGTATAAAACACAGGGTGCACAAAACATACTACACACAGTACATTTCCTAACACCCAACGCATTAGTATATAGATCACAATAACACCTAAATCACATTAGGGTCCAGGTTGCACCAGAACCTAAACGTAGCAGCTGCCCACTACTTGCTGGGCAGCTGGGGACAAGAACAGGGCCTAAACGCAGCAGCTGGCACTAAGTGCTGCGCAGCTGTGGAAGTCAAATATGAGGAAATCAATGGGCCCCACGTTGGAGCCATCTAGCTCAGAAAACAAACATGTCCCCATGGAGCGCTCGGGCTCTTGAAATCAATATGCAATAAAACCTTGGAGCCCTCTAGACTCTAGAACAATCATGATGTCCCCTAATGAAGTGTGGGGGGGAAGGACGAAATGGGCCCTGGCACAACGGTGCCCTCTGGGCCCTGTTGTGGGCTCTTTAAAATAACATTGCCCCAAAGCGGTATAGTGGCCCGCTACGGGGGCGCCACTGGAACTACTGGCCTCCTCGTTGGAGCACACTGGCTTACGTTGGAGCGGCCCGCTGCAAGACGGGGCCGCTCAGGGACTGGCAAGGGCACTGTGCCTCGAGGGGCACCAACAACACAGATCCCCCACTTACCGGGCTCTCTTCTTCACACCCGGTACCTCTTCTGGGACCGGGACTCCTCCGGGCCCAGCAGGCGGGAGCAGCAGCACTCTTCTCGTTTTACGGGGCTTCCCTGCGCTCCTGGGAGCCCCGCGCTGCCATCGTCAGCCTCGGTCGCCGGCCTCCCTTCACCCGGACCCCCTCCTGGGACCCGGGACTTTGCTCTGGAGCTGCAGGGCTCCGGACGGCATCTCCGGCGGCATCTTCTCGGTGGGCGGGGCTTCCGGACTCCAGTGAGACCCCGCCCAGGCCCCAGGCAATCTCTGCATGACTTCCTCCGTCCGCTTAGTGTGGCTTCCGCCAGTCGAGCCCCTCAGTTGCCAGGCAACGCCCGCGGTTGGGTCCAATCCCAGCGCGGCGGGCTCCTGACGTCAGGGGCACAGCGAGGCAGCACTTTGGGAGACTCCGGGCCAGCGGCGGTGATGCGGAGTAGGCACCCGCTCTTAATTAATGCAATATGCGGGGTGGGCACCCGCCATAAAAAAATAAGCACAAAGCGGGGTGGGCTCCCGCTAATCCGCATAGAAATACGAACAAAGCGGGGTAGGCTCCCGTCATCATAGGCACCACCATGCGGGGTGGGCACCCGCTCTGATTACCAGGTGAAAAGCGCCACGAGGGGTAGGCTTCCTCCAAATTTGGCAATAAAGCAGGGTGGGTTCCTGCCTCTCTTACTACGAGAACAACGGAAACGGCAATGAGGGGAGTGGTACGCAGAACAGTGCGCCCTTCAGAGGAGGGCGAAGCGGGTGTGGGCAGCCCAGCGACACGGGGTGGGCACGGCTCGTAGTCAGAGCGGGTCACATGGGTGCGGGCAGCCAGAACAGTGCGCCCTTCAGAGGAGGGCGAAGCGGGTGTGGGCAGCCCAGCGACACGGTGTGGGCACGGCTCGTGGTCAGAGCGGGTCACATGGGTGTGGGCAGGCACAGGTCGGCTTCGCGGCAGTCCAGCGATACGGGACGCACTTGGGGGCAGCTCGCTTCCAGGCCCCTGGAGATCGCTGTGAGCACAAGTTCATCTTCAGAAAATAAAAGAAAAGCAGCAGGTCTGTCAAAACAGCAGCCAGTCTTTGTGGGACAAGGGGCCATGCAGGGCAAGGCTATCAGGGCAAGGACAGTCTCCCAGCCATCCTCAGGCCAGGCAGGAGGGTCCAAAAGAAGTCCTCCAGCATCCAGGGGCTGGGCAGGGCCCAGGGAGGCAAGCCTTCCCCTGAGCCCCAGCAGCAGCACGCCCCTGGTAGTTTCTAGTCCAAGAACAAGAACATTTTCATGGGGTCACAGTTCCTCTTTTATACACAACATCCTTTGTCTCCAAAGGTGCAGGGAAGAGGCGAACCTGATGCAACTGGTTCCTGAGCACTTTGTTTATGCTCAGCCCCTCCCTATTCACAGGACAGGCCATGGACATTAGACGCACCACAGGGGGTGGAGCCAACATTGTGGAGGGAAAGCCCAGCCCTATTCAGGTCCCAGGTGTACTCCTCCCTGCCATCAACATGCAGTTCTCTCCATTCACCACCGGGGCAGACCCATCCTGACTCCTGGAGCCAGGCACACCAGCCAATCACAAGCCAGACAGTCACTTCACATTTAGTACACAGATATGCCAGCTTCTAGAAGTGGCACTTCTATACTAGACACAGTAACGCCGCACACATCATCGCGCAGCATTCAATCTCACGAGTTCGCACATACCAAACTCGAGCCTGTACTCCTCTCACATCAGGACTTAACACGGTCACTCAGATCCCCTATGCATACCTATGGGAGGGCAGGTCAGTCTCACTAAAACATACACAGAGCGCACGCACTTTCCACTGGGACACAGTGTAAAAGCGCCTAGAGGCTTAAGACCACTAATACAACATAGGAAAAAGACTATGATAAATGCAAAACGTTTTAGGGGTGAACTTGCCAGAAGGGCCAAGTCCAACATGCCCTAAATGGGAAGGGTATGCCCAGACGTGGGTCCCGTGTTCACTACACCACTGGATTCAAGCTAGCCTGGCTGATGTAGGATGAGGCGATGAATCCGGTCCCAGGATGCTTGTTTCTGGTCCAGGGAGAACCTGGCTTGGCAGTTCGGGCTGGATTGTACCCACTCGGAACAAGCTAAAGACTGATTTGCGTATGGCTGGGTCGAAACTGGGGTGGTGTGGTGAGCAAAAGAATAATAGATTTGACGCAGATCCTTGTGACTTGGGGTGAATGCTTGCATTGTCTAGCATTCCGTCCATCAATTGTTTCTTTAGCATATGTTGCCCTAAGTGGGACCGGTATGCCCAGACGTGGGTCCCGTGTTCTCTACACCACTGGATTCAAGCTAGCCTGGCTGGAGAAGGGTGAGGCCCTGAAATCGGTCCCAGGATGCTTGATTCCGGTCCAGGGAGGTACTGGCTAGGCAGTTCGGGCTGGACTGTTTCCACCAGGAACAAGGTCACGACTGATTTGCATATGGCTGGGTCTAAAGTGGGGTGGTGTGGTGAGCAAAAGAATGATGGATTTAACCCAGATCCATGTGACTTGGGGTGAATGCTTGCATTATCTTGCATTCCATCCATCAATTGTTTCTTTTGCATATGTCGCCCTAAGTGGGAAGGGTATGCCCAGACGTAAGTCCCGTGCTCACTACACCACTGGATTCAAGCTAGCCTGGCTGAGTAAGGGTAATGCCCTAAAACCGGTCCCAGGATGCTTGTTTCTGGTCCAGGGAGGACCTGGCTTGGCAGTTCGGACTGGACTGCTCCCACAAGCAACAGGGTCAAGACCGATTTGCATATGGCTGGGTCTAAACTGGGGTGGTGTGGTGAGCAAAAGAATGATGGATTTATCCCAGATCCTTGTGACTTGGGATGAATGCTTGTATTGTCTAGCATTCCGTCCATCAATTGTTTCTTTCGAATGAATGAATGAATGAATAGTACTTATAGAGCGCATGGCTACTAAAGGCCTCCCAGCACTAGAGACAAGCCACCAACAATCAAGCAATCAAACAGTTCCCGAAAACAGCAGGGTCTTAAGCTGTTTGCGGAAGGTGAGGTGATTGGTCTCCAGTCTGATATGATGCGGGAGCTGATTCCAACCCTTGGACGCAACGCGGGAAAAGAGGCGGCCCCCAGTTCGGGCTCGAAGTACTCTGGGGATTATGGCTAAATGTTTTTTCTCGGAGCGGAGGGATCTATTAGGGCGATAAGGGAGAATAATGTCTCTAAGTACCGGAGGTGCCTTGGCAGAAAGTACCTCGTGGACAATGCACAAGGACTTAAACTGGATTCTCTCCGCCACCGGGAGCCAATGCATGGATTTGATATGAGCTTTGGCCGAATCCTGCCTATGCACCTGCAGCAACAATCGAGCCGCACAGTTTTGAACTGTTTGTAGTTTTTTGATTGTTATGGCTGGAGACCCTAGGTAAAGTGCATTGGCATAATCAAGCCTTGAAAGAATCAGGGCTTGAACCAAGAGCTTCCTGGCGACAAAGGGCAGAATAGGAAGGACATTCCTGAGCATTTTCAGGATGCCACAACAGGTAACTGCCACCCTACGTGCCTGTTCCTTAAGATTTAAATTATGGTCGAGCCACACCCCAAGACTTTTTATTTGTGTTTTGGGAACAGGTGGGACCCCCAAACATTGCGGCCAGAGTATATTGATGTCCATGTTACCAGTTTTGCCCAGAAACATCACCTCGGTCTTGGCCACATTCAGTTTGAGGAAGGAATTGTCCATCCAGGCAGAGATCCCTTCCAGACAGCTGGCCAAATTGCTCATAGTATTATCCAGACTATTCAGGGATGCAATCAGCTGAGTGTCATCAGCATACGTAATGATGTTAACCCCAAAGGGTTTTACCACCTCAGCCAATGGGCGCATATAGACATTAAAAAGCGTGGGGCTCAACGAGGAGCCCTGCGGCACTCCACATCGTAGCGGCATTCTTTCAGAGCTGGTACTACCCTCAAAGACCTGAAAACACCTGTCTGACAGAAAAGATTCCAGCCACTTGAGTATAGTTCCTGACACCCCCACTTCTCTAAGTCTTGTGATCAGAAGCTGGTGGTTGACAGTGTCGAATGCCGCACTGTGATCGAGCAATATAATAGCAGCGGAACGGCCACTGTCTACGATTTTTCTTGCTTCTTCGACCACAGCTGGCAGGGCTGTCACTGTGCCTTGAGGTCTAAAGCCCGTTTGGGACGGGTGTAGACGATCATTCTCCTCCAAAAATGTGGAGAGGACATGATTGACGTGTTTTTCGCAAATCTTTGCAATACCTAGTAGGAGTGAGATAGGGCGATAATTGGCAAACACCTCGGGGTCCAAGGAGGGTTTCTTCAGTAATGCTCTGACCATAGCTTGCTTCCATGTGGACGGCACAATTCCAGACGACAGCGAGCTATTGATGAGTTCCAAAATAGTTGGTGCAATAGAGTCAGAGACCCGATAAAGGGTCGAAGGGGATGCTGCTTTACTTGGGGAGCCTGATTTCAATTTTTCCATATAAGTTTTCAGGGAGTTTATATTTATGTGGGGAATGGTCTCAATGAGGAGCTCCGCCAAGCGCGGCTCTGCTTCTGCCGAGGTCATTTCTGAAGACAGAGGGGGAGTAAAGGTAGAGTAAATATCATTGAGTTTTTTATGAAAGGACTGCGCCAGCCTAGTACACTGTCCTGCAGTGTCCTCTGAAGGCAATGGAGGTGAGGGGGGTTTGATTAGGGTTTTCATAATTTTAAAGATTTCCCGGGGAGAGTTAGATGCGGCAATAATCTTACTTGCATAATACTCAGCTTGTGCGCATTTAATTTCCGTTTTATAGACTTTAATAGCTTCTTTATATTTAATTTTCTCTACACTTGAGAAGTCCCTCCTCCAACATCTCTCGAGACGTTTACATAATTGTTTCTGTTCTCTAAATTTGGGGGGATTCCATGCTACACAAAGCCTCTCTTTCTTCCTAGTTATCCAGCTTTCCGGGATCAATGTATCTAAGGATGATTCCAGCCATTGCTGGACTAGATGATTATCCCGTTCAGGGTTCTCCCCTAGCACAGGTCTAGAGTTATCAAGGATAGATGCCAAGGCTTCAACAGAGAGTTTGGACCAATTTCGGCGCCATGTTTTCCCTTTTTCCCGTGGCTGGCAACCCTCCTGGCTTGTCCAGTCGAAAGGGATTAGAAAATGGTCTGACCAAGGCAGGGGGGTATGCTTTCCTACCACAAGACTATCAATATTTGAGAAAAGTGGGTCGAGGAGGTGACCTTTCTGATGGGTGGGTGCGAGCACTTTTAAAATAAGTTTCAAAGCCCCCAAATTATCTATGATCGCCTCAGCATCTGCAGATGTGGATAAATCCAGATGAATGTTGAGGTCACCCAGAACAGAGAAGTTTGAAGAGGAGCTAACTGTTTTAGCTAAAAAATCCGGGAGCTCCCTAATAAAAAGGCCCGCCGGGCCCGGTGGGCGATAAATGAGGACTCCGGAGAAAGTACATGTAGGAGAGAAGCCGAGTGAGAAAAGCAAACTTTCACATTCTGGGATCTGGCTAGATAAAATTCGACAATTAAATTTATCTTTAAAAATAATAGCAAGGCCTCCTCCTCTGCTCCCTTCCCGATCCTGTCTCTGAATGACATATCCCGGGGGGAGGGCTTGTACTACAGCTGAGTCAGCTCCATTTGCGAGCCAGGTTTCAGTAAGAAACAAGGCGTCTAAGTCATGTTCCTTAAGGAGCAGGGAGAGCTCTATGGCATGTCTAGGTAATGAACGGCAGTTTAAGAGGGCCATCCTGAAGGTCCTTACAGGTGGCAGACATTTCAGCTCTGGGGGCGGACGCCAGGAGTCTAGATCGAAGCCGCATTGGAGGCATTTATAGCAGTTATTGACTAACCTGTGTAGGCAGTTATAAGGTGACCTCTCTCTTAAACGGTATAACTGCTCAGAAGTGTAAGATATTTTTTCTCTTGTCACGCAACCAGGGTTCCTGGCCCCTGGGCCCAGTCGGGCCCAGTCGGGCGCAGACGGGCTTGCCTTAGGCGCGCCTTTGGCGCGCCAGTGGCGCGTCTGCTTCGCGCGCCCGCTGCGCGGCCGCGTCATCCGCCTCTTTTGAGGAGAGATGAATGTAGAGGCCCGCGCTGCTAGACTGGTACCCCCGCTTGCACTGAGTACTAATAGTCCCCCCGGGGCATTCAAGAAAGCTCCTTCCCGTCTTCCCACCTCCCGTGCAAAATGAGCAAAACACGATTTCAAATACTTATGGCAACTCCCAACACAGCTTGAGTAATTAATTTAAAAAAAGACTAGCAGCAGTTTTGGTGATAAAAGTCCACATAAAAACGTTATTGCATTTTAAAAAGCCCACACTTGTTCCCCAGAGCGAATTTCTTTAGAAGCACAGATGGTTTAAAAGCAGCACAAGCGAAGCCTGCACCGATCCGCTAATGATCGGGAAGGCTATGTCTCGCAGCGCGGCCGCGTCATCCGCCTCTTTTGAGGAGAGATAAATGTTGAGGCCCGCGCTGCTAGACTGCTACCCCCGCTTGCACTGAGTACTAATAGTCCCCCCGGGGCATTCAAGAAAGCTCCTTCCCGTCTTCCCATATGTCGCCCTAAGTGGGAAGGTTATGCCCAGACATGGGTCCCGTGCTCACTACACAAATGGATTCAAGCTGGCCTGGCTGATGAAGGGTGATGTCCAGAAACCGGTCCCAGGATACTTGTTTCCGGTCCAGGGAGGGCCTGGCTTGGCAGTTCGGGCTGGACTGTTCCCACAAGGAACAGGGTCCAGACTGATTTGCATATGGCTGGGTTTAACTGGGGTGGTGTGGTGAGCAAAAGAATTATAGATTTAACCCACATCCTTGTGACTTGGGGTGAATGCTTGTATTGTCTAGCATTCCATACATCAATTGTTTCTTTTACATATGTCGCCCTAAGTGGGAAGGGTATGCTCAAATGTGGGTCCCGTGCTCATTACACCAATGGATTCAAGCTAGCCTGGCTGATGAAGGGTGATACCCTGAAACAGGTCCCAGGATGCTTGTGTCCGGTCCAGGGAGGACCTGGCTTGGCAGTTCGGGCTGGACTGTTCCCACAAGAAACAAAGCCAAGACTGATTTGCATATGGCTGGGTCTAAACTGGTGTGGTGAGCAAAAGAATGATGAATTTAACCCAGATCCTTGTGACTTGGGGTGAACGCTTGTATTGTCTAGCATTCTGTCCACTAATTGTTTCTTTTGCATATGTCACCCTAAGTGGGAAGGGTATGCCCAGACGTGGGTCCCGTGCTCACTACATCACTGGATTCAAGCTAGCCTGGCTGATGAAGGGTGATGCCCTGAAACCGGTCCCAGGATGCTTGTTTCCGGTCCAGGGAGGACCTGACTTGGCAGTTCGGGCTGGACTGTTCCCACAAGAAACAGGGCAAGACTGATTTGCATATGGCTGGGTCTAAACTGGGGTGGTGTGGTGAGCAAAAGAATGATGAATTTAACCCAGATTCTTGTGACTTGGGGTGAACGCTTGTATTGTCTAGCATTCTGTCCACTAATTGTTTCTTTTGCATATGTCACCCTAAGTGGGAAGGGTATGCCCAGACGTGGGTCCCGTGCTCACTGCATCACTGGATTCAAGCTAGCCTGGCTGATGAAGGGTGATGCCCTGACCCGGTCCCAGGATGCTTGTTTCCAGTCCAGGGAGGACCTGGCTTGGCAGAGCGGGCTGGACTGTTCCCGCAAGGAACAGGGTGAAGACTAATTTGCATATGGCTGGGTCTAAACTGGGGTGGTATGGTGAGCAAAAGAATGATGGATTTAACCCAGATCCTTGTGACTTGGGGTGAATGCTTGTATTGTCTAGCATTCCGTCCATCAATTGTTTCTTTTGCATATGTCACCCTATGTGGGAAGGGTATGCCCAAATGTGGAACCCGTGCTCACTACACCACTAGATTCAAGCTAGCAGGCCGGTGAAGGGTGATGCCCTGAACCCGGTCCCAGGATGCTTGTTTACGTTCCAGGGATGATCTGGTTGCATTTCAGGCTGGACTGTTCCCACAAGGAACAGGGTCAAGACTGATTTGCATATGGCTGGGTCTAAACTGGTGTGGTGTGGTGAGCAAAAGAATGATGGATTTAACCCAGATCCTTGTGACTTGGGGTGAATACTAGTATTGTCTAGCATTACGTCCATCAATTGTTTCTTTTGCATTTGTTGCCCTAAGTGGGAAGGGAATGCTCAGACATAGGTCCCTTACTCACTACACCACTGGATTCAAGCTAGCCTGGCTGATGAAGGGTGATGCCCTGAAACCGATCCCAGGATGCTTTTTTCTGGTCCAGGGAGGACCTGGTATAGCAGTTCGGGCAGGACTGTTCCCACAAGGAACAGGGTCAAGACTGATTTGAATATGGCTGGGTCTAAACTGGGGTGGTGTGGTGAGTAAAAGAATGATGGATTTAATCCAGATCCTTGTGACTGGGGGTGAATGCTTGCATTGTCTAGCATTCCGTACATCAATTGTTTCTTTGGCAAATGTCAACCTATGTGGGAAGGGTATGCCTAAATGTGGGTCCCGTGCTCACTACACCACTGGATTCAAGCTAGCCTGGCTGGTGAAGGGTGATGCCATGTAACCGGTCCCAGGATGCTTGTTTCCGGTCCAGGGAGGACGTGGTTGGCAGTTCAGGCTAGTATCCACAAGGAACAGGGTCACGACTGATTTCCATATGGCTGGGTCTAAACTGGTGTGGTGAGCAAAAGAATGATGGATTTAACCCAGATCCTTGTGACTTGGGGTGAATACTTGTATTGTCTAGCATTACATCCATCAATTGTTTCTTTTGCATATGTTGCCCTAAGTGAGAAGGGTATGCTCAGACGTAGGTCCCGTACTCACTACACCACTGGATTCAAGCTAGCCTGGCTGATGAAGGGTGATGCCCTGAAACCGATCCCAGGATGCTTTTTTCTGGTCCACGGAGGACCTGGCTTGGCAGTTCGGGCTGGACTGTTCCCACAAGGAACAGGGTCAAGACTGATTTGCATATGGCTGGGTCTAAACTGGGGTGGTGTGATGAGCAAAAGAATGATGGATTTAATCCAGATCCTTGTGACTTGGGGTGAATGCTTGCATTGTCTAGCATTCCATATATCAATTGTTTCTTTGCCATATGTCAACCTATGTAGGAAGGGTATGCCTAAATGAGGGTCCCATGCTCACTACACCACTGGATTCATGCTAGCCTGGCTGATGAAGGGTGATGCCCTGAAACCGGTCCCAGGATGCTTGTTTCCGGTCCAGGGAGGACCTGGTTGGCAGTTCAGGCTAGACTGTTCCCACAAGGAACAGGGTCAAGACTGATTTGCATATAGCTGGGTCTAAACTAGGGTGGTGTGGTGAGCAAAAGAATGATGGATTCAACCTAGATCCTTGTGACTGGGGGTGAATGCTTGCATTGTCTTGCATTCTATCCATCAATTGTTTATTTTGCATATGTCGCCCTAAGTGGGAAGGGTATGCCCAGACGTGGGTCCCGTGCTCACGACACCATGGATTCAAGCTAGCCTGGCTGATGAAGGGTGAGGCCCTGAAACCTGTCCCAGGATGCTTGTTTCCAGTCCAGGGAGGACCTGGCATGGCAGTTCGGGCTAGACTGTTCCCACAAGAAAGAGGGTGAAGACTGATTTGCATATGACTGGGTCAAAACTGGGGTGGTGTGGTGAGCAACAAAATTATGGATGTAACCCAGATCCTTGTGACTTGGGGTGAATACTTGTCTTGTCTAGCATTCCGTCCATCAATTGTTTCGTTTGTATATGTTGCCCTGTTAGAAATGGGATCTCTGGTTGTGTGGTAAATAAAATTCATTACCGGGACTTAATTTGATACGGAAACATAATAAAATAGCTCAGTAAAATGAGAGGCAGAATCCGTGGTATCAGAGGTTCGGAATGGGCTTTATTCCAATGATCGATTATAATCGGTTGCTCCAAGTTCCATCACCACGGAGGTTCAGGAAGTGAAGTACATACTTTATTGACAAGAAATGACTTTTATAGTACATACATTACAATGAAGCGAATACAGTAGGCGTAACAATTGATAAGGAAAATGACGATTCATATGCGTAACCGAAAATGGGTGTAATAAGGAGTAAAAAGGAACATAATTGGTTATGATGTCATATATAGGTGGATCTATAAGATAATACTTGGCATAGATGCGCGCGCAGCAGCATGACGTGTGATTGACGTGCAACTAGGGGGTGAAGGGGACTTGACATTTAGCTCTACATGTGGAGACGAAAAGTCTGGGGGGTCAAGTCAACCTAATCCCAAATCATATCTAACATCCTATGTTTAAAGAACTATGTTATCCACAAAAGAAGGACTCTCGGACAGAATCTATTCTATACTGACCGTGCGTGCGTGTACAAGCGTCTAAGTGTCTACACTAAATGCGAGGGGGTAGGAATATTCCATGGTAACAGGACTATGAATTACTTGCATAAAGACAGAGAAGCCGAGCCATTGCTCGGTAGCTGGAAGAATGTTTACTTAAACTACTAGACAGGAATGCATCGGCTAAGGGGTGAAGCAGATAACTCAAAGGTGAAATACAGTTCTTGGCAGAGAATAGGCTGATGTCAGGCTTCGTGAGCCGCGCAGAGAATGAGACAAAGTTCATGGTCACAGATGCAGGCTCAGACGGGAGTTTTCAGAGGCAGAAGGCAAGAAGAGTTTGACGACAGAATCAGGGCCTACTTGCCTGGACTATAAAATGGCATAGGTGAACCATATAAAGCCGGTGGCTTTTCACACTTAGGAATGGAATATCCGGCCTATTCATGGCGGATCTGACAGAGGACATGTTGATGGTGGACGCACATGTGTTTGCGTCTTCATAACTGGAACTGGAGGGAACATACATGTACTTGTAACATGCACATAGAACCGTTGGGGTCCAAGATAGGGGACATAACTGACCAGAAAAATCCATATTTCCACATTCCCTCCTTGTCCCCTACTTGCCCGTCAAGAGATATCAATCCTCATCAATCCATTGATCTGTTCATATAACATCATTTGTTCTTCTTTCTTCTTCCGTGACGAATAAAATCTTGGTGGTGGAATACACGATGTGGCACACAGGCCACAGATCGCTGGTCCACATTGTAGACATAGACAGCAACTGAATAGTATGAGAAGGCCAATACCTAGGAATGATAGAACTCTCCATCCCCAGGCTGATATCACACTCCAAAACCAACCGGACCAAGTCCAAGTGCCTGGGTTCTAGTGTATCTGGCTTACAATCTTATGAAGGCGAGTTATAGCTTTATATACAGATGGCGAATTTTCTGGTATGAATACGCAGCAGCTTGATCCGATGACCCTACAAGCTCCGCCCCTATCAGCCAGGATGACGTCAAGGACAAGACGATTTTGAAGCACAACAATCCGCATAGCAGACTGCTCTTCTGTTAAATTGCCTAAGGCGGAAATAGTTTCATTCACTACCGCTTCAAGGGTTCTAGTTAATCTACGTATCAGCTTACTATTAGTAACAGTACCTATATAGGGAAAGATGCCTTTATTGAAATCTGTGTATTTTTCCCATGCTGTTTCAGTGTAATCGACTATCGGGAGATCTCTTCGCTCTCTGTTGTGTACTAAATGAATATTTCTATAATAATCAGGAGGAGCTAGGAAAACAGGTGGCAAAAGGAATGCAATGTAGCAGGTACCATCCCAATCTAGAGGTAGACGCATATATGCAGTCTGACCACATATAAAGTAGGAGTGGCGATAAGCTCTAAATGAAGATTTGCCTTGATCACTGAATTCTACTGTAGTAGTGCATTTACTATGGCCCATATGTATGGAACCAACTTTTCTTACACACAATTCACCTTTCGCTGGGAATACTGACATGGTTGGTAAAACTAGTTCAACTTTGGATTCGACATTTAGAACCATGAAATTAGGAGTAAAGTTACCTAATCCATATACTTCATTTTCTAGATCAGTTCCTGTTCCTTTGGGGCGACCCTCCTTGTCAGGGTAACAGACTTTGAATAAAACTAGGTTCAGATTTCCCCATACCCACTGGTCTTGGTAAACGGCTGTATCTGAGTCTATGGAATTGATTAAACTAAACCATGCTCCACAGGAGCCATTATGTGTAAACGGATGTGGAAAGAAAGGCAGGACTCCTTCATAATTCTGATAGGGAGGGAGCCGGCCACACACCCAACAATTAGTAGCATTACTAGTCTGGTGGGAATGATGTAACATACTAATGAAAGTGTTATTGCGCAGCGCAAGTCTATAAGACAATTCATGCGGGGGTAAGTCACTAAAAGAATGTTCAGCAGTAACATTGTAAACGTTTCTGGCAATAGGGTAATATATGTGCAACAATATACTTGCAGTAATTATTAAAAGATTTAAGAAAAACAAGATTAATAATGTCACTATGCAATGGCTACGCAGTGATTTACAATACGCCTGTCGTTTCCTCATTTTTCGCGACTGTCCATGATTCAGGTCTAGGCGATACATGTCGGAGACAGATTCAACCGCTTCACCTAGGAGAGGACTTAAACAATCAAATCGTCCGACGGCCTAGGCCTTAATTTTAGTTTATAAAGTTCTTTACTGTCGGCCTCAGCCAGAGGTAGTTTTGAGTCAATTGGTGAGGACACACGAGGTGGGATGTTTACATCTGAAGGAAGTCCATGAAATTTCTTGATATGACTTGAATGCACCCATCCTTTCCTGCCCTCGATCTTCACGGCTGTCCTTGTGGTCAGCAGGAGCAGCTGGGGTGTCTTCCACCTGGGCTCCAGCTGAGTCTTTCGGTCGAAATTTCTCACAAGCACAAGGTCCCCCGGAACTACGTCATGGGGTTTCACCTCAGTGTTGTCGGGAAAGGCTGCAGCTACCTGTGAACGACAAGATTGTAGTGCAGACATCAAGGAAGCCAAGTAATCTGTCAGCATATTACAGTCAATATCAGTTATTTTGCGTGGTATAGGCGTCCCCCACATATTTGGTGGTCTGCCGAAGATCACCTCATACGGGGATAGCCCTGTTCGAGAGTGCGCTACCATTCTCATGTAGAAGAGTGCAACTGGTAACGCTACTACCCAGTCGACACCTTTCTCTCTGCATATTTTGGACAATCTGATTTTCAGTATCTGATTATGTCTTTCTACGAGACCTGCTGCCTCAGGGTGTCGGACACAGTGGAATTTCCACTGATAACCTAACAGAAGTGAAACATGTTTCATTAATTCGGATGAGAACGGCTGGCCGTTATCTGAGTGAACAACACGTGGTAAACCGTATCGTGGGAAGAATTCTCGAACTAACTGTTTGGCAGTAGTCGGGGCAGTGTAATCTGAAACCGGGTATGCCTCCGTCCAGCGGGACAGAGCGCAGACAACTACGAGAACATATTTGAATCCTCGACATCGTTCCATCTGGATATAATCCATCTGGAGTACTTCAAAAGGGTGATTAGGAGGATGAAATCCACCTTGTTCTACGGGAACACTTTTTCCTGGGTTGAACTGGCAACAGATCATACAGGTACGGACCTTTTGTTTGGCTGCTGCTCGTAAATGTTTATTGAACCAAATGTGTTGAATGCTGTCTAGCATAGCTTTTTCTCCTAGATGTGCTGGACTATGTATAGTGTTAACTATAACTTGGACCATTGAATCAGGAAGGAACCACACAGACTTTTCCTTCATCATCCATCCTTGGTCCGTTTGGATCCCTCCTAATTCAGTCCATTTCTTTATTTCGTCTGGTGTAGCATGTGTCTGTATGTCAATTACGTCAAGGGTAGGATCTTTAACTGTCATACAATGTGTCGGCATCGGGACTATTGTCTTTGTCATGTCGGATGTTTGGGTTTGAGCAGTCTGTTTAGCTGTTCTGTCGGCTAGATCATTGCCTTGAGAAATGATATCAGTAACCTTCGTATGAGCCTTACATTTCATAATTGATATTGCAGTAGGTAGATGTATTGCATCTAATAAGGCATGAATGAGGGGTCCGTGCTGAATGTGGGCACCGTGGGAAGTTAAATAACCTCTCTCTCGCCATAGCACGCCGAAGTCATGTACAACTCCGAATGCATAACGTGAATCAGTGTATATGTTGACTTTTTTATTTGTGGCTTGAATACAGGCTTGTGTCAGAGCAATAAGCTCTGCGGCTTGAGCTGACAAAGTATTTATACGATTAGTTTCAATGACTTCAGTATCTGTTGTGACTGCGTAAGCAGCCACTAACTCTCCTGTATTTGTTCTCATACATGAACCATCTACATACAATGTCAGGTCTGGGTCTGACAATGGGACATCGGTTAAGTCTTGTCTGGGTTTCGTCGTTATTGTAATAACTTCAATACAGTCATGGACTAGTGGGTCTGTTCCGGTTACTGGCAAAAGTGTGGCAGGATTCAATGTGTTACAGCGTCTGATTTCTATGTGTGGCTGAAACAATGTAAGTTCGTACCCTGTAAGTCGCGCTATAGTCAAGTGTTGTGTTTGCGTTCTATTTACAAGAACCTCTACTGCATGTGGTACTTGAACTGTCAATGGATGTCCTAACACTATGGCATCGCTTTGTCGTATTGCTAAAGCTGTCGCTGCCACTGATTTCAGGCACGCAGGAAGAGCCTGAGCTACTGGATCTAATGTACTAGAAAAATAAGCACATGGTTTGTGTGCTCCTGCTTGTTCCTGTGTGAGTACTGACAAGGCAGTACCTTCGCGTTCTGTAACAAAAAGTGTAAACTGTTTTCTGTAACATGGCGTTGCTAAAACAGGTGCTTGACATAAAGCTTTCTTTAGGCTTTCAAAAGCTTGTGTATGTTCCTGAGTCCAAGGGAGAACAGTCGATGTGGCTGCCTCCTGTGTTGTCAACTGAATGAGTGGTTTTGCTAGAAATGCGTACTGAGGGATCCACTGCCTGCAATATGACGTGAGGCCTATGAAAGCCCGCACCTCCTTTTGTGTCTTGGGTATTGGCATGTTAGCTATTAACTGAATGCGGTCGGGTGTAAGCTGCCTTCCCTCCTTGGACAGCGAGTGTCCAAGATAAATAACTCGCTGGACACAGAATTGCAGCTTAGAAGGGGACACCTTGTGTCCCTTTTCAGCTAGAAATTGTAAAACTGTCAGTGATGCTTTCTCACATTCGGGTTCGCTTCTAGCGGTGATCAACAGATCATCGACATATTGAAGCAAGGCAGTGTTAACTGGCATGTGGATACTGTCAAGTTCTCGTTTCAGTGCTTGGCTATAGATGCTGGGGCTTTCTGTAAATCCTTGAGGTGCGCGTGAGAATTTAAAGCTACGTCCATTTAAACTAAATCCGAACAAATATTGGCTTTCCGGATCTATTGGGACGCTGAAAAAGGCATTCTTGAGATCGATTACAGTAAAGAATGTCGCTTCGGAATCAATAGCTGTCAGTAATGACGAGATATCTGGGACCACAGGAAATTGTGGCACAATGCATTTGTTTAATTCGCGCAGATCAATAACCAATCGATATACTGGCGGGGCCTTTGGATCTGTTCGTTTAAGAATCGGAATTATCGGTGAATTACATACATTGGAGTCTGTTTCTACAACTACTCCTTGGGTAATGAGCTCGTCAATGATTTGTAGTAAAGCCACTACAGCATCTGGTGGTAACTTGTATTGTCGCATTCGTGGTAGCACCACTCCTGCCTTTAATGTGACTCGATATGGTGTAATATTCATGCATCCAACGTCAGTAGGGCCTTGTGCCCATAGATGTGTAGGTAAAGTCTGCAGTCGGGGATCCATGTCTCTAGACACATAATGACCTTTAAAATCACGTAAAAACAACCTTACTCCTTCCGGAGAACAACATATTATAGCTCCTAGAGCTTTCAGTGTTTTTATTCCTAACAGATTTTCTGGACATGATTTAGTAAGCAATAAATCTGTAGTTCGGGTCAAAGGTCCTATCGTAAGTGGGAGAGGCTGTGATACTTCATTAACAATAGGTTTTCCTGAAAAACCAAGGGAAATATTCTGTGAGCCTGAGAGGGGTGCCCCTGGAACTTCACTACGTTTTATGGTTGTTCGACTTGCCCCTGTATCGAGTAAAAATTTTCTGTCTTGGCCTAATAATTCACTATGTACATAAGGTCCTTCTTGATCTACAGGGATCTCGATAAGGGGTAAGTCAACTTCCCTCTCTAGGCTTGTTCATGCGTATCGCTGATAATCAGGATAGTCGTACTGTGCGGTCTGGTACAGTTGTCGTGTCGTGGTTTGTGTGGCAGCAACAGGCAGCGCTGGTGCAGCTGGCACAAACTGTATAGACTGTTGTGAAGCTGGCATGGACTGTGCATGCTGCGGAGCTCCTTGTTCATTCTGGTCCTGTCTAGGTGGCCGTGGTCTTTCTTGTGTTTTACCTATGGCGATATTATGTTTCAAAACTGGACAATCGTGTACGTAATGACCTGGCTTTTTACAATAATTGCATGTCCCTTTTACAGGTCCGGCTGAATCACCGGAATGTGTCATACCCTTTTTATGTCCTTCAGCTGGGACTGTCTGAGAAACTAACATTTTCATTTTCGTGTCTTTCATGCGTCTGTGTTCATGTTCTTGTTCCTCTCTAATTCTATTGTGATGGTACTGTAACATTTGTAACATTTGTGATGGAGTGTTACCTTGCCAGGTACTCTCGAATTTTAATACTCTATTCTTTACTTGGGGCAGGGCATTTTCTACTAATTTTGTTACAAACAGATGTGGGTATGATTCGCTACTCGCTTTTATGCCACTATTTATACCAAAACATTTTTCAAATCGGGCATAGTAATCACTAGTGTCTTCATCTTGCTTCTGTTTACAGGCTGAAATTGTACCCCAATCTTCCTTTTTCGTAGTTAATAAACGTGGCAGTACCTGTACTAATAAACCTGGTAGTGCTTTAGTTTTATCCCCAAGTCCTGCTCCTGCAGTTCGGGCCTTTTCTTCTGCTTCTAATACTGACCATTCTATCTTTTGGTCTCCTACCTCCCACTCTTTTTCCCTGAGTTTCTCATAAATGCCAGCAGGCATCAATACCTTTAATATTGTCATAATGTCGGGATAGGTATACTCTCCCATGAGTAACATGTCTTTAATTTCTCGGTGAAAACCCGCTGGATCTTTGTCATGACTGGGTACCACTTTCTTCATTTCTAACAATTCTATTTTTGATATGGGCGTATATACAAATACGCGCTTAAACTCGTTGTCCTCGCCCTTTATTGGGTGCACTTCTCGTAAGGGATTCTGTCTATCCATGTAATACGTGGTTCTTTCCTTGATGGGCAATGAGACACGGTCTGAACATACAAAAAGAATATACTGCTTTCTTGATTCTAGAATTTCTTTAATTAATTTAGTACCTGAACCTCTCCATCTATTCATAAGCAATTCAGTCAATATGTCAGGTAAGGGACCAGGGTCCGAATGCTGACTCTGATATAGTATAATGAGTTGTTGAATCATATAAATCCCAGCTAACCGCTGTTCATCTGGGGTGAGATTCAAAAATGCGCGTGCTACTGTATCATCACTATATTTTCCGGGACTGTCCACCCAATGGACAGCTGCCCTAGCTAAATCTTGTTCATCCATAGAATCGAGGAAATGATAACCCCTTCGTTCTCGGAGTAGTTTGTCGGCGGCTTGGAACGAATGCTCGTTAGACCTGATGTTAATTATAGGTATTTGGAAATTCCTGTTATTATCTGGACATATCGGACGTATCGGGTCAATAGGACATCTATTACTATTACAAGATCTTCCTTTACCTACATAGGCTATGGTGTCTGACTGTCCTGCGGGCAGTCCTGACCCTTCCTCCTCGTTTTGTTCGAACTCGTCTACCGCTAATCTTTCTTCGTGTAGGCGTTCTATTTCTTTACGGATCTTTCGGCACATGGCTATTATACAATTTTGTTTATCATGTCTACCTTCTGATATATTCTGGCTCCATCTGGTAAGAATTTGCATTGCTTCCGGGTCTACCCCCGGTCGGTCTTCATTTCTGATCACACAATTTATGAGGAAACGTAACAGTTCCCCCTGTATCTCCACTTTCTGATATTCCATAGCTCTATTAATACATTCTGGATCTCGCCCTGTTTGGACAAAATGGTATATTTTATCTAGATGCGCAGTCATTCCTGGTAACTTCCCTAAGTACACTGCGGCTCGTCTGATACGCAATGATGCCAGGGTCATTTCGTCCTCTTTGCCGGGCACAGGGTCATATCTACAATCTACAAGAAGTTCCTTAAGCGTACGGGCATTTATGAGTTTGGGGGTACGTGAATGTGCTGACTCTTGAAAAGTAAGTTTATTTATTCTGGGTGGCGTAGAAAAAATGTTACTAGCACCTCCCGTAGCCCCATCTGGGGTGTCGGGTGTGAAAGGATTCGTTGAACGTGACACAGCAACTATAGGTGTGGACACAGCTATAGAAGCAGCTGTAGGAACAGATGTAGAGACAGATGTGCTTGTCGGAACTTGTGACACGATCTGTTGCTGTAGGGATACGGGTACTGGGTCTTGGCGTTGAACCTCCCTGATAGGCGGTCTATGTGGAGCGGAATTAGCATACTCGGGAGCTGCGTCATCTAAATATGAGGAAAGAAAAACATCTTCTGCGGTTCTAGGATGCCCCTTAGGATGTACCTTTATTGGGAATAATGGGGGCGGCAAGTCTTTCGGTGTTTCTGGAGTAGCTTTAGGTAATCCTTCGGCCAGAAGGGGATACATACCATTCATAAGGGCATTTCTTTGTCTGTCTACTTGTTCTGATTTCACTCGGATACCTTCCTCAATTAATAGATTTTCTCGAACTTTATTTGAACTCTCTTTATTCTTCTCTTCCTGTCTACGTGCTTTTTCTGTACGTCTATGAGATTCTTTACGCCATAACTCAACGGCATCTTTCTGTGACTGTCTGACTTTCCTTTTCCATAACTCTTCTTCTACTTTCATGATGCACTCTGCATCCCAGGTTCCCGCTGTGGGCCACCTCTGATTTTCTGGTAATTCCTTGGTGTAGTCTACCCATAAATCAAGAAATAATATAGCGTCTAAGCCATGTTTATGATACATGAAGTACCCTGGAGTGTCCCTAGGAGGAATAGGAACGGCTTCTTCGAGTACCCCTTTTCTTGTAGTGATCTGTCTTAGTTTCGAAAAGAGCGGCATATTGAGAACTGATCTGATACTTAATCTTGAACACATTTAGTACAAAAGCACAATAATGAACAACCATTCATACCACAATATGCAGGACGTTTAACACATTAAACATTAAACATTAAACATTTTTTAACCTTTAAAATAACCAACAATGATGATCGTCTGCATAACTAATCACCAAGCATAATTCTTTGACAATAACTAGATACTTCGGAATACTTGATATACTGCTAAACAGTACATATACACTGCTAAAACAGTGCAGACCGGATTTGTGTACCCAAACCCGTCTTGACCGGCACAACCTATGTGCACGTCAGAAATGCCTCCCCAGTAATGGTACTCACCGGGTAGCTTCGGAAACGGAAGGCCTCGGAAACTGAACTTGGACCGGACTGGACTCGACTCGACTCGTCGGAAACTGGACTTGACTTCGAACTGGTGGGCCTCTGTATACCTCGGATCTTGCTCTCTCAGCTAGGCTCTGGTCGGGATACTTCGCACTTCTCACCGCCTCGTCTGGGTGTTGATCGCAGCCTCAGTCGCCCCCGCTTGACCGGAGGGAGATACAGGAAATCCTGCTGGTACGCGTTATTGTCCGTCCAGCTGTGGCAGGAGACCGGGCCTGCAACTCACCGCCGGCGCGTGAGATGAGAAAGTGTCCCTGTTCGGGCGCCATTCGTGTGGTAAATAAAATTCATTACCGGGACTTAATTTGATACGGAAACATAATAAAATAGCTCAGTAAAATGAGAGGCAGAATCCGTGGTATCAGAGGTTCGGAATGGGCTTTATTCCAATGATCGATTATAATCGGTTGCTCCAAGTTCCATCACCACGGAGGTTCAGGAAGTGAAGTACATACTTTATTGACAAGAAATGACTTTTATAGTACATACATTACAATGAAGCGAATACAGTAGGCGTAACAATTGATAAGGAAAATGACGATTCATATGCGTAACCGAAAATGGGTGTAATAAGGAGTAAAAAGGAACATAATTGGTTATGATGTCATATATAGGTGAATCTATAAGATAATACTTGGCATAGATGCGCGCGCAGCAGCATGACGTGTGATTGACGTGCAACTAGGGGGTGAAGGGGACTTGACATTTAGCTCTACATGTGGAGACGAAAAGTCTGGGGGGTCAAGTCAACCTAATCCCAAATCATATCTAACATCCTATGTTTAAAGAACTATGTTATCCACAAAAGAAGGACTCTCGGACAGAATCTATTCTATACTGACCGTGCGTGCGTGTACAAGCGTCTAAGTGTCTACACTAAATGCGAGGGGGTAGGAATATTCCATGGTAACAGGACTATGAATTACTTGCATAAAGACAGAGAAGCCGAGCCATTGCTCGGTAGCTGGAAGAATGTTTACTTAAACTACTAGACAGGAATGCATCGGCTAAGGGGTGAAGCAGATAACTCGAAGGTGAAATACAGTTCTTGGCAGAGAATAGGCTGATGTCAGGCTTCGTGAGCCGCGCAGAGAATGAGACAAAGTTCATGGTCACAGATGCAGGCTCAGACGGGAGTTTTCAGAGGCAGAAGGCAAGAAGAGTTTGACGACAGAATCAGGGCCTACTTGCCTGGACTATAAAATGGCATAGGTGAACCATATAAAGCCGGTGGCTTTTCACACTTAGGAATGGAATATCCGGCCTATTCATGGCGGATCTGACAGAGGACATGTTGATGGTGGACGCACATGTGTTTGCGTCTTCATAACTGGAACTGGAGGGAACATACATGTACTTGTAACATGCACATAGAACCGTTGGGGTCCAAGATAGGGGACATAACTGTCCAGAAAAATCCATATTTCCACAGTTGGCTAGGGCTTGCGCCAAAGCCAGGCAGAGACCACCACTCTAAGTCAGGGCTGGGGAGTTACACGCCAAAGATAACTCCTGCTCACCCCCTTGGTAGCTTGGCACGAGCAGTCAGGCTTATCCCGGAGGCAATGTGTAAAGCGTTTGCGCGCGCACACAGCAACAACACCCTAGTCCCACCACAAAGGAAACTCCACACAAGGTTATATATAAAAAATAGCCTTTGTATTATAATAAACATATTAGATGATAATCACATAATTTACACTGTGCCAACTGGCACTGGGCAGAATTTTACAGGGGACTATTTACACAAGACAGGGCCACATGGACCACTGTCAGAATTAGCACAAATCACCAATTGTAAATGTAGAACCTATACCAACTGTAACACACATTATAACTGTAGAGCACAACCAGTAATTACTGCCGCAATAATGACCTCAGCATTATCACAATAGAATCAGGTATCAAACCTAACCTGTATACATCACAGGTGCATAAACACATTATGCAATTTCTCATAAGTCTAACGCATTAGACCTTACCTCCTAAGTATAATTACCCAAGGGGCTTATATCACACAGGGAAGTATAATCTCCCTAACATAAACCTAAACAGGTAAAACAACCTCCTATGCAGAAATCATATCTAGAGGTATAAAACACAGGGTGCGCAAAACATACTACACACAGTACATTTCCTAACACCCAACGCATTAGTATATAAATCACAATAACACCTAAATCACATTAGGGTCCAGGTTGCACCAGAACCTAAAAGTAGCAGCTGCCCACTACTTGCTGGGCAGCTGGGGACAAGAACAGGGCCTAAACGCTGCAGCTGGCACTAATTGCAGCGCAGCTGTGGAAGTCAAATATGAGGAAATCAATGGGCCCCACGTTGGAGCCATCTAGCTCAGAAAACAAACATGTCCCCATGGAGCGCACAGGCTCCTGAAATCAATATGCGATAAAACCTTGGAGCCCTCTAGGCTCTAGAACAATCATGATGTCCCCTAATGAAGTGTGGGGGGGAGGACGAAATGGGCCCTGGCACAACGGTGCCCTCTGGGCCCTGTTGTGGGCTCTTTAAAAAACCATTGCCCCAAAGCGGTATAGTGGCCCACTACGGAGGTGCCACTTGAACTACGGGCCCCCTCGTTGGAGCGCACTGGCTCACGTTGGAGCGGCCCGCTTGAAGACGGGGCCGCTCAGGGACTGGAAAGGGCACTGTGCCTCGAGGGGCACCAACAACACAGAGCCCCCACTTACCGGGCTCTCTTCTTCACACCCGGTCCCTCTTCTGGGACCGGGACTCCTCCGGGCCCAGCAGGCGGCAGCAGCAGCACTCTTCTCGTGGCGCGGGGCTTCCCTGCGCTCCTGGGAGCCCCGCGCTGCCATCGTCAGCCTCGGTCGCCGGCCTCCCTTTACCCGGGCCCCCTCCTGGGACCCGGGACTTTGCTCTGGAGCTGCAGGGCTCCGGACGGCATCTCCGGCGGCATCTTCTCGGTGGGTGGGGCTTCCAGGGTCCAGTGAGGCCCCGCCCAGGCCCCAGACAATCTCTGCCTGACTTCCTCCGTCCGCTTAGTGTGGCTTCCGCCAGTCGAGCCCCTCAGTTGCCAGGCAATGCCCGCGGTTGGGTCCAATCCCAGCGCGGCGGGCTCCTGACGTCAGGGGCACAGCGAGGCAGCACTTTGGGAGACTCCGGGCCAGTGGCGGTGATGCGGAGTAGGCACCCGCTCTCAATTAATGCAATATGCGGGGTGGGCACCCGCCATAAAAAAATAAGCACAAAGCAGGGTGGGCTCCCGCTAATCCGCATAGAAATACGAACAAAGCGTGGTAGGCTCCCGTCATCATAGGCACCACCATGCGGGTGGGCACCCGCTCTGATTACCAGGTGAAAAGCGCCACGAGGGGTAGGCTCCCTCCAAATTTGGCAATAAAGCAGGGTGGGCTCCTGCCTCTCTTACTATGAGAACAACGGAAATGGCAATGAGGGGAGTGGTACGCCGAACAGTACGCCCTTCAGAGGAGGGCGAAGCGGGTGTGGGCAGCCCAGCGACACGGGGTGGGCACGGCTCGTGGTCAGAGCGGGTCACACGGGTGCGGGCAGCCAGAACAATGCGCCCTTCAGAGGAGGGCGAAGCGGGTGTGGGCAGCCCAGCGACACGGTGTGGGCACGGCTCGTGGTCAGAGCGGGTCACATGGGTGCGGGCAGGCACAAGTCGGCTTCGCGGCAGTCCAGCGATACGGGACGCACTTGGGGGCAGCTTGCTTCCAGGCCCCTGGAGATCGCTGTGAGCACAAGTTCATCTTCAGAAAATAAAAGAAAAGCAGCAGGTCTGTCAAAACAGCAGCCAGTCTTTGTGGGGCAAGGGGCCATGCAGGGCAAGTCTTTCAGGGCAAGGACAGTCTCCCAGCCATCCTCAGGCCAGGCAGGAGGGTCCAAAAGAAGTCCTCCAGCATCCAGGGGCTGGGCAGGGCCCAGGGAGGCAAGCCTTTCCCTGAGCCCCAGCAGCAGCACACCCCTGGTAGTTTCTAGTCCAAGAACAAGAACATTTTCATGGGGTCACAGTCCCTCTTTTATACACAACATCCTTTGTCTCCAAAGGTGCATAGAAGGGGCGAACCAGATGCAACTGGTTCCTGAGCACTTTGTTTTGCTCAGCCCCTCCCTATTCACAGTACAGGCCAGGAAACATTAGACGCACAGCAGGGGGTGGAGCCAACATTGTGGAGGGAAAGCCCAGCCCTATTCAGGTCCCAGGTGTACTCCT
The DNA here is from genome assembly GCF_964204655.1 of Triturus cristatus. Taxonomy (NCBI): domain Eukaryota; kingdom Metazoa; phylum Chordata; class Amphibia; order Caudata; family Salamandridae; genus Triturus; species Triturus cristatus. The sequence continues at coordinate 56,358,296 of NC_140590.1, read as the reverse complement.
CCCTGCCATCAACATGCAGCTCTCTCCATTCACCACCGGGGCAGACCCATCCTGACTCCTGGAGCCAGGCACACCAGCCAATCACAAGCCAGACAGTCACTTCACATTTAGTACACAGATATGCCAGCTTCTAGAAGTGGCACTTCTACACTAGACACAGTAACGCCGCACACATCATCGCGCAGCATTAAATCTCACGAGTTCGCACATACCAAACTCGATCCTGTTCTCCTCTCACATCAGGACTTAACACTGTCACTCAGATCCCCCATGCATTCCTATGGGAGGGCAGGTCAGTCTCACTAAAACATAAACAGAGCGCACGCACTTTCCACTGGGACACAGTGTAAAAGTGCCTAGAGGCCTAAGACCACTAATACAACATAGGAAAAAGACTATGATAAATGCAAAAAGTTTTAGGGGTGAACTTGCCAGAAGGGCCAAGTCCAACATGCCCTAAATCGGAAGGGTATGCCCAGACGTGGGTCCCGGGTTCACAACACCACTGGATTCAAGCTAGCCTGGCTGATGTAGGGTGAGGCGCTGAATCCGGTTCCAGGATGCTTGTTTCTGGTCCAGGGAGGACCTGGCTTGGCAGTTCGGGCTGGATTGTACCCACTCGGAACAAGCTAAAGACTGATTTGCGTCTGGCTGGGTCTAAACTGGGGTGGTGTGGTGAGCAAAAGAATAATAGATTTAACGCAGATCCTTGTGACTTGGGGTGAATGCTTGCATTGTCTAGCATTCCGTCCATCAATTGTTTCTTTAGCATATGTTGCCCTAAGTGGGACCGGTATGCCCAGACGTGGGTCCCGTGTTCTCTACACCATTCAAGCTAGCCTGGCTGAAGAAGGGTGAGGCCCAGAAATCGGTCCCAGGATGCTTGTTTCCGGTCCAGGGAGGAACTGGCTAGGCAGTTCGGGCTGGACTGTTTCCACCAGGAACAAGGTCAAGACTGATTTGCATATGGCTGGGTCTAAAGTGGGGTGGTGTGGTGAGCAAAAGAATGATGGATTTAACCCAGATTCATGTGACTTGGGGTGAATGCTTGCATTATCTTGCATTCCATCCATCAATTGTTTCTTTTGCATATGTCGCCCTAAGTGGGAAGGGTATGCCCAGACGTAAGTCCCGTGCTCACTACACCGCTGGATTCAAGCTAGCCTTTCTGAGTAAGGGTAATGCCCTAAAACCGGTCCCAGGATGCTTGTTTCTGGTCCAGGGAGGACCTGGCTTGGCAGTTCGGACTGGACTGTTCCCACAAGCAACAGGGTCAAGACCGATTTGCATATGGCTGGGTCTAAACTGGGGTGGTGTGGTGAGCAAAAGAATCATGGATTTATCCCAGATCCTTGTGACTTGGGATGAATGCCTGTATTGTCTAGCATTCGTCCATCAATTGTTTCTTTTGCATATGTCGTCCTAAGTGGGAAGGTTATGCCCAGACATAGGTCCCGTGCTCACTACACAAATGGATTAAAGCTAGCCTGGCTGATGAAGGGTGATGTCCAGAAACCGGTCCCAGGATACTTGTTTCCGGTCCAGGGAGGGCCTGGCTTGGCAGTTCGGGCTGGACTGTTCCCACAAGGGTACAAAGAGCATCGCCCGAGGAGGGGAACAAGGAACAACTCGGGTCCCTTCCTGAACCTTCGTGGTAATGGAATAAGATTGCCTAGTTCGAACTATAATTCCTTTGTAAGGAATAAAGCCCTTTTCGGAACCTCTAATACCACGGATTCTGCCTCTTATTTTGACTAAGTTATTCTTACTAGACTTTACCGCATAAAAAATAGTACAGGTAATTTAAATATTTACCACATAAATTGGCGCCCGAATAGGGACACTTTCTCATCTCACGCGCCGGAGGTGCGTTGCAGGCCCGGTCCCCTGCCACAGCTGAACGGACAAAAACGCGTACCCGCAGGATTTCCTGTATCTCCCTCCGGCCAAGCGGGGGTGACTGAGGCTGCGATCAACACCCAGACGAGGCGGTGAGAAGTGCGAAGTATCCCGACCAGAGCCTAGCTGAGAGAGCAAGATCCGAGGTATACAGAGGCCCACCAGGTTCCGAAGTTTCCGAGTCGAGTCCAGTCCGGTCCAGTTCAGTTCAGTTCCGAGGCCTTCCGTTCCGTGCTACCCGGTGAGTACCGTTGCTGGGGAGGCAGTTAGACGTGCACATTGGTTTGTGCCGGTCCTGACGGGTTTGGGTACACAGATCCGGTCTGCACTGTTTTAGCAGTGTATCTGTACTGTTTAGCAGTATATCCAGTATGTTCATGTATATAATTCAATATTATCTAGTATTAGTATTATGTCAGTAACTAGTTTTCTTCTAATTATCATTGTTTGTTACATGTTAAATGTTAAATGTTAAATGTTTTACTGTGTTCAAAAAATTGTGGTATGAATGAGTGTTCATTATTGTGTTTATTGTATTAATTGTGTTCAAGTTCGGTTCAAGTAAGAATCAAGTAGGAAGGTTTAAAAATACCGTTCTTTTCAAAATTAAGACAGATCAAAACTAGAAAAGGAGTACTCGAAGAAGCTGTTCCCATTCCACCTAGGGACACTCCAGGGTATTTTATGTATCATAAACATGGCCTAGATGCCGTATTATATCTTGACTTATGGGTGGACTACACCAAGGATCTAGCAGAAAGTCAGAGGTGGCCCGCAGCTGGGACATGGGATGCAGATTGCATCATGAGAGTAGAAGAAGAATTATGGAAAAAGAAAGCCAGACAGTCACAGAAAGATGCCATTGAGTTATGGCGTAAAGAATCGCATAGGCGCACAGAGAAAGCGCTCAGACTGGAAGAGAAAAGTAGGGAGAACCCAAATAGAGCCCGAGAAAACGTATTAGTCGAGGAAGGTATCCGAGTAAAAACAGAACAAGTAGACAGACAACGAAATACTCTTATGAATGGTATGTATCCTCTTTTGGCCGAAGGTTTACCTAAGGCCACCCCGGAAATACCGAAAGATTTGCCACCCCCATTACTCCCGATTAAAGCACATCCCAAGACCGCAAAAGATATTTTCCTTTCCTCCTATTTAGACGATGTAGCTCCGGAATATGTTAATGTTCCACCACACACGCCACCTGTCGATGGTGCTCAACGCCGAGAACAAACGCCCCCAACTCCGCAACCACAAACTCCTCCGCACAATCCCACAGGTCCATCTGTTTCCACCGCTTTTCCTGCATCCACAGTCTCTACCTTACATCCCACGAATCCTTTTCGTGCCTAGCACCTCAGAAGGTGCGACGGCAATTTTTGCCACGCCACCATCACGAAGCAAATCGTCTCTTAGAGATTTAGCAAACCAATGTACACCCCAAATAGCAACGTCCGACATGTTTAAAGAACATCTTGTAGATTGTAGATATGATCCAGTGCCCGGTAAAAATGACAGAATGCTGCTATCATCACTACGTATACGACGAGCTTCAATATATTTAACGACGCTACCAGGAATGATTAAACATTTAGACAATATATATCGCTTTGTCCAAACAGGGCAAGGCCCTGAAAGTATTGACGAAGCCATGGAATACCAGAAAGCGGATATACAGAGACAACTGTTACGTTTCTTCATAAACTGCTTGATCAGAGACAGAGATAGGTCCGAGGTAGACCAGGATGAAATGCAAGTACTTACCCGATGGGGTCAGAATATATCAGAGGGAAAACATGATAAACAGACATGTATAGTTGCTATGTGCCGAAAGATCCGCAAAGAAGTAGAACGAATACATAAAGCCAGATTGGAGGCAGACAAAACTGAATCAGAGGGAGAGGAGGAGGAAGAATCAGAAATGCCCACAGGACAATTAGAAACGATAGCCTATGTAGGTAGGGGAAGACCTTGTAACAATACCAGATACTTTAATGACTCGATACGTCCGATACGTCCAGAATGTAACAGACATTTTCAAGTCCCTATGTTAAACACGAAGTCCCCTGAACACTTATTCCAGGCTGCTGACAAACTACTCCGAGACCGAAGGGGGTATCATATGCTCGATTCTATGGATGAACAAGAGTTAGCCAGGTCAGCAGTACAATGGGCTGACAGTTCTGAAAAATACAGTGATGATGCGTTAGCACACACGTTTTTGAATCTTACCCCAGACGAACAGCGTTTAGCTGGTATATACATGATACAACACCTCGTAATATTATATAGAAGCCAACACTCCGATCCTGGTCCCCTACCTGATATACTGAAAGAATTACTCACGAATAAATGGAGAGGTTCAGGTACTGATTTAATTAAAGAAATTCTAGAATATCGACACCAGTACATTCGCTTCGTATGCCCAGAACATGTTTCAGTTCCCCCCAAGTTGGAAAGAAAAACGTACCACATAGACAGACAGAATCCCTTACGCGAAGTACACCCAATCAGAGGTGAGGACAATATTTTTAAACGCGTGTTTGTGTACGCGCCCATAACTAAAATTGAATTATTAGAAATGAAGAAAGTAGTACCTAGCCATGACAAAGACCCAGCAGGTTTCCATCGTGAGATAAAAGACATGTTACTCATGGGAGAGTATACTTACCCGGACATTATGAAAATATTAAAAGTCCTATTACCCGCCGGTATTTACGAGAAACTCAAAGAAAAAGAATGGGAAGTGGGAGACCAAAAGATAGATTGGACAGCATTAGAAAACGAAGAAAAGGCCCGAGCTGCAGGTTCAGGGCTTGGGGAAAGGACTACAGCATTACCAGGATTATTAGTGCAGGTACTACCACGTTTATTAACTACGAAAAAGGAAGACTGGGGTGCAATTTCAGCCTGTAAACAAAAACAAGATGAAGACACTAGTGATTTCTATTCCCGATTTGAAAAATGTTCTGGTATTAATAGTGGCATAAAAGCAAGTAGTGAGTCATATCCACATCTGTTTGTGACAAAATTAGTTGAAAATTCTCTGCCCCAAGTTAAGAGTAGAGTATTAAAATTCGAGAGTACTTGGCAAGGTAACACACCGTCACAGATGTTACAAATGTTACAATATCATCACAATAGAATTAGAGAAGAACAAGAACATGAACAAAGACGTATGAAAGACACGAAAATGAAAATGCTAGTGGCTCAGTCAGTTCCAGCTGACGGTCATAAAAAGGATACGACACAGTCAAATGATACAGTAGGTCCTGTTAGAGGGACATGCAACTATTGTAAACAGCCAGGTCATTATATACACGATTGCGCAGTTCTGAAACATAATATCTCTACGGGTATAACGAAAGAGAGACCACGTCCGCCTAGACAGGATCAGATCCAACAACAAGTACCTCAGAATATACAGCCTATGCCAGCTGTACAACAGACCGCACCACAACCACAACAACAACTACAACAACAGCCACAGCCTATTGCTGCAACACAAAACACGACACAACAGATGTACCAGTATGCACAAAATGACTATCCAGAGTATCAGCGCTACACATGAAATAGCCTAGAGAGGGAAGTTGGCCTACCCCTTATTGAGGTTCCCGTAGATCAAGAAGGTCCTTACGTACAGAGTCAAGTATTAGGGAAAGACAGAAAGTTTTTACTCGATACAGGGGCAAGCAGAACCACTATCCGTCACAGCGAAATCCCAGGGGCACCCCTCTCAGGCTCACAAAATATTTCCCTTGGTTTTTCAGGAAAGCCTACTATTAACGAAGTATCACAACCCCTTGCATTCACAGTCGGTCCGTTAACACGGACTACAAATCTATTACTTACGAAATCATGTCCAGAAAACTTGTTAGGTATAAAAACATTGAAGGCTCTAGGAGCTGTAATATGTTGTTCTCCGGAAGGAGTACGACTATTTTTGCGTGACTTTAAAGGTCACTACGTGTCTAGAGACATGGATCACCGGTTACAGAATCTACCTGCACATTTATGGGCGCAAGGCCCCACTGATGTAGGTTGTATGCACATTACACCATATCGAGTTACAATCAAAACAGGAGTGGTACTACCACGAATACGACAATACAAGTTACCCCCAGATGCTGTTGTGGCTTTACTGCAAATCATTGACGAGCTCATTGCACAAGGAGTGGTTGTGGAAACCGACTCCAATGTATGTAATTCCCCAATAATTCCGATTCTTAAACGAACTGATCCAAAAGCGCCACCAGTATATCGATTAGTTATTGATCTGCGAGAATTAAATAAATGCATTGTACCACAATACCCCGTGGTCCCAGATATCTCTTCATTGCTAACAGCCATAGATTCAGAAGCAACGTTCTTTACTGTAATTGATCTCAAGAACGCTTTCTTTAGCGTCCCAATCGATCCGGAAAGCCAATATTTGTTCGGATTCAGTTTAAATGGACGAAGTTTTAAATTCACACGCGCACCTCAAGGATTCACAGAAAGCCCCAGCATCTATAGCCAAGCACTGAAAAGAGAACTTGACAGTATCCACATGCCAGCTAACACTGCCCTGCTTCAATACGTCGATGATCTGCTGATCACCGCCCGAAGCGAACCTGAATGTGAAAAAGCATCACTGACGGTTTTACATTTCTTAGCAGACAAGGGGCACAAAGTGTCCCCTTCAAAGCTACAATTCTGTGTCCAGCAAGTTGTGTACCTTGGGCACTTGCTGTCCAAGGGGGGAAGACAGCTTACACCCAACCGTATCCAGTTAATTGTTAACATGCCGCCACCCATGACACAAAAGGAGGTACGGGCATTCATAGGCCTCACTTCGTACTGTAGGCAGTGGATCCCTCAATATGCATTTCTAGCGAAACCACTCATTCAGTTGACAACACAGGAGGCAGCGACATCGACTGTCCTCCCTTGGACTCAGGAACATACACAAGCTTTTGAAAGCTTAAAGAAAGCTTTATGCCAAGCACCTGTTTTAGCAACGCCATGTTACAGCAAACGTTTTACACTTTTTGTTACAGAACGTGAAGGTACTGCTTTGTCAGTACTCACGCAGGAACAGGCAGGATCACACAAGCCATGTGCTTATTTTTCTAGTACATTAGATCCCGTAGCTCAGGCTCTTCCTGCGTGCCTGAAATCAGTCGCAGCAACAGCTTTAGCAATCAGACAAAGCGATGCCATAGTGTTAGGACATCAATTGACAGTACAAGTACCACATGCAGTAGAGGTTCTCTTGAACCGGACCCAAACACAACACTTGACTATAGCAAGACTGACGGGTTATGAATTGACATTGTTCCAGCCACACATAGAAATCCGACGTTGTAGTACATTAAATCCTGCCACACTTTTGCCATTAAGTGGAACAGACCCATTGGCACATGATTGTATTGAAGTCATTACTATTACGACGAAACCCAGACAAGACTTGACAGATATTCCATTATCAGATCCAGACCCGACATTGTATGTAGATGGTTCATGCATGAGAACAAATACAGGAGAGTTAGTGGCCGCTTATGCAGTCACAACAGATACTGAAATTATTGAAACGAATTGTATCAATACCTTGTCAGCTCAAGCAGCAGAGCTCATCGCTCTGACACAAGCCTGTATTCAAGCCAAAAATAAGAAAGTCAACATATACACAGATTCACGTTATGCATTCGGAGTCGTCCATGACTTCGGCGTGCTTTGGCGAGAGAGAGGTTATTTAACTTCTCACGGTGCCCACATCCAGCACGGTCCCCTTATTCAAGCTCTGTTAGATGCAATACATCTGCCGACTGCAATATCGATTATGAAGTGTAAAGCCCATACAAAAGTGACTGACATTATTTCTCAGGGTAACGACCTAGCTGACAGAACAGCTAAACAGACTGCTCAAAATCAGACTCATCCAACTGACACGACAAAGACAATAGTTCCGACACCAACATACTGCATGACAGTTAAGGATCCCGCCCTTGATGTAATTGACATACAGACACATGCTACACCAGAAGAAATAAAGAGATGGACTGAATTAGGAGGGATCCAAACGGATCAAGGATGGATGACGAAGGGAAAATCTATATGGTTTCTCCCCGACTCAATGGTTCAGGTCATCATTAACACTATACATAGTCCAGCGCACCTAGGGGAGAAAGCTATGCTAGACAGCATTCAACACATTTGGTTCAATAAACACTTGCGAGCAGCAGCTAAACAGAAAGTACGTACCTGCATGATTTGTTGTCAGTTCAATCCAGGAAAAGGCGTACCTGTAGAACAGGGTGGATTTCAACCCCCCGATCACCCTTTTGAAGTCCTCCAGATGGATTATATCCAGATGGAACGATGTCGAGGATTCAAATATGTCCTCGTAGTTGTATGCGCTCTTTCCCGTTGGACAGAGGCGTATCCCGTCTCAGATTACACTGCCCCGACTACTGCCAAACAGTTAGTTCGAGAATTCTTCCCACGATATGGTTTGCCCCGTGTCGTGTACTCAGATAATGGCCAACCGTTCTCATCCGAGCTAATGAAACATGTTTCACTTCTGTTAGGCTACCAATGGAAATTCCACTGTGTCCGACATCCCGAGGCAGCAGGTCTCGTGGAGCGACATAATCAAACTTTGAAAATTAGACTGTCCAAAGTATGTAGAGAAAAAGGTGTCGACTGGATAGTAGCTTTACCAGTTGCGCTCTTTTACATGAGAATGGTAGCACACTCTCGAACAGGGCTATCCCCGTATGAGGTGATCTTCGGTAGACCACCAAATATGTGGGGGACGCCTATACCTCGTAAAATCACTGATGTTGATTGTAATATGTTGACAGATTATCTGGCTTCCTTGATGTCTGCACTACAATCTTGTCGTTCACAGGTAGCTGCAGCTTTTCCCGATAACACTGAGGTGAAGCCCCATGACGTGGTTCCAGGTGACCTGGTGCTTATAAGAAATTTCGACAGGAGGAACCCGCTGGAGCCTCGCTGGCAGTCGCCTAAACTCGTCTTATTGACCACAAGGACAGCTGTGAAGATTGAGGGACGTAAAGGGTGGTTGCACTCGAGCCATATAAAAAAATTTCATGGACTACCAACTGAATCGAACTTTCAGCCCTGCATTCCCTCACAGATTGACTCGAAACTCCCCCTGGTTGATGAACCAGAAAAGGAGAATTATAAACTGAAACTAAGGTCTAGCAAGTCAGACAATTTGATTGTTTAAGTCCTCTCCAAGGTGAATCGGTTGAATTTGTCTCTGACATGTATCCTCTAGACCGAAATAGAGAGAGAAATAGACAGGAACAGCTCAAAAGACATGCGTACTGTAAATCACTTCGTAGTCACTGCATAGTGACATTGTTAATTATGTTTTTTCTAAGTCTTCTGATTATTATTTCCAGTATATTATTACACATGTATTACCCTATTTCCAAGCGTGCTTTCAATGCTACTGCCGAACACTCTTTTAGCGAATTAACCCCACATGAGTTGTCCTATAGATTTGCGCTGCGCAACAACACATTCATTAGTATGTTACATCATTCTCATCAGACCAGCAATGCTACAAATTGTTGGATATGTGGCCGACTCCCTCCCTATCAGAAATACAAGGGAGTTCTGCCTCTCTTTCCGTATCCATTCACACACAATGGCTCCTGTGGAGCATGGTTTAGTTTGATTAATTCCCTAGATTCAAATTCAGGTGTTTTATCAAGACAACTGGGTTTGGGGAAACCTGAACCTAGTTTTACTTAAAGTCTGCTACCCTAACAAGGAGGGACTTCCCAAAAGAACAGGAACTGATCTAGAAAATGAAGTATATGGATTAGGTAACTTTACACTTAATCTTATGATCCTGAATATTGAATCCGAAGCTACACCAATCTTGCCCGCTATGTCAGTATTTCCAGTTAGAGGCGAATTATGTGTAAGAAAGAATGGTTCAATACACATGGGCCATAGTAAATGTATCACTGTAATAGAATTCAGTGATAAAGGCAAGTCTACATTTAGAGCTTCTCGTCACTCCTATTTCGTCTGTGGTCACACCGCATACATACGCCTACCCCTAGATTGGGATGGTACCTGTTACATTGCATTCCTTCTACCACCTGTTTTCCTAGCCCCGCCTGATTATCATAGGAATACCCATTTAGTACACAATAGACAACAGAGAGATCTCCCGATTGTCGACTACACCGAAACAGCATGGGAGCAATACACAGATTTCAATAAAGGTTTCTTTCCCTATATAGGTACAGTCACTAATAGTAAGTTGATACGTAGATTAACTAGAACCCTTGAAGCAGTAGTGAATGAAACTACTTCCGCCTTAGGCAACTTAACATCCCCCAGGATGATACCATCAGGGTTGTCAGCCAACTGCCAACACCGGAAGCCACTAGGGGTGCTAACAAAGATTTTATAATTGAATGCATTACCTTGGTCCTTAAGAACAACATGTTTCTTTTCAAGGAAGACCTCTTGCTCTAGCGTAAAGGTACCAGCATGGGGGCTACCTGTGCGCCGAGCCTGGCCTGCCTTTATGTAGGTAGTTTTGAGGACAGACATGTCTATAATGAGGCGGCGCCATTCTATGAAAACATCTTGATGTGGCGCCGCTTCATAGATGACATTTTCTTCATTTGGAAAGGAGATGAGGCTGTCCTTTTAGAATTCCTTGAATGGCTTTACCTGGGCGACGCTAATCTTAAATTTACGGCCCAATATGACAATGTCTCTGTCAACTTCTTGGATATCACAATAAAAAATAACAATGGTATCCTTAATGTTGAGCTATTTACGAAGCCGACTGACAAAAACACATTGTTGCACTACAAAAGCTATCATCCCAAGGCTCAGAGAGACAACATACCTTTTGGCCAATTTCTACATTTACGGAGAAATTGTACATCACTCGACGATTTCTATAAACACTCTGAATCTTTGAAAAGTAAACTAATGGATCGCGGATACCCAAAAAAGCTAATTAAACAATCTTTTAAGCGAGCTAGATTCTTCAATCGAGAGAGTATGTTGGAACAGAACCATCCAAAACAGAAAACTGATGGACCAGATAAACGTTTGGTCTTTGCAACACAATTTTCCAATATCAGCAATAAACTTAAGAACGTTGTCAACTCTAATTGGCATATCTTAAATGAAGGAATGGAGACTAAGCTCCCCAAACCCCTCTTTGCATTTAAACGCAACGACAACATCCGTAAAAATTTGGTCACCACATATGGGACAAATAAGCCTCAAGTACAATCCACACTAACCATGCGGAAAGTTATTGGTAACTTCCCTTGTGGCACGTGCAGCATTTGTGAACATTGTCAGACTAAAAAATCCGTTACCTATAATGGTTTCATAATGCTATCCTAAGACATGAGCAACTGCAGAAGTTGTAATGTGGTTTACCTTTTACTGTGTCCTTGCGGTTTAGCATATGTAGGTGAAACCGGAAGAGAACTTAGATTACGACTACTGGAACATCGATCAGCACTCAAAACCAATAAACAAAATGCCCCCCTTGTTGAACACTATGGTTCAGTGAAGCACAAACACACAGAGTTCAAATGGTTTGTGATAGAAAAAAATTCTGGGAACCTTAGAGGTGGCAACTTGGAAATGAAAAGAAAAAACAGAGAACAATGGTATATTTCCATCCTCAATACCATTAACAAAGGTCTTAACACCAAAGAAGATTGGATGAAACTGAGCACATAGGACATTCACACTAGTGTCACACATTATTGAATCAATTGCGATTCAATCATGACCTTACAACTTATCCGCCATCTCAGTATCGACCCACATGATTATGATTTTTTTTTGTGTGAGGCAGAACAACATTGAACCTAGTTCTCCATCCATCCTTGCATTCCTCTTTGTTCCCTCAATATCTTTACCACTTATTAATGGACTTAGGCGCTACTATTCCTGTAACATTTAACAATATTGAGCTGTCTCCCTCCACGATAGATCCGTGTAGGAATAAATTAATCCTAACTACTCCCTTCCACCATCTATGAATCCTTTATATCCAACTTAGATCGTCAGATACATCGAATACATCATTTATATGGATGTACAGTTACATTTTTTTAGCAAGCTTGTCTACTCTGAACGTAATTATACACATAGTACCGTGCAATCTGCTTCATTTGTATACTATACGAATACTCATTTGGGCATAGTGAATGCACGAACAACGTTATAGGATATGTAAATTCAGACATGGTATATATATATAAGGCTAGGCTTAAGCTTTTTACCACTCTAAGATGGAGCCTGACTTAACACTAGGTCATTGATCTTTTTTGGACTTCGTGCTCTAGTCCTTTCCCGCTTTCACTGCCTATTAGCGACATCACGTGATCGGACAGCAGTAGTAAAACGATGCATGGAGATGCCGGTCCTTCGATAAGTGGCGTGAACCCTGCGACGTTTGTTTAAACGCGTACATCGACCCACGACGGTAAGGAACTACGGGAGTTATTTACTAGCTTGCACTCGTGGGAGACACCGATGGGGACTATTAGTCCATAAGAAACCACACCGGTTTGGTCGGGAGGGTCTCTGGTTGGTTTTTTCTATTAAAAAAAAGGTAACTCAAAGTAGCAGAGTTGCCGCCGTTCATAAAACATCTAGATCCGTGAGTAGAAGCAGACTGTGTGCGATAATCAGAAGTTGTTTATCGCCTCTTTTATACATAGGTTTCATTTCCGATATTATCATACAGTGGGCAGGCGTTCACAGTGGAGGCGTTTCACGTGGAGGCTTAGCGCTGTCCTTCACCAGTAGTATATTTTCAGCTCGGTTGATCATCATCAAGACAATATCTATAACAATGTAGGGTCGGTCATTGCTATCTAGTTAGCGATTGTTATGACTAAAAATCACCACAAAACAGAGATGTGACCACAATATAGGTATCTTTAAGACTAGGATCAGTGCCTTTGTTATAAACCCGTCCCGCACGATTAATCTAAACTCTACATCCATTTGACTTTTAGCCGTACCAAGGACCCCGGGCGGATCGGGAAACTACCTTCTTTCCCTAATAGGACGGCTCTTATAGATGATGTATAGGCACTCTAACAAATGATTCACTAGTGCCTCTATACTAAGGGTAAGTGGCTCGGATAAAAGACTAAGTATGAACTTATTTTTCTATCGATATCCATAAGGTAAACGGGACACATTGGGTATTTATTGTCCATCCTTACAGATCGTGCCATCCCTGAAGCGTAACGGAATATATTTGGGATTCACCGTTTTTTAACACACACCTTGAAATGTGCAAGCCACTAATATGACCTCTTATTTGGAGTGAGGCCCTATCCGATTGGTCCAAGGTGAGAGAGTATAGCAAAAAACTACTATTGTTAAAAATTACTATTGTTAATACTTGGTGGAAGTAATAATGTGATCAACTCAGTCTCCACAAAAAGAACTGTGTGATATATTCCTTTTCCATCCCTTCTAGATACAGTCACACGTCGTATGTAGGCTGGTCCTTATCTCAAAAGCCATTCGTCAGCGATTTTTATTGCGATATAAATGTAGGTATTTATACCACTCTATATAATTAGGTTATGGTTGATGATAGAGAACCCACGCAATAATATTGTGGGGATTTGAATTAGAAACAAACCAATTATATATCGGTTGCATCTTCGTAAGAGTGTCTTTGTCATTAATTTTGCTAAATTTGTGAGTGAGGAATGAGTTCTCCCCCTTTTTTTAAATTGTGGTGTTCCAAGTGGGATGTTGGAAATTTTCATATCACATTACATATAACTATGCTGGACTTAGTTTTTCCTTACGGTGATGTTTGTTATCAAGGGAAAAAAAAAAGTATTCTTTCTTGTGTAATCAAAAGATATGTATATGTATGCTATTTTTGCACTGTTTCCTTTTCTAATGCTCACATTATGTTTTATGTTTAGGAATGATTGCTAAAGTTATTCCGTGGAGGATTAAATTTGTCAGTCCTGAGGAAGGTGGTTTTTATCATTGTACACCACCGAAACGCGTCGACGCATAGGTTGTTGGGTGGAATTTGTTTTGGAACAGAACTCCAAGTAACTAGGGTGCATTGCCACCAGATTGTCTCTGTTTACCAAAATCACAAATTTACACATCCAAGACACAATTTTGGTGTCTGTTATTGTTCCTCCTATTATACAATTGTTTATATGTCTTATTGTCTTTTTCATTTGTACCAAAAGTTATACTTTATAACTTTGTGTGTCTTTAAATATAATATATATTTTTACCTTATCGTCATGGTTGAGGTTTTTCCTTGGTCATGTGTATGTGATTATTTTATCTGATGTAATTTGATAATGAGATTTTTTTAATATGTTAATAAACTTCAACTGATGTTTTTTACTAAAGAAAGGTTTTTTCCATTGATAATTTTCCAACATTTCACATGGGGTGGTCACAATTGAGTTTGAAAGTGTGCAAGCTGGTGAATGAAATAAGTGTTGTTTATGTGACATAATTCTCTATATTAGTCCAAAGAGAAAAATCTTTTTAACTACTGTTCCCACAAGGAACAGGGTCCAGACTGATTTGCATATGGCTGGGTTTAACTGGGGTGGTGTGGTGAGCAAAAGAATGATGGATTTAACCCACATCCTTGTGACCTGGGGTGAATGCTTGTATTGTCTAGCATTCCGTCCATCAATTGTTTCTTTTACATATGTCGCCCTAAGTGGGAAAGGTATGCTCAAATGTGGGTCCCGTGCTCACTACACCAATGGATTCAAGCTAGCCTGGCTGATGAAGGGTGATGCCCTGAAACCGGTCCCAGGATGCTTGTTTCCGGTCCAGGGAGGACCTGGCTTGGCAGTTCGGGCTGGACTGTTCCCACAAGAAACAGGGACAAGACTGATTTGCATATGGCTGGGTCTAAACTGGGGTGGTGTGGTGAGCAAAAGAATGATGAATTTAACCCAGATCCTTGTGACTTGGGGTGAACGCTTGTATTGTCTAGCATTCTGTCCACTAATTGTTTCTTTTGCATATGTCACCCTAAGTGGGAAGAGTATGCCCAGACCTGGGTCCCGTGCTCACTACATCACTGGATTCAAGCTAGCCTGGCTAATGAAGGGTGATGCCCTGAAACCGGTCCCAGGATGCTTGTTTCCGCTCCAGGGAGGACCTGGCTTGGCAGAGCGGGCTGGACTGTTCCCACAAGGAACAGGGTGAAGACTAATTTGCATATGGCTGGGTCCAAACTGGGGTGGTGTGGTGAGCAAAAGAATGATGGATTTAACCCAGATCCTTGTGACTTGGGGTGAATGCTTGTATTGTCTAGCATTCCGTCCATCAATTGTTTCTTTTGCATATGTCACCCTATGTGGGAAGGGTATGCCCAAATGTGGAACCCGTGCTCACTACACCACTAGATTCAAGCTAGCAGGCCGGTGAAGGGTGATGCCCTGAACCCGGTCCCAGGATGCTTCTTTATGTTCCAGGGATGACCTGGTTGGCATTTCAGGCTGGACTGTTCCTACAAGAAACAGGGTCAAGACTGATTTGCATATGGCTGGGTCTAAACTGGTGTGGTGTGGTGAGCAAAAGAATGATGGATTTAACCCAGATCCTTGTGACTTGGGGTGAATACTTGTATTGTCTAGCATTACGTCCATCAATTGTTTCTTTTGCATATGTTGCCCTAAGTGGGAAGGGTATGCTCAAACATAGGTCCCGTACTCACTACACCACTGGATTCAAGCTAGCCTGGCTGATGAAGAGTGATGCCCTGAAACCGATCCCAGGATGCTTTATTCTGGTCCAGGGAGGAAGTGGCTTGGCACTTGGCTTGGCTTGGCTTGGCTTGACCCTGTTCCCACAGGGAACAGGGTCAAGACTGATTTGCATATGGTTGGGTCTAAACTGGTGTAGTGTGGTGAACAAAAGAATGATGAATTTAACCCAGATCCTTGTGACTTGGAGTGAATACTTGTATTATCCAGCATTACGTCCATCAATTGTTTCTTTTGCATATGTTGCCCTAAGTGGGAAGGGAATGCTCAGACATAGGTCCCTTACTCACTACACCACTGGATTCAAGCTAGCCTGGCTGATGAAGGGTGATGCCCTGAAACCGATCCCAGGATGCTTTTTTCTGGTCCAGGGAGGACCTGGCATAGCAGTTCGGGCTGGACTGTTCCCACAAGGAACAGGGTCAAGACTGATTTGCATATGGCTGGGTCTAAACTGGGGTGGTGTGGTGAGCAAAAGAATGATGGATTTAATCCAGATCCTTGTGACTGGGGGTGAATGCTTGCATTGTCTAGCATTCCGTACATAAATTGTTTCTTTGGCAAATGTCAACCTATGTAGGAAGGGTATGCCTAAATGTGTGTCCCGTGCTCACTACATCACTGGATTCAAGCTAGCCTGGCTGGTGAAGGGTGATGCCATGTAACCGGTCCCAGGATGCTTGTTTCCGGTCCAGGGAGGACCTGGTTGGCAGTTCAGGCTAGACTGTATCCACAAGGAACAGGGCCAAGACTGATTTACATATGGCTGGGTCTAAACTGGGGTGGTGTGGTGAGCAAAAGAATGATGAATTTAACCCAGATCCTTGTGACTTGGGGTGAATGCTTGTATTGTCTAGCATTCCGTCCATCAATTGTTTCTTTTGCATATGTCGCCCTAAGTGGGAAGGGTATGCCCAGACGTAGGTCCCGTGTTCACTAAATGACTGGATTCAAACTAGCCTGGCTAATGAAGGGTGATGCCCTGAAACCGGTCCCAGGATGCTTGTTTCCGCTCCAGGCAGGACCTGGCTTGGCAGAGCGGGCTGGCCTGTTCCCACAAGGAACAGGGTGAAAATTGATTTGCATATGGCTGGGCCTAAACTGGTGTGGTGTGGTGAGCAAAAGAATGATGGATTTAACCCAGATCCTTGTGACTTGGGGTGAATGCTTGTATTGTCTAGCATTCCGTCCATCAATTGTTTCTTTTGCATATGTCACCCTATGTGGGAAGGGTATGCCCAAATGTGGAACCCGTGCTCACTACACCACTAGATTCAAGCTAGCAGGCCGGTGAAGGGTGATGCCCTGAACCCGGTCCCAGGATGCTTGTTTATGTTCCAGGGATGACCTGGTTGGCATTTCAGGCTGGACTGTTCCCACAAGAAACAGGGTCAAGACTGATTTGCATATGGCTGGGTCTAAACTGGTGTGGTGTGGTGAGAAAAAGAATGATTGATTTAACCCAGATCCTTGTGACTTGGGGTGAATACTTGTATTGTCTAGCATTACGTCCATCAATTGTTTCTTTTGCATATGTTGCCCTAAGTGGGAAGGGTATGCTCAAACGTAGGTCCCGTACTCACTACACCACTGGATTCAAGCTAGCCTGGCTGATGAAGGGTGATGCCCTGAAACCGATCCAAGGATGCTTTATTCTGGTCCAGGGAGGAAGTGGCTTGGCAGTTCAGGCTGGACTGTTCCCACAGGGAACAGGGTCAAGACTGATTTGCATATGGTTGGGTCTAAACTGGTGTAGTGTGGTGAGCAAAAGAATGATGAATTTAACCCAGATCCTTGTGACTAGGGGTGAATACTTGTATTATCCAGCATTACGTCCATCAATTGTTTCTTTTGCATATGTTGCCCTAAGTGGGAAGGGAATGCTCAGACATAGGTCCCTTACTCACTACATCACTGGATTCAAGCTAGTCTGGCTGATGAAGGGTGATGCCCTGAAACCGATCCCAGGATGCTTTTTTCTGGTCCAGGGAGGACCTGGCATAGCAGTTCGGGCTGAACTGTTCCCACAAGGAACAGGGTCAAGACTGATTTGCATATGGCTGGGTATAAACTGGGGTGGTGTGGTGAGCAAAAGAATGATGGATTTAATCCAGATCCTTGTGACTGGGGGTGAATGCTTGCATTGTCTAGCATTCCGTACATAAATTGTTTCCTTGGCAAATGTCAACCTATGTAGGAAGGGTATGCCTAAATGTGTGTCCCGTGCTCACTACATCACTGGATTCAAGCTAGCCTGGCTGGTGAAGGGTGATGCCATGTAACCGGCCCCAGGATGCTTGTTTCCAGTCCATGGAGGACCTGGTTGGCAGTTCAGGCTAGACTGTATCCACAAGGAACAGGGCCAAGACTGATTTGCATATGGCTGGGTCTAATCTGGGGTGGTGTGGTGAGCAAAAGAATGATGAATTTAACCCAGATCCTTGTGATTTGGGGTGAATGCTTGTATTGTCTAGCATTCCGTCCATCAATTGTTTCTTTTGCATATGTCGCCCTAAGTGGGAAGGGTATGCCCAGACGTAGGTCCCGTGTTCACTAAATGACTGGATTTAAACTAGCCTGGCTAATGAAGGGTGATGCCCTGAAACCGGTCCCAGGATGCTTGTTTCCGCTCCAGGGAGGACCTGGCTTGGCAGAGCGGGCTGGACTGTTCCCACACGGAACAGGGTGAAGACTGATTTGCATATGGCTGGGTCTAAACTGGTGTGGTGTGGTGAGCAAAAGAATGATGGATTTAACCCAGATCCTTGTGACTTGGGGTGAATGCTTGTATTGTCTAGCATTCCGTCCATCAATTGTTTCTTTTGCATATGTCACCCTATGTGGGAAGGGTATGCCCAAATGTGGAACCCGTGCTCACTACACCACTAGATTCAAGCTAGCAGGCCGGTGAAGGGTGATGCCCTGAACCCGGTCCCAGGATGCTTGTTTATGTTCCAGGGATGACCTGGTTGGCATTTCAGGCTGGACTGTTCCCACAAGAAACAGGGTCAAGACTGATTTGCATATGGCTGGGTCTAAACTGGTGTGGTGTGGTGAGCAAAAGAATGATGGATTTAACCCAGATCCTTGTGACTTGGGGTGAATACTTGTATTGTCTAGCATTACGTCCATCAATTGTTTCTTTTGCATATGTTGCCCTTAGTGGGAAGGGTATGCTCAAACGTAGGTCCCGTATTCACTACACCACTGGATTCAAGCTAGCCTGGCTGATGAAGGGTGATGCCCTGAAACCGATCCCAGGATGCTTTATTCTGGTCCAGGGAGGAAGTGGCTTGGCAGTTCGGGTTGGACTGTTCCCACAGGGAACAGGGTCAAGACTGATTTGCATATGGTTGGGTCTAAACTGGTGTAGTGTGGTGAGCAAAAGAATGATGAATTTAACCCAGATCCTTGTGACTTGGGGTGAATACTTGTATTGTCCAGCATTACGTCCATCAATTGTTTCTTTTGCATATGTTGCCCTACGTGGGAAGGGAATGCTCAGACATAGGTCCCTTACTCACTACACCACTGGATTCAAGCTAGTCTGGCTGATGAAGGGTGATGCCCTGAAACCGATCCCAGGATGCTTTTTTCTGGTCCAGGGAGGACCTGGCATAGCAGTTCGGGCTGAACTGTTCCCATAAGGAACAGGGTCAAGACTGATTTGCATATGGCTGGGTCTAAACTGGGGTGGTGTGGTGAGCAAAAGAATGATGGATTTAATCCAGATCCTTGTGACTGGGGGTGAATGCTTGCATTGTCTAGCATTCCGTACATAAATTGTTTCTTTGGCAAATGTCAACCTATGTAGGAAGGGTATGCCTAAATGTGTGTCCCGTGCTCACTACACCACTGGATTCAAGCTAGCCTGGCTGGTGAAGGGTGATGCCATGTAACCGGTCCCAGGATGCTTGTTTCCGGTCCAGGGAGGACCTGGTTGGCAGTTCAGGCTAGACTGTATCCACAAGGAACAGGGTCAAGACTGATTTGCATATGGCTGGGTCTAAACTGGGGTGGCGAGCAAAAGAATGATGGATTTAACCCAGATCCTTGTGACTTGGGGTGAATGCTTGCATTGTCTAGCATTCCGTCCATCAATTGTTTCTTTTGCATATGTCGCCCTAAGTGGGAAGGGTATGCCCAGACGTAGGTCCCGTGTTCACTAAATGACTGGATTCAAACTAGCCTGGCTGATGAATGGTGATGCACTGAAACTGGTCCCGGGATGCTTGTTTCCAGTCCAGGGAGGACCTGGCTTGGCAGTTCAGGCTGGGCTGTTGCCACAAGGAACAGGGTCACGACTGATTTCCATATGGCTGGGTCTAAACTGGTGTGGTGTGGTAAGCAAAAGAATGATGGATTTAACCCAGATCCTTGTGATTTGGGGTGAATACTTGTATTGTCTAGCATTACATCCATCAATTGTTTTTTTTGCATATGTTGCCCTAAGTGAGAAGGGTATGCTCAGACGTAGGTCCCATACTCACTACACCACTGGATTCAAGCTAGCCTGGCTGATGAAGGGTGATGCCCTGAAACCGATCCCAGGATGCTTTTTTCTTGTCCAGGGAGGACCTGGCTTGGCAGTTCGGACTGGACTGTTCCCACAAGGAACAGGGTCAAAACTGATTTGCATAAAGCTGGGTCTAAACTGGTGTGGTGAGCAAAAGAATGATGGATTTAACCCAGATCCTTGTGACTTGGGGTGAATGCTTGTATTGTCTAGCATTCCGTCCATCAATTGTTTCTTTTGCATATGTCGCCCTAAGTGGGAAGGGTATGCCCAGACGTAGGTCCCGTGTTCACTAAATGACTGGATTCAAACTAGCCTGGCTGACGAATGGTGATGCACTGAAAATGGTCCCGGGATGCTTGTTTCCAGTCCAGGGAGGACCTGGTTGGCAGTTCAGGCTAGACTGTATCCACAAGGAACAGGATCATGACTGATTTCCGTATGGCTGGGTCTAAACTGGTGTGGTGTGGTGAGCAAAAGAATGATGGATTTAACCCAGATCTTTGTGACTTGGGGTGAATACTTGTATTGTCTAGCATTACATCCATCAATTGTTTCTTGTGCATATGTTGACCTAAGTGAGAAGGGTATGCTCAGACGTAGGTCCCGTACTCACTACACCACTAGATTCAAGCTAGCCTGGCTGATGAAGGGTGATGCCCTGAAACCGATCCCAGGATGCTTTTTTCTTGTCCAGGGAGGACCTGGCTTGGCAGTTCAGACAGGACTGTTCCCACAAGGAACAGGGTCAAAACTGATTTGCATATGGCTGGGTCTAAACTGGTGTGGTGAGCAAAAGAATGATGGATTTAACCCAGATCCTTGTGACTGGGGGTGAATGCTTGCATTGCCTAGCATTACGTCCATCAATTGTTTCTTTTGCATATGTTGCCCTAAGTGGGAAGGGTATGCTCAGACGTAGGTTCCGTACTCACTACACCACTGGATTCAAGCTAGCCTGGCTGATGAAGGGTGATGCCCTGAAACCGATCCCATGATGCTTTTTTCTGGTCCAGGGAGGACCTGGCTTGGCAGTTCGGGCTGGACTGTTCCCGCAAGGAACAGGGTCAAAACTGATTTCCATATGGCTGGGTCTAAACTGGGGTGGTGTGGGGGGCAAAAGAATGATGGATTTAATCCAGATCCTTGTGACTTGGGGTGAATGCTTGTATTGTCTAGCATTCCGTCCATCAATTGTTTCTTTTAAATATGTCGCCCTAAGTGGGAAGGGTATGCCCAGACGTAGGTCCCGTGTTCACTAAATGACTGGATTCAAACTAGCCTGGCTGACGAATGGTGATGCACTGAAACTGGTCCCGTGATGCTTGTTTCCAGTCCAGGGAGGACCTGGTTGGCAGTTCAGGCTAGACTGTATCCACAAGGAACAGGATCACGACTGATTTCCGTATGGCTGGGTCTAAACTGGTGTGGTGTGGTGAGCAAAAGAATGATGGATTTAACCCAGATCTTTGTGAGTTGGGGTGAATACTTGTATTGTCTAGCATTACATCCATCAATTGTTTCTTGTGCATATGTTGACCTAAGTGAGAAGGGTATGCTCAGACGTAGGTCCCGTACTCACTACACCACTGGATTCAAGCTAGCCTGGCTGATGAAGGGTGATGCCCTGAAACCGATCCCAGGATGCTTTTTTCTTGTCCAGGGAGGACCTGGCTTGGCAGTTCGGACAGGACTGTTCCCACAAGGAACAGAGTCAAAACTGATTTGCATATGGCTGGGTCTAAACTGGTGTGGTGAGCAAAAGAATGATGGATTTAACCCAGATCCTTGTGATTGGGGGTGAATGCTTGCATTGCCTAGCATTACGTCCATCAATTGTTTCTTTTGCATATGTTGCCCTAAGTGGGAAGGGTATGCTCAGACGTAGGTCCCGTACTCACTAAACCACTGGATTCAAGCTAGCCTGGCTGATGAAGGGTGATGCCCTGAAACCGATCCCATGATGCTTTTTTCTGGTCCAGGGAGGACCTGGCTTGGCAGTTCGGGCTGGACTGTTCCCGCAAGGAACAGGGTCAAAAATGATTTCCATATGGCTGGGTCTAAACTGGGGTGGTGTGGGGGGCAAAAGAATGATGGATTTAATCCAGATCCTTGTGACTTGGGGTGAATGCTTGTATTGTCTAGCATTCCGTCCATCAATTGTTTCTTTTGCATATGTCGCCCTAAGTGGGAAGGGTATGCCCAGACGTAGGTCCCGTGTTCACTAAATGACTGGATTCAAACTAGCCTGGCTGACGAATGGTGATGCACTGAAACTGGTCCTGGGATGCTTGTTTCCAATCCAGGGAGGACCTGGTTGGCAGTTCAGGCTAGACTGTATCCACAAGGAACAGGATCACGACTGATTTCCGTATGGCTGGGTCTAAACTGGTGTGGTGTGGTGAGCAAAAGAATGATGGATTTAACCCAGATCTTTGTGAGTTGGGGTGAATACTTGTATTGTCTAGCATTACATCCATCAATTGTTTCTTGTGCATATGTTGACCTAAGTGAGAAGGGTATGCTCAGACGTAGGTCCCGTACTCACTACACCACTGGATTCAAGCTAGCCTGGCTGATGAAGGGTGATGCCCTGAAACCGATCCCAGGATGCTTTTTTCTTGTCCAGGGAGGACCTGGCTTGGCAGTTCGGACAGGACTGTTCCCACAAGGAACAGAGTCAAAACTGATTTGCATATGGCTGGGTCTAAACTGGTGTGGTGAGCAAAAGAATGATGGATTTAACCCAGATCCTTGTGATTGGGGGTGAATGCTTGCATTGCCTAGCATTACGTCCATCAATTGTTTCTTTTGCATATGTTGCCCTAAGTGGGAAGGGTATGCTCAGACGTAGGTCCCGTACTCACTACACTACTGGATTCAAGCTAGCCTGGCTGATGAAGGGTGATGCCCTGAAACCGATCCCATGATGCTTTTTTCTGGTCCAGGGAGGACCTGGCTTGGCAGTTCGGGCTGGACTGTTCCCGCAAGGAACAGGGTCAAGACTGATTTGCATATGGCTGGGTCTAAACTGGGGTGGTGTGGTGAGCAAAAGAATGATGGATTTAATCCAGATCCTTGTGACTTGGGGTGAATGCTTGCATTGTCTAGCATTCCATACATACATTGTTTCTTTGGCATATGTCAACCTATGTAGGAAGGGTATGCCTAAATGAGGGTCCCGTGCTCACTACAACACTGGATTCATGCTAGCCTGGCTGATGAAGGGTGATACCCTGAAACAGGTCCCAGGATGCTTGTGTCCGGTCAAGGGAGGACCTGGCTTGGCAGCTCGGGCTGGACTGTTCCCACAAGAAACAGGCCAAGACTGATTTGCATATGGCTGGGTCTAAACTGGGGTGGTGTGGTGAGCAAAAGAATGATGAATTTGACCCAGATCCTTGTGACTTGGGGTGAACGCTTGTATTGCCTAGCATTCTGTCCACTAAGTGTTTCTTTTGCATATGTCTCCCTAAGTGGGAAGGGTATGCCCTGACGTGGGTCCCGTGCTCACTACATCACTGGATTCAAGCTAGCCTGGCTGATGAAGGGTGATGCCCTGAAAGCGGTCCCAGGATGCTTGTTTCCGGTCCAGGGAGGACCTGGCTTGGCAGTTCGGGCTGGACTGTTCCCACAAGAAACAGGGCCAAGACTGATTTGCATATGGCTGGGTCTAAACTGGGGTGGTGTGGTGAGTTAAAAAAAATTATGAATTTAACCCAGATCCTTGTGACTTGGGGTGAACGCTTGTATTGTCTAGCATTCTGTCCACTAATTGTTTTTTTGCATATGTCACCCTAAGTGGGAAGGGTATGCTCAAACACAGGTCCCGTACTCACTACACCACTGGATTCAAGCTAGCCTGGCTGATGAAGGGTGATGCCCTGAAACCGATCCCAGGATGCTTTATTCTGGTCCAGGGAGGAAGTGGCTTGGCACTTGGCTTGGCTTGGCTTGACCCTGTTCCCACAGGGAACAGGGTCAAGACTGATTTGCATATGGTTGGGTCTAAACTGGTGTAGTGTGGTGAACAAAAGAATGATGAATTTAACCCAGATCCTTGTGACTTGGAGTGAATACTTGTATTATCCAGCATTACGTCCATCAATTGTTTCTTTTGCATATGTTGCCCTAAGTGGGAAGGGAATGCTCAGACATAGGTCCCTTACTCACTACACCACTGGATTCAAGCTAGTCTGGCTGATGAAGGGTGATGCCCTGAAACCGATCCCAGGATGCTTTTTTCTGGTCCAGGGAGGACCTGGCATAGCAGTTCGGGCTGAACTGTTCCCACAAGGAACAGGGTCAAGACTGATTTGCATATGGCTGGGTCTAAACTGGGGTGGTGTGGTGAGCAAAAGAATGATGGATTTAATCCAGATCCTTGTGACTGGGGGTGAATGCTTGCATTGTCTAGCATTCCGTACATAAATTGTTTCTTTGGCAAATGTCAACCTATGTAGGAAGGGTATGCCTAAATGTGTGTCCCGTGCTCACTACATCACTGGATTCAAGCTAGCCTGGCTGGTGAAGGGTGATGCCATGTAACCGGTCCCAGGATGCTTGTTTCCGGTCCAGGGAGGACCTGGTTGGCAGTTCAGGCTAGACTGTATCCACAAGGAACAGGGCCAAGACTGATTTGCATATGGCTGGGTCTAAACTGGGGTGGTGTGGTGAGCAAAAGAATGATGAATTTAACCCAGATCCTTGTGACTTGGGGTGAATGCTTGTATTGTCTAGCATTCCGTCCATCAATTGTTTCTTTTGCATATGTCGCCCTAAGTGGGAAGGGTATGCCCAGACGTAGGTCCCGTGTTCACTAAATGACTGGATTCAAACTAGCCTGGCTAATGAAGGGTGATGCCCTGAAACCGGTCCCAGGATGCTTGTTTCCGCTCCAGGCAGGACCTGGCTTGGCAGAGCGGGCTGGCCTGTTCCCACAAGGAACAGGGTGAAGATTGATTTGCATATGGCTGGGCCTAAACTGGTGTGGTGTGGTGAGCAAAAGAATGATGGATTTAACCCAGATCCTTGTGACTTGGGGTGAATGCTTGTATTGTCTAGCATTCCGTCCATCAATTGTTTCTTTTGCATATGTCACCCTATGTGGGAAGGGTATGCCCAAATGTGGAACCCGTGCTCACTACACCACTAGATTCAAGCTAGCAGGCCGGTGAAGGGTGATGCCCTGAACCCGGTCCCAGGATGCTTGTTTATGTTCCAGGGATGACCTGGTTGGCATTTCAGGCTGGACTGTTCCCACAAGAAACAGGGTCAAGACTGATTTGCATATGGCTGGGTCTAAACTGGTGTGGTGTGGTGAGCAAAAGAATGATTGATTTAACCCAGATCCTTGTGACTTGGGGTGAATACTTGTATTGTCTAGCATTACGTCCATCAATTGTTTCTTTTGCATATGTTGCCCTAAGTGGGAAGGGTATGCTCAAACGTAGGTCCCGTACTCACTACACCACTGGATTCAAGCTAGCCTGGCTGATGAAGGGTGATGCCCTGAAACCGATCCAAGGATGCTTTATTCTGGTCCAGGGAGGAAGTGGCTTGGCAGTTCAGGCTGGACTGTTCCCACAGGGAACAGGGTCAAGACTGATTTGCATATGGTTGGGTCTAAACTGGTGTAGTGTGGTGAGCAAAAGAATGATGAATTTAACCCAGATCCTTGTGACTTGGGGTGAATACTTGTATTATCCAGCATTACGTCCATCAATTGTTTCTTTTGCATATGTTGCCCTAAGTGGGAAGGGTATGCCCAGACGTAGGTCCCGTGTTCACTAAATGACTGGATTCAAACTAGCCTGGCTAATGAAGGGTGATGCCCTGAAACCGGTCCCAGGATGCTTGTTTCCGCTCCAGGCAGGACCTGGCTTGGCAGAGCGGGCTGGCCTGTTCCCACAAGGAACAGGGTGAAGATTGATTTGCATATGGCTGGGCCTAAACTGGTGTGGTGTGGTGAGCAAAAGAATGATGGATTTAACCCAGATCCTTGTGACTTGGGGTGAATGCTTGTATTGTCTAGCATTCCGTCCATCAATTGTTTCTTTTGCATATGTCACCCTATGTGGGAAGGGTATGCCCAAATGTGGAACCCGTGCTCACTACACCACTAGATTCAAGCTAGCAGGCCGGTGAAGGGTGATGCCCTGAACCCGGTCCCAGGATGCTTGTTTATGTTCCAGGGATGACCTGGTTGGCATTTCAGGCTGGACTGTTCCCACAAGAAACAGGGTCAAGACTGATTTGCATATGGCTGGGTCTAAACTGGTGTGGTGTGGTGAGCAAAAGAATGATTGATTTAACCCAGATCCTTGTGACTTGGGGTGAATACTTGTATTGTCTAGCATTACGTCCATCAATTGTTTCTTTTGCATATGTTGCCCTAAGTGGGAAGGGTATGCTCAAACGTAGGTCCCGTACTCACTACACCACTGGATTCAAGCTAGCCTGGCTGATGAAGGGTGATGCCCTGAAACCGATCCCAGGATGCTTTTTTCTGGTCCAGGGAGGAAGTGGCTTGGCAGTTCAGGCTGAACTGTTCCCACAAGGAACAGGGTCAAGACTGATTTGCATATGGCTGGGTATAAACTGGGGTGGTGTGGTGAGCAAAAGAATGATGGATTTAATCCAGATCCTTGTGACTGGGGGTGAATGCTTGCATTGTCTAGCATTCCGTACATAAATTGTTTCCTTGGCAAATGTCAACCTATGTAGGAAGGGTATGCCTAAATGTGTTTCGTGCTCACTACATCACTGGATTCAAGCTAGCCTGGCTGGTGAAGGGTGATGCCATGTAACCGGCCCCAGGATGCTTGTTTCCAGTCCAGGGAGGACCTGGTTGGCAGTTCAGGCTAGACTGTATCCACAAGGAACAGGGCCAAGACTGATTTGCATATGGCTGGGTCTAATCTGGGGTGGTGTGGTGAGCAAAAGAATGATGAATTTAACCCAGATCTTTGTGATTTGGGGTGAATGCTTGTATTGTCTAGCATTCCGTCCATCAATTGTTTCTTTTGCATATGTCGCCCTAAGTGGGAAGGGTATGCCCAGACGTAGGTCCCGTGTTCACTAAATGACTGGATTCAAACTAGCCTGGCTAATGAAGGGTGATGCCCTGAAACCGGTCCCAGGATGCTTGTTTCCGCTCCAGGGAGGACCTGGCTTGGCAGAGCGGGCTGGACTGTTCCCACAAGGAACAGGGTGAAGACTGATTTGCATATGGCTGGGTCTAAACTGGTGTGGTGTGGTGAGCAAAAGAATGATGGATTTAACCCAGATCCTTGTGACTTGGGGTGAATGCTTGTATTGTCTAGCATTCCCTCCATCAATTGTTTCTTTTGCATATGTCACCCTATGTGGGAAGGGTA
This sequence comes from Triturus cristatus, assembly GCF_964204655.1. Classification (NCBI taxonomy): domain Eukaryota; kingdom Metazoa; phylum Chordata; class Amphibia; order Caudata; family Salamandridae; genus Triturus; species Triturus cristatus. Next base: position 56,330,697 of record NC_140590.1, on the reverse strand, counting down.
TGCCCAAATGTGGAACCCGTGCTCACTACACCACTAGATTCAAGCTAGCAGGCCGGTGAAGGGTGATGCCCTGAACCCGGTCCCAGGATGCTTGTTTATGTTCCAGGGATGACCTGGTTGGCATTTCAGGCTGGACTGTTCCCACAAGAAACAGGGTCAAGACTGATTTGCATATGGCTGGGTCTAAACTGGTGTAGTGTGGTGAGCAAAAGAATGATGAATTTAACCCAGATCCTTGTGACTTGGGGTGAATACTTGTATTGTCCAGCATTACGTCCATCAATTGTTTCTTTTGCATATGTTGCCCTACGTGGGAAGGGTATGCTCAGACATAGGTCCCTTACTCACTACACCACTGGATTCAAGCTAGTCTGGCTGATGAAGGGTGATGCCCTGAAACCGATCCCAGGATGCTTTATTCTGGTCCAGGGAGGAAGTGGCTTGGCAGTTCGGGTTGGACTGTTCCCACAGGGAACAGGGTCAAGACTGATTTGCATATGGTTGGGTCTAAACTGGTGTAGTGTGGTGAGCAAAAGAATGATGAATTTAACCCAGATCCTTGTGACTTGGGGTGAATACTTGTATTGTCCAGCATTACGTCCATCAATTGTTTCTTTTGCATATGTTGCCCTACGTGGGAAGGGTATGCTCAGACATAGGTCCCTTACTCACTACACCACTGGATTCAAGCTAGTCTGGCTGATGAAGGGTGATGCCCTGAAACCGATCCCAGGATGCTTTTTTCTGGTCCAGGGAGGACCTGGCATAGCAGTTCGGGCTGAACTGTTCCCATAAGGAACAGGGTCAAGACTGATTTGCATATGGCTGGGTCTAAACTGGGGTGGTGTGGTGAGCAAAAGAATGATGGATTTAATCCAGATCCTTGTGACTGGGGGTGAATGCTTGCATTGTCTAGCATTCCGTACATAAATTGTTTCTTTGGCAAATGTCAACCTATGTAGGAATGGTATGCCTAAATGTGTGTCCCGTGCTCACTACACCACTGGATTCAAGCTAGCCTGGCTGGTGAAGGGTGATGCCATGTAACCGGTCCCAGGATGCTTGTTTGCGGTCCAGGGAGGACCTGGTTGGCAGTTCAGGCTAGACTGTATCCACAAGGAACAGGGTCAAGACTGATTTGCATATGGCTGGGTCTAAACTGGGGTGGCGAGCAAAAGAATGATGGATTTAACCCAGATCCTTGTGACTTGGGGTGAATGCTTGCATTGTCTAGCATTCCGTCCATCAATTGTTTCTTTTGCATATGTTGCCCTAAGTGGGAAGGGTATGCTCAGACGTAGGTCCCATACTCACTACACCACTGGATTCAAGCTAGCCTGGCTGATGAAGGGTGATGCCCTGACCCCGATCCCAGGATGCTTTTTTCTTGTCCAGGGAGGACCTGGCTTGGCAGTTCGGACTGGACTGTTCCCACAAGGAACAGGGTCAAAACTGATTTGCATAAAGCTGGGTCTAAACTGGTGTGGTGAGCAAAAGAATGATGGATTTAACCCAGATCCTTGTGACTTGGGGTGAATGCTTGTATTGTCTAGCATTCCGTCCATCAATTGTTTCTTTTGCATATGTCGCCCTAAGTGGGAAGGGTATGCCCAGACGTAGGTCCCGTGTTCACTAAATGACTGGATTCAAACTAGCCTGGCTGACGAATGGTGATGCACTGAAAATAGTCCCGGGATGCTTGTTTCCAGTCCAGGGAGGACCTGGTTGGCAGTTCAGGCTAGACTGTATCCACAAGGAACAGGATCATGACTGATTTCCGTATGGCTGGGTCTAAACTGGTGTGGTGTGGTGAGCAAAAGAATGATGGATTTAACCCAGATCTTTGTGACTTGGGGTGAATACTTGTATTGTCTAGCATTACATCCATCAATTGTTTCTTGTGCATATGTTGACCTAAGTGAGAAGGGTATGCTCAGACGTAGGTCCCGTACTCACTACACCACTGGATTCAAGCTAGCCTGGCTGATGAAGGGTGATGCCCTGAAACCGATCCCAGGATGCTTTTTTCTTGTCCAGGGAGGACCTGGCTTGGCAGTTCAGACAGGACTGTTCCCACAAGGAACAGGGTCAAAACTGATTTGCATATGGCTGGGTCTAAACTGGTGTGGTGAGCAAAAGAATGATGGATTTAACCCAGATCCTTGTGACTGGGGGTGAATGCTTGCATTGCCTAGCATTACGTCCATCAATTGTTTCTTTTGCATATGTTGCCCTAAGTGGGAAGGGTATGCTCAGACGTAGGTCCCGTACTCACTACACCACTGGATTCAAGCTAGCCTGGCTGATGAAGGGTGATGCCCTGAAACCGATCCCATGATGCTTTTTTCTGGTCCAGGGAGGACCTGGCTTGGCAGTTCGGGCTGGACTGTTCCCGCAAGGAACAGGGTCAAAACTGATTTCCATATGGCTGGGTCTAAACTGGGGTGGTGTGGGGGGCAAAAGAATTATGGATTTAATCCAGATCCTTGTGACTTGGGGTGAATGCTTGTATTGTCTAGCATTCCGTCCATCAATTGTTTCTTTTAAATATGTCGCCCTAAGTGGGAAGGGTATGCCCAGACGTAGGTCCCGTGTTCACTAAATGACTGGATTCAAACTAGCCTGGCTGACGAATGGTGATGCACTGAAACTGGTCCCGGGATGCTTGTTTCCAGTCCAGGGAGGACCTGGTTGGCAGTTCAGGCTAGACTGTATCCACAAGGAACAGGATCAGGACTGATTTCCGTATGGCTGGGTCTAAACTGGTGTGGTGTGGTGAGCAAAAGAATGATGGATTTAACCCAGATCTTTGTGAGTTGGGGTGAATACTTGTATTGTCTAGCATTACATCCATCAATTGTTTCTTGTGCATATGTTGACCTAAGTGAGAAGGGTATGCTCAGACGTAGGTCCCGTACTCACTACACCACTGGATTCAAGCTAGCCTGGCTGATGAAGGGTGATGCCCTGAAACCGATCCCAGGATGCTTGTTTCTTGTCCAGGGAGGACCTGGCTTGGCAGTTCGGACAGGACTGTTCCCACAAGGAACAGAGTCAAAACTGATTTGCATATGGCTGGGTCTAAACTGGTGTGGTGAGCAAAAGAATGATGGATTTAACCCAGATCCTTGTGATTGGGGGTGAATGCTTGCATTGCCTAGCATTACGTCCATCAATTGTTTCTTTTGCATATGTTGCCCTAAGTGGGAAGGGTATGCTCAGACGTAGGTCCCGTACTCACTACACCACTGGATTCAAGCTAGCCTGGCTGATGAAGGGTGATGCCCTGAAACCGATCCCATGATGCTTTTTTCTGGTCCAGGGAGGACCTGGCTTGGCAGTTCGGGCTGGACTGTTCCCGCAAGGAACAGGGTCAAAACTGATTTCCATATGGCTGGGTCTAAACTGGGGTGGTGTGGGGGGCAAAAGAATGATGGATTTAATCCAGATCCTTGTGACTTGGGGTGAATGCTTGTATTGTCTAGCATTCCGTCCATCAATTGTTTCTTTTGCATATGTCGCCCTAAGTGGGAAGGGTATGCCCAGACGTAGGTCCCGTGTTCACTAAATGACTGGATTCAAACTAGCCTGGCTGACGAATGGTGATGCACTGAAACTGGTCCCGGGATGCTTGTTTCCAGTCCAGGGAGGACCTGGTTGGCAGTTCAGGCTAGACTGTATCCACAAGGAACAGGATCACGACTGATTTCCGTATGGCTGGGTCTAAACTGGTGTGGTGTGGTGAGCAAAAGAATGATGGATTTAACCCAGATCTTTGTGAGTTGGGGTGAATACTTGTATTGTCTAGCATTACATCCATCAATTGTTTCTTGTGCATATGTTGACCTAAGTGAGAAGGGTATGCTCAGACGTAGGTCCCGTACTCACTACACCACTGGATTCAAGCTAGCCTGGCTGATGAAGGGTGATGCCCTGAAACCGATCCCAGGATGCTTTTTTCTTGTCCAGGGAGGACCTGGCTTGGCAGTTCGGACAGGACTGTTCCCACAAGGAACAGAGTCAAAACTGATTTGCATATGGCTGGGTCTAAACTGGTGTGGTGAGCAAAAGAATGATGGATTTAACCCAGATCCTTGTGATTGGGGGTGAATGCTTGCATTGCCTAGCATTACGTCCATCAATTGTTTCTTTTGCATATGTTGCCCTAAGTGGGAAGGGTATGCTCAGACGTAGGTCCCGTACTCACTACACTACTGGATTCAAGCTAGCCTGGCTGATGAAGGGTGATGCCCTGAAACCGATCCCATGATGCTTTTTTCTGGTCCAGGGAGGACCTGGCTTGGCAGTTCGGGCTGGACTGTTCCCGCAAGGAACAGGGTCAAGACTGATTTGCATATGGCTGGGTCTAAACTGGGGTGGTGTGGTGAGCAAAAGAATGATGGATTTAATCCAGATCCTTGTGAATTGGGGTGAATGCTTGCATTGTCTAGCATTCCATACATACATTGTTTCTTTGGCACATGTCAACCTATGTAGGAAGGGTATGCCTAAATGAGGGTCCCGTGCTCACTACAACACTGGATTCATGCTAGCCTGGCTGATGAAGGGTGATACCCTGAAACAGGTCCCAGGATGCTTGTGTCCGGTCAAGGGAGGACCTGGGTTGGCAGTTCGGGCTGGACTGTTCCCACAAGAAACAGGCCAAGACTGATTTGCATATGGCTGGGTCTAAACTGGGGTGGTGTGGTGAGCAAAAGAATGATGAATTTGACCCAGATCCTTGTGACTTGGGGTGAACGCTTGTATTGCCTAGCATTCTGTCCACTAAGTGTTTCTTTTGCATATGTCTCCCTAAGTGGGAAGGGTATGCCCTGACGTGGGTCCCGTGCTCACTACATCACTGGATTCAAGCTAGCCTGGCTGATGAAGGGTGATGCCCTGAAAGCGGTCCCAGGATGCTTGTTTCCGGTCCAGGGAGGACCTGGCTTGGCAGTTCGGGCTGGACTGTTCCCACAAGAAACAGGGCCAAGACTGATTTGCATATGGCTGGGTCTAAACTGGGGTGGTGTGGTGAGTTAAAAAAAATTATGAATTTAACCCAGATCCTTGTGACTTGGGGTGAACGCTTGTATTGTCTAGCATTCTGTCCACTAATTGTTTTTTTGCATATGTCACCCTAAGTGGGAAGGGTATGCCCAGACGTGGGTCCCGTGCTCACTACATCACTGGATTCAAGCTAGCAGGTCGGTGAAGGGTGATGCCCTGAAACCGGTCCCAGGATGCTTGTTTCCGTTCAAGGGATGATCTGGTTGGTATTTCAGGCTGGACTGTTCCCACAAGGAACAGGGTCAAGACTAATTTGCATATGGCTGGGTCTAAACTGGGGTGGTGTGGTGAGCAAAAGAATGATGGATTTAACCCAGATCCTTGTGACTTGGGGTGAATGCTTGCATTGTCTAGCATTCCGTCCATCAATTGTTTCTTTTGCATATGTCACCCTATGTGGGAAGGGTATGCCCAAATGTGGGTCCCGTGCTCACTACACCACTAGATTCAAGCTAGCAGGCCGGTGAAGGGTGATGCCCTGAAACCGGTCCCAGGATGCTTGTTTCCGTTCCAGGGATGACCTTGTTGGAATTTCAGGCTGGACTGTTCCCACAAGGAACAGGGTCAAGACTGATTTGCATATGGCTGGGTCTAAACTGGGGTGGTGAGGTGAACAAAAAAATTATGGATTTAACCCAGATCCTTGTGACTTGGGGTGAATACTTGTATTGTCTAGCATTCCGTCCATCAATTGTTTCTTTTGTATATGTTACCCTAAATGGGAAGGGTATGCCCAGACGTAGGTCCCGTACTCACTACACCACTGGATTCAAGCTAGCCTGGCTGATGAAGGGTGATGCCCTGAAACCAGTCCCAGGATTCTTTTTTCTGGTCCAGGGAGGACCTGGCTTGGCAGTTCAGGCTGGACTGTTCCCACAAGAAACAGGGTCAAGACTGATTTGCATATGGCTGAGTCTAAACTGGGGTGGTGTAGTGAGCAAAAGAGTGATGGATTAAACCCAGATCCTTGTGATTGGGGGTGAATGCTTGCATTGTCTAGCATTCTGTCCACCAATTGTTTCTTTTGCATATGTCACCCTAAGGGGGAAGGGTATGTCCAGACATGGGCCCCGTGCTCACTACACCACTGGATTCAAGCTAGCCTGGCTGATAATGGATGAGGCCCTGAAACCGGTCCCAGGGTGCTTGTTTACGGTCCAGGGAAGACCTGGCTTGGCAGTTCGGGCTGAACTGCTCCCACTAGGAACAAGGTCAAGACTGATTTGCATATGGCTGGGTCTAAACTGGGGTGGTGTGGTGAGCAAAAGAATGATGGCTTTAACCCAGATCCTAGTGACTGGGGGTGAATGTTTGCAGGTCTCCTGTGATGTTCTACGTTGCGGGGAGGCTGCTGACTCCCACATCCCTTCGTTGATGGTTCCAGTTTCGGAGAAGCAGCCGGTTCCCACAGTCTTCCAATAAAGCAGACAGCTCCCGCAGTCTTTAGAGAAAGCAGCCGGCTCCCCCAGTCTTTGGAAAAAAGCAGCCGGCTCCCGTAGTCTTCCGTTCAGTTAGTCGGCTCCTGCAGCTCTCAGCCGAGTTGGGTTGTCAATATCTAAAGACGCTCAGTCAGAGTTGGTCTTTGCTTTATACAGTAAGAACAGTCTACATTTCTACTTGTGGCTAAGTTGATATACTTATTTTTTGGTGGCAATTATAGTTGAGAGCACGTGTGAACTTTTCTAAATATTCTGAATGTGAGAATTACAAAAAAGCAATGTAGATGTTGTGGTTCATTCTCATGAGGTAGTAAGTAGTCTTTACCTAAAAAGCTACATATTAACATATATATATATATATATATATATTATCTACTGGCGGTCGCCAGCAGATAGTTATAGTTAGGATCGTGTTTCCATAGGAAATCTCAAAATTCTATTTTGAATAACTTTGGCGCCGGTTGACGAATCCTCGCAAAATGTTCAAAACTAATGGGGCGCTCCGTTCAGCTCCTACCCTGAAAGTCTCGGGGTGATTCGTCAAGCGGGGGCCGAGAAAAAAGGGGGGTCCCAAAACGCGTTTTCCCCATGCATTTTTCCATAGGGACCTTTAGTCGAAGGTACAGCCCGAACGGCTGAACAGAATTACTTGAAATTTGGCAGAGAGCTAGTCCTCAGGTCAGGGAAGTGTCTTTTTCAGGTCTGGTGTAAATCTGTTCAGTATTTCCTGAGAAAATAGCATTTAAAAGTACATAAATATCTATACGCGCACACCATGCGCGCACCGTGCCGTGCGCGAGCGAAATTCTGATTGGTTGTTAGATGTCAGTAAACATTCGAATCGGTCGAAATCAGGAAGTGTCGGCCGCCATTTTGTCTGTCGCACTGAAACGGAAAGGTGGAAAAAAGGTGGAAAACGGGAAAAGGGGGCAGGGAAGAGAGTTCCTGACCCCCTAGCCTTTGTCAGGGGGTCACAGAAGGACACCCAAGGGTGAAAAAAACATTTTTATTTTTTACCAAAAAATCACGCACGGTGCGCGCACGGTGAAAAACCCTTAAAAAAAAAACATATAAGAACGTGAAAAGGGGGCAGGGTAGAGAGTTTCTGACCCCCTAGCCTTTGTCAGGGGGTCCCTGAAGGACCCCGAAGGGTGAGAAAAAACATTTAAATTTTTTACCAAAATATCGCTCGGTGCGTGCACCGTGCGCGCACCGTGCGCGCACGGTGAAAATCCCATAAAATGTATTTTATTTTTTTTAAAATACATTCATAAATTAGTATTTCAAAAACCTTTGAAATTCACTAAAAAAACCATGGGTTTCACACACGTTATAGTTAGGAATTAGCATTTAAAAACCCTTTGAAATTCACTGAAAAAACCATAGGTTTCACACACGTTATAGTTAGGAATTAGCATTTAAAAAACCTTGCAAATTCACTTAAAAAACTATAGGTTTCACACATGTTATAGTTAGCTGGACATTTCACACGTCTGCTGATGACGTCAGCTATTACATCACTGATGATATATGTGTCTTTCTGTAAAATAAATATTTGTAATATATGTATAGCTAAAGATTAATGGAAGAATAAATGGGTAAATAAGTGTCTAAATACAGTGATGTAATATCTGACGTCATCAGCAGTGGATTGCGGTCGCGTGAGGTATAGTTACTGTAGGAAGGTGGATATCTGACTATGGTTACCCCCAAATTTTTGCCTAGTGCCTAGCTGGTTTTTCGACTTAGTTGGCCTGAGATCCTGCGATTCAGGGTCTCAGGCTGTCTGCTCTCTCTTTAAAATGGACTCCATGTACCCTAGGTACATTCCCAATTGGTAAGGATCACCTTATTGGACCCTGTACAGTGTACCCTAGGTACCCAGGGCATAGGTGTACCCTAGGCCTACCAGGGGCTGCAGCATGTATTATGCCACCCCTGGCCTGGCCTTCCATTATGACACAACTGGCTGATCACTCAGCTGGGGCAAGGTCGTGTAATCACCCCTTGCTTAGGTGTAGTATTCCTATACCTACCTTATGTATAGACACATGTGTACCTATCAGTCACTCCTATGGCAGGCCTTAACAATCCTGGAGGCAGAGTGCTTGGTAACATGTGAGATGGTGCTCTAGCATGAGCTGAGCCTGTCTGCAGCTTTCGGAACCATGTCCTTATAGCTGTTCTATGATATAGCCTACCATATACTCTTAAAGTGCCTTATAATCTTAAACGGTTATGGTAACTATGGTTTGGCTTTATCAAAACATGTCGTGTAAGGTGTCTAACACATTGGAATAATACCCCCATCCCATTTCTGGGGATGAGGATATTATCCCTCCCTTCTAGAGGGAGAAGACATGTTGTAACCTACTTACCCGGTTAAAATTAACCAGAGCCCCAGCCTCACAAAATGGATGCTGCTGCCACAGACACGAGTCTGACCTCCTGCTGCTGGGAGTGATCCCGGCAAGGGAGGCTTGGACAATAGGTTTCCTGCCTTGGGAGGTGCTAGCACCACCCCAGACAGGCCTTAGTGTATTGGGGCAGGGAGGGATGAATAGAATGAGACAGGCCTGGGGCACACAAGGTGTCCCGTGCCTAGTCCAGTTCAAACCGGTGCTGGGGCACTCCAGCCCCAGTCCTGGTGCGAAACTGGACAAAGGGAAGGGGGTGTAACCCCCCCCCTCCCAGGTCCCACCCATAAGGCGTGACCTAGCAGGTATCCCAGCCCCCCAGATTAGTATAAGAGTGGGAGTTGGGCCTCAAGACTTTAGATTATCCTGAACCTGCAACTTGAACAGAAACTCTGGACCTTCGACATTCGACGAAAGAAGAAGACTGAAGAATCTCCCTTGTGGCCAAGGAGTGGCTACCCTGTGCAAACAGGCACCATCAAGAGACTACCCTTTGCTTTGCTCCAGTTCTACGAGGGACCGACTGCAGAGCCCGACCAGAGCCTTGACTTCCAGACTTCTCCGACCCTGATCCACATCCACAGCCGTGCTGAGATCCGTGGAGGCGACGAGAGACGTGGGACCGGCTACCTGGGAAAAGTGTCTAGTATCTTCAAGCGCAGCTTCTGAGGCCCCCTCGAAGTTGCGCATCGGGGATTGAGAAGCCCCAACCCCAAGCACCATCTGCACCGAAGATCAGCCCCCCACACTCCACGAGTCCTGCGTGGGGCCCTTCTGCATTTTCCTGCTTGCCGCGTCTGTCCGGTTGCTTGCCCGCTGGCTAGTGGCCTCTGTGACGACGCACCCTGAAATCTTCAGCGCTGGTTTGGCTCCTCCAGACTGGCTCCCACTTCTGTGCAAAGAAGAAGCACCCCAGACCTTCCTGGTCTGCACCAGAAGCAAGTCCTCCGTTCTTCGTGGGTTCCGCTTGCCAAGGCTTGGTGAGTCCTAGTCCAACTTCGACGCCGCCGACAGCAAGAGCCTTCGTGGGACAGCTCGCCTCCTGGTCCTGGTCGTCCTCGACGTTCCCTGGTCCTCGTGGCTGCAGCGACAAGCTTCACCTGCACCTGCAATCTTCACGACATCGTCTGGTTCCTTCCTGGTTCCACGTGGTCACTGGCTAAGTGACCTTGACTCTGTCCCCTCTGCTTGCAGGTATCCTTTCTTCCTGATCCCAGCCTTGGGATCTACCGGACACTCTTCACTGACTGCCTGTCAGCATCTTTCTTCAGGCATCCATAGGAGTCGACGACGAAACCCGACGCAACTTCACCCCTATGCACCCGCAGCCTGTGGGCTAGGTAACTTGGGTACTCGGGTGCTCATCAGGATAGTGACTATCTGTTGGAAGGCGGACCCCGAGGAGTCGGTGAGACCACCAAGGGGGGCCCTCACACCGTATGAAGTAGCCGAGCGCTGCCGAGAAGTCTCCTGCGAGATCCTTCTCCTATCACGTACTAGCACAGTAACACCACCACACAGGACTCAAGGAGGTTGTCTCAAGACAAGCGATTCTTTATCAGCAATAAAAAGGTTACAAGGTCAATATTTACACGAAGGGATCGAGGGATCCACCAAAAGTCTTAGTGTCTCTTTGGAAGGGTAGGGGTAGCGGGACAGTCCTTGGCAGGAGTGCGGTACGAGGGTACCTGGGGCCTAGTTCTTATCCTCAAGCTGGAGGACCTCCGGATCTCGGATGGGTCGAGCCGCGACGGCGTCAGCAGGGCTCTGGCGGACAGTTCGTGGAGAGCCGCGATCCAATCAGCAGGGCTCTCAAGATGGTTTCTGCTCAGCTCGAGCCGCGACGTCGTCAGCAGGGCTCCGAGGGAGGTTTCAGCGAGGTTGGGCCGCGACAGCGTCAGCAGGGCTCCGATGTTCCAGGTGGCTTCAAAGTGTTCACAAGAAGGAGCCGCGACGCAGTCAGCAGGGCTCGTGATGGTTCCGACAAGAGTTCTTCTCCGTAGGGTCAGCCGCGATTCAATCAGCAGGGCTCTCGACTCCGGGATACAACTGCCGATCTGTGGCGGGGTCGCCCCAGATATAGGTCTGGAGCCCTTTGATGTCCGGACCCAGGCGCCCGGTGGGGCCGGAGAGGCCGGGTGGAGGTGGCCAGACGCCCAGCAGGAGAGGCGCCAGGCCCAAGGGAGTTGCAGGGCGATCACACCTCGAGAGGGGAGGACAGTTGGGGGTCCCATCGATACTGTCCTCCGCCGGGGGCGATGAATGGTTCCTGCGGCACCCCCTGGCCAGTTCGTGGTGCCTCGATGTCGGGGCTTCGCTGGGGTCGAGGCCGGGTTGAGCGGGGTCGCGCTGGCTGGTGCACCGAGTCACGTGGGTGCCAACAAGATGGCGGAGCCACGAGGGGTATGCGACCTCGTGCCGCTCAGGAGGAAGGGCCTCGGTGCAGTTCAGAAGGGTGGCCCGTGAAGGCCGGGGCGGGGAACGGGCACAATCCACGGGGGTAAGGACCATGCCACGAGGCCGGGTCCAACAGGCGTCCCCCCCAGCCGAAGGCATGGAGAGTCACCCATCTCCTTGGGGATTCTCCTCGTCAAGGCGGAAGAAGCGGGACAGGCCGTCGGCGTTGGCGTGGTCATTGCCGGGCCGGTGTTCAACGTCAAAGTCCATCCCTTGTAGCGAGATGGACCACCGCAGCAGCTTGGGGTTCTCGCCCCGCATTTGCATTAACCACCGCAGGGGCCGGTGGTCGGTCTGGACCCGGAAGTGGGTACCGAAGAGGTAGGGCCGGAGTTTCTTAAGGGCCCACACCACAGCGAAGGCTTCGCGCTCGATGGTGCTCCATCGTTGCTCCCGGGGCAGTAGCCGTCGGCTGATGAAGGCCACTGGTCGGTCGAGCCCCTTTTCATCGGCCTGGGACAGGACGGCCCCGATCCCATACTCGGAGGCGTCCGTCTGCACCACGAACTCCCTATTGTAGTCAGGGGCCTGTAGCACCGGGGCAGTACACATTGCGGTCTTTAGGGTGTCGAAGGCTGCTTGGCAGCGGGGTGTCCAGTGCACCTTCTTGGGCTGCTTTTTGGACGTTAGCTCTGTGAGGGGGCCAACAATGCTCCCATAATCCCGGATAAACCGCCGGTAGTATCCGGTGAGACCCAGGAAGGCCCGGACAGCGGTCTGGGTAGTGGGGGGTTCCCAGGCCTGGATGGCATCTATTTTCGGTTGGAGAGGGGCCACCTGCCCGCTCCCCACTTGATGGCCCAGGTATGTCACGGATCCGTGGCCGATCTGGCATTTGCTGGCCTTGATTGTGAGCCCGGCCCGCTGGAGGGCGGCCAGGACGGCTTTAATGTGAAGGAGGTGCTCTGCCCAGTGGTTGCTGTACACGGCAATGTCATCTAGGTAGGCCGCGCTGAAGGCCTCAAGCCCGGCCAAAACCTTGTTCACCAGTCTTTGAAAAGTGGCCGGGGCGTTCTTCATTCCGAAGGGCATCACCCGAAAGTGGTAATGCCCATCCGGGGTCGAAAAGGCGGATCTTTCTTGGGCGCCGGGGGTGAGCTGGATCTGCCAGTACCCGGCAGTGAGGTCCAGCGTGCTCAAGTAGCGAGCGGCCCCTAAGCGGTCAATGAGTTCGTCGGCCCGGGGTATAGGGTGGGCATCCGTCTTGGTCACTGCATTCAGGGCTCGGTAGTCCACGCAGAATCGCAACTCCGGGGGGTGGCCGGGAGCTGCGGCTTTTGGCACCAGGACGACAGGACTGGCCCACGGGCTGTCGGAGGGTTCGATGACCCCCAGGGCCAGCATCTTCGTTACTTCGGCCTGGATGCATGCCCGCACTCGGTCGGGTACCCGGTAGGCTCTGTGTCGCACGGGGGGGCTCTCCCCGGTGTCGACGTCGTGGACGCACCAGTTGGTCACCCCTGGGGTGAGGGAGAAGAGGGATGCGTAGTTCTGCAGCAGTTGCTGGCAGTCGTTGCGCTGTTCCGGAGTCAGGGAAGAGGCGAGTTGGACACCCTCGATTGTTCCATCATGGACGTTGGACTGCAAGAGGTCGGGCAGGGGCTCGGAGTCGTCCTCGCCCCCCTCGTCGGTCGCCAGTAGCAGGCTCAGTTCGGTCCGGGCAAAGTGGGGTTTTAGCCTGTTAGCATGTAGGACCCGGAGGGGGTTCCGGGGGGACTCCAGGTCGACCAGGTAGGTGACGGGACTTTTCTTCTCCACTACCTTGAAGGGCCCAGTCCACTTGTCCTGGAGGGCGCCGGGTTCAACCAGGGCCATGACCCATACCTTCTGACCTGGCTCGAATTCTATGGTGGAGGAGTTCCGATCGTACCACCGCTTCATGTCTTCCTGGCTGGCCTCGAGGTTGGCTTCGGCCAGGGCTCGGAACTTGCGGGTCTGGTTTCGGAGGGTCAGGAGGTATCGGTAGACGTCAGGAGGGGTGCCTTGGGGCTTCGTCTCCCAGCTCTCTTTGACCAGGCTGAGCGGTCCGCGGACTGGGTGTCCGTACAATAGTTCAAACGGGCTGAACCCTAGGAACTTCTGCGGGACCTCCCGATAGGCAAACAGGAGGCACGGCAGCAGGACATCCCATCTCCGCCTGAGGGGCTCTTCTAGGCCCTGGATCATTCCCTTTAATGTTCTGTTGAACCGCTCAACCAGTCCGTTCCCCTGAGGGTGATAGGGGGTCGTGAACTTGTATGTGACCCCGCACTGCTGCCACAGGGACCGCATGTATCTGGAAATAAAGTTTGTGCCTCTGTCGCTCACCACTTCGCGGGGAAATCCCACTCGGGAGAAGATCTCCATTAGGGCCCGGCTTACCACGGGGGCCGTTACAGTTCTTAGCGGGACCGCCTCCGGGTACCTGGTGGTGTGGTCCACGAGGACCAGGATGAAGCGGTGGCCCAGGGCAGTCTGGGGGTCCAGGGGCCCCACGATATCGATTCCGACCCGTTCGAACGGGGTGCTGACGGCTGGAAAGGGTTGGAGGGGGGCCTTGACCCGACCCCCCGTCTTCCAGCTGGCTTGGCAGGTCTGGCAGGACCGGCAGTGGTTGTCCACGTCCCTCCGCATCCGAGGCCAGTAGAAGTGGGTCACCAAGCGGCTGTACGTTTCGTCTTGCCCCAAGTGTCCGGCGAGGGTCACATCATGTGCCAGGTTGAGCAGGAACTCCCGGAAGCGGAGGGGGACCACCAACACTCGGCTGTCCCCGAGTTCTGCCACTTTCTGCTCACTGTATAGCAGGCCCTCGGCCCAGTAGACCCAGTGGGTGCCGGTCTGGTCCCCGTTGGTTTGGGCGGACGCTTGTTGGCGGACCCCTTCGAGAGTGGGGCAGGACTGCTGCTCTTGTTGGAACTGCTCCCGGGTGGGGCCCCCTTTGTGTCGCCATTGTGTCAGCTCTGGTAGGGCGCACGGGGAAGCCATCTCTTCGGGGGAGGATTCACTAGGTCCAGGGTCGGTGTCCGCCTCCCCCTCGCTGCTGGCGGGAGGTGGTGCGAGCCCCTCGGGCTGGGCGGCCCCGGAGGCCGAGGATGAGCGGGGGGCCCGGGCGGTCATGGACCGGGTGATGGCACAGGCCCAGTCAGATAGTCCCAGCATTCGGAGGTGCTCTCGTCGCTCTACTTGAGCCCAGGGGGAACTCTCCAAGTCGTTCCCCAGGAGGCAGTCTACGGGGGCGTCGTCGCGTACCGTCACCTTCAGCAGGCCCGTCACCCCTCCCCACTCGAAGGGGACCAGGGCCATCTGGCACAGGCTTTCGCTGTTGTCGGCCGTCCGGACGGGACACAGCACATTCGGTAGGATCTGTTCGGGGGTCACCAGGTGGCAGCGGACAGCGGTGACACTGGCGCCGGTGTCACGAAGGGCTTCGGCCCGTTGTCCATTGACCGTGACCTGCTGCCGGTACTTCTGGGTGTTGCTTGGGATGAGGGTGCAGGGTACCATTTCTCGGCTACCCAGGCAGACCAGGGACATGGCTGCCGGCTCCCATTCAGTGGTCCCTTGGTCGAGGGTCTCCTCTTCCTCTTCTCCTTCTCCCAGGGCGGCAGCCGCCAGCTGTCGGGGCGGGGGCCCGCCGGCCCCGTTTCTTCGGTTCAGGGGGCAGACCGGATCGCTGGCATAGTGTCCGGTTTGTTGGCAGCCGTAGCACGTTACTGGTGGCCGTGGTCCTGATCTGACCGGGGGTGCCCCCCTTCGGGCTAGGCTCGGGGAGAGTTGTTGCTGCTGTGGCCCTCGAGGGGGACTCCTGGGGGCCCCGGCGGGAGGGTCTCGGTTCCTGTTCGGCCCTCCCCCTCCACCGCATTGGCGGGGGGGTCCGGTGGGGTTCCTCTGGTACTCCCCCATTGAGTTCCGGGGGACCCGGGAGTTGACCCATCGATCGGCCTCGACGGCGAGTTTTCGCGGGTCGGTCATTTTGCTGTCGAGGAGGTGCTGTCTCAGTTCCACGAAGCAATTGTTGGAGAGATGTTCCCACACGATGAGGTCGACCAGCTGCCCGTAGGTGGTTACTTTGCTACCTCTGATCCACCCTTCTAGGGCCGACTGAAAAAGTCCACATATTCCACCCAGGTGGTGCCCGGGATTTTCTTGCAGTCTCTGAACCGCTGGCGGTACATTTCTGCGGTTAGCCCGTAGCGGGTGAGCAGAGCCTCCTTCATGTGATCGTAGGAGGTCATCACCTCCTCCGGTAGCTGGAGCAGTGTGTCTCGACCCTCACTCAGGAACCGCCCCCACAGGCCCGCGCCCCAGTCTTTTCGGGGCACCCGATGAGAGGTCATGGCCACCTCGTAGGCCTTGAACCATTGTTGGATGTCGTCATTCTTGTAGTACTCCTTGACGACCTCTTTCGGGATATGTACCTTGGTCTCGGCAGGCGGTAGAGTGTCTCTAGTACTGGGGGCGTTGGTCCCTCCGTTCTTGGCCTTGATTTCGAGCTCCTTGAGACTGCGCTCGTGCTCAAGGGTCAGTTTCTTTTCCTCCAACTCCCGGTGTCGCCTCTTCTCCTCTATCTCCTCTTGAAGCCGTAGCTGTTCTAGGGCCAGTTTCTTTTCCGCCAGCTGGAGTTCGCCGTCCAGCCGCAGTCGTGCGAGCTCTAGCTCGTGGTTCCGGACCTTCTCCCGCTCTCGTATTTCTTCTTCGGAGAGGCCGGTTTCTAGGCTCTTTCTTCCTCCGGTTGCCGGAGTCCGTGCGGTTGATGAGGTCTCAGTCAGGGGTAAGGGACCTTCTTCCTGGGAGGGGCCTGCCCCGGCCTCCAGCCATGTCCTCAGAGCTTTCTGCATGCCCTCTTTGGTACTTAGGCCGGTGGTTGCAATGCCTTTGTCTTTGCAGAACTGTTTTAACTCTTTGTGCGTATATTCTTCCAGCCTTTCGGGCTGGAACTCCATTGTCGCGTTGTTTTCCTGGCTGCTCATGATTACTGTACGTTTGGATGGGTAGCTAGTGGGTACTGGCTGGTACGTACTGCGTTTGGCTCGGATCCCGTCGCTGGCCACCAAATGTTGGAAGGCGGACCCCGAGGAGTCGGCGAGACCACCAAGGGGGGCCCTCACACCGTATGAAGTAGCCGAGCGCTGCCGAGAAGTCTCCTGCGAGATCCTTCTCCTATCACGTACTAGCACAGTAACACCACCACACAGGACTCAAGGAGGTTGTCTCAAGACAAGCGATTCTTTATCAGCAATAAAAAGGTTACGAGGTCAATATTTACACGAAGGGATCGAGGGATCCACCAAAAGTCTTAGTGTCTCTTTGGAAGGGTAGGGGTAGCGGGACAGTCCTTGGCAGGAGTGCGGTACGAGGGTACCTGGGGCCCAGTTCTTATCCTCAAGCTGGAGGACCTCCAGATCTCGGAGGGGTCGAGCCGCGACGGCGTCAGCAGGGCTCTGGCGGACAGTTCGTGGAGAGCCGCGATCCAATCAGCAGGGCTCTCAAGATGGTTTCTGCTCAGCTCGAGCCGCGACGTCGTCAGCAGGGCTCCGAGGGAGGTTTCAGTGAGGTTGGGCCGCGGCAGCGTCAGCAGGGATCCGATGTTCCAGGTGGCTTCAAAGTGTTCACAAGAAGGAGCCGCGACGCAGTCAGCAGGGCTCGTGATGGTTCCGACAAGAGTTCTTCTCCGTAGGGTCAGCCGCGATTCAATCAGCAGGGCTCTCGACTCCGGGATACAACTGCCGATCTGTGGCGGGGTCGCCCCAGATATAGGTCTGGAGCCCTTTGATGTCCGGACCCAGGCGCCCGGTGGGGGCGGAGAGGCTGGGTGGAGGTGGCCAGACGCCCAGCAGGAGAGGCGCCAGGCCCAAGGGAGTTGCAGGGCGATCACACCTCGAGAGGGGAGGACAGTTGGGGGTCCCATCGATACTGTCCTCCGCCGGGGGCGATGAATGGTTCCTGTGGCACCCCCTGGCCAGTTCGTGGTGCCTCGATGTCGGGGCTTCGCTGGGGTCGAGGCCGGGTTGAGCGGGGTCGCGCTGGCTGGTGCACCGAGTCACGTGGGTGCCAACAAGATGGCGGAGCCACGAGGGGTATGCGACCTCGTGCCGCTCAGGAGGAAGGGCCTCGGTGCAGTTCAGAAGGGTGGCCCGTGAAGGCCGGGGCGGGGAACGGGCACAATCCACGGGGGTAAGGACCATGCCACGAGGCCGGGTCCAACACTATCCTAGTGTCTAGTTTTCCAGTCTCGACTTCCTAGCTACTCCAGAAGTGTCCTAAATCTATCTAATTCAAAACTGTACTATTTCTATCGATTATACGCATTGCGCGTGAGTGTTTCCACTCTGCACCTGAATCCCGTGGGCCTCCCACTTCCTAACCTTTGGTAGTATAGTGTAGCCCCAGCGATTCCCTAGGCCTAGGCCTATCCTATTTCCGTGACAGTGGTCCTTATACCACTTACTTAGTATATGGTTTGCGTGGCCCCTAGGGCCTAACTGTATTACTTACCTGTGTGACTTAATGTATGCATAAATAAGACTGTGTTGTACTTACCTCTAATCTCATAAAGAGTGCTGAGGGTTTGTCTAGAATAAATACACTTTATTTTATATATATATCTGTTGTGGTGTCCTTTCATTTGGTATTCAAGGGATTATATATGGTATCACAGCTGGCTTCACATGCCATTCAGAGTTTAGCCTAAGACTGCTCTTGTCCATGCTACCACTAGGATAGCTGGTCTATAAGGTTGACTTTACAACCAATCACCATAAGGGTATTTGGACTGATATAAGGTGTACACTAGAACTAGTGACATCATACATCAGGCCAACTTCTCACATTGGTGAGCAGCGGTTGGGATCTGAGCTTGCTGTTGTAATACCATTGTAATCTTGAGATACTAAATTGAAAGATCACACAGATATTGTTTAGGTACATATAACATAGATTATAATACTGAAGTCCTACTGGACTTAGTGGTTGTAGGTTGAAGGGAGTAACACACCCTGACTACAACTACTAGAGAGGTTTAGTAGATACAACTAGTGTAGGTAGGTGCACACACCACACCCTCACTAGAATCATGCCCCTGGATGGAGATCACACTAATGCTCCCCCAGGAGAGGAGAATCCTAGACAGGTTCCCTTTAGGTATGATGCATTCACTTTCCAGGAGATGAGACAACTGTGTACCTCCAGGAGATTAAAACAGGGTTCCAACCCTACCCTTAGACAGCTAGTGGAGCTTCTGGAGGCCTATGATGCTGAAAGAGCTGCCCAGGACGGTGCCATAGCTGTAGATAAGGGTCTACCCACCACAGAGGAGTCGGATGGGGCTTCAGATGGAGAGGTAGACAGCCAGGGCCAAGTAGGAAGACTTAGCCAGGCTAACCTAAGTTTACATTGGAGTTTGCATGGGGTCCCCCCATACAGACCCCCAAGTGGGCTTAACCAGAGAAACAGGAGGGACAGATCCCCTTCAAGGGAATCCATCCACTCCCATGTCTCTAGCATCTCTAGTGTTTCCTCTCACAGGGGAATGACTTCCCCTGAGAGAAAGGAGCATGAAGCCAGAATGAGGGAAGCTAATCTGAGGATTCAGAGGGAAGAACCTGCCCTTGCCAAAGAGAAGCTTGCTCTGGCTAGAGAACAAAAGTTAAGTGGGTTAGAACCCACTGGTGGCAGCAATATCCCTAGAGATAGGGATAGGTCGTATGACCATAGAAACCTAAGCAAGATAGTCCCCCCATATCAGAATGGGGATGACATCCACAAGTGGATGACTGCTTTGGAGAGGGCATGCAAAGTACAGCAGGTACCCCAGAGTCAGTGGGCAGCTATCTTGTGGCTCTCCTTTTCTGACAAAGGTAGAGACAAGCTCCTCACAGTCAGTGATGAGGATGCTAACAATTACAAAGTCCTGAAGAGTGCTCTGATAGATGGGTTTGGCTTAACCACTGAGCAATATAGGTTGCTGTTCAGAGACACCCAGAAGACACAGACACAGGACTGGTCTGATTTTGTGGATTGTGCCACTAAGGCTTTGGAAGGTTGGTTAACTGGCAGCAAGGTGCAGGACTATACAGGATTGTACAACTTGATTATGAGGGAGCAGATCCTTAGTAATTGTCAGAACCAGCTTCTCCATCAACACCTGGTAGACTCAGAATTGACCTCTCCCCAAGAATTGGGAAAGAGGGCTGATAAATGGGTGAGGACCAGGATTAGGCCTAAAAATCAGGGTGGTGACCAAAAGAAAGATACCACCAAGCCTCAAGAGAAGGGTGGGGATAAAACAAAAGAGAAATCTTCCTCAGGGCCCCAAAACTCCACACAGGGTGGTGGGTCCCAAGCTCCCTCCTCTACCACAGTTAAAAAGCCTTACTGCCATGAGTGTAAAACTCCTGGGCATTGGAAAACTGACAGCAGTTGCCCAAAGGCTAAAAACAAAACTGTTCCTCCAACTACTCCTGTCACACCACCTATTACTGTCAGCAGTAATCCCCCAGGTGGTGGGAGTGCCCCCAAAAATTTGGTTGGGTTTTCTTGGGGAACACAGGGGGACCCTGGCTTAGCCAATTCCCCTACAGCAGCTACTCTTGTCTGTGATGGTGGCATGGGGTTTGCCAACTTCACTGCCTGTCCCAACACTTTGGGTAGGTACAGACAGGAGCCCTACATCAATGGTAGAAAAGCTGAGGCCTACAGAGACACTGGAGCTAGCATCACTGTGGTGGCCCATAGGCTAGTTCCCTCTGAGCAGCTTTTGCCTGGTTTCTCATACCAGGTAACTAACATTGATGGCAAACAGAACAGTCATCCCATGGCAGAGGTATGTCTCAGCTGGGGAGGTGTCACTGGCCCTAAGAGGGTGGCAGTGTCTCCAACCTTTCCTGTGGACTGCTTACTGGGGAATGACTTAGAACTCTCAGCTTGGGCTGGAGTTGAACAAGACACCCATTCCAAAATGGTAGGCCTTTCACAAAAGGGTAGTGGGGTGGTGCCAGCCACAACCCCTGTCCAAGTAGATTTCCTCCCTGAAAAGGTTGGAAGGGCAGTGGTAGCCACAGCCCAGGCAAAGACAGACTTCCCTGTAGAGATTGGCAGAGTTGTGACAGTGACAGCTCAAACCCAAACTGAGTGCCTCCCTGAAAAGGTTGGCAAGGCTGTAATGGTCTCAGCCCATACTCAGACTGACATAGGTGTAGTGAAGCCTGAAACTATGGATCACTCCACACAAACAGAGAGTAGTGGGGAGGAAGAAAAGTCTCCCTCTCCCCAGACATTAGGAACAGGTCAGCCTCCTCAGGGATCTGACCTCACCCCTTGTGAAGGAACTGCCCTAGAGGTAGCCAGGCCTGGCCTGGCAGAGCCTCTGATGTCAGTGGCCCCTTCCAAGGTGGGACCCAGTCTGGTGCAGGTAGCCTGCCTCTCTCTACCCTGCCTCAGTCAGCCCAGGGCTGCAGAGGTCAGGGAGGCCAGTGGACCCCAAGAGGGCCCCTGTCCACAAGAACCCCCCCCCCATCAAAAGAATGAGGATTGCCTGGCTAGTAGCCCTAGCCAGGTGATGGGTAAAAACATTCCTGAGGGATCCCCTTTACAGGTAGTTAGGGACCTCCCCCAGAGGGATTCTGTTGGGCACAGGCAAACCTGGGACCTTAGGGCCCCAAACCTGACCTGTCCCTCCAGTAAGCCCACAAAAGGGACCCAGCCTCCAGCTTTAGGTAGCCAGAGGCTGACCCTGAGAGCACAGTGCAACTCAGTGAAAGAAAGAAAGGCATCCATGGTGGAGGATGATTGGAGGAAGCTGAGGCCTCACTTTGAGGACACTCACTTCAGTACTCCATCTCAACACCAGCCTTTTACTTTGCAAAGACACACCAAAGGTAGAGATTCCCTATGGTGGAGACCCTATGATACCTTTAGGGTGAGGGATTGCTTAGTGGACCATGAGACAGGGGGTAACCATTCCAGTGCTGGTTCTTCCTTATATGGCCACTTAGGCAATAGAGGCTTACCTTGTCAAGGCCAGCCTTATCTCCTTTCGTTTGGGGGGGGGGGGGTTGTGTAGGAAGGTGGATATCTGACTATGGTTACCCCCAACTTTTTGCCTAGTGCCTAGCTGGTTTTTCGACTTAGTTGGCCTGAGATCCTGCCATTCAGGGTCTCAGGTTGTCTGCTCTCTCTTTAAAATGGACTCCATGTACCCTAGGTACATTCCCAATTGGTAAGGATCACCTTATTGGACCCTGTACAGTGTACCCTAGGTACCCAGGGCATAGGTGTACCCTAGGCCTACCAGGGGCTGCAGCATGTATTATGCCACCCCTGGCCTGGCCTTCCATTATGACACAACTGGCTGATCACTCAGCTGGGGCAAGGTCGTGTAATCACCCCTTGCTTAGGTGTAGTATTCCTATACCTACCTTATGTATAGACACATGTGTACCTATCAGTCACTCATATGGCAGGCCTTAACAATCCTGGAGGCAGAGTGCTTGGTAACATGTGAGATGGTGCTCTAGCATGAGCTGAGCCTGTCTGCAGCTTTCGGAACCATGTCCTTATAGCTGTTCTATGATATAGCCTACCATATACTCTTAAAGTGCCTTATAATCTTAAACGGTTATGGTAACTATGGTTTGGCTTTATCAAAACATGTCGTGTAAGGTGTCTAACACTTTGGAATAATACCCCCATCCCATTTCTGGGGATGAGGATATTATCCCTCCCTTCTAGAGGGAGAAGACATGTTGTAACCTACTTACCCGGTTAAAATTAACCAGAGCCCCAGCATCACAAAATGGATGCTGCTGCCACAGACACGAGTCTGACCTCCTGCTGCTGGGAGTGATCCCGGCAAGGGAGGCTTGGACAATAGGTTTCCTGCCTTGGGAGGTGCTAGCACCACCCCAGACAGGCCTTAGTGTATTGGGGCAGGGAGGGATGAATAGAATGAGATAGGCCTGGGGCACACAAGGTGTCCCGTGCCTAGTCCGGTTCAAACCGGTGCTGGGGCACTCCAGCCCCAGTCCTGGCGCGAAACTGGACAAAGGGAAGGGGGTGTAACCACCCCCCTCCCAGGTCCCACCCATAAGGCGTGACCTAGCAGGTATCCCAGCCCCCCAGATTAGTATAAGAGTGGGAGTTGGGCCTCAAGACTTTAGATTATCTTGAACCTGCAACTTGAACAGAAACTCTGGACCTTCGACATTCGACGAAAGAAGAAGACTGAAGAATCTCCCTTGTGGCCAAGGAGTGGCTACCCTGTGCAAACAGGCACCATCAAGAGACTACCCTTTGCTTTGCTCCAGTTCTACGAGGGACCGACTGCAGAGCCCGACCAGAGCCTTGACTTCCAGACTTCTCCGACTCTGATCCACATCCACAGCTGTGCTGAGATCCGTGGAGGCGACGAGAGACGTGGGACCGGCTACCTGGGAAAAGTGGCTAGTATCTTCAAGCGCAGCTTCTGAGGCCCCCTCGAAGTTGCGCACCGGGGATTGAGAAGCCCCAACCCCAAGCACCATCTGCACCGAAGATCAGCCCCCCACACTCCACGAGTCCTGCGTGGGGCCCTTCTGCATTTTCCTGCTTGCCGCGTCTGTCCGGTTGCTTGCCTGCTGGCTAGTGGCCTCTGTGACGACGCACCCTGAAATCTTCAGCGCTGGTTTGGCTCCTCCAGACTGGCTCCCGCTTCTCTGCAAAGAAGAAGCACCCCAGACCTTCCTGGTCTGCACCAGAAGCAAGTCCTCCGTTCTTCGTGGGTTCCGCTTGCCAAGGCTTGGTGAGTCCTAGTCCAACTTCGACGCCGCCGACAGCAAGAGCCTTCGTGGGACAGCTCGCCTCCTGGTCCTGGTCGTCCTCGACGTTCCCTGGTCCTCGTGGCTGCAGCGACAAGCTTCACCTGCACCTGCAATCTTCACGACATCGTCTGGTTCCTTCCTGGTTCCACGTGGTCACTGGCTAAGTGACCTTGACTCTGTCCCCTCTGCTTGCAGGTATCCTTTCTTCCTGATCCCAGCCTTGGGATCCACCGGACACTCTTCACTGACTGCCTGTCAGCATCTTTCTTCAGGCATCCATAGGAGTCGACGACGAAACCCGACGCAACTTCACCCCTATGCACCCGCAGCCTGTGGGCTAGGTAACTTGGGTACTCCGGTGCTCATCAGGATAGTGACTATCCTAGTGTCTAGTTTTCCAGTCTCGACTTCCTAGCTACTCCGGAAGTGTCCTAAATCTATCTAATTCAAAACTGTACTATTTCTATCGATTATACGCATTGCGCGTGAGTGTTTCCACTCTGCACCTGAATCCCGTGGGCCTCCCACTTCCTAACCTTTGGTAGTATAGTGTAGCCCCAGCGATTCCCTAGGCCTATCCTATTTCCGTGACAGTGGTCCTTATACCACTTACTTAGTATATGGTTTGCGTGGCCCCTAGGGCCTAACTGTATTACTTACCTGTGTGACTTAATGTATGCATAAATAAGACTGTGTTGTACTTACCTCTAATCTCATAAAGAGTGCTGAGGGTTTGTCTAGAATAAATACACTTTATTTTATATATATATCTGTTGTGGTGTCCTTTCATTTGGTATTCAAGGGATTATATATGGTATCACAGCTGGCTTCACATGCCATTCAGAGTTTAGCCTAAGACTGCTCTTGTCCATGCTACCACTAGGATAGCTGGTCTATAAGGTTGACTTTACAACCAATCACCATAAGGGTATTTGGACTGATATAAGGTGTACACTAGAACTAGTGACATCATACATCAGGCCAACTTCTCACAGTTACCTGAACTAACTATAACGGGGGAATTTCATTGGTTTTTTACGAGTGAAATGTCCAGCTAACTATAACATGTGTGAAACCTATGGTTTTTTAAGTGAATTATATATATACACATATATATATAAACTTTGCTTTCTATGAGAGAATACTCGCATATCCATCAGGTGTTGACAAATGGTAATGTTCTATGGTACATAAAACATACAGGGGCAGATTTACAAGCCCCTTGCGTCACTTTTGCACCGTCGTTGCGTCAGTTTTGTGACGCAGCGGCAGCGTAAAAGTTGCGGCTCATTTACAACGTGACGCATCTAGGGAGATGCGTCACGTTGTGAAGCCCTGCGCCACATTAAACCTGCGTCAGGTTTAATGTATGCAGGGTGGGCGTTCCATCGCAGGAAGCCCCGTAAAAGTGACGCAGTGAAATCTACAAGATTCCACGGAGTCACTTTTACGTCCATGCTGCGTCAAAACCCTGCGCCTGCGTGAAGCAGGCGTAAGGGGTGACGCAGCATGTTAGGCATAGGGCACCCCTGAGCATTGCTGGAGTTGCGTCGTGCTTGCGACACGACTCCAGCAATGCGTGACTTTTCCGTCAACAGATGCGCCAGAATTTCTGACGCATCTGTCAATCCTTGCGCCATGGTGCGCCGGATTGTAAATACGGCGCATCCATGGTGACGCAAGGGTTTTGCATGTTGGCGCAGGGAAAGTGACGCATCTCTACAGATGCGTCACTTTCTTGTAAATCTGCCCCACAGTGTTTTCTTTCATCAGATAGCCTCTGGTCCTTTAGCACATACCGGAGGGTTATGGTGATTCTTATTATTTCATGTCTTGTTTGGCTTATTACTTTCTTTTACAGGTCTCCATCCCCGCAGTTCCCGTCCTATTCCCTTCACCCCGCTTGGCCTCTCTAATACTCGGTGCTATAATAGCATACGGAGTTGAAGGTGTCAGGAGGTGGGTCCTTGTAGCATCACGTGCAGATCCTAAGGAAGAACGCCACTCGGACAACAAGTCCAGAAGTTGAGTTTTGAGTAAAGGGAAAAGAGGTTTCATAATCGAGCTGGGTCCAAGCTGGCCGAATGACAGCTTGCAACATCAGCATCCATATCGGTCCAAACAATTGGTGTGAAAGAGTTTCAAGTAGTCACAGTTGGATGTTTTAAGTTGTCATATATGGATACCTGAATATTGTCACATATTAGAGTAACCTTGTTGAAGAAGAATTGAGCAAGATTATCACATAGTTCTCTTGAGTACTGAAGGTAGCTGAGGAAACTGTAGGAGATTATAATAAAATGGAATCATTCTTTTGACATGCTCAAAGTTTGAGATACGATTAGAGAAGTAGCTTTTCTTGGCTTTCCGGATTTCTAACTTTAGAGGAGGGAGCTCTGTTGATATTCTTTTTAAAAAAAAAATAATTGTCTTGACATCGTTGTCGTTATATTCTGTGCATTTCCAATTTGATAGATTTTAATAGGCCTCGGTATTTTGTCTTGTACATAGTTATACCCCAAGACGTTCTGTTGAGATTTTTACTTTTTTTACTCTGTCAAAAACAAAAATTGATGGGAGGAAAGTTTAAATTAAGCTAGACACTGGCCAATACTTGGGTGGAATTTAAATCCATGCTTTCTATTCACTGTGTTACTACTGTTAGGGACCAACCGTATGCAAATCAGTCATATTCCTGGTAAGTCATTGTCAGCACTGTGAGGCCGTAGGAAATAGGCCAGTTAGTAAACCAGCTCCCAGCAGTATTTAATTGCATGCGGGAATATGTATTCCAAGTGTGCGGCAACAGTGGGAAAAATGTATGCAGGTGAAAGAAGATATATCTCAAAACTGTTAACATGCCTGACACCGACTTCAAACCCAGGCTTGGGTTGGCGCATCGCTTCTCCAGTGGTGGGGATGCGGGGAACTCCAGTGGGCCTACATGTGCATCTTGTCTGCTAACCTTACGGCAGCCGACCCACCGTTGTTGTACTCGGCGCCTCCATACTGTTCTTGTTTTTTTTTCTTCCCAGAATTCCTTGGGAAAGAAGTATATTTGCCCTATCCAATATGGCGGCCATCCTTAGTTCCCCATGGTCTTTCCTAGTCAGTAATGGTTTCCTTTTTCCTGATGTCATTTCCAGGGTTTTGTGTAAATAAGGAGATCAGAACTGCCGTGTTCTTGAGTTGCAACACTTCGTCTGTACTGTCGAGAGTTCTATGCTTCCTGCTGTTTTCCTGGTACTGATTCTTCTCCTGTAATTATGCTACTTCCATCCTGCCTGTTTCTGCATCTGCCTGTATTCCAGCTGTCTTTGCCTGCGCTACTAGCTTCTGGAGGTTTGTTGCAAGTTGTTTTTTTCTCCAAACAGTGGCTTTTTCTGGAAGGCACTATCCCCTAGGGCACTTGCTGGCATTGGTGGCATTGTGGATACCGAAAGAGGTCACCCATACCTCTGGCAGACCAAGACAGTGAAGGCCTGGGCCATCTGCTCTCTTCGAACTCGAGGGTTTATAGCCAGGCGGGGTTCTGCTGAGCCTGACAGTAGAGCTATCCTCTGCTTTCTGGCTAGGTTTGTGCTAGATAAGTACCACATACTTAATAATGCACTAATCTGGAAACAATTTGTTAACATTTCAGTAAAAATAGGTTTTGAAGAGACATAGGCCTATCTGTTCCACCCAATGCGACTAATGTAAGGTATTTCCACGTAACAGAGCCTTAAACTATATGTACTTATATCATCATGGATAATATTTATGTTTTTATTGTCTTGCTGATGTCTGCACCAGGAAAATTGCTTCTTGCAAAGTCACTACAACAACCAACAAACATTGGCATAGCCAATAGGTCTCGCTTTAGGGACCTTATCAGTATTTAGTTATGCAACTGTTGTGGGGTTGTGGTTGTGTGTAGTTGTGGTTGTGTGTGTAGTTGTGGTTGTGTGTGGTTGTGTGTGTGTGTTGTGTGTGTGTTGTGTGTGTGTGTGGTTGTTTGTGTGTGTGTGTGTGGTTGTGTGTGTGGTTTTGTGTGGTTGTGTGTGTGTGGTTGTGTGTGCTTGTGGTTGTGTGTGCTTGTGGTTGTGGTTGTGGGTGGGTGTGCTTTTGTGGGTGTGTGTGTGGTTGTGGGTGTGTGTCTGGTTGTGGGTGTGTGTGGTTGTGTGTGTGTGTGGTAGTGTGTGTGCTTGTGGTTGTGTGTGTGTGTGGTTGTGTACGTGTGTGATTATGTGCATGTGTGGTTGTGTGTGTGTTGTGTGTGTGTGGTTGTGTGTGTTGTTGTTTGTGTGTGGTTGTGTGTGTGGCTGTGTGTGTGGTTGTGGTTGTGTGTGTGATTGTGGTTGTGTGAGTGGGGGGTGTGGGGGAGTGGGGGGTGGTTGTGGTTGTGTGTGTGTGGTTGTGTGTGTGGTTGTGTGTGTGTTTGTGCTTGTATGTGTAGTTGTGGTTGTGTGTGTAATTGTGGCTGTGTGTGGTTGTGTGTGTGTGGTTGTGTGTGCTTGTGGTTGTGTGTGCTTATGGTTGTGTGTGTGGGTGTGTGTGGTTGTGTGTGTGGTTGTGTGTGTGTGGTTGTGTGTGCGGTTGTGTGTGTGGTTGTGTGTGTGGTTGTGTGGTAGTGTGTGCTTGTGTGTGCTTGTGGTTGTGGGTGTGGGTGTGGTTGTGGGTGTGTGTGTGGCTGTGGGTGTGGTTGTGATTGTGTGTGTGTGTGGTTGTGTGTGTGTGATTGTGTGCATGTGTGGTTGTGTGTGTTCTGTGTGTGTTGTTTGTGTGTTGTTGTTTGTGTGTGGTTGTGCGTGTGGCTGTGGTTTTATTGTCTTGCTGATGTCCGCACCAGGAAAATTGCTTCTTGCAAAGTCACTACAACAACCAACAAGCATTGGCATAGCCAATAGGTCTCGCTTTTGGGACCGTATCAGTATTTAGTTATGCAACTGTTGTGGGGTTGTGGTTGTGTGTAGTTGTGGTTGTGTGTGTAGTTGTGGTTGTGTGTGGTTGTGTGTGTGTGTTGTGTGTGTGTTGTGTGTGTGTGTGTGGTTGTTTGTGTGTGTGTGGTTGTGTGTGTGGTTTTGTGTGGTTGTGTGTGTGTGGTTGTGTGGTTGTGTTTGCTTGTGGTTGTGTGTGCTTGTGGTTGTGGGTGGGTGTGTTTTTGTGGGTGTGTGTGTTGTTGTGGGTGTGTGTGGTTGTGTGTGTGTGTGGTAGTGTGTGTGCTTGTGGTTGTGTGTGTGTGGTTGTGTACGTGTGTGATTATGTACATGTGTGGCTGTGTGTGTGGTTGTGGTTGTGTGTGGTTGTGTGTGTGATTGTGGTTGTGTGAGTGGGGGGTGTGGGGGAGTGGGGGGTGGTTGTGGTTGTGTGTGTGTGGTTGTGTGTGTGGTTGTGTGTGTGTTTGTGGTTGTGTGTATAGTTGTGGTTGTGTGTGTAATTGTGGCTGTGTGTGGTTGTGTGTGTGTGGTTGTGTGTGCTTGTGGTTGTGTGTGCTTATGGTTGTGTGTGTGGTTGTGTGTGTGGTTGTGTGTGTGTGGTTGTGTGTGCGGTTGTGTGTGTGGTTGTATGTGTGGTTGTGTGGTAGTGTGTGCTTGTGTGTGCTTGTGGGTGTGGGTGTGGTTATGGGTGTGTGTGTGGCTGTGGGTGTGGTTGTGATTGTGTGTGTGTGTGGTTGTGTGTGTGTGATTGTGTGCATGTGTGGTTGTGTGTGTTCTGTGTGTGTTGTTTGTGTGTTGTTGTTTGTGTGTGGTTGTGTGTGGCTGTGTGTGTAGTTGTGTGTGTGGGGTTGTGTGTGTGATTGTGGTTGTGTGTGTGTGGGTGTGTATGTGGGGGGTGGGGGTGTGTGTGGGGGGGTGGGGGTTGTGGTTGTGTGTGTGGTTGTGTGTGTGTGGTTGTGTGTGCTTGTGGTTGTATGTGCTTGTGGTTGTGTGTATGGTTGGGTGTGGTTGTGTGTATGGTTGTGTGTGTGTGGTTGTGTGTGTGGTTATGTGGTTGTGTGTGTGGTTCTGTGTGTGTGGTTCTGTGTGTGTGGTTGTGGTTGTGTGTTGTTGGGGTTGTGTGTTGTTGTGGTTGTGTGTGTGTGTGTGATTGTGTGTGCATGGTTGTGTGTGTGTTGTGTGTGGTTGTGTGTGTTGTTGTTTGTGTGTGGCTGTGTGTGTGGCTGTGTGTGTGTGGTTGTGTGGGTGTGGTTGTGTCGGTGTGGGTGTGGTTGTATGTGGTTGTGTGTGAGTGATTGTGGTTGTGTTTGTGGTTTTGTGTGTGTGTAGTTGTGGTTGTGTGTGTAGTTGTATGTGTGGTTGTGTGGTAGTGTGTGCTTGTGTGTGCTTGTGGTTGTGGGTGTGGGTGTGGTTATGGGTGTGTGTGTGGCTGTGGGTGTGGTTGTGATTGTGTGTGTGTGTGGTTGTGTGTGTGTGATTGTGTGCATGTGTGGTTGTGTGTGTTCTGTGTGTGTTGTTTGTGTGTTGTTGTTTGTGTGTGGTTGTGTGTGGCTGTGTGTGTAGTTGTGTGTGTGGGGTTGTGTGTGTGATTGTGGTTGTGTGTATGTGGGTGTGTGTGGGGGGGTGGGGGTGTGTGTGGGGGTTGTGGTTGTGTGTGTGGTTGTGTGTGTGTGTGGTTGTGTGTGCTTGTGGTTGTATGTGCTTGTGGTTGTGTGTATGGTTGGGTGTGGTTGTGTGTATGGTTGTGTGTGTGTGGTTGTGTGTGTGGTTATGTGGTTGTGTGTGTGGTTCTGTGTGTGTGGTTCTGTGTGTGTGGTTGTGGTTGTGTGTTGTTGGGGTTGTGTGTTGTAGTGGTTGTGTGTGTGTGTGATTGTGTGTGCGTGGTTGTGTGTGTGTTGTGTGTGGTTGTGTGTGTTGTTGTTTGTGTGTGGCTGTGTGTGTGGCTGTGTGTGTGTGGTTGTGTGGGTGTGGTTGTGTGGGTGTGGGTGTGGTTGTATGTGGTTGTGTGTGAGTGATTGTGGTTGTGTTTGTGGTTTTGTGTGTGTGTAGTTGTGGTTGTGTGTGTAGTTGTAGTTGTGTGTGATTGTGGTTGTGTGTGTGGGTTTTGTGTGTGTGTGGTTGTGTGTGTGTGTGGTTGAGTGTGTGTGGTTGTGTGTGTGGTTGTGGGTGTGTGTGTGTGGTTGTGCGTGTGTGTGTGGTTGTGGTTGTGTGGTTGTGGTTCTGTGTGTGTGGTTCTGTGTGTGGTTCTGTGTGTGTGGTTCTGTGTGTGTGGTTGTGGTTGTGTGTTGTGGTTGTGTGTTGTTGTGGTTGTGTGTGTGTGGTTGTGAGTGTGGCTGTGTGTGAGTGGTTGTGTGTGTGTGGTTGTGTGTGTGTGGATGTGTGTTTGTGGTTGTGTGGGTGTGGTTGTGTGTGGGTGTGGTTGTGGTTGTGTGTGAGTGGTCGTGGTTGTGTTTGTTTGTGGTTGTGTGTGTGTGTGTGTGGTTGTGTGTATAGTTGTGGTTGTGTGTGATTGTAGTTGTGTGTGTGGGGTTTTGTGTGTGTGTGGTTGTGTGTGTTGTGTGGTTGAGTGTGTGGGTATGTGTTACTATCCTTGTGGGGACTTGGGCGTGATAACACACTCACGCTGTGGGGACTTGATTGCACTGTGGGGACCTAAGCCCAGGTCCCCACAAGGTAATGTCTTTTAAATGATAAAAAATGGCTTCAGGAACATCTGTGTCAATTTTGACAACTTTCCAAAGAATTGCATTGTGGGGACCTGTGTTTCATCAAGTGTGTTTGTATTTTTGCTCAGCTCTGCCCCTGTAGACAGGAGGCGGTATTGCAGCCTTAAACACACTTTGCATTTAAACACACTTTGCTTGCCAAACACTTACACTAGCAGCAGAAAGGACAGCCATTTCAAAGGAAAAGCTGCATAACCCTGTGTTTAGTCAAATAATTTTCCTGAGATTAACCTTTTCTCTATTTCTTAAAATAAAACTCGATTTACATAAAGTATTTAATTTAGACTTTTGTGCCTGAATATTGTTATTGGCTTTATAAATATTGCTAAAATCAATTTGGGTCAGTTTCGAATCACAGAATTCTTCACTATTGGCGTTTGATTCTTAACTGCAATCAAAGAATGATGGTGCACTATGCTGTGATACAATGTAAACTGATTTTAGCATTTTTGGCAAATAACTTTGAGGCATCAATGCTTATTGCTACATTTTAATGGTTGTACCAGGAATTCAGAGTCTTTATGTTGCTTTGCCCATATAATTTTAGGGTTTGGGGTGGCTAATGGTAAAGGGTAGACAGGGTATTTTTAGGGTTTCAGGGTGGGTTGGCAAAGGGTGGCAAGGGTAACTTTGGGGTTTAGGAGTGGCTAGTGGTGAAGGGTAATTGTAGAGTTTTGGGTGGGTAGTGGTAAAGGGTGTGAAGAGTAATTTTATAGTTATGAGATGGATAGTGATAAAGGGAGGTATGGGTAAGTTTAGGTTTAAATGGTGGGTAGGGGTAAAGTGTGGGAAGAGTAATATTAGGGTTTGTGGGTAGGTAGTGGAAAATAGTGGTGTGTGTGTGTATATATATATATATATTATATAGTTTACTTACCTTAAATATACTTACCATTCAAGGCAAAGGTATCATCATACAACCTGGCTAGATGCATTTTATCAAAAATCAACAAGAGAGGAAGGGATCAACACGGCTAGTCCCCTCAGTAGATTATCCAGAATCAACAAAGCCAGTGTACAGTAATTCAAATCAAGGGGCACTGTAGTCAAAACAACACTGTAGTCAAAAGATCACAGAGCCACAGATTCCATATGAGCCGTTATGTTCATGGAAAGAAAGTGGGCCACTATGGAACAATACCCAGTGGGTATAGAAAGCCCTCACTCGCCAACCTGGTTGGTGACATGCTTCATCATTGGGCTTCCACTGGGACGACCGAATGTCATCCCAGTGTGCTGCGACGCCAGGTTACTGCGGAGCGGGGTTTTGTTGTGTGGGGAAAGTGAATTTAAAATCTCCAATTGAGTCAAAAATAAAACTTTAATGATTTTGCTTAATTGGAAAGGAGTAAAAAGGAGTGAGGGTCAAAAAAATAAAAGACCTGGTTCACTCCGCGGCGGTCAACATGTTTCTGCCTCTAAGAGTGTTAATCGGGCATTCTTCAGGACCAGAGTGGGTGTGCGGAGCCCCGGTGGTGTGAACTCACTAAGGTCCACCCTACCGTGGGCTACATGGGTTAAATGCCTCATGGATCCCGGGAGGGGGGTGGGAGCAAATTGGCACACCGCCCTTGCTGCTCTGCACCCGTGAAAAGCCTACACAGCCTCTTGCCCCCCTCCCGGGATCCATGAGGCATTTAACGGACTGGCCTCTCTAGTAAACTCGTTCCTCTCCCCTTAATTAATTACATTAACTGGCGGAGTTTTCACTTTTAGTGTTTTTTTGATTTTCACACAAGTAGCCCACGGTAGGGTGGACCTTAGTGAGTTCACACCACCGGGGCTCCGCACACCCACTCTGGTCCTGAAGAATGCCCGATTAACACTCTTAGAGGCAGAAACATGTTGACCGCCGCGGAGTGAACCAGGTCTTTTATTTTTTTGACCCTCACTCCTTTTTACTCCTTTCCAATTAAGCAAAATCATTAAAGTTTTATTTTTGACTCAATTGGAGATTTTAAATTCACTTTCCCCACACAACAAAACCCCGCTCCGCAGTAACCTGGCGTCGCAGCACACTGGGATGACATTCGGTCGTCCCAGTGGAAGCCCAATGATGAAGCATGTCACCAACCAGGTTGGCGAGTGAGGGCTTTTTATACCCACTGGGTATTGTTCCATAGTGGCCCACTTTCTTTCCATGAACATAACGGCTCATATGGAATCTGTGGCTCTGTGCTCTTTTGACTACAGTGTTGTTTTGACTACAGTGCCCCTTGATTTGAATTACTGTACACTGGCTTTGTTGATTCTAGATGCATTTTACACAGCTTGCCCTTCCCTTACCTGTTTGACATCATGCCGAAATTTGTACTGGAAGCCTTCATTGAATATAAATCTCACACAACACACCACCAGCTTGCCTTACCGTTGTTTAGCAATGCTTGCAATCACATAGAAACAGAACAGCCAATGACATAATTGGTATGTGACTCTTTGCCCAATGTAGTGCAATGGAACGCTAAAAAATATTTATTTAGAATAACCTCAAGTTTGGTTTATTTACGTCACAGAGTTGCAACCACAGCCCCATGTTTCCAAGCTGTGCTACCTTCAGCTTATGCACTAACTTGTAGTTATCAAGTTAATGCATGTGCACATAAACAGCCTGATTTAATACAGAAGTGTTGCACCGGTCCCTTCCTCATGATACACCTTCTGAATGCTTTTAGTGTTTAACTTGAGTAAGAAGAGTCTTAGACTGCCCTTTGTCCATATTGATAGTACTAGCATAAACATTTAGCTCAGCAACACTCCCTCTTATTTATTGCATACAGGTATGTGTGCCTGGTGCCATCTGTGCACTCGCTCAGTACATATTTGTACTTCTAAATTAGTTACCGTGAACTGATCAGTCAGTCCTCCTGACTCATCAGATGCTAGGATTGTATTGTACTGTATTTGCATTTATATACTGCTTACTACCCTTGAAGATGTGTAGATGAGGCCTACAGTGGATGATATACTACTCCGGAACAGGAGATTAGTGCCGTTACTCCAGTTTCTGTGTTGTAGGTTAAATTAAGAAGAGTTAGGTGTGACCCTTAGTGGGAAAGATGTGAACTCATGTCAAAGGTTGGAGTATTAAATAAAGGAGATTAAGTATGGTTACACTGTAGGGATGTAATTTCAAAGAAGGACAAGATGTGATCTACGAAATGAGGTGTAAGCAACTTTGTACAAATACAGTAATGGAGAATAGGGCAGACAGGTGTGCAAGTTAGAGAAGGTTGTACTCGGAGAGTAAAGGCAAGCAAGCAGAGGGAGGAGGGTAAGGAGAAGTTCATTTGATAGAAAGGAGAGAGATAAAACACTTTATATTTTTAAAGTAAACTTAATTTTTCGTGCAGAGTTTTGAGAATTTAGGGGCAGGCTTCCTATCTTTACCTTTAACACAAGGCAGAGCAGCAGCCGATGATGCTGCCTACACTGTGTTAATGGGACAAACAAAACAGTACCATATCTAAGGTTTGGTGCTGTTTTTCTCTGCCTAGTACACTTTTGGCTGCTATGTGTCAACATATATATCCTTGCACTGTAGCGCAAGGGTGTGTGCGTTCTGTCAAGAATAGGTATTGTACTGAAAGGGGACCCTTCAATACAAAAAATATGCTTTAATGTTTTTCCCATTTTGTATGTGTGCTGTATAGTGCAGCACACACTCAAAGTTTGGATTGCTTTTCTGAAAACCCTAACACCTGCTTCAAGGAGGTGTACATTTTTGATGCAAATCCCTGTGTACCAATGTTAGTAGTTAGGAAAATGCATCAAAATCCATGAGCGTTTGGGTGGGAGCACACATGCAACTCCCATGGAATTCCTCCCTTGCTGAAAAGCAGTGCAAAGCAACTCACAGGCAACAAAACATTTTACACTAAGTTTGCATCACTTTTATAGAGTCTTACCTATAGAGATTCAAGAGTTATATTTCTTGATATAAGCGCAGCATCACAGATGAGGAGGCACGGCTTAATGGTCATGAGGAAGGAACCTTGGATCTTGAGGCAGAAGTCTAATCTTTCCTTTGATGCTAAAGAAGTGACCTACACTAGATGACTGAGCTGCTTTGGGAACTAGAGGGCTTTTATTTTAGTGGATGTATTTGTGTGTTATTATTGAGACACACTTTATGGCCTTCTCTCTCTGTATGGGTGTATCTATTAGGTGCAGTTGAGATTAATACGCTACTTGGGGTTTAGTTTATGGTGTCAGCTATTACACTTATGGTTAGTTGAGGAAATATAAATAGGTGCTCACCTTAATGTAATTATATGTTGGGCTATTCTCCCTATTAGGGTTCCTCCCATGAAGTTGGTGCATGTATATTTTCTTTTTAATAAACACAATTGAAAATATATATATATATATATATATATATATATATTAATGCGCTATTTCATGAGCCTCATTACTAGGTTTAAGTGCTGCTTCCCTACCAGACACCATCACAAGCCTTCCCAATTTTTCATTCTAGCCATCCTTATCGGCATGGGATGGTTCAGTACTTGCAAGTTAGGTCATCGCAGCATTTGCTGTATGGCTCATCTTATTAATCATACATTTTTACCAATTGCTGCTATCAAATAGTTATTATTCCCACTAAAACTGACTTTGACAGTTTTTTGGCATGAGCAGAGACTGAGTAGACACAATGTATCTCTTAGTTACCTTCTGTTCACTGGCTCTATGCACTTTAATTGACATAAAATTTGTGTTAAAGATTTGCTTTCGGCGAACATGGCGATAGTGGCCAAGATGGCAGATGCATTTTAAAAATGCTCCTGGTCTTCCTCCACTATCTGTTGCATCCCTGCCATCTCTGCTGGGCCAGACACACTCCACCTCTAATCGATGTCAGCTGGTGGCCACCAATGTGGTTGTGGTGCCGAAAGTAGTTGATTTGCTGGCTGGCTTCCAGTGGATTTGGAGGTGTGTCCGCTGACTTGCCAGGCGGTGTGGCACTGCTCTAGCCATGAAACGGAGGACCTGCTGAGGTACCCCAGGAGTCCCAGACTGCTGTGACTGAATGTTTGTGCCTAGTCGTGATCTGCAGATGGCGAATGGTAGATGGGTAGCCAGACTGAAGCAGCTGGTAGCCACGCGACGATCCGGCTTCCCACCCTGTCTCTGCCAGACTGGATCCTTGTCAGACAAGGAACATGAGTGAGCCATACTGTGGATGGCTGCGGGGCTGGGGTCTCAGCTCCTGCTTTTTGTTGCTTGGGAGGGTGTGGACACAACCAGCTAGGCCACTCCTGGTTGTGGGGCCAATTGTCCTTGCCTGCTGGTCCTGAGAGAGTCCACGGTGGTTGCAAAGGTGACATACTGTCAAAGGAATACCCGCAGCTGCTGGAGCTGCCCCCACAACTGTGCTGGTGGGGGTAGGCGTACCTGTGCAACAACTCCCAGACCTCAGCCCTCTACACCACGGCACATTAGGGTGCCACTACTTGAGGGTGTTCCCCACCTGCCGTCAAGGCGGTCTCAAGGATTCTAGCCGATGCCCGATTGGGACCTGGTGCACCCCTTTGGACAGAATGACTGAGATGACAGGGCCCGTGCCTCATGGGCGGATACACATTGTGTATCAGCCTAGCTACGTAACCAGGATCAGTGGTATATGGACCCCCAGCTGCTCGTGCTCCCACCAACAACCCCACCATCCCCAGGCACCGATGTACTCGCTTGCCAGGAATCGGCTCAAGACTGTGGAGGTGCTAACCGCCCAGAACACAGTGGCTCCTACTGTCCTGATGCAAACAAATCCTTGGTGTCCAGCTAACCACTGAATTGCCTCACCTGCAGTGGGCATGCGGAAGGCCCCTCCAACCCCAATCTAGAATTGACAAGTATACCACCAGTTCCACTGAGGTCTCCAAACAGTATGTCCAGTAGCCTCAAACTCAAAAATCCCTAACTGCCAAGAAAGTTGAACAAATCCTGCTACCTATCCAAACCTCACAGGAAGTGGTGGAATACAAATCAGTAAGGTAGGAGTGGACATCGTCCTCCTTCACCTGGACCTTTGTAATGTGGCTGGCAGAGTCACTTAGTGGAAGGACGGGTTGCCACCCTGCAGGATGATGTTGGTGGCCTTAAGATGAAGGTGACTGCGCTGATTTCCACTATCTGCACTGTGGAGGTTATAGCAGAGGATGCAGAAAACTGATCAAAAAGCAAGATTCTTCAATTCGCGGGATTCCCGGAAGTTGTCAAAATTCCCTACCCAGCAACCTTTCTAGAGAACTGTCTTGGGTCCTGCATCCCAGGGGAAGTCCTATCCCTGTGATTCATTGTGGAGCGAGCACCCCGGGCCTTGACCCAATGACTTCCATCGGGAGCACCCCCATGTTCTATGATAGCTAAAACTCTAAACTACATTGACCGCGACAACATCCTGCGAGCAGCATGCACCCAAGGGAAAGTCTTGTTCCAGTCAGCCCACAATATGATATTCCTCAACTACACAAGACAGTCCAGAAACAACACAAATTTCTCAAAACAAAACTGAAGGAAATGCCCCTGCAATGTATAGGTCTCTTCCCAGCAAAATTGAAAGTGATCCACAAATCTAGCTATTACTACTCCGAAACACATGAGGGCACCTGGAAACCAGCTGCAGAAAAGGAAGAAATCAGTTGCCACAACCCCCCAGATCTGGTTAATGGGTAGGACCCTCTGCCGCTGTCAGTGGTGCCAAGTTGCCTAAGAGACACCGGTGGCCCATAACCCGGAGGGGACGTGGTCTACGTAAATATTTACCTGAATCCTCCGCCAATGAGCACGGAAGCTCCCAAACCAGAGAACCACTCCATCACGGCATCCTACATGGCTCAAGAAACCTTGCCTGGGGCTGACTTGAGTTGGTAGGAATTTCCACGGTGATTGATGCAACGGCCAAGGCAAAACCAAATGTGGCCACCTATCCAGCTGCCGATGCGTACAGCATAAACATCCAGTTGACTTAGACCCATGATTGTACACGGGATCAGGTCCACCTCAAATGCTCCAAAATGTTTTATGTTTTGTTGTTTGGAAGTTTCAGGGCGACAGATGCTTCTGGGGTGGAAGTGTGGGGTGGTGGTTGTTACTGTTGGGTGTGTGTGGTTGTGTGTGGTTGTGTGTGAGTTGGTGTGTGTGTGTGGTTGTGTGTTTGTGGTTGTGTGTGGGTGCGTTTGTGTGTGGTTGTGGGTGTGTGGTTGTGTGTGACTGTGTTTGTGTGTGGCTGTGGTTGTGTATGTAAGTGGTTGTGGTTGTGTTTGTTTGTGTGTGTAGGTGTGGTTGTGTGTGTGGTTGTGCGCGTGGTTGTGGTTGTGTGTGGGGTTGTGTGTGTGTGGGGGGGCTGTGTGTATATATGGGGTGTGTGTGGTTGTGTGTGTGTGGCGGTGTGTATGGGTGGTTGAGTGTGTGGGTGGGGGTGTGGGGGTGTGGTTGTGTTTGTGTGGTTCTGGTTGTGTGTGGTTGTGGTTGTCTGTGATTGTAGTTATGTGTGTGTGGTTGTGTGTGTGTGTGTGATTGTGTGTGGGGGTGTGTGTACTTGTGGTTGTGTGTGTGTAGTTGTATGTGTGGTTGTGTTTGTGGTTGTGTGTGTGGTTGTGTGTGTGGCTATTGTGTGTGGTTGTGTGGTTGTGGGTGTGGTTGTGTGTGTGGTTGTGGGTGTGTGTGATTGTGTGTGTGTGGTTGTGGGTGTGTGTGGTTGTGTGTGTGTGGTTGTATGTGTGGTTCGGTGTGTGTGCGGTTCTGTGTGTGGTTCTGTGTGTGTGGTTGTGGTTGGGTGTTCTTGTGGTTGTGTGTTCTTGTGGTTGTGTGTGTGTGTGTTATTGTGTGTGTGGTTGTGTGTGTGTGTGGTTGTGTGTGTGTGGTTGTGTGTGTGCGGTTGTGTGTTTGTGGGTGTGGTTGTGTGTGGTTGTGTGTGTGAGTGGTTGTGGTTATGTTTGTTTGTGG
This sequence comes from Triturus cristatus, assembly GCF_964204655.1. NCBI lineage: Eukaryota > Metazoa > Chordata > Amphibia > Caudata > Salamandridae > Triturus > Triturus cristatus. The sequence continues at coordinate 56,291,954 of NC_140590.1, read as the reverse complement.
TTTTGTGTGTGCGTGTAGTTGTGGTTGTGTGTGTAGTGGTTGTGTGTGATTGTGGTTGTGTGTGTGTGTAGTTGTGGGTGTAGTTGTGTGTGTGGGTGTGGTTGTGTGTGTGGTTGTAGGTGTGTGTGTGGTTGTGGGTGTGTGTGTGGCTGTGGGTGTGGCTGTGTGTGTGGTTGTGTGTGTGTGATTGTGTGCATGTGTGGTTGTGTGTGTTCTGTGTGTGTGGTTGTGTGTGTTGTTGTTTGTGTGTGGTTGTGTATGTGGCTGTGTGTGTGGTTGTGTGTGTGGTTGTGTGTGTGATTGTGGTTGTGTGTGTGGGTGTGTGTGGAGAGGTGTGGGGGGGGTGGTTGTGGTTGTGTGTGTGGTTGTGTGTATGTTTGTGGTTGTGTGTGGTTGTGTGTGGTTGTGTGGCTGTTTGTGTGTGTGTGGTTGTGTGTGTATGGTTGTGTGTCGTTGTGGTTGTGTGTGCTTGTGGTTGTATGTATGGTTGTGTGTGTGTGTGTGGTTGTGTGTGTGGTTATTTGGTTGTGTGTGTGTGGGTCTGTGTGTGGCTCTGTGTGTGTGGTTCTGTGTGTGTGGTTGTGGTTGTGTGTTGTTGGGGTTGTGTGTTGTTGTGGTTGTGTGTGTGTGTGTGGTTGTGTGTGTTATGTGTGGTTGTGTGTGTTGTTGTGTGTGTGTGGTTGTGTGTGTGTGTGGATGTGTGTTTGTGGTTGCGTGGGTGTGGTTGTGTGTGGGTGTGGTTGTGTGTGAGTGGTTGTGGTTGTGGTTGTTTGTGGTTTTGTGTGTGTGTAGTTGTGGTTGTGTGTGTAGTTGTGGTTGTGTGTGGGTGTGTTTGTGTGTGGTTGTGGGTGTGTGGTTGTGTGTGACTGTGGTTGTGTGTGGCTGTGGTTGTGTGTGGTTGTGTATGTAAGTGGTTGTGGTTGTGTTTGTTTGTGGTTTTGTGTGTGTTTTTGTGGTTGTGTGTGGTTGTGTGTGTGTGGTTGTGTGTGGTTGTGGTTGTGTGTGTGTTTGTGGTTGTGTGTAGTTGTGTGTGTAGTTGTGGTTGTGTGTGTGGTTGTGTGTGTGGTTGTGTGTGGGGTTGTGTGTGTGGGGGGTTGTGTGTGTATGTGGGGTGTGTGGGGTTGTGTGTGTGGTTGTGTGTGTGGCGGTGTGTGTGGGTGGTTGTGTGTGTGGGTGGGGGTGTGGGGGTGGGGGTGTGGTTGTGTTTGTGTGGTTCTGGTTGTGTGTGGTTGTGGTTGTCTGTGATTGTAGTTATGTGTGTGTGGTTGTGTGTGTGTGTGATTGTGTGTGGCGGTGTGTGTACTTGTGGTTATGTGTGTATAGTTGTATGTGTGGTTGTGTGTGTGGTTGTGATTGTGTGTGTGGTTGTGTGTGTGGTTATTTGTGTGTGGTTGTGTGTGTTTATGTGGTTGTGGTTGTGTGTGCGGTTGTGGGTGTAGGTGTGGGTGTGGTTGTGGGTGTGGTTGTGGGTGTGTGTGGTTGTGTGTGTGGTTGTGGGTGTGTGTGGTTGTGTATGTGTGGTTGTATGTGTGGTTCTGTGTGTGTGTGGTTCTGTGTGTGTGGTTCTGTGTGTGTGGTTGTGGTTGGGTGTTCTTGTGGTTGTGTGTTCTTGTGGTTGTGTGTGTGTGTGTGTGTTATTGTGTGTGTGGTTGTGTGTGTGTGGTTGTGTGTGTGGTTGTGTGTTTGTGGTTGTGTGTGTGGTTGTGTGTGGGTGTGGATGTGTGTGTGAGTGGTTGTGGTTATGTTTGTTTGTGGTTTTGTGTGTGCGTGTAGTTGTGGTTGTGTGTGTAGTGGTTGTGTGTGATTGTGGTTGTGTGTGTGTAGTTGTGGGTGTGGTTGTGTGTGTGGGTGTGGTTGTGTGTGTGGTTGTGGGTGTGTGTGTGGTTGTGTGTGTGTGTGTGGCTGTGTGTGTGGTTGTGGTTGTGTGTGTGTGATTGTGTGCATGTGTGGTTGTGTGTGTTCTGTGTGTGTGGTTGTGTGTGTTGTTGTTTGTGTGTGGTTGTGTATGTGGCTGTGTGTGTGGTTGTGTGTGTGGTTGTGTGTGTGGTTGTGTGTGTGATTGTGGTTGTGTGTGTGGGGGCATGTGGGGGTGTGGGGTGTGTGTGGGGGGTGGGGGGGGTGGTTGTGGTTGTGTGTGTGGTTGTGTGTATGTTTGTGGTTGTGTGTGGTTGTGTGGCTGTTTGTGTGTGTGGTTGTTTGTGTGGTTGTGTGTGCGTATGGTTGTGTGTGCTTGTGGTTGTGTGTATGGTTGTGTGTGTGTGTGTGTGTGGTTGTGTGTGTGGTTATGTGGTTCTGTGTGTGTGGTTCTGTGTGTGGTTCTGTGTGTGGCTCTGTGTGTGTGGTTCTGTGTGTGTGGTTGTGTGTTGTTGGGGTTGTGTGTGTTCTGTGTGTGTAGTTGTATGTGTTGGGGTTGTGTGTGTTCTGTGTGTGTGGTTGTGTGTGTTGTTGTTTGTGTGTGGTTGTGTATGTGGCTGTGTGTGTGGTTGTATGTGTGGTTGTGTGTGTGATTGTGGTTGTGTGTGTGGGTGTGTGTGGAGAGGTGTGGGGGGGTTGGGGGGGTGGGGGGTGTGGTTGTGGTTATGTATGTGGTTGTGTGTATGTTTGTGGTTGTGTGTGGTTGTGTGGCTGTTTGTGTGTATGTGGTTGTGTGTGTGTGGTTGTGTGTCTTTGTGGTTGTGTGTGCTTGTGGTTGTGTGTATGGTTGTGTGTGTGTGTGTGGTTGTGTGTGTGGTTATGTGGTTGTGTGTGTGTGGGTCTGTGTGTGGTTCTGTGTGTGGCTCTGTGTGTGTGGTTCTGTGTGTGTGGTTGTGGTTGTGTGTTGTTGGGGTTGTGTGTTGTTGTGTGTGTGGTTGTGTGTGTTATGTGTGGTTGTGTGTGTTGTTGTGTGTGTGTGGTTGTGTGTGTGTGGATGTGTGTTTGTGGTTGCGTGGGTGTGGTTGTGTGTGGGTGTGGTTGTGTGTGGGTGGTTGTGGTTGTGTTTGTTTGTGGTTTTGTGTGTGTGTGTAGTTGTGGTTGTGTGTGTAGTTGTGGTTGTGTGTGGGTGTGTTTGTGTGTGGTTGTGGGTGTGTGGTTGTGTGTGACTGTGGTTGTGTGTGGCTGTGGTTGTGTGTGGTTGTGTATGTAAGTGGTTGTGGTTGTGTTTGTTTGTGGTTTTGTGTGTGTTTTGTGGTTGTGTGTGGTTGTGTGTGTGTGGGGCTGTGTGGTTGTGGTTGTGTGTGTGTTTGTGGTTGTGTGTAGTTGTGTGTGTAGTTGTGGTTGTGTGTGTGGTTGTGTGTGTGGTTGTGTGTGGGGTTGTGTGTGGGGGGTTGTGTGTGTATGTGGGGTGTGTGTGGTTGTGTGTGTGGTTGTGTGTGTGTGGCGGTGTGTGTGGGTGGTTGTGTGTGTGGGTGGGGGTGTGGGGGTGGGGGTGTGGTTGTGTTTGTGTGGTTCTGGTTGTGTGTGGTTGTGGTTGTCTGTGATTGTAGTTATGTGTGTGTGGTTGTGTGTGTGTGTGATTGTGTGTGGCGGTGTGTGTACTTGTGGTTATGTGTGTATAGTTGTATGTGTGGTTGTGTGTGTGGTTGTGATTGTGTGTGTGGTTGTGTCTGGTTATTTGTGTGTGGTTGTGTGTGTTTATGTGGTTGTGGTTGTGTGTGCAGTTGTGGGTGTAGATGTGGGTGTGGTTGTGTGTGTGGTTGTGGGTGTGTGTGGTTGTGGGTGTGTGTGGTTGTGTATGTGTGGTTGTATGTGTGGTTCTGTGTGTGTGTGGTTCTGTGTGTGTGGTTCTGTGTGTGTGGTTGTGGTTGGGTGTTCTTGTGGTTGTGTGTTCTTGTGGTTGTGTGTGTGTGTGTTATTGTGTGTGTGGTTGTGTGTGTGTGGTTGTGTGTGTGGTTGTGTGTTTGTGGTTGTGTGTGTGGTTGTGTGTGGGTGTGGATGTGTGTGTGAGTGGTTGTGGTTATGTTTGTTTGTGGTTTTGTGTGTGCGTGTAGTTGTGGTTGTGTGTGTAGTGGTTGTGTGTGATTGTGGTTGTGTGTGTGTAGTTGTGGGTGTGGTTGTGTGTGTGGGTGTGGTTGTGTGTGTGGTTGTGGGTGTGTGTGTGGTTGTGTGTGTGTGATTGTGTGCATGTGTGGTTGTGTGTGTTCTGTGTGTGTGGTTGTGTGTGTTGTTGTTTGTGTGTGGTTGTGTATGTGGCTGTGTGTGTGGTTGTGTGTGTGGTTGTGTGTGTGGTTGTGTGTGTGATTGTGGTTGTGTGTGTGGGGGCATGTGGGGGCATGGGGTGTGTGTGGGGGGTGGGGGGGTGGTTGTGGTTGTGTGTGTGGTTGTGTGTATGTTTGTGGTTGTGTGTGGTTGTGTGGCTGTTTGTGTGTGTGGTTGTTTGTGTGGTTGTGTGTGCTTGTGGTTGTGTGTATGGTTGTGTGTGTGTGTGTGGTTGTGTGTGTGGTTCTGTGGTTCTGTGTGTGTGGTTCTGTGTGTGGTTCTGTGTGTGGCTCTGTGTGTGTGGTTCTGTGTGTGTGGTTGTGTGTGTTCTGTGTGTGTGGTTGTGTGTGTTGGGGTTGTGTGTGTTCTGTGTGTGTGGTTGTGTGTGTTGTTGTTTGTGTGTGGTTGTGTATGTGGCTGTGTGTGTGGTTGTGTGTGTGGTTGTGTATGTGATTGTGGTTGTGTGTGTGGGTGTGTGTGGAGAGGTGTGGGGGGGTTGGGGGGGGGTGGGGGGGTGTGGTTGTGGTTGTGTATGTGGTTGTGTGTATGTTTGTGGTTGTGTGTGGTTGTGTGGCTGTTTGTGTGTATGTGGTTGTGTGTGTGTGGTTGTGTGTCGTTGTGGTTGTGTGTGCTTGTGGTTGTTTGTATGGTTGTGTGTGTGTGTGTGGTTGTGTGTGTGGTTATGTGGTTGTGTGTGTGTGGGTCTGTGTGTGGTTCTGTGTGTGGCTCTGTGTGTGTGGTTCTGTGTGTGTGGTTGTGGTTGTGTGTTGTTGGGGTTGTGTGTTGTTGTGTGTGTGGTTGTGTGTGTTATGTGTGGTTGTGTGTGTTGTTGTGTGTGTGTGGTTGTGTGTGTGTGGATGTGTGTTTGTGGTTGCATGGGTGTGGTTGTGTGTGGGTGTGGTTGTGTGTGAGTGGTTGTGGTTGTGTTTGTTTGTGGTTTTGTGTGTGTGTGTAGTTGTGGTTGTGTGTGTAGTTGTGGTTGTGTGTGGGTGTGTTTGTGTGTGGTTGTGGGTGTGTGGTTGTGTGTGACTGTGGTTGTGTGTGGTTGTGTGGCTGTTTGTGTGTGTGTGTGTGGTTGTGTGTGGTTGTGGTTGTGTGTGCTTGTGGTTGTGTGTATGGTTGTGTGTGTGTGTGGTTGTGTGTGTGGTTATGTGGTTGTGTGTGTGTGTGGGTCTGTGTGTGGTTCTGTGTGTTGCTCTGTGTGTGTGGTTCTGTGTGTGTGGTTGTGGTTGTGTGTTGTTGGGGTTGTGTGTTGTTGTGGTTGTGTGTTTGTGTGTGGTTGTGTGTGTTGTTGTTTGTGTGTGGTTGTGTATGTGGCTGTGTGTGTGGTTGTGTGTGTGGTTGTGTGTGTGATTGTGGTTGTGTGTGTGGGTGTGTGTGGAGAGGTGTGGGGGGGTTGGGGGGGTGGGGGGTGTGGTTGTGGTTGTGTATGTGGTTGTGTGTATGTTTGTGGTTGTGTGTGGTTGTGTGGCTGTTTGTGTGTATGTGGTTGTGTGTGTGTGGTTGTGTGTGGTTGTGGTTGTGTGTGCTTGTGGTTGTGTGTATGGTTGTGTGTGGGTGTGGATGTGTGTGTGAGTGGTTGTGGTTATGTTTGTTTGTGGTTTTGTGTGTGCGTGTAGTTGTGGTTGTGTGTGTAGTGGTTGTGTGTGATTGTGGTTGTGTGTGTGTAGTTGTGGGTGTGGTTGTGTGTGTGGGTGTGGTTGTGTGTGTGGTTGTGGGTGTGTGTGTGGTTGTGTGTGTGTGTGTGGCTGTGTGTGTGGTTGTGGTTGTGTGTGTGTGATTGTGTGCATGTGTGGTTGTGTGTGTTCTGTGTGTGTGGTTGTGTGTGTTGTTGTTTGTGTGTGGTTGTGTATGTGGCTGTGTGTGTGGTTGTGTGTGTGGTTGTGTGTGTGGTTGTGTGTGTGATTGTGGTTGTGTGTGTGGGGGCATGTGGGGGTGTGGGGTGTGTGTGGGGGGTGGGGGGGGTGGTTGTGGTTGTGTGTGTGGTTGTGTGTATGTTTGTGGTTGTGTGTGGTTGTGTGGCTGTTTGTGTGTGTGGTTGTTTGTGTGGTTGTGTGTGCGTATGGTTGTGTGTGCTTGTGGTTGTGTGTATGGTTGTGTGTGTGTGTGTGTGGTTGTGTGTGTGGTTATGTGGTTCTGTGTGTGTGGTTCTGTGTGTGGTTCTGTGTGTGGCTCTGTGTGTGTGGTTCTGTGTGTGTGGTTGTGTGTTGTTGGGGTTGTGTGTGTTCTGTGTGTGTAGTTGTATGTGTTGGGGTTGTGTGTGTTCTGTGTGTGTGGTTGTGTGTGTTGTTGTTTGTGTGTGGTTGTGTATGTGGCTGTGTGTATGGTTGTGTGTGTGGTTGTGTGTGTGATTGTGGTTGTGTGTGTGGGTGTGTGTGGAGAGGTGTGGGGGGGTTGGGGGGGTGGGGGGTGTGGTTGTGGTTATGTATGTGGTTGTGTGTATGTTTGTGGTTGTGTGTGGTTGTGTGGCTGTTTGTGTGTATGTGGTTGTGTGTGTGTGGTTGTGTGTCTTTGTGGTTGTGTGTGCTTGTGGTTGTGTGTATGGTTGTGTGTGTGTGTGTGGTTGTGTGTGTGGTTATGTGGTTGTGTGTGTGTGGGTCTGTGTGTGGTTCTGTGTGTGGCTCTGTGTGTGTGGTTCTGTGTGTGTGGTTGTGGTTGTGTGTTGTTGGGGTTGTGTGTTGTTGTGTGTGTGGTTGTGTGTGTTATGTGTGGTTGTGTGTGTTGTTGTGTGTGTGTGGTTGTGTGTGTGTGGATGTGTGTTTGTGGTTGCGTGGGTGTGGTTGTGTGTGGGTGTGGTTGTGTGTGGGTGGTTGTGGTTGTGTTTGTTTGTGGTTTTGTGTGTGTGTGTAGTTGTGGTTGTGTGTGTAGTTGTGGTTGTGTGTGGGTGTGTTTGTGTGTGGTTGTGGGTGTGTGGTTGTGTGTGACTGTGGTTGTGTGTGGCTGTGGTTGTGTGTGGTTGTGTATGTAAGTGGTTGTGGTTGTGTTTGTTTGTGGTTTTGTGTGTGTTTTGTGGTTGTGTGTGGTTGTGTGTGTGTGGGGCTGTGTGGTTGTGGTTGTGTGTGTGTTTGTGGTTGTGTGTAGTTGTGTGTGTAGTTGTGGTTGTGTGTGTGGTTGTGTGTGTGGTTGTGTGTGGGGTTGTGTGTGGGGGGTTGTGTGTGTATGTGGGGTGTGTGTGGTTGTGTGTGTGGTTGTGTGTGTGTGGCGGTGTGTGTGGGTGGTTGTGTGTGTGGGTGGGGGTGTGGGGGTGGGGGTGTGGTTGTGTTTGTGTGGTTCTGGTTGTGTGTGGTTGTGGTTGTCTGTGATTGTAGTTATGTGTGTGTGGTTGTGTGTGTGTGTGATTGTGTGTGGCGGTGTGTGTACTTGTGGTTATGTGTGTATAGTTGTATGTGTGGTTGTGTGTGTGGTTGTGATTGTGTGTGTGGTTGTGTCTGGTTATTTGTGTGTGGTTGTGTGTGTTTATGTGGTTGTGGTTGTGTGTGCAGTTGTGGGTGTAGATGTGGGTGTGGTTGTGTGTGTGGTTGTGGGTGTGTGTGGTTGTGGGTGTGTGTGGTTGTGTATGTGTGGTTGTATGTGTGGTTCTGTGTGTGTGTGGTTCTGTGTGTGTGGTTCTGTGTGTGTGGTTGTGGTTGGGTGTTCTTGTGGTTGTGTGTTCTTGTGGTTGTGTGTGTGTGTGTTATTGTGTGTGTGGTTGTGTGTGTGTGGTTGTGTGTGTGGTTGTGTGTTTGTGGTTGTGTGTGTGGTTGTGTGTGGGTGTGGATGTGTGTGTGAGTGGTTGTGGTTATGTTTGTTTGTGGTTTTGTGTGTGCGTGTAGTTGTGGTTGTGTGTGTAGTGGTTGTGTGTGATTGTGGTTGTGTGTGTGTAGTTGTGGGTGTGGTTGTGTGTGTGGGTGTGGTTGTGTGTGTGGTTGTGGGTGTGTGTGTGGTTGTGTGTGTGTGTGTGTGTGGCTGTGTGTGTGGTTGTGGTTGTGTGTGTGTGATTGTGTGCATGTGTGGTTGTGTGTGTTCTGTGTGTGTGGTTGTGTGTGTTGTTGTTTGTGTGTGGTTGTGTATGTGGCTGTGTGTGTGGTTGTGTGTGTGGTTGTGTGTGTGGTTGTGTGTGTGATTGTGGTTGTGTGTGTGGGGGCATGTGGGGGCATGGGGTGTGTGTGGGGGGTGGGGGGGTGGTTGTGGTTGTGTGTGTGGTTGTGTGTATGTTTGTGGTTGTGTGTGGTTGTGTGGCTGTTTGTGTGTGTGGTTGTTTGTGTGGTTGTGTGTGTGTATGGTTGTGTGTGCTTGTGGTTGTGTGTATGGTTGTGTGTGTGTGTGTGGTTGTGTGTGTGGTTCTGTGGTTCTGTGTGTGTGGTTCTGTGTGTGGTTCTGTGTGTGGCTCTGTGTGTGTGGTTCTGTGTGTGTGGTTGTGTGTGTTCTGTGTGTGTGGTTGTGTGTGTTGGGGTTGTGTGTGTTCTGTGTGTGTGGTTGTGTGTGTTGTTGTTTGTGTGTGGTTGTGTATGTGGCTGTGTGTGTGGTTGTGTGTGTGGTTGTGTATGTGATTGTGGTTGTGTGTGTGGGTGTGTGTGGAGAGGTGTGGGGGGGTTGGGGGGGGGGTGGGGGGGTGTGGTTGTGGTTGTGTATGTGGTTGTGTGTATGTTTGTGGTTGTGTGTGGTTGTGTGGCTGTTTGTGTGTATGTGGTTGTGTGTGTGTGGTTGTGTGTCGTTGTGGTTGTGTGTGCTTGTGGTTGTTTGTATGGTTGTGTGTGTGTGTGTGGTTGTGTGTGTGGTTATGTGGTTGTGTGTGTGTGGGTCTGTGTGTGGTTCTGTGTGTGGCTCTGTGTGTGTGGTTCTGTGTGTGTGGTTGTGGTTGTGTGTTGTTGGGGTTGTGTGTTGTTGTGTGTGTGGTTGTGTGTGTTATGTGTGGTTGTGTGTGTTGTTGTGTGTGTGTGGTTGTGTGTGTGTGGATGTGTGTTTGTGGTTGCATGGGTGTGGTTGTGTGTGGGTGTGGTTGTGTGTGAGTGGTTGTGGTTGTGTTTGTTTGTGGTTTTGTGTGTGTGTGTAGTTGTGGTTGTGTGTGTAGTTGTGGTTGTGTGTGGGTGTGTTTGTGTGTGGTTGTGGGTGTGTGGTTGTGTGTGACTGTGGTTGTGTGTGGTTGTGTGGCTGTTTGTGTGTGTGTGGTTGTGTGTGTGTGGTTGTGTGTGGTTGTGGTTGTGTGTGCTTGTGGTTGTGTGTATGGTTGTGTGTGTGTGTGGTTGTGTGTGTGGTTATGTGGTTGTGTGTGTGTGGGTCTGTGTGTGGTTCTGTGTGTTGCTCTGTGTGTGTGGTTCTGTGTGTGTGGTTGTGGTTGTGTGTTGTTGGGGTTGTGTGTTGTTGTGGTTGTGTGTTTGTGTGTGGTTGTGTGTGTTGTTGTTTGTGTGTGGTTGTGTATGTGGCTGTGTGTGTGGTTGTGTGTGTGGTTGTGTGTGTGATTGTGGTTGTGTGTGTGGGTGTGTGTGGAGAGGTGTGGGGGGGTTGGGGGGGTGGGGGGTGTGGTTGTGGTTGTGTATGTGGTTGTGTGTATGTTTGTGGTTGTGTGTGGTTGTGTGGCTGTTTGTGTGTATGTGGTTGTGTGTGTGTGGTTGTGTGTCGTTGTGGTTGTGTGTGCTTGTGGTTGTGTGTATGGTTGTGTGTGTGTGTGTGGTTGTGTGTGTGGTTATGTGGTTGTGTGTGTGTGGGTCTGTGTGTGGTTCTGTGTGTGGCTCTGTGTGTGTGGTTCTGTGTGTGTGGTTGTGGTTGTGTGTTGTTGGGGTTGTGTGTTGTTGTGTGTGTGGTTGTGTGTGTTATGTGTGGTTGTGTGTGTTGTTGTGTGTGTGTGGTTGTGTGTGTGTGTGGATGTGTGTTTGTGGTTGCGTGGGTGTGGTTGTGTGTGGGTGTGGTTGTGTGTGAGTGGTTGTGGTTGTGTTTGTTTGTGGTTTTGTGTGTGTGTGTAGTTGTGGTTGTGTGTGTAGTTGTGGTTGTGTGTGGGTGTGTTTGTGTGTGGTTGTGGGTGTGTGGTTGTGTGTGACTGTGGTTGTGTGTGGCTGTGGTTGTGTGTGGTTGTGTATGTAAGTGGTTGTGGTTGTGTTTGTTTGTGGTTTTGTGTGTGTTTTGTGGTTGTGTGTGTGTGGTTGTGTGTGGTTGTGGTTGTGTGTGTGTTTGTGGTTGTGTGTAGTTGTGTGTGTAGTTGTGGTTGTGTGTGTGGTTGTGTGTGTGGTTGTGGTTGTGTGTGGGGTTGTGTGTGTGTGGGGGGGTTGTGTGTGTATGTGGGGTGTGTGTGGTTGTGTGTGATGTGGTTGTGTGTGGTTGTGTGGCTGTTTGTGTGTGTGTGGTTGTGTGTGTGTGGTTATGTGTGGTTGTGGTTGTGTGTGCTTGTGGTTGTGTGTATGGTTGTGTGTGTGTGTGGTTGTGTGTGTGGTTATGTGGTTGTGTGTGTGTGGGTCTGTGTGTGGTTCTGTGTGTTGCTCTGTGTGTGTGGTTCTGTGTGTGTGGTTGTGGTTGTGTGTTGTTGGGGTTGTGTGTTGTTGTGTGTGTGTGTGTGGTTGTGTGTGTTATGTGTGGTTATGTGTGTTGTTGTATGTGTGTGGTTGTGTGTGTGTGTGGATGTGTGTTTGTGGTTGTGTGGGTGTGGTTGTGTGTGGGTGTGGTTGTGTGTGAGTGGTTGTGGTTGTGTTTGTTTGTGGATTTGTGTGTGTATGTAGTTGTGGTTGTGTGTGTAGTTGTGGTTGTGTGTGGGTGTGTTTGTGTGTGGTTGTGCGTGTGTGGTTGCGTGTGACTGTGGTTGTGTGTGGCTGTGGTTGTGTGTGGCTGTGGTTGTGTGTGGTTGTGTATATAAGTGGTTGTGGTTGTGTTTGTTTGTGGTTTTGTGTGTGTTTTTGTGGTTGTGTGTGGTTGTGTGTGTGTGGTTGTGTGTGGTTGTGTGTGTGTTTGTGGTTGTATGTAGTTGTGTGTGTAGTTGTGGTTGTGTGTGTGGTTGTGTGTGTGGTTGTGTGTGGGGTTGTGTGTGTGTGAGGGGGGTTGTGTGTGTATGTGGGGTGTGTGTGGTTGTGTGTGTGTGGTTGTGTATGTGTGGCAGTGTGTGTGGGTGGTTGTGTGTGTGGGTGGGGGTGTGGGGGTGGGGGGGGGTGGTTGTGTTTGTGTGGTTCTGGTTGTGTGTGGTTGTGGTTGTCTGTGATTGTAGTTATGTGTGTGTGGTTGTGTGTGTGTGTGATTGTGTGTGGCGGTGTGTGTACTTGTGGTTGTTTGTGTATAGTTGTATGTGTGGTTGTGTGTGTGGTTGTGATCGTGTGTGTGGTTGTGTGTGTGGTTATTTGTGTGTGGTTGTGTGTGTTTATGTGGTTGTGGTTGTGTGTGTGGTTGTGTGTGTGTGGTTGTGGGTGTGTGTGGTTGTGTGGGTGTGGTTGTATGTGTGGTTCTGTGTGTGTGGTTCTGTGTGTGTGGTTGTGGTTGGGTGTGGTTGGGTGTTCTTGTGGTTGTGTGTTCTTGTGGTTGTGTGTATGTGTGTTATTGTGTGTGTGGTTGTGTGTGTGTGGTTGTGTGTGTGTGGTTGTGTGTTTGTGGTTGTGTGTGTGGTTGTGTGTGGGTGTGGTTGTGTGTGGTTGTGTGTGTGAGTGGTTGTAGTTATGTTTGTTTGTGGTTTTGTGTGTGTGTGTGTAGTTGTGGTTGTGTGTGTAGTGGTTGTGTGTGATTGTGGTTGTGTGTGTGTAGTTGTGGGTGTGGTTGTGTGTGTGGTTGTGTGTGTGGTGGTGGGTGTGTGTGTGGTTGTGTGTGTGTGTGTGGCTGTGGGTGTGGTTGTGGTTGTATGTGTGTGATTGTGTGCATGTGTGGTTGTGTGTGTTCTGTGTGTGTGGTTGTGTGTGTTGTTGTTTGTGTGTAGTTGTGTATGTGGCTGTGTGTGTGGTTGTGTGGTTGTGTGTGTGGTTGTGTGTGTGATTGTGGTTGTGTGTGTGGGTGGGTGTGGGGGGTGTGGGGTATGTGTGGGGGTGGGGGTGTGGTTGTGGTTGTGTGTGTGGTTGTGTGTGTGGTTGTGTGTATGTTTGTGGTTGTGTGTGGTTGTGTGGCTATTTGTGTGTGTGGTTGTGTGTGCTTATGGTTGTGTGTGCTTGTGGTTGTGTGTATGTTTGTGTGTGTGTGTGTGGTTGTGTGTGTGGTTATGTGGTTCTGTGTGTGTGTGGTTCTGTGTGTGGTTCTGTGTGTGGCTCTGTGTGTGTGGTTCTGTGTATGTGGTTGTGTGTTGTTGGGGTTGTGTGTTGTTGTGGTTGTGTGTGTGTGTGGTTGTGTGTGTTATGTGTGGTTGTGTGTGTTGTTGTTTGTGTGTGGCTGTATGTGTGGCTGTATGTGTGGCTGTGTGTGTGTGGTTGTGGTTGTGTGTGTGGTTGTGATTGTGTGTGTGAGTGTGGGGGTGTGGGGGTGTGGGGGTGTGGGGGTGGTTGTGGTTGTGTGGGTATGTGTGGTTGTGTGTGTGGTTGTGTTTGTGGTTGTGTGTGTAGTTGTGGTTGTGTGTATAGTTGTCGTTGTGTGTGGTTGTGTGTGCTTGTGGTTGTGTGTGTGGTTGTGTGTGTGGTTGTGTGTGTGTGGTTGTGTGTGTGTGGTTGTGTGTGCAGTTGTGGGTGTGTGTAGTTGTGTGTGTGTGGTGTGTGTGCTTGTGGTTGTGGGTGTGGTTGTGGGTGTGTGTGTGGTTGTGTGGTTGTGGTTCTGTGTGTGGTTGTGTGTGTTTGGTTGTGTGTGTGTAAGGCTGTGTGTGTGATTGTGTGCATGTGTGGTTGTGTGTGTGTGGTGTGTGTGTGGCTGTGTGTGTTGTTGTTTGTGTGCAGTTGTGTGGCTGTGTGTGTGTGGGTGTGTGGGTGTGGGGGGTGTGTGGTTGTGTGTGTGGTTGTGTGTGTGGTTGTGTGTGTGTTTGTGGTTGTGTGTGTAGTTGTGGTTGTGTGTGTAGTTGTGTGTGCTTGTGGTTTTGTGTGTGGCTAGGTGTGGGTGTGGTTGTGTGTGTGGTTGTGGGTGTGTGTGTGTGGTGGTGTTTTGTGTGGTTGTGTGGTTGTGTGTGTGTGGTTCTGTGTGTGGTTCTGTGTGTGTGGTTCTGTGTGTGTGGTTGTGGTTGTGTGTTGTTGTGGTTGTGTGTTGTTGTGGTTGTGTGTGTAGTTGTGGTTGTGTGTGTGTGTTATTGTGTGTGTGTGTGGTTGTGTGTGTGTGGTTGTGTGTGTGTGTGTGGATGTGTGTTTGTGGTTGCGTGGGTGTGGTTGTGTGTGGGTGTGGTTGTGTGTGAGTGGTTGTATGTGAGTGGTTGTGGTTGTTTGTGGTTTTGTGTGTGTGTGTGTAGTTGTGGTTGTGTGTAGTTGTGTATGTAAGTGGTTGTGGTTGTGTTTGTTTGTGGTTTTGTGTGTGTTTTTGTGGTTGTGTGTGGTTGTGTGTGTGTGGTTGTGTGTGGTTGTGGTTGTGTGTGTGTATTTGTGGTTGTGTGTAGTTGTGTGTGTAGTTGTGGTTGTGTGTGTGGTTGTGGTTGTGTGTGTGGTTGTGTGTGTGTGGTTGTGTGTATGTGGCAGTGTGTGTTGGTGGTTGTGTGTGTGGGTGGGGGTGTGGGGGTGGGGGGTGGTTGTGTTTGTGTGGTTCTGGTTGTATGTGGTTGTGGTTGTCTGTGATTGTAGTTATGTTTGTGTGGTTGTGTGTGTGTGTGATTGAGTGTGGGGGTGTGTGAACTTGTGGTTGTGTGTGTGTAGTTGTATGTGTGGTTGTATGTGTGATTGTGTGTGTGGTTGTGTGTGTGGTTATTTGTGTGTGGTTGTGTGTGTTTATGTGGTTGTGGTTGTGTGTGCGGTTGTGGGTGTAGGTGTGGGAGTGGTTGTGTGTGTGGTTGTGGGTGTGTGTGGTTGTGTGTGTGTGGTTGTGGGTGTGTGTGGTTGTGTGTGTGTGGTTGTATGTGTGGTTCTGTGTGTGTGTGGTTCTGTGTGTGTGGTTTTGTGTGTGTGGTTGTGGTTGGGTGTGGTTGGGTGTTCTTGTGGTTGTGTTCTTGTGGTTGTGTGTGTGTGTGTGTTATTGTGTGTGTGGTTGTGTGTGTGTGGTTGTGTGTGTGGTTATGTGTTTGTGGTTGTGTGTGTGGTTGTGTGTGGGTGTGGTTGAGTGTGTGAGGGGTTGTGGTTATGTTTGTTTGTGGTTTTGTGTGTGCGTGTAGTTGTGGTTGTGTGTGTAGTGGTTGTGTGTGATTGTGGTTGTGTGTGTGTAGTTGTGGGTGTGGTTGTGTGTGGGTGTGGTTGTGTGTGTGGTTGTGGGTGTGTGGGTGTGGTTGTGGGTGTGTGTGTGTGGCTGTGGGTGTGGTTGTGGTTGTGTGTATGTGGTTGTGTGTGTGTGGTTGTATGCATGTGTGGTTGTGTGTGTTCTGTGTGTGTGGTTGTGTGTGTTGTTGTTTGTGTGTGGTTGTGTATGTAGCTGTGTGTGTGGTTGTGTGTGTGGTTGTGTGTGTGGTTGTGTGTGTGGTTGTGTGTGTGAATTTGGTTGTGTGTGTGTGGGTATGTGTGGGGGGCGTGGGGTGTGTGTGGGGGTGTGGGGGGTGTGGTTGTGGTTGTGTGTGTGGTTGTGTGTGTGTGGTTGTGTATATGTTTGTGGTTGTGTGTGGTTGTGTGGCTGTTTGTGTGTGTGGTTGTGTGTGTGTGGCTGTGTGTGCTTGTGGTTGTGTGTGCTTGTGGTTGTGTGTATGTTGGAGCCGGCCTCGTGGCATGGTCCTGTTCCCCCTCGCTAAGCCGCAGGAGGTCCCATGCACCTCGGGGCTCCTCCATTTTGGATTATACGTCACTCCACATGCCCACCTACGTGACCCCGCTCCACCCGGCCTCGGTCCCAGCGAGGCCCGACAGCGAGGCGCCAACCCCTGGCCCGGGGGATACCACGTGAACCCTTCCCACTCCCGGCGGAGGGCAGTATCGATGGGACCCCCAACCGTCCTTCCACACCTAGGTGCGATCGCCCCACAGCTCTCTGGGGCCTGGCGCCTCTCCTGCTGGGCGTCTGGCAGCTCCCTACCCGGCCTCTCTGCCCCCCCGGGCGCAAGGGTCCGGACATCAAAGGGCTCCAGTCCTATATCTGGGGCGACCCGGCAACAAGACAACAGTTGTATCCCGGAGTCGAGAGCCCTGCTGATCGGATCGCAGCTGACCCTACGGAGAAAGACTCATCCTGAAACTACCCCCTGAGCCCTGCTGACGACGTCGCGGCTCCACCGTGCTTAAAGACCTTCACGAACCTTTGGGGCCCTGCTGACGCCGTCGCGGCCCGACCTTGTTGAACTTGCCATCAGAGCCCAGCTGACCTCGTCGCGGCTCGACCGAAGCGGACCTACCACCGGAGCCCTGCTGACTGTGTCGCGGCTCAACCCAAGCGGAACTACCACCCGAGCCCTGCAGACGCCGTCGCGGCTCTCCACGTCCGAGCTACTTTGAGGCCAGCACGCAAGGTCTGGCGCAGAGCCTCCCCGTACCTGGCTGGTACTGAGACTGACCCGCTACCCTATCCCCCTAAAGACATTGAGACTCTTTTTGGATCACTCGATCCCACTGTAAATATTGAATGTGCTACCTTTGATAAAGAACCAAGATAAGCAACTGATACAGAGTCCTGTGTTGTGGTGTTACTGGGCCTAGTACGATCTCAGGAGAAGGACCTCTCCTCAGAGGCTTCTCAGCGGCGCTCGGCTATAACTTTGCGGAAGGAACGTGGCCGGAGCGGTCCCCCCGACTCCCCGGTGGTCCTCCCTCCAACATTTGGTGGCCAGCGACGGGATCCGAGCCAGACGCAATCGTACAAGCAAGTAACGCAACCACTACCTAGCCAGACGGAAAGAAGGGAACCATGAACGACCAAGAAGCAACCATCGCCGCAACCTTCCAACTGGAAAAGCTGGAAGAATACACCCACAAAGAACTGAAACAATTCTGCAAGGACAAAGGGATCCCAACCACAGGATTGGGCACCAAGGAAGAAATGCAGAAAGCCCTGAAAACCTGGGCAGAATCAGAGACCACTCCACCCCGAGCCGGAGGAACCGCGGCCCGGGGCGGAAACCTGCCACCGACCATAACCCCGACAGATGGGGGACGAAGCATTCTGGAAGCCGGCCTGTCCCACGAGGAGATGCAAGAACGGGAGAGGGCCCGGACACACGAAATGGACCTCGCCCGACTCCGGCTGGACGGTGAACTCCTGCTGGCAGAGAAGAAACTAGCCTTGGAGCAACTCCGGCTGCAGGAGGAAATCGAAGAAAAGAAACGGCAGCGAGAACTAGAAGAGAAACGGTGTGAGAAGTTGGCCTGGTATATGATGCTCACTAGTTAAAGTGATCACCTTGTACCATGCCAAGCAACCCTTATGGTGTGGTTGTAAGTCAACCTTTTCGGACTAGCTGCCCTAGTGGTAGCGTAGGCTAAGCAGTCTTTGAGGCTAAACTCGTGAAGCGTGTTAAGCCAGCTGTTTTACCAAATGTAACCCCCTTTTATACCAATGAAAGGACACCACACAGATATATATTCAAAATATATATGTATTTATTTCTCAAAGTGACCCCTAGTCTCTTTATGAGCACAGGAGCACAAATCGTCAAACAAGATTATCACAGAATACACAGAAGTTGCACTTTATATGGATAGGCCCTGGTGGCCACTCGAACCATATACTAAAATAGTGGTATAAGTACCACGAACAGAAAAGGGAAAAGGCCTAGGGCCTCTAGAATCGCTGGGCCTACAAGGAGCTAACGTCAGTTAGTGACCAGGAGGTCCACGGGTGGCGTGTGCAGAGCAAATAGTCACACGCGTGCTCCCATAGGTTTCAATGGGTGCGTAAAAAGTACAAAGTTACTGCAAAAGGAATCTTCCGGATGACCTAGGAACTTAAGATTTGGAACACAGGCACTAGAGATGTAATACTACACTTGGGCACAGGAGTGCCAGCTTTACCTCACCCACAGGAAGCGGGTGCATAGGCCTCAAAGTGCGTCGGGTTTCTTCTATCTGTTCCGTTGAGCCTGGGACAAAGATGCTGCAGGCGGTCGGTCCGGGAGAGATGCGGTGGATCCAAGAGTGGATCGGAGATGTTGAAGACCTGTAAGCAGAGGGGACAGTGTTCACAGTCACTAGCCAGTGACCAGCGTGGCACCAGGTGGGTACCAGGCGATGTCGGGTGCAAACAGGTGATGAGGGGTAGCTTGTCTCCGCAGCCACGTGGTCCCTGAAGGTCGACGACGTCCAGGAGTCGGCTCACGAGCTGTCCCACGCAGGCTCTCGCTGTCGGCGGTGTTGGCGACTTGATCGAAGCAAACAAGCCTTGGCAAAAGCAATTGTAGGAGGATTCGGAAATCAGCTGTTGGTTCTGACCAGCAAGGTCAGAGGGATTGCTCCTTTGGAGGGGAGCAAGGGCCAGTCTGGAGCAACCAGACCAGCGGTGTTTGTCGTAGATTTCGTCGCCAAGATGGCCACTAGCCAGCGGGCCAGCAACCGGTTAGGCGCGTCGAGTGGCAAAATGCAGAAGGGCCCCACGCAGATCGTGGAGATGCTGGAGGGCTCACCTTTGGTGCAGATGCTGCTCGAGGGTTGGGCTTCTCAGGACCCAAAGCACAACTTGGAGGGAGCCTCGGTTGTTGCACTTGTCAGCTTGTCGTAGTCGTTCCAAGATGGCTGGCTCCACGTGTCTCGGTGCCTCCACGGGTCTCCTCTTTTCAGGGACTGTGGATCGGGCGGTGAGAGGTCTGGAGGTCCAGGTCTTGTCAGTCTCTGGGCTCGGGCTCCGGCGGGAGGCGGCGGCAAAGCAGACGGTGATTCGCTGGATGGTGCTTGCGTTAGCAAGGTGGTCACTCCCTGACCACAGGGGAGATTTTCTTCAGTCTTCTGTGCAGCAGAATGTCGAAGTTCCCGTCTTCTTCTTAGTTTCAAGTTGATTCCAGGATGTCTGAAGTCTTAGGACACAGCTCCTACCTTTATTCGGATTCTAGGGGCCGGACTACCTGCTAGGTCCCTCCCTATGGGTGGGACCAGGAAGGGGGGTGGTTACACCCCCAATCCTTTGTCCAGCTCGCCCCAGGCCCGGGACTGGTGTGCCCCAGGACCGGTTTGAACTGGCATATGCACCGAGGCTCCTTGTGAGCCACAGGCATGTCTGGTTTCTTTCAAGCCCTACCTGACCAATACACAAAATCCTGTCTGGGGTGGTGCACGCACCTCCCCTGGCAGGAAACCCTTTGTCCACACCTCCCAAGCTGGAAGGACTCCCAGCAGCAGGAGGGCAGACTTGTGTCTGTGGTGGCAGCATCCATTTTGTGGAGCTGAGGCTATGTCTGATTTTACCCGGGTTTCAGGTACTGTACATGTCGTGTCCCTCTAGAAGGGTGGAATGCTAACCCCGTCGCCAGAATTGGCGAGGGGTTAGTATTCCAATTCGTATGACACCTTACTCGACATGTTTTGATAAAGCCAAACCAAAGATAGCATTTAACCGCGAGGTTCATAATGCACTTAAGAGTATATGGTATGACGATATCTGGAAACAGTAGAAGGAAGTTGTTCCGACCACTGCAGACAGGCTCAGCTCATGCCAGAGCACCATCTCACATGGAACCAAGCACTCTGCCTTCAGGATTGTTAAGGCCTGCCATAGGAGTGACTTATAGGTTACCAGGTGTCCCATTTAAGGTTAGGTATAGGTATACTACACCCAAGTAAGAGGTGATTACACCAACTTACCCCAGCTGAGTGATCAGCCAGTTGTGTCAGGTTGTTAGGCCAAGCCTGGGGTGGCATAATACATGCTGCAGCCCCTGGCAGGCCTTGGGTACACCAATGCCCTGGGTACCTAGTGTACACTGGTACAGGGGCTGACAGGGTGATCCACTTCCAATTGGTTATGCACCTAGGGTGCATAGTTTTAATTTAGTAGAGAGAACAGCAGGCTGGGGGTCTGATTGGCAGGCCCACAGCCTCAATATGTCAAAAACCAGTGAAGCAAAAAGCAAAAATTTGGGGTGACCATAGGATAGCAGACCCTACTCTCCTACACAACCCCCCCCCAAACGCTGGGACATTAAACTAGCCTTGACCAGTCTCGTCTTCATGTCCTAAGTGGAAGTACCTGGAGAGACCATCTGCATTCCCATGGTCAGTACCTGGCCGGTGCTCCACTGTAAAGTCCATCCCCTGTAGGGAAATGGACCACCTAAGCAGTTTGGGGTTTTCACCCTTCATCTGATTTAGCCACAAGAGGGGCTTATGGTCGGTCTGAATCTTGAAGTGAGTGCCAAACAAGTATGGCCTCAGCTTCTTCAGGGCCCACACCACAGCAAAGGCCTCCCTCTCAATAGCTGACCAATTCTTCTCTCTGGGGGTCAACCTTCTGCTAATAAAAGCAATGGGTTGGTCTTGACCATCTACATTAAGTTGTGACAGCACAGCTCCCACACCCAACTCAGAAGCATCTGTTTGGACAATAAACTCTTTGGAGTAGTCAGGACTTTTCAGGATAGGTGCAGAGCACATGGCCTCCTTCAGGTCATCAAATGCCTTTTGACAGCTTACTGTCCACTGAACCTTTTTGGGCATCTTCTTGGATGTCAGATCATTAAGAGGAGTCACAATGGACCCATAGTTCTTAACAAACTTCCTGTAATACCCAGTCAAGCCCAAGAAAGCTCGAACTTGAGTCTGGGTGGTTGGAGGGGACCAATCCTTGATGGACTGTATCTTACTCTCCAGTGGTTGAACTTGGCCCCCACCTACAAGGTGGCCCAAATACACAACCTTACTCTGCCCTATCTGGCACTTAGTAGCCTTGATAGTGAGGCCTGCCCTTTGCAGAGCCTCAAGAGCCTTCTTCAGGTGGATCAGGTGATCCTCCCAGGTGGAACTAAAGACAGCAATGTCATCAAGATATGCTGCGCAAAAGTCATCCAACCCAGTAAGGACTTGGTTCACCAGCCTTTGGAAGGTGGCAGGTGCATTCTTCAGACCAAAGGGCATCACCACAAACTGATAATGCCCACCTGGGGTTGAGAATGCTGTTTTGGCCTTAGACTCCTCAGCTAATCTGATTTGCCAATAGCCAGCTGTCAAGTCAAATGTGCTCAAAAACTTTGCAGAAGCTAGTTTGTCTATGAGCTCATCTGCCCTTGGAATAGGGTGTGCATCTGTCCTGGTGACAGCATTGAGTCCTCTGTAGTCCACACAGAACCTCATCTCTCTCTTGCCATCTTTGGTGTGAGGTTTGGGGACCAGAACCACTGGGCTAGCCCAGGGGCTCTCTGAGGGTTCAATGACACCTAATTCCAGCATTTTATGTACCTCAGCCTTTATACAGTCCCTGACGTGGTCAGGTTGTCTGTAAAGTTTGTTCTTTACAGGCAGACTGTCACCAGTGTCCACAACATGGGTACACCAGTCAGTTTGACTAGGTATCAAGGAAAACATATGTGAAAATGATTGTAGAACCTGTCTACATTCAGTCTGCTGATGGGCAGTGAGGTTGCCTCCAAGGGTCACTCCTTCAACTGAGCCATCTTCAGGGTTCTGAGACAACAGGTCTGGGAGAGGGTCACTCTCTTCCTCCTGTCCCTCATCTGTAGCCATGAGCAAGCCCATGTCTGCCCTGTCAACATATGCTTTAAGCCTGTTAACATGGAGTACCCTGTGGGGACTCCTGGGAGTTCCTAGGTCCACCAAGTAGGTGACCTCTCCCTTCTTTTCCAGGATTGTATGGGGTCCAGACCATTTGTCTTGGAGTGCTGCTGGGGCCACTGGCTCCAACACCCATACCTTCTGTCCTGGCTGATACTCAACCAAGACAGCCTTTTGGTCATGCCAAGCTTTCTGTAAGGCCTGGCTTGCCTCAAGGTTTTTAGATGCCTTCTCCATATACTCAGCCATCCTGGAGCGGAGACCAAGTACATAGTCCACTATGTCTAGCTTAGGCTTTTTGAGAGGTAACTCCCATCCTTCCTTCACCAAACACAGTGGGCCTCTCACAGGGTGCCCAAACAACAATTCAAAGGGGCTGTAGCCAACTCCTTTTTGTGGGACCTCTCTGTAAGCAAACAGAAGGCAGGGTAGAAGGATATCCCATCTTCGCCTGAGCTTTTCAGGTAATCCTTTGATCATACCCTTTAGGGTCTTGTTGAATCTCTCAACAAGCCCATTGCATTGTGGGTGATAAGGGGTGGTGAACTTGTAGTTGACACCACATTCCTTCCACATAGCTGTCAAGTATCCTGACATAAAGTTGGTACCTCTGTCAGATACTACCTCCTTAGGAAACCCCACTCTGGAGAATACTCCCAGCAGGGCCCTGGCCACAACAGGAGCTGTAGTGGTCCTAAGGGGAATTGCCTCTGGATACCTGGTGGCATGATCCACTACCACCAGTATAAATCTGTGCCCAGATGCAGTGGGAGGATCCATGGGACCCACTATGTCTATTCCCACTCTTTCAAAGGGGACCCCCACCACAGGTAGTGGTATTAGGGGGGCCTTTGTTGTGCCACCTGATTTGCCACTGGCTTGGCAGGTAACACAGGAGCGACAAAACTCCTTTGTATCTTCATTCATATGAGGCCAGTGAAAGTGAGGGACAAGTCTGTCCCAGGTCTTGTTCTGGCCTAGGTGTCCTGCTAAAGGAATATCATGGGCCAAGGTAAGAAGGAAGCCCCTAAATTGCAGAGGTATGACCAACCTCCTGGTTGCACCAGGCTTGGGGTCTCTAGCCTCTGAATAAAGGAGCCCTTCATCCCAATACACTTTATGGGTACCTTGAGCATTCCCAGCAGCCTCAGCAGCAGCCAGCTGTCTGAGGGGTTCAAGAGAGGGACAGGATAACTGAGCCTGCCTCAAGTCAGCCCTTGAAGGTCCCCCTGTCCCCAGAAACTCAACCTGGTCAGGTTCAAGCTCTTCAGGGACAGTTCCTTCAGGGTCCTCTAGATCAGCTTCCTGGGAAGGCTGATCATCACTCTGAGGCAGGGGGGAAGGCACAGCCTTGACCCTCCTGTTCTTCTTCTTGGTAGGTGCTTGGTCCATTGTTCCAGGATCCAAGACCTGTGGTTCAGTGAGGCACTTTTTGGCCTGTGACCTGGTCACAGCAAGGACATGTGATGATATACCTAACATCTCTGCATGAGTCCTGTACTCCACTTCTGACCATAGAGAACTCTCTAGGTCATTGCCCAACAAACATTCTACTGGGAGGTCTGCACTAACCACAACCCTTTTGAGGCCAGTTACCCCTCCCCATGAGAAGTTAACAACTGCCACACTATGTGAAGTAGTGGCATTGCTGGCATTGGTCACCAGGTAGTTCTCACCTGGTATGTACTGTCCAGGATCCACAAAGCCTGGTGTCACCATAGTGACACTGGCACATGTGTCCCTGTAGGCTTGAGCCACTTTGTCATTAATTAAAGGAGTCTGTCTGTACTTGCCCAGGTTACTGGGGCTCACAGTCAGGGACAAATCAATGTCCCCATCACAGATCAAGACTGCCTGTGTAAGGGTTCTGTCTAAGTCAGAATCTCCTTCAGTTCCCATAGTGATTCCCACTACACCCTTTGTCTGGGGACCAACACTGCTAACAGTAGTACTGGGAGCAGGTGCCTTAGGGGCAACAGTGTTGGGGGCTCCACCCTTTTTGCAATCACTAGTCCAGTGAGTTGTATTTTTACAATGATTGCACCAGGGTTTCTTCTGACCTTCTTTCTTCTTCTTGGACTGTTGGGACCCACCCTCCTTAGCAGTAGTTTGGGGCCCTGTTGAAGACTTCTGGTCTTTAGATTTCTGATCTCCACCCTTTTGGTCTGTTTTCTTCTGATCACCCCCTTGGCCCTGGTTCTGGTTCTTTTGCTTAACCCTGGTTCTGACCCATTTGTCTGCCTTCTTTCCCAATTCTTGGGGAGAGGTCAGATCAGAGTCAACCAAGTGTTGATGCAGTTGCTGGTTTTGACAGTTATTTAAAATCTGTTCTCTCATCATCAAATTATACAATCCTGTAAAATCAGATACCTTACTTCCCAGCAACCAACCCTCCAAAGCCTTAGTGGCACATTCAATGTATTCAGACCAGTCCTGAGTCTGTGTCTTTTGGGTGTCTCTGAACATTAACCTGTACTGTTCAGTGGTTAAGCCTAACCCATCTACTAGAACACTCTTCAGGACTCTGTAGTTTCTGACATCCTCTTCTCTAACAGTGAGGAGTCTGTCTCTGCCTCTTCCCTCAAAGGAGAGCCAGAGGATTGCTGCCCACTGATCTTCAGGAACCTGCTGTACTTTGCAGGCTCTCTCAAGAGCAGTTATCCACTTGTGGATGTCATCCCCACTTTTGTAGGGGGGCACAACCTTAGACAGGTTTCTATTGTCGAAAACCCTATCTTTGCCCTTAGGGACAATGCTGCCACCAGTGGGTATAGACCCACTCTCTTTATGCTGTCTAGCCTTGCTAAGTTTCTCTTCCATCAGGGCTACTTCTAGCTCCTGCTTCCTGATCCTCAGCTGGGCCTCTTGCATCTTGGCCTCATGTTCCCTCCTCTGAGGGGTGGTCATCCTTCTCCTGGAGTGACCTTGAGAGCCTCTAGAGCCATGGGAAGCATTGGAGTCACCTGAGCGATTCCTTTGCCTTCCCAGCCCTGTGTTAAGTCCACTGGGGAGATCCAGTGGGTTGAACCCACTGTCAGTCCCCAATAGCCTTGGTTTAGCTGGGCCAAGTATAACACTTGGCACTGGGCTAGTTCTCCCTTCATCCTCACTACTGTCAGTATCCTTTTCACTCTCATCCTCTGTGGTAGGCATCCCATCTAAGGGGTGACTATTGGGAAGGGGTACTTCAGTGGCATCTTTAGAAGGGGGGCCTCCTGTTCCTGTCCCTAAGGGGGCTAACTGGGAAGCTTTCTTGAGTGCTCTCTGATTCTCATCATTCTGTAAGAGCTCTCTGAGCTCAGCAGAGTTTGGGTTCTTGGGCTGTTTAAGGCCTCTAAGAGTTGCCAAATGCCTGAGCTCATTCTGATTAAGGGTAGCAAAGCTGGATGGTGCCCTCTGGGGGTCACTCTCAACAGAGATGGGTACAGTGGACCCCTCTGCCCCGGCCATTGCTCTTAAGTGTGGGTGGATGTGTTGCAATCTACCTACACTTGGGTTTACCTACTAAACCTATCTAGTAGTTGTAGTCAGGGTGTGCTACTCCCTTTGCTCTACAACAACTAAGTTCAGTAGAACTTATGTATATCTAATCTTGTTTTATATGTACCTACAGGTACCTATGTGATCTTTCAATTGGTAACCAAGAGATTACAATGGTAAAACACAGCAAGCTCAAATCCAACCGCTGCTCACCAATGTGAGAAGTTGGCCTGGTATATGATGCTCACTAGTTAAAGTGATCACCTTGTACCATGCCAAGCAACCCTTATGGTGTGGTTGTAAGTCAACCTTTTCGGACTAGCTGCCCTAGTGGTAGCGTAGGCTAAGCAGTCTTTGAGGCTAAACTCGTGAAGCGTGTTAAGCCAGCTGTTTTACCAAATGTAACCCCCTTTTATACCAATGAAAGGACACCACACAGATATATATTCAAAATATATATGTATTTATTTCTCAAAGTGACCCCTAGTCTCTTTATGAGCACAGGAGCACAAATCGTCAAACAAGATTATCACAGAATACACAGAAGTTGCACTTTATATGGATAGGCCCTGGTGGCCACTCGAACCATATACTAAAATAGTGGTATAAGTACCACGAACAGAAAAGGGAAAAGGCCTAGGGCCTCTAGAATCGCTGGGCCTACAAGGAGCTAACGTCAGTTAGTGACCAGGAGGTCCACGGGTGGCGTGTGCAGAGCAAATAGTCACACGCGTGCTCCCATAGGTTTCAATGGGTGCGTAAAAAGTACAAAGTTACTGCAAAAGGAATCTTCCGGATGACCTAGGAACTTAAGATTTGGAACACAGGCACTAGAGATGTAATACTACACTTGGGCACAGGAGTGCCAGCTTTACCTCACCCACAGGAAGCGGGTGCATAGGCCTCAAAGTGCGTCGGGTTTCTTCTATCTGTTCCGTTGAGCCTGGGACAAAGATGCTGCAGGCGGTCGGTCCGGGAGAGATGCGGTGGATCCAAGAGTGGATCGGAGATGTTGAAGACCTGTAAGCAGAGGGGACAGTGTTCACAGTCACTAGCCAGTGACCAGCGTGGCACCAGGTGGGTACCAGGCGATGTCGGGTGCAAACAGGTGATGAGGGGTAGCTTGTCTCCGCAGCCACGTGGTCCCTGAAGGTCGACGACGTCCAGGAGTCGGCTCACGAGCTGTCCCACGCAGGCTCTCGCTGTCGGCGGTGTTGGCGACTTGATCGAAGCAAACAAGCCTTGGCAAAAGCAATTGTAGGAGGATTCGGAAATCAGCTGTTGGTTCTGACCAGCAAGGTCAGAGGGATTGCTCCTTTGGAGGGGAGCAAGGGCCAGTCTGGAGCAACCAGACCAGCGGTGTTTGTCGTAGATTTCGTCGCCAAGATGGCCACTAGCCAGCGGGCCAGCAACCGGTTAGGCGCGTCGAGTGGCAAAATGCAGAAGGGCCCCACGCAGATCGTGGAGATGCTGGAGGGCTCACCTTTGGTGCAGATGCTGCTCGAGGGTTGGGCTTCTCAGGACCCAAAGCACAACTTGGAGGGAGCCTCGGTTGTTGCACTTGTCAGCTTGTCGTAGTCGTTCCAAGATGGCTGGCTCCACGTGTCTCGGTGCCTCCACGGGTCTCCTCTTTTCAGGGACTGTGGATCGGGCGGTGAGAGGTCTGGAGGTCCAGGTCTTGTCAGTCTCTGGGCTCGGGCTCCGGCGGGAGGCGGCGGCAAAGCAGACGGTGATTCGCTGGATGGTGCTTGCGTTAGCAAGGTGGTCACTCCCTGACCACAGGGGAGATTTTCTTCAGTCTTCTGTGCAGCAGAATGTCGAAGTTCCCGTCTTCTTCTTAGTTTCAAGTTGATTCCAGGATGTCTGAAGTCTTAGGACACAGCTCCTACCTTTATTCGGATTCTAGGGGCCGGACTACCTGCTAGGTCCCTCCCTATGGGTGGGACCAGGAAGGGGGGTGGTTACACCCCCAATCCTTTGTCCAGCTCGCCCCAGGCCCGGGACTGGTGTGCCCCAGGACCGGTTTGAACTGGCATATGCACCGAGGCTCCTTGTGAGCCACAGGCATGTCTGGTTTCTTTCAAGCCCTACCTGACCAATACACAAAATCCTGTCTGGGGTGGTGCACGCACCTCCCCTGGCAGGAAACCCTTTGTCCACACCTCCCAAGCTGGAAGGACTCCCAGCAGCAGGAGGGCAGACTTGTGTCTGTGGTGGCAGCATCCATTTTGTGGAGCTGAGGCTATGTCTGATTTTACCCGGGTTTCAGGTACTGTACATGTCGTGTCCCTCTAGAAGGGTGGAATGCTAACCCCGTCGCCAGAATTGGCGAGGGGTTAGTATTCCAATTCGTATGACACCTTACTCGACATGTTTTGATAAAGCCAAACCAAAGATAGCATTTAACCGCGAGGTTCATAATGCACTTAAGAGTATATGGTATGACGATATCTGGAAACAGTAGAAGGAAGTTGTTCCGACCACTGCAGACAGGCTCAGCTCATGCCAGAGCACCATCTCACATGGAACCAAGCACTCTGCCTTCAGGATTGTTAAGGCCTGCCATAGGAGTGACTTATAGGTTACCAGGTGTCCCATTTAAGGTTAGGTATAGGTATACTACACCCAAGTAAGAGGTGATTACACCAACTTACCCCAGCTGAGTGATCAGCCAGTTGTGTCAGGTTGTTAGGCCAAGCCTGGGGTGGCATAATACATGCTGCAGCCCCTGGCAGGCCTTGGGTACACCAATGCCCTGGGTACCTAGTGTACACTGGTACAGGGGCTGACAGGGTGATCCACTTCCAATTGGTTATGCACCTAGGGTGCATAGTTTTAATTTAGTAGAGAGAACAGCAGGCTGGGGGTCTGATTGGCAGGCCCACAGCCTCAATATGTCAAAAACCAGTGAAGCAAAAAGCAAAAATTTGGGGTGACCATAGGATAGCAGACCCTACTCTCCTACAAACGGCTAACCCTCGAGCACGAGAGGGGCCTCAAGGCACTCGAACTGAAATCCAAAACGGGGGAGACCGGCACCCCCGGGGACCGGGACGCTCTGCCACTAACCGAGCCGAAGGTTCATATCCCCAAGGATGTCGTCAAAGAATACTACAAAAACGACTACATCCAGCAGTGGTTCCGAGCCTACGAGGTAGCCATGACCTTCCTTCGGGTACCCCGGAAGGATTGGGGTGCCGGCCTATGGGGGAGGTTCCTCAGCGAGGGCCGGGATACCCTGCTGTAACTCCCCGACGCGGTGATGACCTCATACGACCACATGAAAGAAGCCCTACTAACACGCTACGGACTATCAGCCGAAATGTACCGGCAGCGCTTCCGGGACTGTAAGAAGCTCCCCGGTACCACATGGGTCGAATACGTGGACTTCTTCAGTCGGGCCTTTGAAGGGTGGATAAAAGGGAGCAAGGTCACCTCGTACAATGAACTGTTCGACCTCATTGTCTGGGAGCACCTCGCCAACAACTGCTTTGTGGAACTGTAGGAGAGTAGGGTCTGCAATCCTATGATCCCCCAGATTTTTTGCTTTTGCTTCATTGGTTTACGACTTTCCCTGGCTGCGGGCCTGCCAATCAGACCCACAGCCTAGCTGTTCTCTCTCGAAATTAACACACATGTACATTAGGTGCATCCACTAATTGGAACTGGGCCGCCTTATCAGTCCCTGTATCAGCATACCACAGGTATCCAGGGCATCGGCGTACCCAGGGCCTACCAGGGGCTGCAGCATGTATTATGCCACCCCTGGATGGCCGCCCAAATCTGACACAACTGGCTGCGCGACAGCTGGGGCAAGGTGGTGTAATCACCCGTTGCTGTAGGTGTAGTATTCCTATACCTAACCCTAAAATGGACGCATGGATTCCTGTCAGTCACTCCTATGGCAGGCCTTATCAATCCTGAAGGCAGAGTGCTGGGAATCATGCGAGATGGTTGCTCTGGCGCGAGCTGAGCCCGTCGACGGCTTGCGGAACCAAATCCTAATAGCCGTTCCATGGTGACGCGGGCCAACTACCTTAAAGGGCATTATAATCCTCGCGGTTATTTGCTAACTTTGGCATCGCATCACCCAAACATGTCGAGTAAGGTGTCATACGAATTGGAATACGAACCCCTCACCAGTTCTGGAGACGGGGTTAGCATTCCACCCTTCTAGAGGGACACGACATGGAAGTAACCTTGAACCCCGGTTAAAGTTGACTCAAGCCTCAGCATCACAAAATGGATGCTGCCACCAGACACAAGTCTGACCTCCTGCTGCTGGGAGACCTTCCAGCGAGGGGAGCTTGGAAAAAGGGTTTCCTGTCGAGGGCGGTGTTAGCACCATCCCAGACAGGGTTTGTGTATCCCAGGTAGGCAGGGCTGAAAGGAAGGTGATTGCAAGTAGCACCCCGGTGCTCACTGTGCATAGCCCGGCTCAAACCATTTCGGGGGCAACCCTGCCCCTGAGCTGGGGCGAAGCTGGACAAAGGATAGGGGTGTAACCACCCCCCTCCTGGCCCCACCCATAGGTAGGACATAGTCACGGGCCAGCCCCTTTTCTTAGAATAAAGGTAGTAGCGAGTCCCTTTCCCAATTTGGATAATTCTGAATCTTGAACTACTTTCCACGAAAGGAACTCTTGACTATTTCTGAAGACTCTCCCTTGTGGCTAAGGAGTAGCCACCCTGCACCAGCAGGCACCACCTAAGCGCTTGCGGTTTGCTGCACGTCTCTCCCACGGATCAAGACTGCCCAGCTCGACGAGACCCGGGTTCCCTGCCATCTCTGACCTCTACCTACATCATCAGCCCAGCTGAGATTCGTAGGTGTGACGAGACCTGCGGGACCGGCCATCTTCAGAACCTGCACGACGCTTATCTAGCACGCCCACCGAGGGACCTTCGAGTGAGTGCACCTAGGGTTTGAGAAGCCCTAACCCTGAACGGCTCCAGCACCGAAGTCTGCCTCCCCAGCATCCACGAGATCTGCGTGGGGGCCCTTCCGCTCCTTGCTGTTCACCGCGTTGTCTGACCACTCGCCGACCGGCTTGTGGCCCTCTTCACGACGCACCATGATAGCTTGTTTTCATCACTGGTCTGGTTGCTCCAGACTGGCTCTTGCTCCCCTTCAACAGAGGAGTACCTCGGACCCTCCTGGTCCACTCCCGACGCCATCTTGACTCCACCGCGTGGGTTTGCCACTGCCAAGACCTGCTGCCCCTTCCTGGGCCCAGCATCATCGACAGCAGACACCTTCGTGGGACAGCTCACCCTCCATCCTGGTCGCCGCCGCGCCTCCTGGTCCGAGGAACAGCCGAGTCCGACGTCATCCACTCACCTGGTCGAGGTGACTTCAGCCGGTACCTTCCTGGTACCCACACGATCGCTGGCTAGTGGTTGAGAACTGAGTCCCCTCTGCTTTCAGGTTTTCTTCATCACCGATCCAGGCTTGGATCTCTCTGAACATCAACACTGGTCGCCTGCCAGCAACTTCTTCTTTCAGGCTCCTGAGACTATAACGAGGACTCCCGACATCTTGCTGAACCCCACGCAGCCGCAGCCTCTGGGCTAGGTAACTCGAGCATCTCGGTGCTCCATCGTAGGTTCACTCTACAAGTGTCCAGTTCTATTTTCGTTTAGTCCCACTGATCGGATTCCTCCGGAATCAGTAACTTTAAACTATCTAACTTTTCCCATTCCACTTGCAGTGTAAATGGTTTCGTGCCCTTCGGGCATTTGTGTAAATTGTGCAACCAGAAGTATTTTCATAAGAGTTTTGGTAGTGTGCTTAGCTCCCTGACTCATAAAGAGCCAGGGTAGTCTTGTTATAAATAAATATCCTTTATTTTCATAACAACTTGTGTGGTGTCCTTTCACTTGACGTTCAAGGGGTATATGTGATGGTAAACAGCTGGCTTAACACGCCCTCTAGAGTTTAGCCTAAAGACTGCTCGTATCCACGCTACTAGGATAGCTGGTTCATACGGTTGACTTACAACCAATCATCAATAAGGGTCGTTTGGAATGATACACAGTGATCACTAGAATAGTGAGCACTACATATCAGGCCAACTTCTCACATTGGTGAGCAGCGGTTGGGATTTGAGCTTGCTGTTGTTTTACCACACACGTATCCTAAGAATATCAAAGTGAAAGATCACATAAGTACCCAGGTACATATAACTTAACTTAGAATACTCTGAGTTCTACTGAACCAGCTGTTGTAGTGTAACAGGGCTTAGCACACCCTGACTACAACTCTTAGCAAGGGATCAGTAGGTAAACAAATAGTGTAGGTAGGTGCATCACTTACACCTCACTAGAAAGCATGTCGGTCCACGGAGAGTCTGCAGAGACTCCCTTAGTGGTCAGTGACCCTCCACAGGTCGTGTCACAATATGCAGCTCTTAGCTTCAAGGAGATGAGACAACTGTGTGCCTCCAGGAAGCTAAACCAGGGTTCTAACCCTACCATCGCATTTCTGATAGGTCTCTTAGAGACGTACGATGCTAGGAGGTCCTCTAACACAGGTCCCCCCAATGCTAATGGGAACATGCCTCCCTTAGAGGGAACCCTTGGTGACCCGGACCTCGACCTCCATACAGAGGAGGAAGACGAGGAGGAGTTATCAGGAGACGAGGCAAACAAAGGTCCAGTGGTAGTCGGCAGGCTTACGAGGACCAACTTAAGCAGGCATGAGAATGGAACCGGGGGAGCCCCGGCCCCACGCTCAAGCAGGCCTAACATTGGGAACGGACGAGCTAGGTCTCTCTCCAGAGGCTCTAACAGATCTGTTCGTACACATGTCTCTCAGGCATCTTCTCAAAGAGGAATGACGTCCCCTCAGAGAAGGGAGCATGAAGCGAAGATGAGGGAAGTCAATCTGAGGATCGAGCGGGAAGAACTTGCCCTCGCCAAAGAAAGACTTGCCTTAGCCCGAGAGCAGAAATTAAGTGGGTTAGATCCCACTGGTGGCAGCATTCTCATTAGAGAGAAAGACAGGGGTATAGATACTAGACACCTGAGTAAAATAGTGCCCCCCTTTAAACAAGGGGACGACATCCACAAGTGGATAACTGCTTTGGAGAGGGCCTGCACTGTCCAGTGCGTCCCCCAAAGTCAGTGGGCAGCTATACTGTGGCTCTCCTTTGAGGGTAAAGGACGAGACAAGCTCCTCACTACTAGAGCTGAGGATGCGAACAACTACCAAGTCCTGAAGAATACACTGATTGATGGGTTCGGCTTAACCACCGAGCAGTACTGGGTGCTGTTCATGGACACCCAGAAAATTCAGTCTCAGGATTGGACTGACTTTGTCGATTGTGCCACTAAGGCTTTGGAGGGCTGGTTGCTGGGTAGCAAGGTTACTGATTACACAGGATTGTACAATCTTATCATGAGAGAACAGATTTTAAACAACTGTCAGAACCAATTGTTGCATCAGCACCTTGTCGACTCGGATCTGACCTCTCCCCAAGAATTGGGAAAGAAGGCAGACAGATGGGTCAGAACAAGGGTCAAGCAGAACCAGACTCAGAACCAGGGCGGTCAGAAGAAAGCAGACCAAAAGGGTAGTAACAAGAACGAACAAAATGACCAGAAGTCTTCGACAGGTCCCCAACAAACTAAAGAGGGTGGGGGTCAGGCTTCACAGAAGAAGAAGACTCAAGAAGGCCAGTCAAAAAGGTGGTGCCAATACTGTAAAAGTAAGACTCACTGGTTTAGTGAGTGCACCAAGAAAGGAGGGCAAACTCCTGCCACTGCAGCCCCTAAGGCACCTGCACCCCCTAGTACAGTCCGCAGTGGTAGTGCGCCTCCCAAGGCATTAGTTGGGTTAACCTTGGGAACCGAGGGGAGTGACGACTTAGTCAGCACGCTCACTCAGGCCGTCCTTGTCTGTACAGGGGATATGGATATGTCCCCTGGTGCCAGTCCCAATACTTTGGGCAAATACAGACAGACACCTTTGATCAATGGAAAAGTGGCTCAGGCCTACAGGGACACTTGTGCCAGTGTCACCATGGTGACGCCTAACTTTGTGGACCCTGGACACATCATGCTAGGTACCGATTACCTAGTGACCAATGCCAGCAATGTCACTACCAATCACAGTATGGCAGTTGTTGATTTCTCCTGGGGAGGGGTAAGTGGCCCGAAAAAGGTTGTGGTTAGTTCAGACCTCCCCGTAGAATGTCTGTTGGGCAATGATTTGGAAACGTCACAATGGTCAGAAGTGGAGCAGAGGACTCACATGGAAATGTTAGGCTTGCCAGCACATGTCCTTGCTGTGACCAGGTCACAGGCCAAAAGATGCCCCACTGAACAGGTGCTGGATCCTGGAAGAACGGACCAGACACCTTTCAAGAAAAGGAGCAGTAAGGGTAAGGCTTCGCCTTCCCCCTTGCCCCAGGTCGTGGATCAAGTCTCTGAGGAGGCTGACCTTAAAGAACTGAGGGAAACTGAGCCGACAGAGCTTGAACCTGGTCAGGTTGAGTTTCTGGGCTCAGGGGGACCCTCCAGGGAAGGCCTGGGGAAGGCACAGTTAGACTGCCCCTCACTTGAACCCCTCAGACAGCAGGCTGCTGCTGAGGCTGCAGGGAACGCCACAGGTACCCACAAAGTGTACTGGGACGATGGACTCCTGTACTCCGAGGCAAGAGACCCCAAGCCTGGCGCGACCAGGAGGCTGGTCGTCCCCTTGTCTCTGAGAGGTTTCCTCCTTACCTTGGCCCACGAGATTCCCCTTGCAGGTCACTTAGGCCAGAATAAGACTTGGGACAGAATTGTTTCACACTTTCACTGGCCCCACATGTCCGAAGATACGAAGGAGTTTTGCCGCTCCTGTGTCACTTGCCAAGCCAGCGGTAAGTCAGGTGGCACGACAAAGGCCCCCCTTATACCACTACCGGTGGTGGGGGTACCCTTTGAACGAGTGGGGATCGACATTGTCGGACCAATGGAACCCCAGACAGCATCAGGGCACAAGTTTATACTGGTGGTGGTGGACCACGCCACCAGGTATCCTGAAGCTATTCCCCTTAGGACCACTACAGCACCTGTTGTGGCACGAGCCCTAGTTGGAGTGTTCTCCAGAGTGGGCTTCCCTAAGGAGGTTGTCTCAGACAGAGGTGCAAACTTCATGTCAGGATATCTGACTGCTATGTGGAAGGAGTGTGGTGTCAACTACAAATTCACCACACCCTATCACCCACAATGCAATGGTGTTAGAAGGCGACCTCAGAGGGGCCCGGAGGGGGCCCTGACTGTCCTGAGACCCACCCTCAAAGTATCGTAGCCGGGCACTGGCGGGAGATTCCGCAGGGGAGGAATCTCGTATCTAGGATCGTACACTTGGCACCACACGACAAAGAGACACCACACCGAGGGTTCTTAGGATTCAAGCTTTATCAAATCGAAGTGGTAGGATCTTTATGATCAGCAAGGCAGATATTTACAAGCAGAGCGTGGG
This sequence comes from Triturus cristatus, assembly GCF_964204655.1. Classification (NCBI taxonomy): domain Eukaryota; kingdom Metazoa; phylum Chordata; class Amphibia; order Caudata; family Salamandridae; genus Triturus; species Triturus cristatus. The sequence continues at coordinate 56,258,205 of NC_140590.1, read as the reverse complement.
CTCACAGAGTCTTGGCGGGGGTAGGAGGTAGCGGGACAGTCTTTGGGGGGATATGGATCAAATGCAGGAGCGTACCCGGCGCACAGCTCACAATCCTCGAGCTGGGGGATACGCTGTCGTCGTGGGGTCCGGCGGGACCAAAGAGAGTCTGGGGGAGCCGCGAGTCACTCAGCAGGCTCAAGCACAAGTTCGGAGGTCTTACGATCTTCAGGGAGCCGCGAGTCACTCAGCAGGGCTCAAGCACAAGTTCGGAGGTCTTACGATCTTCAGGGAGCCGCGAGTCACTCAGCAGGGCTCAAGCACAAGTTCGGAGGTCTTATGTTCTTCGGGGAGCCGCGAGTCACTCAGCAGGCTCAGGTTCCAGTTCGGAGGTCTTCGGTCTTCGGGGAGCCGCGAGTCACTCAGCAGGGCTCAGATGTTCCAAGGCGAATCTGCCGGACAGTCCCAGAGCACCCCTTGTTATAGGTCGACCCCTCTTTGATGTCCGGGGTCTGTGCAGGCAGGGGTCTTGTCACCTGGGGGTCGCTTGTCGAGGTTTCCTGCCATTGTCTTTTGATCCTTTCGGGGCCGGGTCGGGAGGAGTCCCAGACACCCAGCAGGCGTGGAGCCAGCCCTCAGGGAGGCCGGAGGGCCGATCGAAACCCATCGTCCCAGGGGAGTTCAGAGGTGCGATAGAAACTGCTCCTCCCTCTCTCATCCCCTGGAAGCGTGATGTCCTCCAGCCGGAGTGGCGCCTCTAGGCCCGGGTTGTGCTGGGGCCGGGCGGCCATCTTGGTGCATGAAGTGGGCACGTGTGCCCGGGGTGGCCGAAAGGAGGGAGGCCATGGACGGGGAGGCCCGGGTCGCGTGTGTGTGTTCTGGTGGGAAGGATCGGCTGGGCCGTGTGCTTGGGGTCCCTGGTACCAGGTTAGGTAGTGCGAGGACAGGAAGAGCCATGCTACGAGGCCGGGTCTAATACGCGTCCCCCCCAGCTGAAAGCCGGAGAGAACTACCCATCAACTTGGGGGGTTCTCTTCGCTGAGGCGGAAGAACCGGGAGAGGCCGTCAGCGTTGGCGTGGTCCGTACCAGGGCGATGTTCTACGGTGAAATCCATCCCCTGGAGGGAGATTGACCACCGCAGTAGCTTGAGGTTTTCTCCTCGCATCTGCATGAGCCATCGCAAGGGCCGATGGTCGGTTTGTACTTTGAAATGGGTGCCAAACAGGTAAGGGCGCAGCTTCTTGAGGGCCCAGACTACGGCAAATGCTTCACGCTCAATGGTGCTCCACCTCTGTTCTCTGGGCAACAGCCGCCGGCTGAGGAAGGCGATGGGCTGGTCTAGGCCTTGGTCATTCACCTGGGACAGGACGGCTCCAATGCCATGCTCGGAGGCATCGGTCTGGACTACAAACTCCTTGGAGTAGTCGGGAGCCTGGAGGACGGGGGCCGTGCACATGGCCTTCTTTAGGGCATCGAACGCTTCCTGGCAGGCAGTCATCCACTGCACCCTCTTGGGCTGTTTTTTTGATGTGAGTTTGGTGAGGGGGCCAACCAGGCTGCCATACCCCCGGATGAATCTTCGGTAGTAGCCAGTGAGGCCCAGGAAGGCTCGGACCTCCGTTTGGGTGGTGGGTGGTTCCCAGGCTAGGATGGCGTCGATCTTTGGCTGTAGAGGGGCGACCTGACCGCTCCCGACCTGGTGCCCCAGGTAGACTACTGATCCTTGCCCAATCTGGCACTTGCTGGCTTTTACTGTGAGGCCTGCCTGGCGCAGGGTGGTTAGCACTCTCCGGAGGTGCTGGAGGTGCTCACTCCATCCGGAACTGAAAACGGCTATGTCGTCTAGATAGGCCGCACTGAACTGTTCCATCCCGGCCAGGACCCTATTCACCAGTCGCTGGAAGGTGGCCGGGGCATTTTTCATTCCGAAGGGCATTACGCGGAAGCGATAATGCCCATCTGGGGTGGAGAAGGCGGACCGCTCCTTGGCTTCCTCTGTGAGCGCAATCTGCCAGTATCCGCAGGTGAGGTCGAATGTGCTGAGGAACCGGGCCGCCCCGAGTCGGTCAATGAGCTCGTCGGCTCGGGGGATGGGGTGGGCATCGGCCCGGGTGACGTCATTGAGCCCCCGGTAGTCCACGCAGAATCGGAGCTCGGGGGCGACACCGGGGGCCGCTGCCTTCGGAACTAGGACCACGGGGCTGGCCCAGGGACTATCAGATGGCTCGATCACCCCCAGGGTCAACATCTTCGAGACTTCAGCTTGAATGCAGGACCGGACTCGGTCAGGGACTCGGTAGGCTCGGTGTCTTACTGGCGGGCTGTCCCCGGTGTCCACGTCATGGACACACCAGTCGGTGACTCGGGGGATCAGGGAGAAGAGGTCGGAGAATTGTCCTAGGAGCTGGCGACAGTCCGCTTGTTGCTGGTCAGTGAGGGATGGGGAGAGGTTCACTCCTTCCAAAGAGCCATCCTTCTCCTTGACACACAGGAGGTCCGGGAGGGGATCGGACTCATCTTCGGCCCCGTCATCGGTGGCCAGCAGGAGGCTCAGTTCTGTCCGTACGAAGTGAGGCTTGAGGCGGTTCACATGTAGGACCCGCAGGGGATCCCGGGGCGACTGGACGTCAACCAAGTACGTGACTGGACTCTTCCGCTCAATCACTTTGAAGGGCCCGGTCCACTTGTCCTGGAGGGCGCCAGGCTTCACGGGGGTCATGACCCATACCTGCTGGCCCGGCTGGAACTCGACCAGAGTGGCATTCTGGTCGTACCAGCGCTTCATCTCTTCTTGGCTTGCCTCCAGGTTGGCCTCGGCCAGCTCTCGGAACTTCCTGGTCTGGTTCCGGAGGGCCAGAACGTATTGGAACACATCTCGTGGGGTGGACTGGGGTGCTGCCTCCCACCCTTCCTTAACCAAGCTGAGGGGACCTCGGACGGGGTGTCCATATAGTAATTCAAACGGGCTGAACCCCAAGGACTTCTGTGGGACTTCCCGGTAAGGGAACAGGAGGCAGGGGAGCAGGACGTCCCACTTACGCCGGAGGGGTTCTTCTAGGCCGTTGATCATCCCCTTCAGAGTCCGGTTAAACCTTTCTACTAGGCCGTTCCCTTGGGGATGGTACGGGGTGGTGAACTTATAGGACACCCCACATTGTTGCCACAGGGACGTCATGTATTTTGAGATAAAATTAGTGCCGCGATCGCTCACGACCTCGCGGGGAAAACCCACCCGGGAAAAGATCCCCATCAGGGCTTGGCCCACCACGGGAGCCGTGACGGTGCGTAGGGGGATCGCCTCAGGGTATCGGGTGGCGTGATCCACTAGGACCAGAATGAAACGGTGACCTTGGGAGGTGGGGGGATCCAGGGGCCCCACGATGTCGATTCCGACTCTTTCGAATGGGGTACTGACGACCGGGAAGGGTTGGAGGGGAGCCTTGCGCTTCCCCCCACTCTTCCCACTAGCCTGGCACGTGGGACAGGACTTGCAGTGGGCTTCTACAGCTACTCCCATCCTAGGCCAGTAAAAGTGAGTCACGAGACGGCTGTAGGTTTTGTCTTGACCCAGGTGGCCGGCGAGGGGGACGTCGTGGGCCAAGCCCAGGAGGAAGTCTCGGAAGCGTAGGGGTACCACCAGCACCCGGCCGGATCCTAGCTCCACCGACTTCTGCTCACTGTACAAGAGGTTATTCTCCCAATAGACTCGGTGCGTTCCGGTTTGGTCGCCTGCGGCTTGGCCCTCGGCCTGGTGCCGCAGTCCGACCAGGGAAGGACAGGTGGCTTGCTCCCGGCAGAACTCCTCCCGGGTGGGCCCGCCCTCGTGGCGCCACGGGGCCAATTCGGCCAGATCGCCTAACTCGGGGACCGGGGTGGTGTCGGACGGTGAGGGTTCGTCGCTGGCGACTGACCCTCCCGATGGGGGGACGGGAGGACCCTCGGCGGGGACTGCTCTGACTCCCTCGGTCGGGGGTCCTCGACTTCCCCCAGGGGGGGGAGTCGGGCGGACATGGATCGGGTGGTGGCGCACACCCACTCGTGGAGTCCCATCATCCCTAGGTGGGCCTTGCGCTCGACGTACTTCCAGGGAGAGCTCTCCAGGTCGTTCCCTAAGAGGCAGTCGACCGGCTGGGAGGTTCTTACGGCAACCCTCAGTTTACCTATCACCCCTCCCCACTCAAACGGCACCAGGGCTACCTGACACATACTCTCTCTATTATCTGCGGAAATTACGGGGCACAAGACGTTGGGTAGGATCTGCTCCTCGGGGACTAAGTGCCTGAGGACACCGGTGATGCTGGCCCCGGTGTCTCGCAGGGCTTCTATTTGGTGGCCATTGATCTTGACGAGCTGCCCGTACTTCTTCTTGTTGGAGGGCAGGAGGCTACCAGGGACCATCTCTCTATCTCTCAGGGATACTAGGGCCATAGCTGCGGGTTCCCACTCCCCGGTGTCCTCAGCCTCCTCTCCCAGGGCTACGTTGGCTATCTGTCTAGCAGGGTTTGCAGCAGGGGGGACCTGGGGGGCCATGGGGCACTCCGGGTCATTGGCGTAGTGCCCGGGCCTCTGACAACGGAAACAAGTGATGGTTACCCGGTGCCCCCGTCTCCCGGGGGGTCCGGAGACTGGTGGGGGGGGCGCCGGGAAAGGTGGAGGTTGGGCCTTCGGGGGACTCGACTGGGACTCTCTCTGCCCTCCCTGGTTCCCTCCCCCTCTCTGGCGGGGTGGTCCCTGACTGGCTCGGGGGTATTCTCCTACAATGCTCCGGGGGACCCAGCTGTTGGTCCAGCGGTCTGCTTCCACAGCCAGCTTCCGGGGATCGGTGAGTTTGCTGTCGAGCAGATGCTGGCGTAGTTCCACAAAGCAGTTCGCCGCCAGGTGTTCCCACAACATGAGGTCGGTGAGTTCCTCGAGGGTGGTGACCTTGCTGCCCTTGATCCACCCATCGAAGGCCCGACTGAAAAAGTTTACGTACTCCACCCAGGTGGTGCCCGGGATCTTCCTGCAGTCCCGGAATCGCTGACGGTACATCTCTGGGGTGAGGCCGTACCTAGTGAGGAGGGCCTCTTTCATGTGGCTGTAAGAGGTCTGCAGGGAGAGGGGTAGGTCGAGCAGGGTGTTCCTTCCTTCGCTCAGAAACCGTCCCCACAGCCCTGCCCCCCAGTCCTTCTGCGGGACCCGATGAGAGGTCATGGCGACCTCGTAGGCCCTGAACCATTGTTGAATGTCATCATTTTTATAAAATTCTTTGACCACGTCCTTGGGGATGTGGACCTTCTGTTCCGCCGGGGAGGCCGCCTCTCGGTTCCCCGGGGGCCTCCCTTCCTCGTTTCTGGCTTTGAGCTCGATCTCCTTCAAGCTGCGCTCATGTTCTAGTTGGAGCTTCCTTCCTTCGTGCTCCCGTTGGAGCTTCTTCTCTTCCAATTCGCCTTGTACGCGCAGTTGTTCTACTGCTAGCTTTTTTTCCGCTAATTTCAGTTCGCCTTCGATTTTGAGTTTGGCTAACTCGAGTTCGTGATTGCGACTTCTCTCTCTGTCTGCGAGCTCTTCCGGGGAGAGGCCCCCTTCTGGCACGAAGCCTCGCACCTGATTGCTGCTGCTTTCACCTTGGGTGGGTTCTGTTTCGTCGTGTCGCTCCCCCATGCCTTCTGGGCGGGAGGCCCCGGCATCCACCCAAGCTTTCAGTGCTTTCTGCAAATCTTCTTTGGTGTTGAGACCGGTGGTAGCGATTTTAAGTTCTTTGCAGAATTGCTTCAGTTCTTTGTGCGTGTATTCTTCTAGTTGTTCCACCTGGAACACCCTGTTGGTGTTGGTTTCTGCAGGGCTCATGGCGCTTCCTTCTGCCATCTTTGTCGGTAGTGTGTCAGTCGTTCACGGTACGATCTCTAGGTTATGGGCCCTAATCCCGTCGCTTGCCACCAATGTTAGAAGGCGACCTCAGAGGGGCCCGGAGGGGGCCCTGACTGTCCTGAGACCCACCCTCAAAGTATCGTAGCCGGGCTCTGGCGGGAGATTCCGCAGGGGAGGAATCTCGTATCTAGGATCGTACACTTGGCACCACACGACAAAGAGACACCACACCGAGGGTTCTTAGGATTCAAGCTTTATCAAATCGAAGTGGTAGGATCTTTATGATCAGCAAGGCAGATATTTACAAGCAGAGCGTGGGCTCACAGAGTCTTGGCGGGGGTAGGAGGTAGCGGGACAGTCTTTGGGGGGATATGGATCAAATGCAGGAGCGTACCCGGCGCACAGCTCACAATCCTCGAGCTGGGGGATACGCTGTCGTCGTGGGGTCCGGCGGGACCAAAGAGAGTCTGGGGGAGCCGCGAGTCACTCAGCAGGCTCAAGCACAAGTTCGGAGGTCTTACGATCTTCAGGGAGCCGCGAGTCACTCAGCAGGGCTCAAGCACAAGTTCGGAGGTCTTACGATCTTCAGGGAGCCGCGAGTCACTCAGCAGGGCTCAAGCACAAGTTCGGAGGTCTTACGTTCTTCGGGGAGCCGCGAGTCACTCAGCAGGCTCAGGTTCCAGTTCGGAGGTCTTCGGTCTTCGGGGAGCCGCGAGTCACTCAGCAGGGCTCAGATGTTCCAAGGCGAATCTGCCGGACAGTCCCAGAGCACCCCTTGTTATAGGTCGACCCCTCTTTGATGTCCGGGGTCTGTGCAGGCAGGGGTCTTGTCACCTGGGGGTCGCTTGTCGAGGTTTCCTGCCATTGTCTTTTGATCCTTTCGGGGCCGGGTCGGGAGGAGTCCCAGACACCCAGCAGGCGTGGAGCCAGCCCTCAGGGAGGCCGGAGGGCCGATCGAAACCCATCGTCCCAGGGGAGTTCAGAGGTGCGATAGAAACTGCTCCTCCCTCTCTCATCCCCTGGAAGCGTGATGTCCTCCAGCCGGAGTGGCGCCTCTAGGCCCGGGTTGTGCTGGGGCCGGGCGGCCATCTTGGTGCATGAAGTGGGCACGCGTGCCCGGGGTGGCCGAAAGGAGGGAGGCCATGGACGGGGAGGCCCGGGTCGCGTGTGTGTGTTCTGGTGGGAAGGATCGGCTGGGCCGTGTGCTTGGGGACCCTGGTACCAGGTTAGGTAGTGCGAGGACAGGAAGAGCCATGCTACGAGGCCGGGTCTAACAAATGGGCTTGTTGAGAGATTCAACAGGACCCTCAAAGGGATGATTCATGGACTACCTGAAAAGCTTCGGCGGAGATGGGATGTCCTGATACCCTGCCTCTTGTTCGCCTACAGAGAGGTCCCGCAGAAGGGGGTTGGCTACAGCCCTTTTGAACTTCTGTTCGGACATCCTGTAAGGGGACCCCTTTGTTTCGTAAAGGAAGGATGGGAGAGACCTCTCAAAAAGCCGGCATCAAACATTGTGGACTATGTGCTCGGTCTCCGCTCACGGATGGCTGAGTACATGGAAAAGGCATCTAAAAACCTTGAGGCGAGCCAAGAATTACAAAAAGCTTGGCACGACCAAAAGGCTGTCCTGACTGTGTATCAGCCTGGGCAGAAGGTGTGGGTGCTGGAGCCAGTGGCCCCAGCAGCACTCAAAGACAAATAGTCTGGGCCCCACACGATCATTGAGCAAAAGGGAGAGGTCACCTACTTGGTAGACCTGGGAACTTCCCGGAGCCCCCACCGGGTGCTCCATGTAAACAGGCTCAAGGCATATGTCGACAGGGAGGGCATGGGCTTGCTCATGGCCACAGATGAGGGACAGGAGGAGGAGAGTGACCCTCTCCCGGACCTGCTCTCTCAGAACCCTGACGATGGGTCGGTAGATGGTGTTGTCTTTTGCGGCAGCCTCTCTGGACATCAACAAAAGGATTGTAAACAGGTTCTTCAATCCTTTCGACATATGTTCTCTCTGACACCCAGTCAGACCAATTGGTGTACCCATGAGGTCGACACTGGGGACAGTCTGCCCGTAAAGAGTAAAATCTATCGACAGCCTGATCATGTCAGAGACTGCATCAAGACAGAGGTGCAGAAAATGTTGGAGCTGGGAGTCATTGAGCCCTCGGACAGCCCCTGGGCTAGTCCAGTAGTTCTCGTGCCAAAACCTCACACCCAGGGCGGTAAGAAAGAGATGAGGTTTTGCGTGGACTACAGGGGCCTCAATGCAGTCACTAAGACTGACGCCCACCCGATACCGAGAGCAGACGAACTTATAGACCGGTTGGCTTCGGCCAACTACTTAAGTACGTTTGACCTGACAGCTGGGTATTGGCAAATCAGGTTAGCTGAAGAGGCCAAGCCCAAAACAGCATTTTCTACCCCGGGTGGGCATTATCAGTTCGTGGTAATGCCCTTTGGTTTGAAAAATGCACCTGCCACCTTCCAAAGGCTGGTGAATCAAGTTCTCACTGGGTTGGACGACTTCTGCGCGGCGTATCTGGACGATATCGCTGTCTTTAGCTCCACCTGGGAGGATCACCTGGTCCACCTGAGGAAAGTGTTAGAGGCTCTGCAGAAGGCAGGCCTCACTATCAAGGCCACTAAGTGCCAGATAGGGCAGACACAGGTTGTATACCTGGGCCACCTTGTAGGTGGAGGCCAGGTTCAGCCATTGGAGAGCAAAATACAGGCCATACAGGACTGGGCTCCTCCAACCACCCAGACTCAGGTTCGAGCTTTCTTGGGCCTGACTGGTTATTACCGGAAATTTGTCAGAAATTATGGATCCATTGTGACCCCGCTAAACGATCTGACAAGTAAGAAGATGCCAAAAAAAGTTCAGTGGACAGCAAGCTGTCAAAAGGCATTCGATGACCTAAAGCAGGCCATGTGCACAGCGCCTATCCTAAAGAGTCCAGACTACTCCAAAACATTCATTGTCCAAACAGACGCTTCGGAGTTGGGTGTGGGAGCTGTTCTATCTCAGCTGAATTTTGATGGTCATGACCAGCCCATAGCTTTTATTAGCAGGAGGCTGACCCCCAGAGAGAAGAATTGGTCAGCTATTGAGAGGGAGGCCTTTGCTGTGGTTTGGGCCCTGAAGAAGTTGAGGCCTTACTTGTTTGGCACTCACTTCAAGATTCAGACCGACCATAAGCCCCTCTTGTGGCTAAATCAAATGAAGGGTGAAAACCCCAAACTACTTAGGTGGTCCATTTCCCTACAGGGGATGGACTTCACAGTGGAGCATAGACCTGGCACTGATCATGGAAATGCAGATGGGCTCTCCAGGTATTTCCACTTAGAGCAAGAAGACTCACCTGGTCAAGGTTAGCTTATTGTCCCAAAGTTTGGGGGGGGGTCAGTTTGGGGGGGGGTCATGTAGGAGAGTAGGGTCTGCAATCCTATGATCCCCCAGATTTTTTGCTTTTGCTTCATTGGTTTACGACTTTCCCCGGCTGCGGGCCTGCCAATCAGACCCACAGCCTAGCTGTTCTCTCTCGAAATTAACACACATGTACATTAGGTGCATCCACTAATTGGAACTGGGCCGCCTTATCAGTCCCTGTATCAGCATACCACAGGTATCCAGGGCATCGGCGTACCCAGGGCCTACCAGGGGCTGCAGCATGTATTATGCCACCCCTGGATGGCCGCCCAAATCTGACACAACTGGCTGCGCGACAGCTGGGGCAAGGTGGTGTAATCACCCGTTGCTGTAGGTGTAGTATTCCTATACCTAACCCTAAAATGAACGCATGGATTCCTGTCAGTCACTCCTATGGCAGGCCTTATCAATCCTGAAGGCAGAGTGCTGGGAATCATGCGAGATGGTGCTGTGGCGCGAGCTGAGCCCGTCGACGGCTTGCGGAACCAAATCCTAATAGCCGTTCCATGGTGACGCGGGCCAACTACCTTAAAGGGCATTATAATCCTCGCGGTTATTTGCTAACTTTGGCATCGCATCACCCAAACATGTCGAGTAAGGTGTCATACGAATTGGAATACGAACCCCTCACCAGTTCTGGCGACGGGGTTAGCATTCCACCCTTCTAGAGGGACACGACATGGAAGTAACCTTGAACCCCGGTTAAAGTTGACTCAAGCCTCAGCATCACAAAATGGATGCTGCCACCAGACACAAGTCTGACCTCCTGCTGCTGGGAGACCTTCCAGCGAGGGGAGCTTGGACAAAGGGTTTCCTGTCGAGGGCGGTGTTAGCACCATCCCAGACAGGGTTTGTGTATCCCAGGTAGGCAGGGCTGAAAGGAAGGTGATTGCAAGTAGCACCCCGGTGCTCACTGTGCATAGCCCGGCTCAAACCAGTTTGGGGGCAACCCTGCCCCTGAGCTGGGGCGAAGCCGGACAAAGGATAGGGGTGTAACCACCCCCCTCCTGGCCCCACCCATAGGTAGGACCTAGTCACGGGCCAGCCCCTTTTCTTAGAATAAAGGTAGGAGCGAGTCCCCTTCCCAATTTGGATAATTCTGAATCTTGAACTACTTTCCACGAAAGGAACTCTTGACTATTTCTGAAGACTCTCCCTTGTGGCTAAGGAGTAGCCACCCTGCACCAGCAGGCACCACCTAAGCGCTTGCGGTTTGCTGCACGTCTCTCCCACGGATCAAGACTGCCCAGCTCGAAGAGACCCGGGTTCCCTGCCATCTCTGACCTCTACCTACATCATCAGCCCAGCTGAGATTCGTAGGTGTGACGAGACCTGCGGGACCGGCCATCTTCAGAACCTGCACGACGCTTATCTAGCACGCCCACCGACGGACCCTCGAGTGAGTGCACCTAGGGTTTGAGAAGCCCTAACCCTGAACGGCTCCAGCACCGAAGTCTGCCTCCCCAGCATCCACGAGATGTGCGTGGGGGCCCTTCCGCTCCTTGCTGTTCACCGCGTTGTCCGACCACTCGCCGACTGGCTTGTGGCCCTCTTCACGACGCACCACGATAGATTGTTTTCATCACTGGTCTGGTTGCTCCAGACTGGCTCTTGCTCCCCTTCAACAGAGGAGTACATCGGACCCTCCTGGTCCACTCCCGACGCCATCTTGACTCCACCGCGTGGGTTTGCCACTGCCAAGACTTGCAGCCCCTTCCTGGGCCCAGCATCATCGACAGCAGACACCTTCGTGGGACAGCTCGCCCTCCATCCTGGTCGCCGCCGCGCCTCCTGGTCCGAGGAACAGCCGAGTCCGACGTCATCCACTCACCTGGTCGAGGTGACTTCAGCCGGTACCTTCCTGGTACCCACACGATCGCTGGCTAGCGGTTGAGAACTGAGTCCCCTCTGCTTTCAGGTTTTCTTCATCACCGATCCAGGCTTGGATCTCTCTGAACATCAACACTGGTCGCCTGCCAGCAACTTCTTCTTTCAGGCTCCTGAGACTATAACGAGGACTCCCGACATCTTGCTGAATCCCACGCAGCCGCAGCCTCTGGGCTAGGTAACTCGAGCATCTCGGTGCTCCATCGTAGGTTCACTCTACAAGTGTCCAGTTCCTTTTTCGTTTAGTCCCACTGATCGGATTCCTCCGGAATCAGTAACTTTAAACTATCTAATTTTTCCCATTCCACTTGCAGTGTAAATGGTTTCGTGCCCTTCGGGCATTTGTGTAAATTGTGCAACCAGAAGTATTTTCATAAGAGTTTTGGTAGTGTGCTTAGCTCCCTGACTCATAAAGAGCCAGGGTAGTCTTGTTATAAATAAATATCCTTTATTTTCATAACAACTTGTGTGGTGTCCTTTCACTTGACGTTCAAGGGGTATATGTGATGGTAAACAGCTGGCTTAACACGCCCTCTAGAGTTTAGCCTAAAGACTGCTCGTATCCACGCTACTAGGATAGCTGGTCTATGCGGTTGACTTACATCCAATCATCAATAAGGGTCGTTTGGAATGATACACAGTGATCACTAGAATAGTGAGCACTACATATCAGGCCAACTTCTCACAGGAACTAAGGCAACACCTCCTGGACAGTAAGCTGACCGAGCCCCGGAAGCTCGCCGCCGAAGCCGACCGATGGGTCAACACCCGGGTCCCCCGGAACCCCGTGGGGGACTACCAACGGAGTACCACGGGACCTCCTCGCCAGCGGGGCGGAGGAGGGGGGTCCCACCGCAGTCGAGACTTCCCGACCGGGCCGCCCAGAAGCCCGCCACGAGGCCAAGCCGCCAACCACACGTCCCTGACCCTGGTCCGAAGGGGGACCCCCATCGCTAGGCCTGGACCACGACCAACAGTGACCTGCTTCGGCTGCCAACAGACCGGCCACTATGCGAGTGACCCGGCCTGCCCTGTGAACCGGCGGAGCGGGACCGCTGGGCCCCCTCCCCGACAAATAGCCGCCGCAGCCCTGGGGGAAGGAGAGGAAGAGGAGGGAAACCGCGAGGACGGGTCCCCCGAGTGGGAACCAGCTGCCATGTCACTTGTATGCCTGGGCCCCCGAGAAATGGTGCCCCGGGCTGCCATCCCAAGCAACACCCAGAAGTACCAGCAGTGGGTCACCATCAATGGACAACGGGCCGAAGCTCTCCGGGACACTGGGGCCAGTGTGACCGCTGTCCGATGCCACCTGGTGACCCCCGAACAAATCCTGCCGCAGGTCCTATGCCCTGTCCGGACCGCGGACAACACCGAAAGCATGTGCCGGATGGCCAGGATCCCCTTCGAGTGGGGAGGAGTGTCAGGCACCCTCAAAGTAACTGTCCGCGACGACGCCCCGGTGGACTGCCTCCTGGGGAACAACCTAGAGAGCTCCCACTGGGCCCAGGTGGAGCGCCGAGAGCATCTGGGGATGCTAGGGCTGCCCGAGTGGGCCTGCACCGCCACCCGATCCATGACCGCCCAACCTGCCGCTGCCGCGGCCCCCGACGAGCCTAAGGGCCCAGAACTACCACCCTCCTCCGGCACGGAGGAACCTGACGATGAGGCCGGGCCATCCGAACTTCCTCCCGACGAGGCCGCCTCCCTCAGCGAGATCCCCGAGCTGGCCCAGTGGCGCCACGACGGGGGCCCCACCCGCGAACAATTCCAGCACGAGCAAAAGGCCTGCCCGTCCCTTGAGGGGGCCCGACAGCAACCGGCCGCCCAGGCCTCGGGGGACACCACAGGAACCCACTGGATCTATTGGGACAATGACTTATTGTATAGCGAGCAGAAAGTCGCCGAACTGGGAGCCGGCCAGGTGTTGGTGGTTCCCCTCCGATTCCGAGTGTTCCTCCTGAACTTGGCGCATGACGTGCCCCTCGCCGGACACCTCGGGCGAGACAAAACTTACAGCCGCCTAGTGACCCATTTCTATTGGCCCCGAATGCGGAGAGACGTGGACCATCACTGCCGGTCCTGCCAGACCTGCCAGGCTAGCGGAAAGACTGGGGGTTGAGTTAAGGCCCCCCTCCAACCATTTCCAGCCGTCCACACCCCGTTCGAACGAGTAGGGATCGACATCGTGGGGCCCCTCGACCCCCGGACCGCCCTGGGACACCGCTTCATCCTGGTACTGGTCGACCACGCCACCCGATACCCCGAGGCCATCCCACTCCGCACTGTGACAGCTCCAGTGGTGGGCCGGGCCCTGATGGGCATCTTCTCCAGGGTGGGGTTCCCCCGAGAAGTGGTGAGCGACAGGGGTACGAACTTTATTTCGAAGTACATGAGATCCCTCTGGCAACAATGTGGGGTCACCTACAAATTCACCACCCCTTACCACCCCCAGGGGAACGGACTGGTCGAGCGGTTCAACAGAACCCTGAAGGGAATGATCAAGGGGCTGGAAGAGCCCCTGAGGAGGAGATGGGACGTCCTGCTGCCCTGCCTCCTGTTCGCCTATCGAGAGGTACCACAGAAATCCCTGGGCTTCAGACCCTTCGAACTATTGTATGGGCACCCCGTCCGAGGGCCCCTCAGCCTGGTCAAGGAGGGCTGGGAGGCGAACGTCCAAGATGCCCCCCCCCGACGTCTACCGGTACCTCCTGACCCTGCGGAACCAGACTCGGAAGTTCCGGGCCCTGGCAGAAGCCAACCTCGAAGCCAGCCAAGAAGACATGAAACGCTGGTATGACGAAAATGCCTCGACCATCGAGTTCAAGCCGGGCCAGCAAGTCTGGGTCATGTCGCCCGTGGACCCCTGCGCCCTGCAGGACAAGTGGACTGGGCCCTTCAAGGTGGTTGAGAGGAAGAGCCCCGTCACCTACCTGGTCGACATGGAGTCCCCGAGGAACCCCCTCCAGGTCCTACACGCCAACCGGCTCAAGCCCCACTTTGCCCGAACTGAACTAAGCCTGCTGCTGGCTACCGACGACGGGGGTGAAAGCGACTCCGAGCCCCTACCAGACCTCCTGGGGTCCTCGGGCCAAGACGGCTCCGTGGAGGGCGTCCACCTCTCCGCCACCCTGACCCCCGAACAGCGACATGACTGCCGGAAGCTGCTGCAACCCTTCGCTGCCCTCTTCTCTCTCACGCCCGGGGTGACCCCCTGGTGCGTCCACGACGTGGACACCGGGGACAGCCCCCCAGTGCGGCACCGCGCCTACAGAGTACCCGACCGAGTCCGAGCCTGCATACATACCGAGGTCTCCAAGATGCTCGCCCTCGGAGTCATCGAGCCATCAGACAGCCCGTGGGCCAGCCCGGTGGTCCTGGTGCCGAAGGCCGCTGCCCCCGGAACCTCCCCGGAACTCAGATTTTGTGTAGACTACCGGGGCCTGAACGCAGTCACCAAGACCGATGCCCACCCCCTGCCACGGGCAGACGAGCTGATCGATCGCTTAGGGGCCGCTCGCTACCTAAGCACCTTTGATCTCACCGCTGGGTACTGGCGGATCAAGCTCACTCCCGGCGCCCAGGAACGATCCGCCTTTTCCACCCCCGATGGGCACTACCACTTTCGGGTGATGCCCTTCGGTATGAAGAACGCCCCAGCGACCTTCCAGAGGCTGGTGAACAAGGTCCTGGCCGGGCTAGAAGCCTTCAGCGCGGCCTACCTCGACGACATTGCCGTCTTCAGCAACCACTGGGCCGCGCACCTAGGACACCTCGGAGAAGTGCTGGCCGCTCTCCAAAGGGCCGGGCTCACAATTAAGGCCAGCAAATGCCAGATCGGTCAAGGATCTGTGACCTATCTGGGCCACCAGGTGGGGAGTGGCCAGGTGGCGCCCCTCCAGTTAAAGGTCGATGCCATCCAGGCGTCGGAGCCCCCCGCAACCCAAACCGCTGTCCGGGCCTTCTTAGGCCTCACAGGCTACTACCGGCGATTTATTAAAGATTATGGCAGCATTGTGGGGCCCCTGACGGAGCTCACTTCCAAGAAACAGCCCAAGGCGGTGCACTGGACGCCCCGCTGTCAGATCGCTTTTGAAGCCCTCAAGGCGGCCATGTATGCTGCCCCTGTGCTACAGGCCCCTGACTACAGCAAGGAATTTGTGGTGCAGACCGATGCATCAGAAAACGGGGTCGGGGCGGTCCTCTCCCAGATGGACGCCGAGGGCCTCGACCGACCTGTGGCCTTTATCAGCCGCCGACTGCTGCCACGAGAACAGAGGTGGAGCACCATCGAGCGGGAAGCCTTCGCTGTGGTATGGGCTCTAAAGAAGCTCCGGCCCTACCTTTTCGGCACCCACTTCAGAGTCCAAACTGACCACCGGCCCTTGCGGTGGCTAATGCAAATGCGGGGCGAGAACCCCAAGCTGTTGCGATGGTCCATCTCGCTGCAAGGGATGGACTTCACCGTGGAGCACCGGCCCGGCAACGACCACGCCAATGCTGACGGCCTGTCCAGATTCTTCCGCCTCAGCGAGGAGAACCCCCAAGGAGATGGGTGACTCTCCCTGCCTTCAGCTGGGGGGGACGCGTGTTGGAGCCGGCCTCGTGGCGTGGTCCTGTTCCCCCTCGCTAAGCCGCACGAGGTCCCATGCACCTCGGGGCTCCTCCATTTTGGATTATACGTCACTCCACGTGCCCACCTACGTGACCCCGCTCCACCCGGCCTCGGTCCCAGCGAGGCCCGACAGCGAGGCGCCAACCCCTGGCCCGGGGGATACCACGTGAACCCTTCCCACTCCCGGCGGAGGGCAGTATCAATGGGACCCCCAACCGTCCTTCCACACCTAGGTACGATCGCCCCACAGCTCTCTGGGGCCTGGCGCCTCTCCTGCTGGGCGTCTGGCCGCTCCCTACCCGGCCTCTCCACCCCCCCGGGCGCAAGGGTCCGGACATCAAAGGGCTCCAGTCCTATATCTGGGGCGACCCGGCAACAAGACAACAGTTGTATCCCGGAGTCGAGAGCCCTGCTGATCGGATCGCGGCTGACCCTACGGAGAAAGACTCATCCTGAAACTACCCCCTGAGCCCTGCTGACGACGTCGCGGCTCCACCGTGCTTAAAGACCTTCACGAACCTTTGGGGCCCTGCTGACGCCGTCGCGGCCCGACCTTGTTGAACTTGCCATCAGAGCCCAGCTGACCTCGTCACGGCTCGACCGAAGCGGACCTACCACCGGAGCCCTGCTGACTGTGTCGCGGCTCGACCCAAGCGGAACTACCACCCGAGCCCTGCAGACGCCGTCGCAGCTCTCCACGTCCGAGCTACTTTGAGGCCAGCACGCAAGGTCTGGCGCAGAGCCTCCCCGTACCTGGCTGGTACTGAGACTGACCCGCTACCCTATCCCCCTAAAGACATTGAGACTCTTTTTGGATCACTCGATCCCACTGTAAATATTGAATGTGCTACCTTTGATAAAGAACCAAGATAAGCAACTGATACAGAGTCCTGTGTGGTGGTGTTACTGGGCCTAGTACGATCTCAGGGGAAGGACCTCTCCTCAGAGGCTTCTCAGCGGCGCTCGGCTATAACTTTGCGGAAGGAAGGTGGCCGGAGCGGTCCCCCCGACTCCCCGGTGGTCCTCCCTCCAACAGTGTATGGTTGTGTGTGTGGTTATGTGCTTGTGTGTGTGTGGTTCTGTGTGTGGTTCTGTGTGTGGCTCTGTGTGTGTGGTTCTGTGTGTGTGTGTGGTTGTGTGTGTTATGTGTGGTTCTGTGTGTTGTTGTTTGTGTGTGGCTGTATGTGTGGCTGTGTGTGTGTGGTTGTGGTTGTGTGTGTGGTTGTGATTGTGTGTGTGAGTGTGGTTGTGTGTGGGGGGGTGTGGGTGTGTGTGGGGGGTGTGTGTGTGGGGGTGGTTGTGGTTGTGTGTGTGTGGGTATGTGTGGTTGTGTGTGTGGTTGTGTTTGTGGTTGTGTGTGTAGTTGTGGTTGTGTGTATAGTTGTTGTTGTGTGTGGTTGTGTGTGCTTGTGGTTGTGTGTGTGGTTGTGTGTGTGTGTGGTTGTGTGTGTGGTTGTGTGTGCAGTTTGTGTGTGTGTAGTTGTGTGTGTGGTGTGTGTGCTTGTGGTTGTGGGTGGTTGTGTGGTTGTGGTTCTGTGTGCGGTTGTGTGTGTGTGGGTGTGTGTGTGTATGGGGGTGTGTGTGATTGTGTGCATGTGTGGTTGTGTGTGTGTGGTGTGTGTGTGGCTGTGTGGGTTGTTGTTTGTGTGCAGTTGTGTGGCTGTGTGTGTGTGGTTGTGTGTGTGATTGTGGTTGTGTGTGTGGGGGGGTGTGGTTGTGTGTGTGGTTGTGTGTGTGTTTGTGGTTGTGTGTGTAGTTGTGGTTGTGTGTGTGTGGTTGTGTGTGCTTGTGGTTGTGTGTGTGGTTGGGTGTGGGTATGGTTGTATGTGTGGTTGTGGGTGTGTGGGTGTGGTTGTGGTTGTGTGGTTGTGATTGTGTGTGTGTGGTTCTGTGTGTGGTTCTGTGTGTGTGGTTCTGTGTGTGTGGTTCTGGTTGTGTGTTGTTGTGGTTGTGTGTTGTTGTGGTTGTGTGTTGTTGTGGTTGTGTGTGTAGTTGTGGTTGTGTGTGTGTGTTATTGTGTGTGTGGTTGTCTGTGTGTGGTTGTGTGTGTGTGGATGTGTGTTTGCGGTTGCATGGGTGTGGTTGTGTGTGGGTGTGGTTGTGTGTGGTTGTGTGTGAGTGGTTGTGGTTGTGTTTGTTTGTGGCTTTGTATGTGTGTGTAGTTGTGGTTGTGTGTGTAGTTGTGGTTGTGTGTGATTGTGGTTGTGTGTGTGTGTGGTTGAGTGTGTTTGTGGGTGTGGGTGTTAGGGTGTGTACGTGTGGGGTTATGTGTGTGTGGGGGGGTGAGGGTGTGTGTGGGGGGTGGGTGTGTGTGTGTGGGGGGTGGGTGTGTGTGTGTGGTTGTGGGTGTGTGTGGTTGTGTGTGTGTGGTTGTGGATGTGTGTGTGGTTCTGGTTGTGTGTGTGGTTGTGTGTGTGTGGTTGTGTGTGTGGTTGTGTGTGGGTATGTGTGGTTGTGTGTGTGTGGTTGTGGATGTGTGTGTGTTTCTGGTTGTGTGTGGTTGTGTGTGTGTAGTTGTGGTTGTGTGTGTAGTTGTGTTTGTGTGTGATTGTGGTTGTGTGTGTGTGTGGTTGTGTGTGTGTGTGGTTGTGTGTGTGTGTGTGGTTGAGTGTGTTTGTGGGTGTGGGTGTTAGGGTATGTACGTGTGGGGTTATGTGTGTGTGGGGGGTGAGGGTGTGTGTGGGGGGTGTGTGTGTGTGTGTGGTTGTGGGTGTGTGTGGTTGTGTGTGTGTGGTTGTGGATGTGTGTGTGGTTCTGGTTGTGTGTGTGGTTGTGTGTGTGTGGTTGTGTGTGTGGTTGTGTGTGGGTGTGTGTGGTTGTGTGTGTGTGGTTGTGGATGTGTGTGTGTTTCTGGTTGTGTGTGTGGTTGTATGTGTGTGGTTGTGTGTGTGGTTGTGTGTGAGCATGTGTGGTTGTGTGTGTGTGTGTGTGTGGTTCTGTGGTTGCGGTTGTGTGTGTGGTTCTGTGTGTTTGGTTCTGTGTGTGGGGTTTTGTGTGTGTGGTTGTGGTTGTGGTTGTGTGTGCGGTTGTGTGGTTGTGGTTGTGTGAGAAGTTGTGGTTGGGTGTGTAGTTGTGGATGTGTGTAGTTGTGGTTGTCTGTAGTTGTGGTTGTGTGTGTGGTTGTGTGTGTGGTTGTGGGTGTAGGTGTGGGTGTGGTTGTGTGTGTGGTTGTGGGTGTGTGTGGTTGTGTGTGTGTGGTTGTGTGTGTGTGTGGTTGTGTGTCTCTGGTTGTATGTGTGGTTGTGTGTGTGTGTGGTTCTGTGTGTGTGGTTCTGTGTGTGTGGTTGTGGTTGGGTGTTCTTGAGGTTGTGCGTTCTTGTGGTTGTGTGTGTGAGTGTGTTATTGTGTGTGTGGTTGTGTGTGTGTGGTTGTGTGTGTGTGGTTGTGTGTGTGGTTGTGTGTTTGTGGTTGTGTGTGTGTGGTTGTGTGTGGTTGTAGTTGTGTGTGGTTGTGTGTGTGAGTGGTTGTGGTTATGTTTGTTTGTGGTTTTGTGTGTGCATGTAGTTGTGGTTGTGTGTGTAGTGGTTGTGTGTGATTGTGGTTGTGTGTGTGTAGTTGTGGGTGTGGTTGTGTGTGTGGGTGTGGTTGTGTGTGTGGTTGTGGGTGTGTGGGTGGTTGTGGGTGTGTGTGTGGCTGTGGGTGTGGTTGTGTGTGGTTGTGTGTGGTTGTGTGTGTGTGATTGTGCGCATGTGTGGTTGTGTGTGTTCTCTGTGTGTGGTTGTGTGTGTTGTTGTTTGTGTGTGGTTGTGTATGTGGATGTGTGTGTGGTTGTGTGTGTGGTTGTGTGTGTGATTGTGGTTGTGTGTGTGGGGTGTGTGGTGGGGTGTGTGGGGGTGTGGTTGTGTGTGTGGTTGTGTGTGTGATTGTGGTTGTGTGTGTGGGTGTGTGTGGGTGTGTATGGGTGTGTGGGGGGTGTGTGTGGGTGTGTGTGGGTGTGTGTGGGTGTGTATGGGTGTGTGGGGGTGTGGTTGTGTGTGTGGTTGTGTGTGTGATTGTGGTTGTGTGTGTGGGTGTGTGTGGGTG
The DNA here is from genome assembly GCF_964204655.1 of Triturus cristatus. Taxonomy (NCBI): domain Eukaryota; kingdom Metazoa; phylum Chordata; class Amphibia; order Caudata; family Salamandridae; genus Triturus; species Triturus cristatus. The sequence continues at coordinate 56,238,423 of NC_140590.1, read as the reverse complement.
TGTATGGGTGTGTGTGGTTGTGTGTGTGGTTGTGTGTATGTTTGTGATTGTGTGTGGTTGTGTGGCTGTTTGTGTGTGTGGTTGTGTTTGTGTGGTTGTGTGTGCTTGTGGTTGTGTGTGCTTGTGGTTGTGTGTATGGTTGTGTGTGTGTGTGTGGTTGTGTGTGTGGTTATGTGGTTGTGTGTGTGATTCTGTGAGTGGCTCTGTGTGTGTGGTTCTGTGTGTGTGGTTGTGGTTGTGTGTTGTTGGGGTTGTGTGTTGTTGTGGTTGTGTGTGTGTGTGTGGTTGTGTGTGTGTTATGTGTGGTTGTGTGTGTTGTTGTTTGTGTGTGGCTGTATGTGTGGCTGTTTGTGTGTGGTTGTGGTTGTGGTTGTGTGTGTGGTTGTGATTGTGTGTGTGAGTGTGGTTGTGTGTGTGGGGGTGTGGGTGTGTGTGTGGGGTGTGTGTGTGGGGGTGGTTGTGGTTGGGTGTGTAGTTGTGGATGTGTGTAGTTGTGGTTGTCTGTAGTTGTGGTTGTGTGTGTAGTTGTGTTTGTGGTTGTGTGTGTAGTTGTGGTTGTGTGTATAGTTGAGGTTGTGTGTGGTTGTGTGTGCTTGTGGTTGTGTGTACTTGTGGTTGTGTGTGTGGTTGTGTGTGTGGTTGTGTGTGTGTGGTTGTGTGTGCGGTTGTGTGTGTGTGTAGTTGTGTGTGTGTGGTGTGTGTGGTTGTGTGTGCTTGTGGTTGTGGGTGTGGTTGTGGGTGTGTGTGTGGTTGTGGTTCTGTGTGTGGTTGTGTGTGTGTGGTTGTGTGTGTGTATAGGGGTGTATGTGATTGTGTGTATGTGTGGTTGTGTGTGTGTTGTGTGTGTGTGGCTGTGTGTTTTGTTGTTTGTGTGCAGTTGTGTGGCTATGTGTGTGTGGTTGTGTGTGTGATTGTGGTTGTGTGGATGTGTGTGTGGGGGGGGGTGTGGTTGTGTGTGTGTTTGTGGTTGTGTGTGTTGTTGTGGTTCTGTGTGTGTAGTTGTGTGTGCTTGTGGTTGTGTGTGTGGTTGGGTGTGGGTGTGGTTGTGTGTGTGGTTGTGGGTGTGTGTGGTTGTGTGTGTGTGTAGTTGTGGTTGTGTGTGATTGTGGTTGTGTGTGGGTGGGTGGTTGTGTGTGTGTGGTTGTGTGTGTGGTTGAGTGTGTGTGTGGGTGTGTGTGTGGGGGTATGTACGTGTGGGGTTATGTGTGTGGGGGGTGGGGGGTGTGAGGGTGTGTGTGTGGGGGGCGTGGGGGGTGGGTGGGTGTGTGTGGTTATGGGTGTGTGTGGTTGTGTGTGTGTGGTTGTGGATGTGTGTGTGGTTCTGGTTGTGTGTGTGGTTGTGTGTGTATGGTTGTGTGTGTGGTTGTGTGTGGGTGTGTGAGGTTGTGTGTGTGTGGTTGTGGATGTGTGTGTGGTTCTGGTTGTGTGTGTGGTTGTGTGTGTGTGGTTGTGTGTGTGGTTGTGTGTGGGTGTGTGTGGGTGTCTGTGTTTGTGTGTGTGTGTGGTTGTGTGGTTGCGGTTGTGTGTGTGGTTCTGTGTGTTTGGTTCTGTGTGTGGGGTTGTGTGTGTGTGGTTGTGGTTGTGTGTGTGGTTGTGTGGTTGTGGTTGTGTGGAAATATGGATTTTTCTGGTCAGTTATGTCCCCTATCTTGGACCCCAACGGTTCTATGTGCATGTCGCAAGTACATGTATGCTCCCTCCAGTTCCAGTAATGATGACGCAAACACATGTGCGTCCACCGTCGACATGTCCTCTGTCAGATCCGCCATAAATGGGCTGGATATTCCATTCCTAAATATGAAAGGCCACCGGCTTTATATGGTTCACTTATGCCATTTTACAGTCCAGGCAAGTAGGCCCTGATTCTGTCATCGAACTCCTTTTGCCTTCTGCCTCTGAAAACTCCAGTTCAAGCCTGCATCTGTGACCATGAACTTTGTCTCATTCTCTGCGCGGCTCACGAAGCCTGACATCAGCCTATTCTCTGCCAAGAACTGTATTTCACCTTCGAATTATCTGCTTCCCCCTCAGCCGATGCATTCCTGCCTAGTAGCTTAAGTAAACATTCTTCCAGTTACCAAGCAAAAAGGCCCATCTTCTCTGTCCTCATGCAAGTAATTCATAGCCCTGTTACCATGGAATATTCCTATCCCCTCGCATTCAGTGTAGACACCTAGACGCTTGTACACGCACGCACAGTCAGTATAGAATAGATTCTGTCCGAGAGTCCTTCTTTTGTGGATAACATAGTTCTTTAAACATAGGATGTTAGATATGATTTGGGATTAGGTTGACTTGACCCCCCAGACTTCCTGTCTCCACACGTAGAGCTAAATGTCAAGTCCCCGTCACCCCCTAGTTACACGTCAATTACACGTCAGACTGCTGCGCGCGCATCAATGCCAAGTATTATCTTATAGATCCACCTATGTATTACATCATAGCCAATCATGTTCCTTTTTACTCATTATTACACCCATTTTCGGTTACGTAAAACCAAACGTCAATGTCCTTATCAATTGTTACGCCTACTGTATTCACTTCATTATGATGTATGTATTATAAAAGTTACTGCTTGTCAATAAAGTATGTACTTCACTTCCTGAACTCCCGTGGTGATGGAACTTGAAGCATCCGATTATAATCGCTTATTGGAATAAAGCCCATTCTGAAACTCTAATATCACGGATTCTGCCTCTCATTTCATTGAGCTATTTTACTATGTTCCTGTATCAAATTCAGTCCCGGTAAAGGAGAAATATTTACCACATGATGGCGCCCGAACAGGGACACTTTCTCATCTCACGCGCCGGCGGTGCGTTGCAGGCCCGGTCTCCTGCCACAGCTGGACGGACAATAACGCGTACCAGCAGGATTTCCTGTATCTCCCTCCGGTCAAGCGGGGGCGACTGAGACTGCAATCAACACCCAGACGAGGCGGTGAGAAGTGCGAAGTATCCCGACCAGAGCCTAGCTGAGAGAGCAAGATCCGAGGTATACAGAGACCCACCAGTCCGACGTCAAGCCCAGTGTCCGACGAGTCGAGTCGAGTCCAGTCCAAATCCGAGTCAAGTTCAAATTACTGAGGCCTTCCGTTTCCGAAGCTACCCGGTGAGTACCATTACTGGGGAGGCATTTCTGACGTGCACATAGGTTGTGCCGGTCAAGACGGGTTTGGGTACACAAATCCGGTCTGCACTGTTTTAGCAGTGTATCTGTACTGTTTAGCAGTATATCAAGTATTCCGAAGTGTCTAGTTATTATCTAGTTATTGTCGAGAATTAAGCTTGGTGATTAGTTATGCAGACGATCATCATTGTTGTTTCAGTTAAAGGTTTAATGTTAAATGTTTGAAGTGTTTAAGTATATCGTGGTATGAATGACTGTTCATTATCGTGTTTATTGTATTAAGTCTGTTCAAATTCAAGTATCAGGTCAAAATCAAGTATAAGGTCAGTTCTCAAATATGCCGTTCTTTTCGAAATTAAGACAGATCACTACTAGAAAAGGGGTTCTCGAAGAAGCCGTCCCTATTCCTCCTAGGGACACCCCAGGGCACTTTATGTATCACAAACATGGATTAGACGCTATATTATTTCTTGATTTATAGGTAGACTATACCAAGGGATTACCAGAAAGTCAGAGGTGGCCCACAGCAGGGACCTGGGATGCAGAGTGCATCATGAAAGTCGAGGAAGAGTTATGGAAAAGGAAAGTCAGACAGTCGCAGAAAGACGCCGTTGAATTATGGCGTAAAGAATCACATAGACGAACAGAAAAAGCACGTAGACAGGAAGAGAAGAGTAAAGAGAATTCCAATAAAGTTCGAGAGAATCTATTAATCAAGGAAGGTATCCGAGTGAAATCAGAACAAGTAGACCGACAAAGAAATGCCCTTATGAATGGTATGTATCCCCTTCTGGCCGAAGGATTACCTAAGGCTACTCCGGAAACGCCAAAAGACTTGCCAACCCCATTGTTCCCCATAAAGGTACATCCTAAGGGGCATCCTAGAACCGCAGAAGATGTTTTTCTTTCCTCATATTTAGATGACGCAGCTCCCGAGTATGCCAATTCCGCCCCACGTAGACCGCCTACCAGGGAGGTTCAACGCCAAGATCCCGTATCCCTACAGCAACAAATCGAGTCACAAGTTCCGGCAAGCACATCGGTTTCTGTATCCGCTCCTACAGCTACTTCTATGGCTGTGTCCACACCTATAGTTGCTGTGTCACGTTCAACGAATCCTTTTACACCCGACGCCCCAGATGGAGCCGCGGGAGGAGCTACCAATGTCTTTTCTACGCCACCCAGAATAAATAAGCTTACTTTTCAAGAGTCAGCGCATTCACGTACACCCAAACTCCTTAGTGCCCGTGCGCTTAAGGAACTTCTTATAGATTGTAGATATGACCCGGTGCCTGGAAAAGAGGACGAAATGACCCTAGCATCATTGCGTATCAGACGAGCCGCAGTGTATTTAGCGAAGTTACCAGGAATGACTGCGCATCTAGATAAATTATATCATTTTGTCCAAACAGGGCGAGATCCAGAATGTATTTACAGAGCTATGGAATACCAGAAAGTAGAGATACAGGGGGAACTGTTACGTTTCCTCATAAACTGTGTGATCAGAAATCAAGACCGACCGGGGGTAGACCCGGAAGCCATGAGAATTCTTACAAGATGGAGCCAGAATATATCAGAAGGGAGACATGATAAACAAAATTGTATAATAGCCATGTGCCGAAAGATCCGTAAAGAAATAGAACGCCTACACGAAGAGAGATTAGAGACAGACGAGTTCGAACAAAACGAGGAAGAAGGGCCAGGACTGCCCACAGGACAGTCAGACACCATAGCCTATGTAGGTAGAGGAAGATCTTGTAATAGGAATCAGACTAGATATCATACTGACTCAATACATCCGACGTGTCCAGATAATAACAGGAATTTTCAAATACCTATAATTAATATGAGGTCTAACGAGCATTCGTTCCAAACCGCCGACAAACTACTCAGAGAACGAAGGGGTTATCATTTCCTCGATTCTATGGATGAACAAGATTTAGCCAGGGCAGCTGTCCATTGGGTGGACAGTCCCGGAAAATATAGTGATGATACAGTAGTACGCACATTTTTTAATCTTACCCCAGATGAACAAAGGTTAGCTGGGATTTATATGATCCAACAACTCATTATACTATATCGGAGTCAGCATTCGGACCCTGGTCCCTTGCCTGACATACTGACTGAATTACTTATGAATAAATGGAGAGGTCCAGGTACTGAATTAATTAAAGAAATTCTAGAATCAAGAAAGCAGTATATTCTTTTCGTATGTTCAGAACAAGTTCCATTGTCCGTCAAGGAAAGAACTACGTATCACATAGATAGACAGAATCCCTTACGAGAAGTGCACCCAATAAAGGGTGAGGACAATGAGTTTAAACGCGTATTTGTGTATACGCCTATATCGAAAATAGAATTATTAGAAATGAAGAAAGTAGTACCCAGTCATGACAAGGACCCAGCGGGGTTTCACCGAGAAATTAAGGACATGTTACTCATGGGAGAGTATACCTACCCCGACATTATGACAATATTAAAGGTGTTGATGCCTGCTGGCATTTATGAGAAACTCAAAGAAAAAGAGTGGGAGGTAGGTGATCAAAAGATAGAATGGTCAGCATTAGAAGCAGAAGAAAGGGCCCGAGGTCCAGGTTCGGGGCTTGGGGACAAAACTAAGGCATTACCAGGACTACTAGTACAGGTACTGCCACGTTTATTAACTACGAAAAAGGAAGATTGGGGTACAATTTCAGCCTGTAAACAGAAGCAAGATGAAGACACTAGTGATTACTATGCCCGTTTTGAAAAATGTTTTGGTATAAATAGTGGCATAAAAGCAAGTAGCGAATCATACCCACATCTGTTTGTAACAAAATTAGTAGAAAATGCTCTGCCTCCAGTAAAGAATAGAGTATTAAAATTCGAAAGTACCTGGCAAGGTAACACTCCAACACAAATGTTACAAATGTTACAGTACCACCACAATAGAATTAAAGAGGAACAAGAACATGAACACAGACGCATGAAAGACACAAAAATGAAAATGCTAGTTTCCCAGACAGTTCCAGCTGAAGGACATAAAAAGGGTATGACACATTCCGATTCAGCAGGACCTGTAAAAGGGACATGCAATTATTGTAAAAAGCCAGGCCATTACGTACACGATTGTCCAGTTTTAAAACATAATATCGCCATAGGTAAAACACAAGAAAGATCACGGCCACTCAGACAAGACCCGAATGAACAAGGAGCTATACAGCATGTCCAGGCAATGCCAGCCGCACAACAGCCAATACAGTTTGTGCCAGCTGCACCCCCATTGCCTGTTGCTGCCACACAAACAACAACACGACAAATGTATCAGACCGCACAGTATGAATATCCCGAGTATCAGCGTTACGCATGAACTAGCCTAGAGAGGGAAGTTGACTTACCCCTTATCGAGATTCCTGTAGATCAAGAAGGACCTTATGTACATAGTAAATTATTAGGTCAAGATAGAAAATTTTTACTCGATACAGGGGCAAGTCGAACAACTATAAAACGTAGTGAAGTTCCAGGGGCACCCCTCTCAGGCTCACAGAATATTTCCCTTGGTTTTTCAGGCAAACCTATTGTTAATGAAGTGTCACAGCCTCTTCCACTCACGATAGGACCTCTGACCCGAACTACAGATTTACTGCTTACTAAATCATGTCCAGAAAATTTATTAGGAATAAAAACGTTAAAAGCTCTAGGAGCCATAATATGTTGTTCTCCGGAAGGAGTAAGATTGTTTTTACGTGATTTTAAAGGTCACTATGTATCTAGAGACATGGATCCCCGACTACAGACTTTACCTACACATCTATGGGCACAAGGCCCTACTGATGTTGGTTGCATGAATATTACACCATATCGAGTCACACTAAAGGCAGGAGTGGTGCTACCACGAATGCGACAATACAAGTTACCACCAGATGCTGTAGTGGCTTTACTACAAATCATTGACGAGCTCATTGCCCAAGGAGTAGTTGTGGAAACAGACTCCAATATATGTAATTCACCGATAATACCGATTCTTAAACGAACAGATCCGAAGGCCCCGCCAGTATATCGATTGGTTATTGATCTGCGCGAGTTAAACAAATGCATTGTGCCACAATTCCCTGTGGTCCCAGATATCTCGTCATTACTGACAGCTATTGATTCCGAAGCGACATTCTTCACTGTAATCGATCTCAAGAGTGCCTTTTTCAGTGTCCCAATAGATCCGGAAAGCCAATATTTGTTCGGATTTAGTTTAAATGGACGTAGCTTTAAATTCTCACGCGCACCTCAAGGATTTACAGAAAGCCCCAGCATCTATAGCCAAGCATTGAAACGAGAACTTGACAGTATCCACATGCCAGTTAACACGGCTCTGTTTCAATACGTCGATGATCTGCTGATCACCGCAAGAAGTGAACCTGAATGTGAGAAAGCATCACTGACAGTTTTACAATTTCTAGCCGAAAAAGGGCACAAGGTGTCCCCTTCTAAGCTGCAATTCTGTGTCCAGCGAGTTGTTTATCTTGGACACTCGCTGGACAAGGAGGGAAGGCAGCTTACACCCGACCGCATTCAGTTGATAGCTAACATGCCAATACCCAAGACACAAAAGGAGGTGCGGGCTTTCATAGGCCTCACTTCATATTGTAGACAGTGGATCCCGCAATATGCATTCCTAGCAAAACCACTCATTCAGTTGACAACCCAGGAGGCAGCCACATCGACTGTTCTCCCTTGGACTCAGGAACACACACAAGCTTTTGAAAAACTAAAGAAAGCTTTATGTCAAGCACCAGTTTTAGCAACACCATGTTACAGAAAACAGTTTACACTCTTTGTTACAGAACGCGAAGGTACTGCTTTGTCAGTACTCACACAGGAACAAGCAGGAGCACACAAACCATGTGCTTATTTTTCTAGTACATTAGATCCCGTAGCTCAGGCTTTGCCTGCATGTCTGAAATCAGTGGCAGCAACAGCCTTAGCAATCAGACAAAGCGATGCCATAGTGTTAGGACATCCATTAACAGTTCAAGTACCACACGCAGTAGAGGTTCTTGTAAATAGAACACAAACACAACACTTGACCGTAGCACGACTTACAGGGTATGAACTTACATTGTTTCAGCCACATATAGAAATAAGACGCTGTAACACATTGAATCCTGCCACACTTTTGCCAGTAATCGGAACAGACCCACTAGCCCATGACTGTATTGAAGTTATTACTGTAACGACAAAACCCAGACAAGACTTGACCGATGTTCCATTGTCAGATCCAGACCTGACATTTTATGTCGATGGTTCATGCATGAGAACAAGTACAGGAGAGTTAGTAGCCGCTTATGCAGTCACAACAGACACTGAAGTCATTGAAACTAATCGTATAAATACTTTGTCAGCTCAAGCCGCAGAGCTCATCGCTCTGACACAAGCCTGTATTCAAGCCACGAATAAAAAAGTCAACATATACACTGATTCACGTTATGCATTCGGAGTTGTACATGACTTCGGCGTGCTGTGGCGAGAGAGAGGTTATTTAACTTCCCACGGTGCCCACATTCAGCATGGACCCCTCATTCATGCATTATTAGATGCAATACATCTACCCACTGCAATATCAATTATGAAATGTAAAGCCCATACAAAGGTTACTGATACCATTTCCCAAGGCAATGATCTAGCCGACAGAACAGCTAAACTGACTGCTCAAACTCAAACCCCCGATATGACAAAGACAATAGTCCCGACACCGACACATTGTATGACAGTTAAAGATCCTACTCTTGACGTAATTGACATACAGACACATGCTACACCGGACGAAATAAAGAAATGGACTGAATTAGGAGGGATCCAAACGGACCAAGGATGGATGATGAAGGAAAGGTCTGTATGGTTCCTTCCTGATTCAATGGTCCAAGTCATAATTAACACTATACATAGTCCAGCACATCTAGGAGAAAAAGCTATGCTAGACAGCATTCAACACATTTGGTTCAATAAACATTTACGAGCAGCAGCCAAACAAAAGGTCCGTACCTGTATGATCTGTTGCCAGTTCAACCCAGGAAAAAGTGTTCCCGTAGAACAGGGTGGATTTCAGCCTCCTGATCACCCTTTTGAAGTCCTACAGATGGATTATATCCAGATGGAACGATGTCGAGGATTCAAATATGTTCTCGTAGTTGTCTGCGCTCTGTCCCGTTGGACAGAGGCGTACCCGGTTTCAGATTACACTGCTCCGACTACTGCCAAACAGTTGGTTCGAGAATTCTTCCCACGATACGGTTTACCACGTGTTGTCTACTCAGATAACGGCCAGCCGTTCTCATCCGAATTAATGAAACACGTTTCACTTCTGTTAGGTTATCAGTGGAAATTCCACTGTGTCCGACATCCCGAGGCAGCAGGTCTCGTAGAAAGACATAACCAGATACTGAAAATCAGACTGTCCAAAATATGCAGAGAGAAAGGGGTCGACTGGATAGTAGCATTACCAGTTGCACTCTTTTACATGAGAATGGTAGCACACTCAAGAACAGGGCTATCCCCGTACGAGGTGATCTTCGGTAGACCACCGAATATGTGGGGGACGCCCATACCACGCAAAATAACTGATATTGACTGTAATATGCTGACAGATTACTTGGCTTCCTTGATGTCTGCACTACAATCTTCTCGTTCACAGGTAGCTGCAGCCTTTCCCGACAACACTGAGGTGAAACCCCATGACGTTGTTCCGGGTAATCTTGTCTTTGTGAGAAATTTCGACAGAAAAACTCAACTGGAGCCCAGGTGGAAAGCACCCAAGTTGGTCCTGTTGACCACAAGAACAGCCGTGAAGATCGAGGGCCGCAAGGGCTGGATTCATTCAAGCCACATAAAAAAATTTCATGGACTACCTTCAGATATAGACATTGTGCCCTGCACTCTCTCCCAGACTGATACAAAACTCCCTTTTGTTGAACCTAACAAATCTGAAAATTACAAACTAAAGCTTAGGCCCACCAAGTCGAGCAATTTGATTGTTTAAGTCCTCTCCAAGGTGAAGCGGTTGAATTGTCTCTGACATGTATCCCCTGGACCTAAGTAGAGGAAATACCGGAAAAATGTTGAAACGACAGGCGTATTGTAAATCACTGCGTAGCCACTGCATAGTGACATTATTAATGTTGTTTTTATTGAGTCTTTTAATAATTATTAAAAGTATGTTGCACATATATTACCCTATTTCTAGACATGTTTATAATGTTGCTGCTGAACATTCTTTTAGTGACTTACCTCCGCATGAATTATCTTATAGACTTGCGCTGCGCAATAACACTTTCATCAGTATGTTACATCATTCCCATCAGACTAGTAACGCCACCAATTGTTGGGTGTGTGGCCGACTCCCTCCCTATCAGAATTATGAAGGAGTCCTGCCTTTCTTTCCGCATCCATTTACACATAATGGCTCCTGTGGAGCATGGTTTAGTTTAATTAATTCCATAGACTCAGACACAGCAGTTTACCAAGACCATTGGATATGGGGAAACCTGAACCTAGTTTTACTCAAAGTCTGCTACCCTGACAAGGAGGGTCGCCCCAAAAGAACAGGAACTGATCTAGAAAATGAAGTATATGGATTAGGTAATTTTACACCTAATCTCATGATTCTAAATATCGTATCCGAAGTTGAGCTAGTCTTACCCACCATGTCAGTATTCCCAGCGAAAGGTGAATTGTGTGTAAGAAAGGTTGGTTCTATACATATGGGCCATAGTAAATGCACTACTACAGTAGAATTCAGTGATCAAGGCAAATCTTCATTCAGAGCTTCTCGCCACTCCTACTTTATATGTGGTCAGACTGCATATATGCGTCTACCTCTAGATTGGGATGGTACCTGCTACATAGCATTCCTTTTGCCACCTGTTTTCCTAGCTCCTCCTGATTATTACAGAAATATTCATTTAGTACACAACAGAGAACGGAGAGATCTCCCCATTGTCGATTACACTGAGACGGCATGGGACAAGTATGTAGATTTTAATAAAGGCATCTTTCCCTATATAGGTACTGTTACTAATAGTAAGCTAATACGTAGATTAACTAGAACCCTTGAAGCAGTAGTGAATGAAACTATTTCCGCCTTAGGCAATTTAACAGAAGAACAGTCTGCTATGCGGATTGTTGTGCTTCAAAATCGTCTTGTCCTTGACGTCATCCTGGCTGATAGAGGCGGAGCTTGTAGGGTCATCGGATCAAGCTGCTGCGTATTCATACCAGAAAATTCGCCATCCGTATATAAAGCCATCACTCGCCTTCATAAGATAGTAAGCCAGATACACCAGAACCCAGGCACTTGGACTTGGTCCAGTTGGTTTTGGAATACGGTATCAGCCTGGGGATGGAGAGTTTTATCCTTCCTAGGTATTGGCCTTCTCATACTATTCAGTTGCTGTCTATGTCTGCAATGTGGACCAGCAATTTGTGGTCTATGTGCCACATCGTGCATTCCACATCAAGATTTTCATTCAAGATCCCGGAAGAAGAAAGAAGAACAAATGATGCTATATGAACAGATCAATGGATTGATGAAGATTGATATCTCTTGAAGGGCAAGAAGGGGACAAGGAGGGAATGTGGAAATATGGATTTTTCTGGTCAGTTATGTCCCCTATCTTGGACCCCAACGGTTCTATGTGCATGTCGCAAGTACATGTATGCTCCCTCCAGTTCCAGTAATGATGACGCAAACACATGTGCGTCCACCGTCGACATGTCCTCTGTCAGATCCGCCATAAATGGGCTGGATATTCCATTCCTAAATATGAAAGGCCACCGGCTTTATATGGTTCACTTATGCCATTTTACAGTCCAGGCAAGTAGGCCCTGATTCTGTCATCGAACTCCTTTTGCCTTCTGCCTCTGAAAACTCCAGTTCAAGCCTGCATCTGTGACCATGAACTTTGTCTCATTCTCTGCGCGGCTCACGAAGCCTGACATCAGCCTATTCTCTGCCAAGAACTGTATTTCACCTTCGAATTATCTGCTTCCCCCTCAGCCGATGCATTCCTGCCTAGTAGCTTAAGTAAACATTCTTCCAGTTACCAAGCAAAAAGGCCCATCTTCTCTGTCCTCATGCAAGTAATTCATAGCCCTGTTACCATGGAATATTCCTATCCCCTCGCATTCAGTGTAGACACCTAGACGCTTGTACACGCACGCACAGTCAGTATAGAATAGATTCTGTCCGAGAGTCCTTCTTTTGTGGATAACATAGTTCTTTAAACATAGGATGTTAGATATGATTTGGGATTAGGTTGACTTGACCCCCCAGACTTCCTGTCTCCACACGTAGAGCTAAATGTCAAGTCCCCGTCACCCCCTAGTTACACGTCAATTACACGTCAGACTGCTGCGCGCGCATCAATGCCAAGTATTATCTTATAGATCCACCTATGTATTACATCATAGCCAATCATGTTCCTTTTTACTCATTATTACACCCATTTTCGGTTACGTAAAACCAAACGTCAATGTCCTTATCAATTGTTACGCCTACTGTATTCACTTCATTATGATGTATGTATTATAAAAGTTACTGCTTGTCAATAAAGTATGTACTTCACTTCCTGAACTCCCGTGGTGATGGAACTTGAAGCATCCGATTATAATCGCTTATTGGAATAAAGCCCATTCTGAAACTCTAATATCACGGATTCTGCCTCTCATTTCATTGAGCTATTTTACTATGTTCCTGTATCAAATTCAGTCCCGGTAAAGGAGAAATATTTACCACAGTTGTGTGAGTAGTTATGGTTGGGTGTGTAGTTGTGGATGTGTGTAGTTGTGGTTGTCTGTAGTTGTGGTTGTGTGTGTGGTTGTGGGTGTAGGTGTGGGTGTGGTTGTGTGTGTGGTTGTTGGAAAGGCGTTCGCCGGAGGGGGGTTCGATGCCCGTCTTGCCCACCCCTTTGACCCACCTCTCCCACGTAGGCCGAACTAGGTGCGCACACCCTGATATACACTATGTTGGACCCGGCCTCGTTGTGGTTGTGTGTGTAGTTGTGGTTGTGTGTGTGTGTTATTGTGTGTGTGGTTGTCTGTGTGTGGTTGTGTGTGTGTGGATGTGTGTTTGCGGTTGCATGGGTGTGGTTGTGTGTGGGTGTGGTTGTGTGTGGTTGTGTGTGAGTGGTTGTGGTTGTGTTTGTTTGTGGCTTTGTATGTGTGTGTAGTTGTGGTTGTGTGTGTAGTTGTGGTTGTGTGTGATTGTGGTTGTGTGTGTGTGTGGTTGAGTGTGTTTGTGGGTGTGGGTGTTAGGGTGTGTACGTGTGGGGTTATGTGTGTGTGGGGGGGTGAGGGTGTGTGTGGGGGGTGGGTGTGTGTGTGTGGGGGGTGGGTGTGTGTGTGTGGTTGTGGGTGTGTGTGGTTGTGTGTGTGTGGTTGTGGATGTGTGTGTGGTTCTGGTTGTGTGTGTGGTTGTGTGTGTGTGGTTGTGTGTGTGGTTGTGTGTGGGTATGTGTGGTTGTGTGTGTGTGGTTGTGGATGTGTGTGTGTTTCTGGTTGTGTGTGGTTGTGTGTGTGTAGTTGTGGTTGTGTGTGTAGTTGTGTTTGTGTGTGATTGTGGTTGTGTGTGTGTGTGGTTGTGTGTGTGTGTGGTTGTGTGTGTGTGTGTGGTTGAGTGTGTTTGTGGGTGTGGGTGTTAGGGTATGTACGTGTGGGGTTATGTGTGTGTGGGGGGTGAGGGTGTGTGTGGGGGGTGTGTGTGTGTGTGTGGTTGTGGGTGTGTGTGGTTGTGTGTGTGTGGTTGTGGATGTGTGTGTGGTTCTGGTTGTGTGTGTGGTTGTGTGTGTGTGGTTGTGTGTGTGGTTGTGTGTGGGTGTGTGTGGTTGTGTGTGTGTGGTTGTGGATGTGTGTGTGTTTCTGGTTGTGTGTGTGGTTGTATGTGTGTGGTTGTGTGTGTGGTTGTGTGTGAGCATGTGTGGTTGTGTGTGTGTGTGTGTGTGGTTCTGTGGTTGCGGTTGTGTGTGTGGTTCTGTGTGTTTGGTTCTGTGTGTGGGGTTTTGTGTGTGTGGTTGTGGTTGTGGTTGTGTGTGCGGTTGTGTGGTTGTGGTTGTGTGAGAAGTTGTGGTTGGGTGTGTAGTTGTGGATGTGTGTAGTTGTGGTTGTCTGTAGTTGTGGTTGTGTGTGTGGTTGTGTGTGTGGTTGTGGGTGTAGGTGTGGGTGTGGTTGTGTGTGTGGTTGTGGGTGTGTGTGGTTGTGTGTGTGTGGTTGTGTGTGTGTGTGGTTGTGTGTCTCTGGTTGTATGTGTGGTTGTGTGTGTGTGTGGTTCTGTGTGTGTGGTTCTGTGTGTGTGGTTGTGGTTGGGTGTTCTTGAGGTTGTGCGTTCTTGTGGTTGTGTGTGTGAGTGTGTTATTGTGTGTGTGGTTGTGTGTGTGTGGTTGTGTGTGTGTGGTTGTGTGTGTGGTTGTGTGTTTGTGGTTGTGTGTGTGTGGTTGTGTGTGGTTGTAGTTGTGTGTGGTTGTGTGTGTGAGTGGTTGTGGTTATGTTTGTTTGTGGTTTTGTGTGTGCATGTAGTTGTGGTTGTGTGTGTAGTGGTTGTGTGTGATTGTGGTTGTGTGTGTGTAGTTGTGGGTGTGGTTGTGTGTGTGGGTGTGGTTGTGTGTGTGGTTGTGGGTGTGTGGGTGGTTGTGGGTGTGTGTGTGGCTGTGGGTGTGGTTGTGTGTGGTTGTGTGTGTGTGATTGTGCGCATGTGTGGTTGTGTGTGTTCTCTGTGTGTGGTTGTGTGTGTTGTTGTTTGTGTGTGGTTGTGTATGTGGATGTGTGTGTGGTTGTGTGTGTGGTTGTGTGTGTGATTGTGGTTGTGTGTGTGGGGTGTGTGGTGGGGTGTGTGGGGGTGTGGTTGTGTGTGTGGTTGTGTGTGTGATTGTGGTTGTGTGTGTGGGTGTGTGTGGGTGTGTATGGGTGTGTGGGGGGTGTGTGTGGGGGGGTGTTTGTGGTTGTGTGTGTGGTTGTGTGTGTGGTTGTGTGTATGTTTGTGATTGTGTGTGGTTGTGTGGCTGTTTGTGTGTGTGGTTGTGTTTGTGTGGTTGTGTGTGCTTGTGGTTGTGTGTGCTTGTGGTTGTGTGTATGGTTGTGTGTGTGTGTGTGGTTGTGTGTGTGGTTATGTGGTTGTGTGTGTGATTCTGTGTGTGGCTCTGTGTGTGTGGTTCTGTGTGTGTGGTTGTGGTTGTGTGTTGTTGGGGTTGTGTGTTGTTGTGGTTGTGTGTGTGTGTGTGGTTGTGTGTGTGTTATGTGTGGTTGTGTGTGTTGTTGTTTGTGTGTGGCTGTATGTGTGGCTGTTTGTGTGTGGTTGTGGTTGTGGTTGTGTGTGTGGTTGTGATTGTGTGTGTGAGTGTGGTTGTGTGTGTGGGGGTGTGGGTGTGTGTGGGGTGTGTGTGTGGGGGTGGTTGTGGTTGGGTGTGTAGTTGTGGATGTGTGTAGTTGTGGTTGTCTGTAGTTGTGGTTGTGTGTGTAGTTGTGTTTGTGGTTGTGTGTGTAGTTGTGGTTGTGTGTATAGTTGAGGTTGTGTGTGGTTGTGTGTGCTTGTGGTTGTGTGTACTTGTGGTTGTGTGTGTGGTTGTGTGTGTGGTTGTGTGTGTGTGGTTGTGTGTGCGGTTGTGTGTGTGTGTAGTTGTGTGTGTGTGGTGTGTGTGGTTGTGTGTGCTTGTGGTTGTGGGTGTGGTTGTGGGTGTGTGTGTGGTTGTGGTTCTGTGTGTGGTTGTGTGTGTGTGGTTGTGTGTGTGTATAGGGGTGTATGTGATTGTGTGCATGTGTGGTTGTGTGTGTGTTGTGTGTGTGTGGCTGTGTGTTTTGTTGTTTGTGTGCAGTTGTGTGGCTATGTGTGTGTGGTTGTGTGTGTGATTGTGGTTGTGTGGATGTGTGTGTGTGGGGGGGGGTGTGGTTGTGTGTGTGTTTGTGGTTGTGTGTGTTGTTGTGGTTCTGTGTGTGTAGTTGTGTGTGCTTGTGGTTGTGTGTGTGGTTGGGTGTGGGTGTGGTTGTGTGTGTGGTTGTGGGTGTGTGTGGTTGTGTGTGTGTGTAGTTGTGGTTGTGTGTGATTGTGGTTGTGTGTGGGTGGGTGGTTGTGTGTGTGTGGTTGTGTGTGTGGTTGAGTGTGTGTGTGGGTGTGTGTGTGGGGGTATGTACGTGTGGGGTTATGTGTGTGGGGGGTGGGGGGTGTGAGGGTGTGTGTGTGGGGGGCGTGGGGGGTGGGTGGGTGTGTGTGGTTATGGGTGTGTGTGGTTGTGTGTGTGTGGTTGTGGATGTGTGTGTGGTTCTGGTTGTGTGTGTGGTTGTGTGTGTATGGTTGTGTGTGTGGTTGTGTGTGGGTGTGTGAGGTTGTGTGTGTGTGGTTGTGGATGTGTGTGTGGTTCTGGTTGTGTGTGTGGTTGTGTGTGTGTGGTTGTGTGTGTGGTTGTGTGTGGGTGTGTGTGGGTGTCTGTGTTTGTGTGTGTGTGTGGTTGTGTGGTTGCGGTTGTGTGTGTGGTTCTGTGTGTTTGGTTCTGTGTGTGGGGTTGTGTGTGTGTGGTTGTGGTTGTGTGTGTGGTTGTGTGGTTGTGGTTGTGTGAGTAGTTATGGTTGGGTGTGTAGTTGTGGATGTGTGTAGTTGTGGTTGTCTGTAGTTGTGGTTGTGTGTGTGGTTGTGGGTGTAGGTGTGGGTGTGGTTGTGTGTGTGGTTGTTGGAAAGGCGTTCGCCGGAGGGGGGTTCGATGCCCGTCTTGCCCACCCCTTTGACCCACCTCTCCCACGTAGGCCGAACTAGGCGCGCACACCCTGATATACACTATGTTGGACCCGGCCTCGTGGCGTGGTCCTGACTTCCCTGGGGTTGGGCCCGTTCCCCGCCCTGGCCTCCACGGGCCACCCGTTTGAGCCGCACGAGGTCGCATACACCTCGGGGCTCCACCATTTTGTTGCCTGCCACGTGACCCTGCACACCAGTCCACCTGACTCCGCTCAACCCGGCCTCGGCCCCAGCGAGGCCCAGACATTGAGGCACCAAGAACTGGCCAGGGGGTATCACGTGAACACCTCATCGCCCTGGCGGAGGGCGGTATCGATGGGACCCCCAACCGTCCCCACACACCTAGGTGCGATCGGCCTCCATCTCTCCTGGGCCCGGCGCCTCTCCTGCTGGGCGTCTGGCCGCTCCCAACCCAGCCTCTCCGCCCCTCCGGGCGCAAGGGTCCGGACTTCAAAGGGTTCCAGGCCTATATCTGGGCGACCCCGCAACAGACCGGGAGTTGTATCCCGGAGTCGAGAGCCCTGCTGATCGAATCGCGGCCGACCCTACGGAGAAGAACTCTTGCTTGAATCCACCACGAGCCCTGCAGACTGCGTCGCGGCTCCTTCTTGCTGAAACCTTGAAGCCCCCCGGAACATCGGGGCCCTGCTGACGCTGTCGCGGCCCAACCTCGCTGAATCCTCCCTCGGAGCCCTGCTGACGACGTCGCGGCTCGAGCTGAGCAGAAACCATCTTGAGTGCCCCGCTGACCTGGTCGCGGCTCTCCACGAACTGAACGCCAGAGCCCTGCTGACGCCGTCGCGGCTCGACCCCTCCGAGATCCGGAGGTCCTCCAGCTTGAGGATAAGAACTGGGCCCCAGGTACCCTCGTACTGAGCTCCTGCCAAAGACTGTCCCGCTACACCTTCCCTTCTAAAGAGACACTGAGACTTTTGTGGATCCCCCGATCCTTTTCGTGTAAATATTGATCCCGTAACCTTTAAGTGCTGATAAAGATTTGCTCGTCTTGAGACAACCTCCTTGAGTCCGGTGTGGTGGTGTTACTGTGCTAGTGCATTATAGGAGAAGGATCTCCCTCGGAGGCTTCTCAGCGGCGCTCGGCTACTTCGTACAGTGTGGGGGCCCCTCTGGGTGGTCTCTCCGACTCCCCAAGGTCTGCCTTCCAACACACTACGAACAGAGTGACACCACACGTATTCTTTGTAGGACGATAGGTTCTTTTATCGATGATTTACAAGGGATCTTTAGGATCCAAGATGCAAGTAGTACAGCAGTGGCACAAAGTACCACAAATCGGTCGTGGGGAATGGGGGTAGCGGGACAGTCTTTCAAGATAGTGTCTTTGCGAAATACCCTGCGGATAGCTCACAATCCTCGAGCTGGAGGGTGTCGATTCTCTGGGCGTTCTCTTACCGAGTCGTCCTCAAGGGGAGCGCCGCGAGTCTCTCAGCAGGCACAGGCGGTCGGAGTTCGGGAGCCGCGATTCCGTCAGCAAGGCTCAGATGGTTCAATAGCTGGGGGCCGCGAGTCACTCAGCAGGCCCAGGTGTTTCAGTGCTCGGGAGCCGCGACCTCGTCAGCAGGGCTCAGATGGTTCAATAGCAAGAGGCCGCGAGTCACTCAGCAGGCCCAGGTGATTTCAGCGTTCAGGAGCCGCGACAGCGTCAGCAGGCTCGGATGGTTCCAGGTCTTCTCTACCTTCGTTTCTCCGGCACCCCTTGTTATACTCCGCTTGCTCTTTGAAGTCCGGGGTCCTCGCAGAGGGGGGCTGGGGTGATGGAGGGGGTTCGGCGGGATTTCCTGCCGCTCACTTCTTTGGTCTTTTCAGGTGGGTCTGGGAGGGATCCCAGACGCTCGGCAGGGGAGGCGCCTGCTCCCCAGGGGCCTGGTGGCCGATCGAGTCTTCCCGGGGAAGGCGACCCGAGGTGTGACTGGGCTGGCGCCTTTGGGTCTGGCTCGAGGGTTCCCGCTCCCTCGGTCGGACATGCGTGGTAGGGTGTCGAGTCTGTCAGGGCTCTGGCCGGCCCTCGGATCTGGGTGGCTGGGGCGGCCGGAGTCGGAGATGTCGTGTCTTGAGGGTGGTTGCAGGTTGGCTGGATGATTGGGAGGGCAACGCCGTGAGGCCGGTCTCACACACGTCCCCCCCAGCTGAAAGGCGTGGAGAACTACCCATCCACTGGGGGATTCTCCTCGCCGAAGCGGAAGAACCGGGACAGGCCGTCGGCGTTGGCATGATCCGCCCCGGGGCGATGTTCGACAGTGAAATCCATCCCTTGGAGAGAGATGGACCATCGTAGTAGCTTGGGGTTCTCCCCCCTCATCTGCATTAGCCACCGCAAGGGCCGGTGGTCCGTCTGTACTCGGAAATGGGTCCCGAACAAGTAGGGCCGTAGTTTCTTGAGGGCCCAGACTACGGCAAAGGTCTCTCGTTCTATAGTACTCCAACGCTGCTCTCGCGGCAGCAGCCTTCAGCTGATGAAGGCTATGGGCTGATCAATGCCCTTGTCGTCGAACTGCGAGAGGACGGCCCCGATGCCGTGTTCGGATGCGTCGGTCTGGACCACAAACTCTTGGGAGTAGTCGGGGGCCTTGAGTACGGGGGCGGTGCACATGGCGGTTTTCAAGGCGTCGAACGCCTGCTGGCACGGGGTGGTCCACTGCACCTTCTTCGGAAGCTTTTTGGAGGTCAACTCCTTGAGGGGCCCCGCGATACTACCATAGTTTTTAATGAACCTCCGGTAGTACCCTGTAAGGCCCAGGAGGGCCCGGACCTCCGTCTGCGTGGTGGGGGGTTCCCAGGATTTGATGGCGTTGATCTTCGGTTGGAGGGGGGCGACCTGGCCGCTGCCCACCTGATGCCCCAGATAGACCACGGAGCCTTGCCCGAGCTGGCATTTGCTGGCTTTCACTGTTAGGCCGGCTTGGCGCAGGGCCATGAGTACTTGTCGGAGGTGCTGGAGATGCTCGTGCCATTGAGAGCTGAATACGGCGATGTCGTCAAGGTATGCTGCGCTGAACTCCTCGAGTCCGGCCAGGACCTTGTTCACCAACCGCTGGAACGTGGCCGGGGCGTTCTTCATCCCGAACGGCATGACCCTGAAGCGGTAGTGGCCATCTGGTGTGGAGAAGGCAGAGCGTTCTTTCGCTCCCTCCGTGAGAGCAATCTGCCAGTATCCGCAGGTCAGGTCGAAAGTGCTGAGGAACCGGGCGGCTCCCAGGCGGTCGATGAGCTCGTCGGCGCGGGGTATAGGGTGAGCGTCTGCTCGGGTGACCGCATTGAGCCCCCGGTAGTCCACACAGAATCTTAGTTCGGGGGCGACCCCCGGGGAAGCCGCCTTCGGGACCAGGACCACCGGGCTGGCCCAGGGGCTGTCGGAGGGTTCGATTACTCCAAGGGTGAGCATCTTCTGTACCTCGGTCTTGATGCAGGTGCGGACCCGGTCAGGCACCCGGCAGGCTCGGTGTCTCACAGGCGGGCTGTCGCCGGTGTCCACGTCGTGGACACACCAGTCGGTGACCCTTGGAATGAGGGAGAAGAGGTCTGCGAATTGTCTGAGCAGCTGGCGGCAGTCGTCGGACTGTTGGGGAGTGAGGGTGGTTGAAAGTCTTACTCCCTCCATGGAGCCATCCAGGTCTTTAGCGCACAGGGGGTCAGGCAGGGGTTCGGTGTCTTCTTCTGCCCCATCATCGGTGGCCAGTAGCAAACTTAATTCTGTTCTCACAAAGTGGGGCTTGAGACGGTTCACGTGGAGGACCCGGAGGGGGTTCCGGGGGGACTGTACATCAACCAGGTACGTGACCTGGCTCTTCCGCTCGATCACCTTGAAGGGACCAGTCCGTTTGTCTTGTAGGGTGCAGGGCTTCACCGGGGCCATGACCCAAACCTGCTGGCCCGGCTGGAACTCGACCAGGGTTGCGTTCTGGTCATACCAGCGCTTCATTTCCTCTTGGCTGGCCTCGAGGTTAGCCTCTGCGAGTTCTCTGAACTTCCTCGTCTGGTTGCGGAGCGCCAGGATGTAGCGGAACACATCAGGGGGTGTCCCCCGGGGGCTTGTCTCCCAGCCCTCTTTGACCAGGCTCAGGGGCCCTCGGACGGGATGTCCGTATAGCAGTTCGAAGGGGCTGAACCCCAGAGACTTTTGGGGAACTTCTCGGTATGCGAACAGGAGGCAAGGGAGGAGGACGTCCCATTTCCGGCGCAGGGGCTCTTCGAGGCCCAGGATCATTCCCTTTAGGGTACGGTTGAAGCGTTCCACTAGGCCGTTGCCCTGGGGGTGGTAGGGGGTCATGAACTTATACGTGACTCCGCACTGCTGCCACAGGGACTTCATGTAGCAGGATATAAAGTTAGTGCCGCGATCACTCACAACCTCGCGGGGAAATCCGACACGGGAGAAGATCCCCATGAGAGCTCGGCCCACCACGGCAGCCGTCACGGTGCGGAGGGGGATGGCCTCGGGGTAGCGGGTGGCATGGTCCACCAGGACAAGGATGAATCTGTGGCCCTGGGCGGTCTTCGGATCCAGGGGTCCCACGATGTCGATGCCGACCCGCTCGAACGGGGTACTCACATCGGGGAACGGTTGTAAGGGAGCTTTGCGTTTTCCGCCACTCTTCCCACTGCCCTGGCACGTGAGGCAGGATTTGCAGTGTACTTCTACATTCGCTCGCATCTTGGGCCAATAGAAGTGGGTAACCAATCGCTGATATGTCTTGTCTTGGCCTAAGTGTCCTGCCAAGGGTACATCGTGGGCCAGGCCCAGGAGGAAGCTCCGGAAACGCAGGGGTACCACCAGTACCCGGGCTGCGCCTAGCTCGGCGGACTTTTGCTCGCTGTATAGGAGGCCATTGTCCCAATAGATCCAATGGGTTCCGGTTCGGTCACCGGCGGCCTGGGCTTCGGCTTGTTGTCTGAGTCCCACGAGGGAGGGGCAAGTGGCTTGTTCCTGGCAGAATTCTTCCCGGGAGGGCCCCCCCTCACAGCGCCACTGGCCCATCTCGGGCAGTTCTCCGAGCTCAGTCAGGGCCTCCGGGGCGGAAGGTTCTGGCCCTTCTCCCGGGTTAGTGTCTTCTTCTCCCTCCGAAGGAGGGTTGTCCGCTTCTGGTAGAGTGTCCCGGCTCTCGGGGATAGTGTTCGGTAGGAGGGCCTCACTGCCCTCTGAGAGAGGCAATCGCGCGGTCATGGAGCGCGTGGTGGCGCAGACCCATTCTGGTAGGCCCATCATCTCCAGATGGGCTCTTCGTTCTACTTGCCCCCACGGGGAGCTCTCCAGGTCGTTGCCCAGGAGGCAGTCTACGGGCTGTGATGTCCGGACCGCTACCTTCAGTTCTCCGGAGACCCCTCCCCACTCGAAGGGCACCAGCGCCATCTGGCAGAGGCTCTCAGAATTGTCGGAGGATACGACCGGACAGAGGGCACAGGTTAGGATCTGGTCTTCTGAAATTAGGCTGCGGTGGACCGCGGTGACACTCGCCCCGGTGTCGCGGAGGCCCTCGACTCGGTGGCCGTTGATGGTCACCTGCTGTCGGTATTTCTTTGTGTTGGCGGGCAAGGGTGTCCCGGGGACCATTTCTCGATCACCAAGGGAGACCAGGGCCATGGCCGCCGGTTCCCATTCTTCGGAGTCCTCCATCTCTTCCCCCAGAGCCACGGAGGCCATCTGCCGGGCCGGGGGGTTGGTCGTTGTGGTTCGCTGATACTGGGGACACTGGGGGTCATTGGCGTAGTGTCCGGGCCGTTGGCAGCGGAAGCAGGTGATCCTAGCTCATGGACCTAGCCGTCCTGCGACTCCGGTGCTTGCTGGAGACGGGGCTGAACCCGCCGCTGGTGGGCTGCTGGGGGGGCTGGTTGAGGACCCCCCGGGAAAGTCTCTTGGTCGGCCGTGGTTCCCTCCGCCCCTCTGGCGGGGGGGGCCTTGACTGTGGCGGCCGTAGTCCCCCACGGGGCCTCGGGTGGCTCGGGTATTCACCCAACGATCAGCCTCAGCGGCCAGCTTCCGAGGGTCGGTGAGTTTACTGTCCAGGAGATGCTGGCGCAGTTCTACAAAGCAATTGGCCGCTAAATGTTCCCAGGCAATCAGATCAAACAGTTCTTCGAAGGTGGAGACCTTGCTGCCCTTGATCCACCCGTCCAAGGCTCGGCTGTAAAAGTTCACGTATTCTACCCACGTGGTGCCCGGTATCTTCTTACAATCTCGGAACCGTTGTCGGTACATTTCGGGGGTGAGTCCATACCGGCCGACGAGGGCTTCCTTCATGTGGCTGTAGGAGTTCATGACCGTGGAGGGCAGATCTAGCAGGGTGTCTCTTCCTTCGCTTAAGAACCGGCCCCATAGGCCAGCCCCCCAATCCTTCTGCGGGACTCGGTGAGAGGTCATGGCGACTTCGTAGGCCTTAAACCACTGCTGGATATCGTCGTTCTTGTAATACTCTTTTACCACATCCTTGGGGATGTGGACTTTGGTTTCCCCGGTGGGAGCGGGCGGTGGATTCCCGGGTGGCTGTGACTTTTCGTTTTTAGCCCGCCACTCGATCTCCTTCAGGCTGCGTTCATGTTCTAGCTGGAGCTTCTTTTCGTCGTGCTCTCTTTGGCATCTCTTCTCTTCGAGTTCCCCTTGTAGCCGTAACTGCTCGACGGCTAGCTTTTTCTCGGCCAGTTTTAGTTCTCCCTCGATTTTCAGCTTGGCCAGTTCAAGTTCGTGGTTGCGGCTTCTCTCTCAGTCCGCTAGCTCCTCGGGGGACAGGTTCCCCTCTGGCCCGTTGTTTCTCGCCGGGATGCTTTGTGGTTCATGGGCAGAGTCTCCTTCCGTTTGGGTCGGGGGCGCCCCCGTCTCGACCCAGGTTTTCAATACTTTCTGGAAGTCTTCCTTTGTACTTAATCCGGTGGTAGCGATGCCAAGGTCTTTGCAAAACTGTTTTAATTCTCTATGTGTGTAATAGTCCAATTGATCCTCTCGGAATGGTGAGCTTATTTCGGTACCTGCGGCACCCAGGGAGGTTTCTCCTTCCATCTCTGTTTGGTAGTGTGTCAGTCGTTTACTGCACGCTCTCTTTCGGTGTCGGCTCGGGTCCCGT
The DNA here is from genome assembly GCF_964204655.1 of Triturus cristatus. Lineage (NCBI taxonomy): Eukaryota > Metazoa > Chordata > Amphibia > Caudata > Salamandridae > Triturus > Triturus cristatus. The sequence continues at coordinate 56,214,477 of NC_140590.1, read as the reverse complement.
CGTCTGCCACCAAATGTTGGAAAGGCGTTCGCCGGAGGGGGGTTCGATGCCCGTCTTGCCCACCCCTTTGAAACACCTCTCCCACGTAGGCCGAACTAGGCGCGCACACCCTGATATACACTACGAACAGAGTGACACCACACGTATTCTTTGTAGGACGATAGGTTCTTTTATCGATGATTTACAAGGGATCTTTAGGATCCAAGATGCAAGTAGTACAGCAGTGGCACAAAGTACCACAAATCGGTCGTGGGGAATGGGGGTAGCGGGACAGTCTTTCAAGATAGTGTCTCTGCGAAATACCCTGCGGATAGCTCACAATCCTCGAGCTGGAGGGTGTCGATTCTCTGGGCGTTCTCTTACCGAGTCGTCCTCAAGGGGAGCGCCGCGAGTCTCTCAGCAGGCACAGGCGGTCGGAGTTCGGGAGCCGCGATTCCGTCAGCAAGGCTCAGATGGTTCAATAGCTGGGGGCCGCGAGTCACTCAGCAGGCCCAGGTGGTTCAGTGCTCGGGAGCCGCGACCTCGTCAGCAGGGCTCAGATGGTTCAATAGCAAGAGGCCGCGAGTCACTCAGCAGGCCCAGGTGATTTCAGCGTTCAGGAGCCGCGACAGCGTCAGCAGGCTCGGATGGTTCCAGGTCTTCTCTACCTTCGTTTCTCCGGCACCCCTTGTTATACTCCGCTTGCTCTTTGAAGTCCGGGGTCCTCGCAGAGGGGGGCTGGGGTGACGGAGGGGGTTCGGCAGGATTTCCTGCCGCTCACTTCTTTGGTCTTTTCAGGTGGGTCTGGGAGGGATCCCAGATGCTCGGCAGGGGAGGCGCCTGCTCCCCAGGGGCCTGGTGGCCGATCGAGTCTTCCCGGGGAAGGCGACCTGAGGTGTGACTGGGCTGGTGCCTTTGGGTCTGGCTCGAGGGTTCCCGCTCCCTCGGTCGGACATGCGTGGTAGGGTGTCGAGTCTGTCAGGGCTCTGGCCGGCCCTCGGATCTGGGTGGCTGGGGCGGCCGGAGTCGGAGATGTCGTGTCTTGAGGGTGGTTGCAGGTTGACTGGATGATTGGGAGGGCAACGCCGTGAGGCCGGTCTCACAGTGGTTGTGGGTGTGTGTGGTTGTGTGTGTGTGGTTGTGGGTATGTGTGGTTGTGTGTGTGGTTGTATGTGTGGTTCTGTGTGTGTGTGGTTCTGTGTGTGTGGTTCTGTGTGTGTGGTTGTGTGTTTGTGGTTGTGTGTGGGTGGTTGTGTGTTCTTGTGGTTGTGTGTGTTTGTGTTATTGTGTGTGTGGTTGTGTGTGTGTGGTTGTGTGTTTGTGGTTGTGTGTGGGTGTGGTTGTGTGTGGTTGTGTGTGTGAGTGGTTGTGGTTATGTTTGTTTGTGGTTTTGTGTGTGCATGTAGTTGTGGTTGTGTGTGTAGTGGTTGTGTGTGATTGTGGTTGTGTGTGTGTAGTTGTGGGTGTGGTTGTGTGTGTAGTTGTGGGTGTGTGTGTGGTTGTGGGTGTGTGTGTGGCTGTGGGTGTGGTTGTGGTTGTGTGTGTGTGTGGTTGTGTGTGTGTGATTGTGCGCATGTGTGGTTGTGTGTGTTCTGTGTGTGTGGTTGTGTGTGTTGTTGTTTGTGTGTGGTTGTGTATGTGGCTGTGTGTGTGGTTGTGTGTGTGGTTGTGTGTGTGATTGTGGTTGTGTGTGTGGGGGGGTGTGGGGGGTGTGGTGGGGTGTGTGGGGGGTGGGGGTGGGGTTGTGGTTGTGTGTGTGGTTGTGTGTGTGGTTGTGTGTGTGATTGTGGTTGTGTGTGTGGGTGTGTGTGGGGGTGTGTGGGGGGTGTGTGTGGAGGGGGTGGGGTGTGGTTGTGGTTGTGTGTGTGGTTGTGTGTGTGGTTGTGTGTTTGTTTGTGATTTTGTGTGGTTGTGTGGCTGTTTGTGTGTGTGGTTGTGTGTGTGTGGTTTTGTGTGCTTGTGGTTGTGTGTGCTTGTGGTTGTGTGTATGGTTGTGTGTGTGTGTGTGGTTGTGTGTGTGGTTATGTGGTTGTGTGTGTGTGGCTCTGTGTGTGTGGTTCTGTGTGTGTGGTTCTGTGTGTGTGGTTGTGGTTGTGTGTTGTTGGGGTTGTGTGTTGTTGTGGTTGTGTGTGTGGTTGTGTATGTGTTATGTGTGGTTGTGTGTGTTGTTGTTTGTGTGTGGCTGTATGTGTGGCTGTGTGTGTGGTTGTGGTTGTGTGTGTGGTTGTGATTGTGTGTGTGAGTGTGGTTGTGTGTGTGGGTGTGTGGGTGTGTGTGTGGGGTGTGTGTGTGGGGGTGGTTGTGGTTGTGTGTGTGTGGGTATATGTGGTTGTGTGTGTAGTTGTGTTTGTGGTTGTGTGTAGTTGTGTTTGTGTGTATAGTTGTGGTTGTGTGCGCTTGTGTGTGCTTGTGGTTGTGTGTACTTGTGGTTTTGTGTGTGGTTGTGTGTGTGTGGTTGTGTGTGTGTGGTTGTGTGTGCGGTTGTGTGTGTGTGTAGTTGTGTGTGTGTGGTGTGTGTGGTTGTGTGTGCTTGTGGTTGTGGGTGTGGTTGTGGGTGTGTGTGTGGTTGTGGTTCTGTGTGTGGTTGTGTGTGTGTGTGTATAGGGGTGTGTGTGATTGTGTGCATGTGTGGTTGTGTGTGTTGTTGTTTGTGTGCAGTTGTGTGGCTGTGTGTGTGTGGTTGTGTGTGTGATTGTGGTTGTGTGGGTGTGTGTGTGGTGGGGTGTGTGGTTGTGTGTGTGGTTGTGTGTGTGTTTGTGGTTGTGTGTGTTGTTGTGGTTGTGTGTGTGTGGTTGTGTGTGCTTGTGGTTGTGTGTGTGGTTGGGTGTGGGTGTGGTTGTGTGTGTGGTTGTGTGTGTGGTTGTGTGTGTGTGTGGTTGTGGTTGTATGGTTGTGGTTGTGTGTGTGTGGTTCTGTGTGTGGTTCCGTGTGTGTGGTTCTGTGTTTGTGGTTGTGTGTTGTTGTGGTTGTGTGTTGTTGTGGTTGTGTGTAGTTGTGGTTGTGTGTGTGTGTTATTGTGTGTGTGGTTGTGTGTGTGTGGTTGTGGGAGTGTGGTTGTATGTGCATGTGGTTGTGGTTGTGTGGTTGAGGTTGTGTGTGTGGTTGTGTGTGTGGTTCTGTGTGTGTGGTTCTGTGTGTGTGGTTGTGGTTGTGTGTTGTTGTTGTGTGTTGTTGTGGTTGTGTGTTATTGTGGTTGTGTGTGTGTGTGGTTGTGTGTGTGTGTGGATGTGTGTTTGTGGTTGTGTGGGTGTGGTTGTGTGTGGGTGTGTGTGAGATCGGCCTCGTGGCGTGGCCCTCCCCGACCAGTAAACGACCCCTGCAAACACCCCTGATTCCCCGGCATCACAGACTTCCGGCCGCCATGGCCCGATATCCCCGATGGCCGGCCGGGGCTCCAGCAAAACCGAGACACTACCGCGCATGCCCGGCCAAGGGAGAGAGAAACCCCCCAAGCAAGACCGGGAGGAGCCGTCTCGGTCACAACTCTGACCTCCTCTCCAAGGAGGGTTTCGATCGCCCACCAGGCCCCCGGTGAGCGGGCACCTCGCATGCTGGGCGTCTGGAGTCCCTCCCAGACCAACCTGAACAGATCAAAGAGCCGAGTGGCAGGAAATCCCAACACACCACCCCCAGGCACCAAGACCCCTCTCTGCGAGGACTCCGGACTTCAAAGAGGAGAGGGAGTATAACAAGGGGTGCTGAAGGGACAGGCAGAGAGAAGACCTGGACCTACGAGAGCCTGCTGACCTGGTCGCGGCTCGACCAAACTCTGAAACCAAGGACGCTACCTGACCCGCGGAACCCTGAGCCCTGCTGACCTCGTCGCGGCTCCCCGAACTCTGAACCATCTGAGCCCTGCTGACGTCGTCGCGGCTCCCCGAACTCTGAACCGTCTGAGCCCTGCTGACCTCGTTGCGGCTCCCCGAGCTCTGAACCATCTGAGCCCTGCTGACGTCGTCGCGGCTCCCCGAACTCTGAACCATCTGAGCCCTGCTGACCTCGTCGCGGCTCCCCGAACTCTGAACCATCTGAGCCCTGCTGACGTCATCGCGGCTCCCCGAACTCTGAACCATCTGAGCCCTGCTGACCTCGTCGCGGCTCCCCGAACTCTGAACCATCTGAACCCTGCTGACCTCGTCGCGGCTCCCCGAACTCTGAACCATCTGAGCCCTGCTGACCTCGTCGCGGCTCTCGAGGACCTGAGAACATCTGCGCCTGCTGAGAGACTCGCGGCGCTCCTATCCTGAAAGACCGACGGAGTTTGCCGAGCAAACCCTATATCCCCCAGCTCGAGGATTGAGAGCTGTGCGAAGGATATTCCGCAGAGACACTGAACTTAAAGACTGTCCCGCTACCCAATACCCCATCACGAAACCGCCGACGCTTGTGGTATTGATCCAACAGCTGTCCCACGGATCATAAAGATCCCCCCGAATCGCTAGATAAAATACACTGACTTACTGAAATCTACTGTGTGGTGTCTCTTTGTCAAGTAGTGCAAGCTCAGCGTGTGCGATCCTAGGAACAAGACCCTTCCAGGAAGGGCCTCCCTGCCAGTGCTCGTCCTAACTCTGGGAGAGGTGGGTCACGGGGTGGTCAGGAACGTGTTCCGTAGCCTCCCTGAGAACGCCCTTCCAACATTTGGTGGCAGACGACGGGAACCCGAGCCGACACCTAGAGATCGTACAGTAAACGGCTGACGCACTACAGAAACAGAGATGGAAGGAGAAACCGCCATGAGTGCCGCAGGAACCAACACAAGTCCGACGTTCCGAGAGGATCGGTTGGAAGATTATACGCATCGAGAACTAAAACAGTTTTGCAAAGACCTTGGAATCGCTACCACCGGATTAAGCACCAAAGAAGACTTCCAGGAAGCGTTGAAGACCTGGGTCGAGGCGGGAGCCTCCCGGCCCCAAACTGAGAGAGACGCTCGAGAAGGAGGGCCGCCAAACAAACCACGAAGCATCCCGGTAAGGAGCAACGCCCCAGAGGGAGGCCTATCTCCAGAAGAGTTAGCGGACCGAGAGAGGGGCCGCAACCACGAACTAGAACTAGCCAAACTGAAAATAGAGGGAGAGCTGAAATTGGCCGAAAAAAAGTTAGCCGTAGAACAGTTACGCCTACAAGGGGAACTCGAGGAAAAGAAACGCCAGCGGGAGCACGAAGAAAGAAAACTTCAACTAGAACATGAACGCAGCCTCAAGGAGATTGAGCTCAAGGCCAAAAGTGAGGAGTCCAGAACCACGGGAAACCAACCGACCTCCCCCGCAGTGGAGCCAAAGGTCCACATCCCCAAGGATGTGGTGAAAGAATACTACAAGAACGACGACATCCAGCAGTGGTTCAAGGCCTACGAAGTCGCCATGACCTCCCACTGAGTCCCGCAGAAGGATTGGGGCGCTGGCTTATGGGGCCGGTTCCTGAGCGAGGGGAGAGATACCCTGCTAGACCTGCCCTCCACGGTGCTGAACTCCTACAGCCACATGAAAGAAGCCCTATTAGGCAGATATGGACTCACCCCCGAGATGTACCGGCAACGGTTTCGAGACTGCAAAAAGATACCCGGTACTACGTGGGTGGAATACGTGAACTTTTACAGCAGGGCCTTGGACGGGTGGATCAAGGGCAGCAAGGTCTCCACCTTTGAGGAACTGTTTGATCTGATAGCATGGGAACACTTGTCTGCAAACTGCTTTGTGGAGTTACGTCAGCACCTCCTCGACAGCAAGCTCACCGATCCTCGGAAACTGGCGGTCGAAGCTGACCGATGGGTGAACACCCGGGCCTCCCGGGGACCTGTGGGAGACTACGGCCACCACAGTCAGGGACCCACCCGCCAGAGGGGTGGAGGGAACCAAGGCAGACAGAGGGAACCCCAGGTAGGCCCCGAGTATTGTCCCCCCAGAAGCCAGCCCCCGCACTTTCCAGCCCCACCTCCAGCCAGCGCAGGGCCCCCGGGGAGGCAGGGACCCCGAGTCAAGATCACTTGTCACCGCTGCCAACAGACCAGACACTACGCCAGTGACCCCCAGTGTCCCATGTACCAACGGCCCGCAGCGACAGCCCCCCCAGCCCGACAAATGGCCTCCGTGGCCCTGGGAGAGGAGATGGAGGACTCCGAGGAGTGGGAACCGGCAGCCATGGCCCTGGTCTCCCTAGGAGACCGAGAGATGGTTCCCGGAACTCCCCTATCCGCCAACACGAAAAAATACCGACAACATGTGACGGTCAACGGTCACCGAGTCGAGGCCCTCCGCGACACCGGGGCGAGTGTCACGGCGGTCCACTGCCACCTGGTCTCCAAAGACCAGATCCTGCCCGACGTCTTCTGTCCCATCATTTCCTCGGACAATTCCGAGAGCCTCTGCCGGATGGCCCTTGTACCCTTCGAATGGGGGGGAGTCACCGGTAAATTGAGAGTGGCCGTCCGAACCTTCCAACCAGTAGACTGCCTCTTGGGTAATGACCTTGAGAGCTCCCTGTGGGGGCAAGTGGAACGAAGAGCCCATCTAGAGATGATGGGCCTACCCGAATGGGTATGCGCCACCACGTGCTCCATGTCTGCCCGATCGCCTCCCCCCGCGGGAGTTGAGGCCTTACCCCGGAACCCAGTCGCCATCCCCGAGGACCGGTACGCGCTACCCAAGCCCGCTGACCCTCTCCCGGAGGGAGAGCCCGTTCCCAATGACGGATCAGTGCATCCAGGCCCCGAGCGTCTAACCGAACTAGGAGACCTACCCGAGATGGCCGACTGGCACTTCGAGGGGGGTCCCTCCCGGTAGGAATTCTGCAAAGAACAAGCCACCTGCCCTTCCCTCATTGGACCCCGGCAGCAGGCCGAAGCCCAGGCAGCAGGCGACCCGTCCGGAACCCACTGGATATATTGGGAGAACGGCCTCCTGTACAGCGAACAGAAGTCGGCCGAGCTGGGGTCGGCCCGGGTACTGGTGGTACCCCGGCGCTTCCGAGGCTTCCTCCTAGGCCTAGCCCATGATGTGCCCCTGGCGGGACACTTAGGCCAAGACAAAACCTATCATCGCCTGGTCACCCACTTCTATTGGCCCAAAATGCAAGCTGATGTAGAGGCCCACTGTAAGTCCTGTCCCACGTGCCAGGCCAGCGGAAAAAGTGGTGGGAAGCGCAAGGCTCCACTACAACCCTTCCCCGTTGTTAGTACCCCCTTTGAGCGGGTGGGGATAGACATCGTGGGACCCTTGGATCCCAGAACCGCCCAGGGCCACCGGTTCATCCTCGTCCTGGTGGATCATGCCACCCGCTACCCAGAGGCCATTCCCCTCCGAACCGTGACGGCCCCCGTGGTGGGCCGGGCCTTGATGGGGATCTTCTCCCGCGTAGGGTTCCCTCGCGAAGTCGTGAGTGATCGGGGCACGAACTTTATCTCCAAGTACATGAAGTCCTTATGGCAACAATGCGGGGTATCGTATAAATTCACCACCCCATACCAACCCCAAGGCAATGGCCTAGTCGAACGATTTAACTGGACCCTGAAGGGGATGATCATGGGCCTCGAAGAACCCCTTCGCTGGAAATGGGACGTCCTCCTCCCTTGCCTCCTGTTCGCCTACCGGGAAGTCTCCCAAAAATCCCTGGGGTTCTGCCCATTCGAATTGCTCTACAGGCACCCCGTCCGGGGACCCCTGAGCCTGGTCAAAGAGGGTTGGGAAACGACTCCCCGAGGAGAACCTCCCGATGTATTCCGCTATATCCTGGCGCTCCGCAACCAGACCCGGAAGTTCCGGGAGCTCGCCGAGGCAAACCTCGAGGCTAGCCAGGAAGAGATGAAGCGCTGGTATGACCAGAATGCCACGCTGGTCGAGTTTCAGCCGGGCCAACAGGTCTGGGTAATGGTGGTCGAGCGGAAGAGTCAAGTCACGTATCTAGTCGACGTTCAGTCCCCTCGGAACCCCCTCCGGGTCCTCCACGTGAACCGCCTCAAACCCCACTTCGTGAGGACGGAGTTGAGTTTGCTCCTGGCCACCGACGATGGAACCGAGGAGGACACAGAGCCCCTCTCGGACCCCCTGTGTGCTAAGGAGAAAGATGGCTCCATAGAGGGGGTGAGACTTTCGTCCTCCCTCACCCCCCAAAAGTCCGTCGACTGCCGCCAGCTATTGGGACAATTCGCAGACCTCTTCTCCCTCACCCCTAGGGTCACCGACTGGTGTGTCCACGACGTAGACACCGGAGACAGCCTGCCGGTAAGACACCGAGCCTACCGAATCCCTGACCGGGTCCGGACCTGCATCCAGACCGAAGTAGCCAAGATGTTAGCCCTAGGGGTGGTTGAGCCCTCCGACAGTCCATGGGCCAGCCCTGTAGTACTGGTACTGAAAGCGGCGGCCCCTGGTGTCGCCCCCGAGCTGAGATTCAGTGTAGACTACCGGGGACTCAATGCGGTCACCCGAGCTGACGCTCACCCTATCCCCCGCGCAGACGAGCTCATCGACCGCCTCGGGGCTGCTCGCTACCTCAGCACCTTCGACTTGACCTGCGGATACTGGCAAATTGCGCTCACTGAGGGAGCCAAGGAGCTGTCTGCCTTCTCCACCCCGGATGGGCACCGCCATTGCTGGGTACGGTGCGTACCCCGCCATCGCTAATGTGCGGTGCGTACCCCGCCATTGCTGGGTACGGTGCGTACCCCGCCATCGCTTATGTGCGGTGCACACCCGCCATTGCTGGGTACGGTGCGTACACCGGCATCGCTTATGTGGAATTCATTCCCCGTGTATGAGACGGATGTTTTCCTTACAAATCGTAATTCGGTAACCCGGTCCGGATCGTACTTGTACGTTCGGAATCTATCTTTACAAATTGTATGTAAAAGTGTCCGGGTCCGTGTCGTACTACTTTTCCAGACTCGAATTCGTAAGGATGGGGCGGATTCGTATGTATTTTTCACATACGAATCGTACTTCACAGGTCGGACGGGACTCGTACGATTCGTATGTAAAAATTTACAGATACGAGTCGTACGGGGGAATAAAATACAGGATTGGAATCGGCCCCCTTGTGTTAACATACTTTCTATTTAAACTACAAAAATATCAAGACTACAATCTGTTGGAGCAGAATATTGTCAAAAATAGTTAAGTATATTTTATTTACTATTGGTAGCATTGTACTTATTTCAATTCAGAAATTAAAGTTTAAAATAATAACATCATTAAAAATAAATGCAATTAATATTTAAAAAATATTAAATAAAATTTGAATATTGAAGCTATATACTTAAAAAATAAACAATTGTTTAAAAATTGATATGAATAAATGACATCAAAACTATAAATATAAATTACAAAAAGAAACGATTAAGAAACATATATAAAACAAAAACATATAGTTAATTATATAAAGAATTCCCCAGGGCCACATACACATATGGATCGACGACCGGCTGGCTCACACTCTAATGCTTGGGAGACACTGTAGATGAGCTAGGCCCCCATTGCTAATTCACACTCCACGTGTGTCCCCCCTTCACACCTCCCTTTCCCCATCTAGACATACCCCAGCAGGGGAAATGAATGAGAGGAGAGGGACGCTGCACCACATCAAACATATATGTAGATGATGGTCTCTAACTAAAGAGATTGAAATGCCGTCGACTTTCACAACCGAAACTTCTTTAACATAACTTAACCCCTTCCATGCGCGCGGAATCCCTGCGCTGTGCGGGCGTTTCCATTAGTGGGCGGGGATTCGGATGGCCGGGAGCCGTTGTGCGCACACGCCCACCGTGACGTGTGACGGCTCCCGGCCGTCACCAGCTCGGAAGAGATTAATACCTTCGGAGTTTTGTACAGTGTTGTCAATGCGATGTAAATTTGAAGTCACCAGCACCTATCACTTCACGCACTTTCACCTTTTGTGTGAGCACCAGGACTAGCTCTTAAAAAGTGCATGATACTCCTTTTATGATGTTAATAAATGTGATAAAGCAAAAGACACAAAATTGATGGAAGGAATGCATAACAAATCAAAACATTCACCCCCAGTCAAGAGATCTGGGTTAAATCCATCATTCTTTTGCTCACCATGCCACCCCAGTTTAGACCAATAATAATAATAAATGTGATGCAATTCGTACAACCTTGTATCCCTTCTTACATTGTTCTTCCAGTCCTACTGGTACTCCCTTTTAACTACTAAAACCTAGACAAAGGCTATACTTTAAATAATAGTTGCCCTGGCTACCCAGGACCTTAGTGGCCTCCGGCAGACCGCTGTCTTTTCAACTATGAACATCAAACATAGACACATAAATAAAACAAGTGGGTGGACGACTCTACTGCCAGGCGCTGTCAATAGCAATAATAAGTTTGTACATTTTGTTAAAAAATAAGTAAAACTAAAAGTAGTAATGTGATTGTGGGATAACAATTATAGATGGATTAGCTCTGAGGCAAATACAGATGTGGTTCTAGAATGCTGTACCGTAATGAAGGCTGGGATTTAATTAGGAGATCAGCTCCTGTACGATGCCTCCTAAATGCCGCTCTGTGTTCTGAGAATCGTACCAAGGGCCCCTTTGGCAGGGTAACAATATACTTCAGCAATGTTTTTATAATAATGTCTGTGCATTGATCCTGATTTGCTTTCTACTAATAACAAAAATGATTTAAAAAATTGTATAAAGAATTAAAATTAAGAGGTGGGAGGCAAGATGGCCGCCGTGAGGTTGTGGTGAGCAGTCGCTCCAGACCTCTCTCCCAAAGATACCTGATGGAGGCTGTTTAAGGAATATATACTTCTCCATGGATTTGGCCATCTGGATGCACGAAGGTCTGACCAGGATTCGCACAAAATATCCTAGCCCTAAAGCTCAAATCACCCAGTTCTTCAAAAGATTAACCAAGTGGGAGGCTCTGGTCCGTGTACATCTGTCGAGGATGCCGGCGCGGCTAACGAAAACCAACAAGGAAAAGGAGAGGGATAAAACAAAAGTGCCGCAGGATACACCGGCAAATCGGCGAGAGTCGGGTGACAGAGGCATCCACGCTGACACCAAAAGAACTAGCAATGATCCACCCTCGGGACTACAACAGCGGAGTCTAGGGGCTACACGGAAGATAATACCCGCACAGAAGACGAGGAGACCCGAGAAAATGCCAAAACCAGAGGCAGCGGAGAACGCTGAGCTATGCTTGAATTCGGACTCAGCGTTAGCAGAAAGCACCGAGCGATCGCGCTCTGGGCTAGCTGCAGATCATCCCACTAAAGACATTGCTACAGGAACAAATCAAGATACAAACAAAGGAAAGGAAGCGACATTAAGGCAGCCTACCCTCAAGGAGGTGTTCATATCCAGGAAAAATCCTCAGCCGGACACGAAGCGACCCGGGAACCTGAACGTCCACGTGGACGCAACGGTAGACGCTCCCGGCGCGGACGCATCCGTCGCTAGGCAACCCCGTGTCTCTGCAGCGGCACTCGCTAGTAGCCAGGGTGATGGAGGAGCTAACACAGAAGGTAACGCAGGAGTTACAGCGTCTAAGGTAATCCAGCCCACATCACCTAACGACAGAGGTTTGGAAATAATAAAGGGGCCTAGCAAGAGCTTAAATCCGGATAAAGTTGGGAGTCCACACACACCCGGGGTAGGTGGAACCATGGGCATGATGGAAGCGCTTATACAGCTAGAAGCCGAAATGGGCAGCAAAAAGGGGAAAGAAACAAAGACCGATGCCACCAACCTTAATTTAGAAGGAAAATGCTCCGCTTCGGTCGCAGATAGCAAAACTATTGGGTCGGAAAAGAGAGAGGGGGCCTCAGTCGATGGGGAATGCTTTTTCTCTCTCAATGAGGACACGGATATATCCCAGACAAGCAACGACACCTCGGAGGAGGGGGAGCTAGACGGAGAAACAAGCTCTGGATCCGACTCATCTATGAAGGAGACCACGCAGAAAAAGAGAAAGGTAAAGGGTAGAAGGCATGGTGAAAGATCGGACTCTCCTACAGTAGGGGGGAAGAAGCTAGACTGGGACTATTCTGCAACGTCACAATCCTACTTGGAAGAAGGCAACTCACAGCCCTTAGCGAATACCCCCATTTCTGCGCAGTATTTGGCCCCCTTTAATATGGTTTGCACCACGCTCAAGCAGATGCAAGGGGAAGCAAGGTCAGAAAGTCGAAGGGCTAGACAAGCCACAAAAAAACTACACAATACCCTTAAGAAGGTTAATAAACTTTATGAAGGGGTTGTCGAGAGGGTGACCGAGGTGGAGGAGCGGACTGGTAAACTAGAGGATGAATTTGGGACATGGCAGGATTATAGACTGGAGCAGGAAAAACTGACGAGCTATCTACAATGGAAGCTGGAGGAGTTCGAAAACCGTCAGAGGCGGAACAACATTCGCATTCTGGGCGTGGCAGAAGGGAAAGAGGGAAACGACACTATGCATTTTGTTGTTAACTTGTTGAGAGGTGCTTTCCCTGAATCAAAGTGGGAGTGGGAAAAAGAGATTCAACGAGCCCACAGATTTCCCTTCTCTATTAGAAAAGTCCAAGGGCGCGAGGGGCAGACAGGTCAACAGGCATTCCCCAGAGCCATCTTGATATATGTTGGGAATTACTTACTCAGAGAGGAAATTATTGATAAGGCTAGACCAGACAGGAAAAGGTCCTTTGAGGGAAACACCTTTTTTGCCAGGCCAGATTTCTGCCACGTAACGGTAGAGAGAAGATGGAGACTCAGACAGCTTATCAAACCTTTCCAGGCTCTTGGGTCTGAGGCGTTTCTCCTATTTCCCGCAAGGCTTAAGGTAGTTACCAAGGTCAGAACGATCGTCTTCTTCTCTGAGATTAAGGCCCAACAGTTCCTAGATGAGATTAAATCGCAGAAAGAGGCTGTGAAACCAGGGGGTTGAGAATCTAGAGGAATGTTTAATTCTTAAGGGCCTGGACCATGGTGAAAAGGGGTGTACACACTGACAGAGGAAATCTACAGATATAGGTACACCGCCGGGTGGAGTATTGTTTAGGGGGTAGTACACATAAAAAGAGAATTAGGTAAGATAAAGACACTGTGGAGGGGTATGAATGTTGTATGGGAAGATCAGGTGTAGGTATAGGGGGGAGAGGGAGGAGCGAACCACCCACGCACGTTTCTGCGGCTACACATAGGTCCTACGGACCTATTTGCCAGTAAAGGGGGGTCGCGGACAGAGGGTGGGGCGGGGGGGCGAGGGGGTTAGGGGGAGGAAAGAGGGGTAAAAAGGGAAAAAAAGGTGGGGTAGGTTCTAAGAAGCAGCACAGGAGAGCACAGTTTCTCGCACAGGGAGTTCATAGTATACAATGCGCACTAGACAAAAAGAAGAAGATACGCGAAATGTATCAGATACACCCTCACAGTAAAGGGATAGAGCAAGTAAGGTATGCAGAGTCGGATAAATTCTATGACGTATTTTAATGTCTTGTAGGATTGCTACTATCAACATCTGCGGGCTCAACGACTCGGGTAAAAGACTTAGGGTGGCGGAATTACTTAGGACATTTAAGCTGGACCTGGTTTGCCTCCAAGAAACACACGTTGAGGCTTCTAAGGGATATCTCCTGGACCACCTAGGGTTTGCTGTATTAGCAAATACGAAGCAAGGGACGAAACACAGGGGGGTGGCTGTACTAGGAAGATCCACTGATGCGGAGGTGATAAGGAAAATGGAAGATCAATGGGGAAGGTGGGTAATAGTGGAAATAAATCTAAAGGGTGAAAAATGTACCATAGTTTCAGTGTATGGATCGACAGAGGACGACCCCGAATTATTTCAATTTTTAGACACCGAGTTGGCATTATGGCCCGAACCAATTATATGCTGCGGGGACTTCAATATTCACGACCCCACTAGCTCATTTGTCCAGCCTCGGAAGATCTATGCAGGGAGGAAAAGGAGATCACACAGGGCATTGTCAGATATGGTGGCAAATAATTCCTTGGTGGATCCGTGGGTTAAGTTGAATCCCGGTATGGATGGTAGTACCTTCTATTCGGCCCCCCATAAGGTACTTGTAAGGCTGGACTACTTTTTGATTTCAATTCCCCTGTTGGCAGAGGCTCAAATAGAAAAACAACCTTGTATCGTTTCGGACCATAGCCCTTTGATTTTAACTATTAGAATGGGTCGGACACGGCGGAAAAATATGCAGTGGACTTTTGATAGAGCCCTATTGAAGGATGATGGATATAGGGTCTGCATGACTGAGTGGATCAGGTCCTACTGGGAAATTAATAAAGGTACGGCTCCCCCGGGAGTAGTGTGGGACGCCTTTAAGGCCGGGGTCAGGGGCGAGACGATGAGCTATGTGTTTTCATCCCAGAAAAAGGCAAGACTTAAAATTAAGGAGGTTTATCAAAAGCTGTTGAAGACAGAGGAGGAACTGGCCCGGGATATAAGTGATAAGGCACCATTAGAGGATCATCTACTGAAAATAGTGGCTCTTAGGGTGGAGGCGTCAGAATGCATCTCAAAAAAAGCAGTAGAGAATTATTTAACAAAAAAGGAAGCGGCTTACGAACTAAGTGAGAAAGTAGGCCGCTTACTAGCAGTACGCACCAGACAGAGACTAGCAGCATCAGATATTGTAGAGATTACGGATCGGAATGGAATTAGGGTTACTGAAAAGACTGAAGTAAGAGAAGCGTTCAGGCAGTTTTATGAAGAGCTATATACCAGGGGCGGGGGAGGATCTATGAGCGAGGTTCAAAGCTATCTTAGCGCTATCACCCCTCCGGGTATATCTACGGAAGAAAAGGATAGGTTGGATTCCCCCTTTAGCCTCGAGGAATTCTTTACGGCATTAACTAGGCTACCAGCAGGTAAAGCAGCCGGCCCAGACCAGCTCCCAGTGGAGTTTTACAAAGTGTTTTATCAGGCCATGGGATTGGACATGTTTAATGTCATGATTGAAGCGCAGAAGGGGGTCAAGATCCCAGAAACATGGGGGGAAGCAGATATTATTGTTATTTTAAAAAAAGGAAAAAATCCGACACTCCCAGGGTCCTACAGGCCTATTACACTGATGAACGCAGACACTAAGATCTACTCCAAGATACTAGCAACAAGACTCGCAGAGGTAATAGAGGGATTAGTAAGCCATACTCAACATGGGTTCATTCCAGGCAAAAGTACTACACAACATGTTAGGCAGGTGATTACAGCATTTGATGCGGTTGGTGTCCTGGGAGACCCTATCGCGGCACTCTTCTTGGACGCCGAAAAGGCGTTCGATAGGGTCTCATGGGAATACCTATGGCATACACTAAAGTGGAACGGACTGGGGAATAGTTTTATAACCGCAATGCAGACTCTGTTTAAGAACCCGACAGGAAGGATTAGAGTTAATAGGGGTAAATCGGCAGCAGTTAACATTGGGAGAGGGACTAGACAGGGCTGTCCATCTTCCCCATTACTATTTGCTCTTTATCTGGATCCACTAATAAGGAAAATAGAGGGTAACGTAATGATTCCTCCAATAAGGCTGAATGGATGTGAGGTAAAGTCTTTAGCTTATGCTGACGACGTGGCCATACTGACACCCAACCCCAGTACGGCCATAGGTGAAATCGAATCTGAAGCCCAAAGATTTGGACAAATATCGGGGTACAGCCTAAATAGCTCCAAAACGCAAATAATATGTAATCAATATACTGTGTTCAACGATCATAGAGTCACCGATTCAGCGACGTATCTGGGGGTTGCAATCACAGCAGATTTAGACTTACTAATACAGAAGAACCTGGCGCCCTTGATGGTAAAAGTTAAGACAGATCTGGATCGTTTGAATAATATGCATTTGTCTCTTGTGGGCTGCACCAATGTTATAAAAATGTTAATATTACCAAAGTTCTTGTATTTTTATAGCACAATACCATTATGGTTTGAGGTAAAATGGTTTAAAGATCTTGACAATATTTTAAATAGATTTATTTGGGCCCATGGCAAGACCCGCAGGGCATATCGTTTTATGTCTCTGCCTAGAGAGAGAGGAGGTTGGGGAGCCCCAGATTTCAGACTGTATTACTGGGCATATGCACTGCAATATATGCGTGGGCTGCTAGGCGGGGGCGGTCTGGACGATACAACACTAAATGATTCATCTAGGATATACTCTATCGTGTTGGGACCAGAAGCGGAGAATTCCTTTCTTAAATGTATTGACTTTGCGTATTACAAAAGAACTAGGTTTAAGACGGTCCAAGCCGCAATTAAGATATGGAATGCAGTGAGGAAAAAAATTGGTTTGGGCCGGTATCACAGATATACTAGGTTAAATAAAAATGTCTCCCTACCAAGGCAGATTTTTTGGGACAACACTTTGGCGGGCTGGATGGAGAAGGGGGTAGTACAGATGGGGGACTTGAGGAATACGGAGGAGGTGTTTCAATTTACGGATTTAGTGAACAGGTTTGGCTTAGATAGGAGGGATTTTTTTAAATTTATGCAGTTAAGAAGCTTTCTGGGAAATAAGCAGGGAGGGAGGATCGGGTTTGGCAAGGTAGAAATACTGGAGAAAATAAGATTAGGGGGGGATTGCTCTATTAGGAGTTTTTACGCAAACCTGGTAGCAGGAAAATCAGATGATATGGAGAAGTATAGTGAGAAGTGGGCAGATAAGCTGAGAGGTGAGGCTAGTTGGTTTAAAGAGTCACTCGATCTAGGGCGCACTCTCCTCTGCTCAGCGCCATTGCAATCACAGCAGTATAAAACCCTCTACTCGCTATATTACACCCCAGCAAAGATAGCAAAATGGGGGGGTACGACAGGTATCACTTGCCCAAGATGTAGTTCCCCTGATGCAGACCTAATTCATATATTTGCTGTTTGCCCGCAAATCCTTACAGTGTTAAAAGATATAGAGAAGTTTCTGGATGCCTCCCTGAATTTCCAGATTTTGTTAAATCCTCCCGAAATATTGTTAGGGATAGTCACAGATACCAACATTGTCCAGAAAGAGTTTATTTTTGTCGCAATGGCAGTCTTTAGACTTTGTATAGCCAGGGCATGGCTGGATAAAAATCCCCCAGGAATGCAAAGCTGGCTCGCTAACCTGTCATCTACCTATAATTTGGAAAAAAATATATATGCTCGGAAAGGCATAACAGGGAGAAAACTGGGGGTAAGGATATGGGACCCCATCATAAAATGGAGAGAGGGCCTGGGTCTGAGAGGATAATATTAGGAGAGTTGAGACGAATTTGAGTTATCAGATGTTGAAACAATGTATCGATATATGTAGGATGTTTTGAAACGCTATGATATGTAATGGTTTATGAGAATCTAAATTTATTAATGGAGACTGTACGAAGATATGTGCTAACTGTGCAATGGTGTAATCAATAAAAAAATATAATAAAAAAAAAGAAAAAAAAAAAAGAATTAAAATTAAGAAAGGACTATTCCCCCAAAGAATTAAGTAAAAATTAGAAAATGCTAATTACCTAATTTTAGAAATAATTAAAAAATATTTTTAAAACCAATTTAAAATTTAAAATAGATATTAACATTCCTCACTAAGCAATAGTAGGGTAAGTGTTAGACTTTGAAGGATCAGATTTACTCTTCCCACCCCAACCTGAGCAACAGCAGGAAAAGTGCTCAACTTTGGAGGGGTAAAGTTTACTATTCCCATCCCAACGTAAGAAAAAGTAGAGAAAATGTTGGCTCTTCAAAGGGCGAGATTTACTATTCTCTCTCCAACATAAGCAAAAGCAGGGAAAGTGTTGGACTTTCTAGGAGCCAGATTTACTATTCCCACTCCAGCCTGGGAAACAGTAGGGAAAGTGTTGGACTCTGAAGGAGTTAGATTTACTATTCAAACTCCAATGTAAGCAAAAGTAGGGAAAGTGTTGGACATTGGATGGGTCAGGTTTACTATTTGTACTTCAATGTAAGTAAAAAGTAGGGAAAGTGTTGGACTTTCTAGGAGTCAGATTTACTATTTTCACTCCACCCTGAGAAACAGTAGGGAAAGTGTTGGACATTGGAGGGGTCAGGTTTACTATTCGTACTTCAATGAAAGCAAAAGTAGGGAAAGTGTCGAACATTGGAGGGGTCCGGTTTACTATTCCCTCTGCTACATTTCTAAACTAAAATTTTTTAATATAATCCAAAAAAGTGCAAAAATATTTTAAATAATAAATGTATTCAGTAAATATAAAACAAATACAATTTAAATGTAAAAAATAAAATTTTTATATTAGAAATGAAAAACTATTTATTTAAGAAAACTATATATATTTTAAATAAAAACACTTCCCTCCCTCCTTTCCTAATAAATAAATACTGGCAATTAAATGTTATACTAAAATAAATAGTATTAGAATAATAATAAAATTATTATATTAATGATTAAATAAAACTATTACAATTATAACACTTCTTACATATATATATATGGGTGTAGATTACGATCCTTTAAAACCCGGGTACGAACCGTCGGACGGAACGTATTCTCCGTCCGACTCGTACCCGGGAAAAGCACCTTACAAACCCGCAAGTACGAATCGTACAGAAATACCATTTCCGTACGATTCGTAAAAAACACCGACCGACTAAAAAATACCCACAATTCCGATCCGGGACACCGCGTACGTGACGTTCCGGACAGAGTCAGGCAGCGTTTTACGAACCTGCAAGTACGATTCGTGCCTACGTCACTCCGCACGGATAATATTTTACGGCAGCCAAAAACTCCCGGGAAATCAGGACGACGCGCAGAAGGAGCACCTGTACGCGACGGACAGCCATGGACCCCATCCTACGTGTCATCCCGGCCCTCATAGCCTACGACCTGGTGCACAGGAACCGACGCAGACGCCGCAGAAGGTCAGAACAACACCCAGGGGCAAAGGGGGGGGCAGGGGCAGGAAACATAACCCCCACCCAACTTAAAAAGTATACATGCCCTGTACATACCTGACCTCCAGGGCTTGGTCACTTCGGGGGGTGGGGGCGTTTCCACCAAGGCCTGCGTTCCGCCACAACAGAAGTGGACGTGGACGCGACCCGTCACCACAACAATTGTGGTACGCACCGTACCCACGCCTTAAGAGCATGGGTACGGGTCGTACCACGCCTACCCCTACGTCACCCCAACAATGGTGGTACAGCCCGTACCCACATTCTAAAGGCCTGGGTACGGGCCGTACCACCATTGTTGGGGTGACGTACGGGTAGGCCTGGTGCGACCCATACCCACGCTCTGAAGGCCTGGGTACGGGCCGTAGCCCTACGGCACCCCAACATTGGGGGTACGGCCCGTACCCAGGCCTTCAGAGCGTGGGTACGGGTCACACCAGGCCTACCCGTACGTCACCCCAACAATGGAGGTACGGCCCGTACCCACGTTCTAAAGGCCTGGGTATGGGCGGTACCCCTACGACACCCCAACATTGGGGGTATGGCCCATACCCAGGCCTTCAGAGTGTGGGTACGGGTCGTACCACGCCTACCCCTACGTCACCCCAACAATGGCGGTACGGCCCGTACCCACGTTCTAATGGCCTGGGTACGGGCCGTACCACCATTGTTGGGGTGACGTACGGGTAGGCGTGGTGCGACCCGTACCCACGCTCTGAAGGCCTGGGAACGGGCCGTACTCCTACCCCACCCCAACATTGGGGGTATGGCCCGTACCCAGGCCTTCAGAGCGTGGGTACGGGTCGCACCACGCCTACCCGTACGTCACCCCAACAATGGTGGTACAGCCCGTACCCACATTCTAAAGGCCTGGGTACGGGCTGTACCACCATTCTTGGGGTGTCGTAGGGGTACGCGTGGTGCGACCCGTACCCACGCTCTGAAGGCCCGGGTACGGGCCGTACCCCTACGTCACCCCAACAATGGTGATACGGCCCGTACCCAGGCCTTTAGAACGTAGGTACGGGTCGTACCACGCCTACCCCTATGTCACCCCAACAATAGCGGTACGGCCCGTACCCAGGCCTTTAGAACGTGGGTACGGGCCGTACCACCATTGTTGGGGTGAGGTACCGGTAGGCGTGGTGTGACCAATGTTCCCTCTAATTTCTTTCCTCTGAGTGCGGCAGTGGAGGGTCTCTGTGCGCTACAACCATGGCTATGTGTGCCAGCAACCAGAATGCGCGTGTGCGCGGCGCCAAATGTCACTCAGAACGTTTACTTTAAAAAGTGAAAAGATGGTGCATTTTCACACATACAGTGCCACAATAAGTGTCTTAAGGGCAGTTTCCAAATTGGATAAACACGCCATGACATGAATTGGTTACACAGGCAAGTACACTTCAAGTTTAGAAAAGCACAAGACTTAAACGGTGGTACCATCATATGATTTTAATAAATATTATTAACGTGAGCACTGTTAATTGGGTGAGGAAATGGTTGGGAGCCTATACAATATCACATACAAACAATAAGGGAGACATGTCAAGTGGCATCACTGGAGGGGTGACAGGGTTGCTTCTCACGGCGATCTTTGGCATTTTTCCAGTGGTGATAAACTCGATCCAGGTCAACTTTCCCATTCAGGAGGTAGGCCTTTGTCCTCATCAGCATATCCAAATGCTTCTGCTCTAGTCTGTTCCACAACTTACTCTTGATAGTATTCATGAGGCTGAATCCTCGTTCACAATCTGCACTAGATGCTTGAAACGTTGCGCAGACATCAACAAGCTGAGCCACCACACTATACTGAGCAGCATTGCGTACAGTGAAATTCACCATGTCTTGAAAGGTGGTAAATAACCCACCCTTTACATGTTCTGCCACCACATATTTATAGTCTCTGTTTTGCCGAACAACATCTTCTGGTGTTTCGCAATCACCCAGGACCAAGACATTTTTATACTTTTCTACAAGTCTTTGTATATTCTCAGTCCCAAAATCAAAATGTGATTGTGCGGCCATTGCCTGTATTTCAAAACTTGCCCATTCTTTCAGCTCATCTTCAGGGAACCTTTTTTGCGTGTGCTCACAAAGAAGGGAAACAAAAGACAAAATAGGCCCACTGTCAAACTCTTGCCTTTCCTTGTACAACACCATCAGATCTCTTACATTGCTGCTCCAAAAGACAGTGTCCCCCAAATACTGTTGCTTAACTTGGCCAATCTTTGCTCTTGCATACTGTACAGCTTCAACAGTAGTCAGAGAACTTTTTTGGAATAGTTTGCACAAAGATGTAAATTCACCCAGAATGTCATTAAGTACTGCAAGTGAAATATGGAAGTTGGAGTTTGATAGCTTTTTATAACAATATTTAGCAACTGGATCATTCTCCCCAACTTTCTCATGCTCAAAGTACTTAAGAACAGCCTCGTAATTAGGAATTAGTGCACCAACAGCAAAATGCCTTGAAAGCCACCGGACTTCATTCAGTGGTCGAAAAGAGACCACTTCACATTCAGTGACCGATGCAATTTCATCCAGCTTGGACTTCCTTGCAGGAGATCTGGAGAACACAGTGTAGACAGTCCTCAATAATGTCTCCATCTCTTTAACCATTGGAACCCTTTTCCAGGCATCATCAACTCCCAAATCTTCTCGATGGGCGACACAATGCTGCTCAACTAGATGAGGTATGGATTGTTTAAGGCGAGTAGCAACACCATTATTCTTACCCAGCATCACGGACGCACCATCAGATATGAACATGACCATTTTCATAAGGTCCAGTTAATTGGCAGTGTAGAAATCTTTCACAGCAGTAGTGATAGCTTCAGCATTACAACTAGTCAGCTTCACTATGCCCCCAAACTGTGTTTTGTGCTCTGTAGATGTTACTGGTCGGAACTTGAAGTACAGGATGAGCATTTTTGAAACAGAAATATCAGTGCTCTCATCAATTATCAATGTGTGATACAAAGCGTTACGAAGTTCTTCACAGTGTATCACGCTATTGATGGCCTCAAGGAACTCAAAGGCATAGTTCTTGCTCCTCCAGCTGTCTGGTATCTTGACATACAAAGCTAGGTGGTCATGGATGTCTTGTACAGATAACATTGAAGTATTCATCTTGACTGCCAGCAACACGTTGTTGATGAGAATCTTTATCTCTTCAGGCACAGATCTTTGGCGTTCAACTACTTCCATTCTATTTGCTTTGTCAGTGGCAGTTTCTGTCAGCATTGCCCGCACTCCAAAACCAAACCTGGCAGCAGCACTTCTGTTTCTCAAGATCACCATGGCAGACTCGTGTACTTTGCTAAGTAGATGGCGTTTCTTGTAATCCAGTTTCCAGCCATCACTCCATTTCTTCCCTGTGGAAAAGTCCCCAACAATCTTGGCTTCGGCACATGCTTTGCAAATCAAGCCCACGTCTGGACTGTATTGGAAAAGTTCCCCGAGTTGCACGCGAACCTTGCTCCGTGATTTCTGCGTCTCAGCCTCCACAATTTCCTTCATCCACTCTCCCTTGAATACAAGGCAACATTTCTTCCTTTGTGGTGAAGCATTGCACTCTCCCAAAGTGACAGCTTTGCGCTTGAACATTTCCGTGCCCGCCGGTTTGAACCTGCTGTGCCACAAAGCCTGCAAGATAAGGGAACATGGCTTACGTTGACGCCTAGCTCATGAATGCAATCCTTTGTACTACAAGGATGAAGATGCACCACAGTTTAACTCTACCAAACAATTACCTCTTCTGCTTGAACTCACGTACGCCTGTGTGAATGTATGGGGTTCTGGCTGCGAAGCCTGCAACAGAAGAAAACATGGGTAAGTATATTATACTACAAGGATGAAGATGCACCACAGTTTAACTCTACCAAACAATTACCTCTTCTGCTTGAACTCATGTACGCCTGTGTGAATGTATGGGGTTCTGGCTGCGAAGCCTGCAACAGAAGAAAACATGGGTAAGTATATTATA
This sequence comes from Triturus cristatus, assembly GCF_964204655.1. NCBI lineage: Eukaryota > Metazoa > Chordata > Amphibia > Caudata > Salamandridae > Triturus > Triturus cristatus. Next base: position 56,191,629 of record NC_140590.1, on the reverse strand, counting down.
CTACAAGGATGAAGATGCACCACAGTTTAACTCTACCAAACAATTACCTCTTCTGCTTGAACTCACGTACGCCTGTGTGAATGTATGGGGTTCTGGCTGCAAAGCCTGCAACAGAAGATGCACTACTTTAACTCTAGCAAACAATTACCTGTTTGTTCTGCCTGTACTCCTGTCTGCCTGTGCAATTGTATTTGTAGTACGGTCTCCCAAACCTGCAAAAGAAAAGGGGTGCAGATTGTGATTCTATTTACCCAGCAACCCCCAACCCAACGAGGAACATACACAGAATTACCTTGTCTTTGTGGGTACTCGCACCTGACCACTCCTATCCAAATACCTTACAGACTGGAAACCTGCAACTGAAGACAAGATAGTCAGCAAACGCTTGAAGAATCACAAACTATGAATGGGACCGGTCTAGAGACCCCAATAGAAAGAAATACCAAACAATTACCTAGGGTTCCAGTCTAGGACAAACAGGCGTGTGCCAATGTGTTTCATTATTAGTATGATGTAAACAGTACAAGAGTAATTCGAAAAAAATAAACACATGGGCACACAAAAACAAACTCTAATTACTAATGAATTTAGTATTTTATATTGGAAGAGTTTGCCAAAAACGGGAACATGTAGTGGGAAGGTTGGTGCTGCATCTCGGTGATTAACTTTTAAATAGTTCGTTTTCTTTCACAGTACAAGGCTCCTAAGTGCAGTGAGTGGCCTCTCCCCCCAAGAAAACTAGGAATCAATGGTGCATTCTACAACACATGTATCATTATATATTGACTGTTATTAGCTTTTAAGGAATAGTAAATGACAATCTTACAATGCACCAGCATACAACAATCTTTTTTGGGATTCCTCAATGATTCCCTTAATATCACCCTTCAACGGTGCCTCTCATTCCTGTCACATGTATTTCATTTGTTTTATAGCATCTCCCATACCAGTGGTTCCCAAACTTTTCACTCCTGGTGGGCACACAAAAATATGTGCAGCAGGTGCCTTTAGATGTTTTAAAATGAAGCACAGGGCGCGCGCCTTAAAGGGAACGTAGGTCAGGACTCCGCCCGCCAGGTTACTCACGCTTGCCTACTGCTAAGATGCCAGCCTTCGGCTTCTTAAGGACTTCCAGTGTATCTTCTGTCTCAAGCAACCATTCAACCATTCAAATGACAGTGTTCAGAGCGACAGCACCGAGGCCATCAAGAGTGAGTAGAGAATTTCGATATGTCTACAATGCTACAATGTCGTCATAGATGTTAACATTTACAAAAGATAATGCATTTTTAGCCCCTTCCATTCTTCTTGTCTTCTGTTCAAAAAGAATAAAGCAGAAGGCCACTCGACCAGAGTAGAATGAAATATTGACTCTTCAAGAGGCTTAAAATGTTAAACATGTCTAGAAATTTTCATTAGACTAAAACCATTTCAGTATGGCACAGCGGCGTAGCTAGGGGGGGGCGGTGGGGGCGGACCGCCCCAGGCGGCACTATTTAGGAGGCGGCGGCCGCGCGGCACTGGTGGCCCGTTACGACGGCCTTTATCATTTATTTGGGGACACTCACTGACACTACTGTCAGTGTCCCCAAATAAATTATAAAGGCCGCCGCAACGGAAAACGGCGTGAGGCTTAACGGAGGGAAGAAAAGCAACCTGCGCGCGAGTAGGAGAGGAAGTGGCAATTTTGAGAAGAATCCAGGACATTTGGAAAACGCACACGAACGCCAGGGATTAAAGGGCGCGCGATAATGGATTAGTGAGCACGGACGGCTCAAAAGCAAGCGCGATAAACTCAGTTTGGGTGTGACAGAGCTCGTGGTGCAACTTTGAAAAAGGGCCTGCTGGATGGGTATGGGACAGTAAACTCATACTGGTGCACAGTACAGTGCTCGCTGGTTCGGACAGGCAGAATAAAACTGTGACTGTGGAAGAGGGCACAAAACCAGTCTGGGACGGCAGAAGCGGTGCAGTGCGACGAAGCTGCTGTACAAAACCGGTTGATGGAGAAGTGCACCACACTCGCTGTAATGATGCACAGCTCTGGCGGATGGGCTGGCACAGTCGTGTCTGCACACTTCTGGCTCGTTTGAAGCTGCGCAATACCCCCTGCTGGGGATGTTGGGCAATAGTGTCTAAATGCATGATGTTGTCTCATAAGCAGGGACATGGCTACCATTTGGTGCAGCAGGTTCAGTGGCACCTGAGCCATTTAAACCATAACAATGGCGTATTTCATGAACCCCAACAGTTAAAGAGGCCATGCCCCTTGCTTTTACCAGGGCCCAGGATATCCTTGCTACGCTACTGCTCCTAAGAGAAGGGCACCATACTCAATGCTGAGGAAGCTGCACAATTCGAACTGAAAGGGGTTTGACAGAGACCGCTACACTGTAATAGCAAACCCTCTCAGGGTCATTGTCAGCCAGTACCTCTCGTCTGGCACTTTTCAAGCTGACAATCTCCCATTAGTTGCGCTCTACAAATATCGCATACGATACAACGGGCCACCAGTGCCGCTCTGCGTGCGTGCGGCCCCTTTTTTGAAGTGCACGGACATAACTGCTGCCTGCGGCGCACGCACGCACCACCACCTAGCGTGTGGTCGTGCGCGCGCTGCGACCGAGGTGACGTCAGAGGCCCTCTGAATTTCGGGGAACAGGGGAAATCATCAACAGAGAGAATGGATGACTCTGTCTCAGGGTCATCCGGGGAGCAGACTGTAGTTACAACATCAAACTTTCCACCGCATTAGCTCGCGCGCTCACCTCGCTTCGCGGGGGGGGGGATACAAATAGTGCTCACGGACTCAAGCCATCTTTTCATGCTTTCTAAGAAAGGAGTCGGAGAAAAGCCTTCTCAATCACCAGGAAAGTGGAGGTATATATTATTCCGAGAAGTGGCACGGGGGAGCAATTATTTTGTTCTAGGGTACATAGCTGGAAGGGGGGTGCACAGAGGTTATAAATGTTGTTTGCATTACTGGACCAATAAGGCTTACTCATCCTATCTCTTCCTCTTTTGCCCCCCACCCCTCCCCCAGTTTCCCTCGTCCAGATCTTTCACTCACGGCTGCAAGGCTGCGGTGTATTGTGGAAAATCTCAGTCAGTCCTAACTTCATTTCAGGTCAATTGGTTGTTCGTAGGTTTTGGGACGCACATACTGGGGGTGAGCAAAGTATTTTTTACCCTGACAAAGTTTCTGATTTTTTCACTTCGGATTTTTTTTTGTACATTGTTAGATTATGCACATTGTTTTGCAAGTTAATGTACCTATCCCAGCTAAGCCAAAAAAAGTGCGACTAAATTCTCCCTCCACGGGTACTTTTTGAGTACATTTTCTATGCACAGCATCATTAAACAACAGAAGAAAGTATAGGTCCTCGATTTCTTGTGCCTGTACTTTTGTTGGTAATACCAAATGTGGTACATTTCACTACCACAGTGTGCAATATTTACCAGGTGCGGTTTTACCTACCTATCTTGAGGTTTGACAGTCAGAGTGAGTTACAATATATAGCATTGGTGTTAGTACACATATTTACTGAATATTTTTCTTTTTTTCCTATTTTCCTTTATTTTTTGGGATTTCTTGTTGCTAAAAAGCCCAGAAACACAATTGATTATGTGGTAATTACTGCAAAGCTTGGGTTCTCAATTTAGGTGGAAACCTCCATTTAAGCTTGAACCAGGATTTACATGACAATCAGAATTGGGCCCAGTTTTCTGCAATTACATTTTGACAAAAGATTCAATCTCTGGAATGAGCTTTTAATCAAAGGCATGCCTCCTGGGGATTGTGAAAATATTCTAAGAAAGTGGTGTTAATTGTGAAAATAAAGGCCTCTGTGGCTGCATCACTCAGAGACATTGCCCAAGGAAACCTAACACACCTGGTGGCAATTCAATTTGCTAAATGGATTTAGAAAACAACCAGGCTCATAATATGTGCTAGGAGAAGGAAACAGGTCTGTTCATACTACAGTATATTATCATCATGGTTTTCGGATCCCAGTTGCACTTCCCTACATTGCAAGCCGCACAGAATGCCAAAAAATTGGCCCAAATCACAGCAAAAAAAGTTAGATCTTCACTTGCAGTAGTACCACAAACAAGGGCAGATTTACCACTTTTGGGAATACAGAAACATTCTCAGTGTTATGACTTGAAAGTTGTGCCTGGCGAACGTTTCCAGGTATCCTACGGTGAACATCATGTTACATGTTTGCGGGGCTCCCATTTCCCAAATCATAATTCTACACCATGTACAATTACACACTGTCGAAATGCAGCAAGCATGTTGAAATTAGGCCTGGGCAGAATTATTAATTCTGCAAGCGGAATTGGAGGAATTTGGTAATTTCGAGTTAGTCTTGTAACGTGGAATTACTTATAAATGGCATCGCTCCACCGGCAGAATTAATCTGCAGTAAATTCTAAAGAGGGAGCAGTCCATCTAAATTTAAAAATCACTACAGATGAAAGTTTAATCTGCAGTGTTTTAAAAAAAAAAAATTTAGAGGGACTGCGCCCTCTTGAGGCCCTGTGTAGAAACCACTGCAGAGCATACCCCACAGCACCCTTACATACTCTGCAGTAAATACTCTAGATTATGTAAGGGCAGCAAGGGGTATGCACTGCAAAGTGATATGCAGTGGTTTCTAAAGTTTAGTATGCCGTTACATACTCTGCAGTAATCACTGCAGAGTATGTATGGGCGGCGAGTGGTGTTTGGCCGTGCTATTTTGTTATCGCATAATGCATCCATTTTTGGATACAAGGGTGCATTTTGCACTAAAAAATAGCACCAAATGTCCACTCTGCCCCGTCGTGGAATCTCACAGAATTTTTATGTAATTCCGCAGAATCAAATTGTGCCAATTCCACCCATCCCTAGTTGAAATTATCTTTGTGAATTGAGGTTGTAGGCTGCTAATGAAAAATGTTTTAGGTTCTGTCATTATCCAAGTGTAACTTTCTGTCAAATGTTCCCTTTGCTCATGATAGGCCCAGGCAGTCTGGAAGCAATTGTCACAGTAGGTAAACCTGGCAATCAGTGACCTCAAAAGATTTTTCTTTATGTTTGTTTCAATTAGAATTTTTCATTGAACTTGGCACCCCTTAATTTGTCACCTCAAGTGGCTGCTAGCTGTCTCTGTGGAAAGGCACTCCGGAATTTGGGAGTATTTAGAATAAAATTACCTTCTGGCCCTGAGAGGTATGTATGTGCAAATGTATTTGGTAACTGTATAGTGCAAATCTAACCAAAAGGCAGTGGAGAACTATGAAGGCTAAAAATAAAAATACAATCAGCAAGTGATTAGAGAGGTAGCGGGGTTCTGGGTGCAGAAGTGCACTGTCACTCTATTGTGATGTAATGTTCTTTAAAGAGGAGTGTGTTAGACGATTTCCGATACTAGAGCATGAGTGGGTCATTCCTGATGGAAATGGCGATGTTGTTCAAAATCCTGGATACATAGATGAAGGCTTGTTGCCTTGTTTTCTTGTTTTTCATACTCCTTTGCATCCATTTTGATGGTATCTGACTGAGTATGTGCATAGAGCCAGCAGAGATGGCGAACTATGCAAGGGTGCTGGCTACCACAGCTTTGTAAATGATGCAGCTGGTTTTGAAGATGGTGCAGGCTGACAATGGAGTTCCATTAGGATGAGGGAGTGATGTGAACAGAATTCTTCAGGCCCTGGATGAGGCATTATGCTGCATGTAGGATGCCCTTAAAGGGGTGCAGTAGGCAGTCTGGGAGGCCACGGAGCAGGGCATAGGGACCATCCTGGTGCAAGACTGTGAGAGCTCGAACAGCAGTTCCAGGTTGAATCCAAGTGGCTTGGAGATGGGTAGAATTTGGGATTTGAAGCCATCAAGGTTCATATCACTGAGCAAGATTTTCGCTGCTTGTTTCTTGCTGTTCTTGGCAAATAAAAGGAATTCAGTCTTGGTGGGTGTAGGAAGGTGGATATCTGACTATGGTTACCCCCAAATTTTTGCCTAGTGTCTAGCTGGTTTTTCGACTTAGTTGGCCTGAGATCCTGCCATTCAGGCTCTCAGGCTATCTGCTCTCTCTGTAAAATGGACTCCATGTACCCTAGGTACATACCCAATTGGTTGGATCACCCTGTCAGCCCCTGTACCAGTGTACACTAGGTACCCAGGGCATTGGTGTACCCAAGGCCTGCCAGGGGCTGCAGCATGTATTATGCCACCCCAGGCTTGGCCTAACAATCTGACACAACTGGCTGATCACTCAGCTGGGGTAAGTTGGTGTAATCACCTCTTACTTAGGTGTAGTATACCTATACCTAACCTTAAATGGGACACCTGGTAACCTCTAAGTCACTCCTATGGCAGGCCTTAACAATCCTGAAGGCAGAGTGCTTGGTTCCATGTGAGATGGTGCTCTGGCATGAGCTGAGCCTGTCTGCAGTGGTCGGAACAACTTCCTTCTGCTGTTTCCAGATATCGTCATACCATATACTCTTAAGTGCATTATGAACCTCGCGGTTAAATGCTATCTTTGGTTTGGCTTTATCAAAACATGTCGAGTAAGGTGTCATACGAATTGGAATACTAACCCCTCGCCAATTCTGGCGACGGGGTTAGCATTCCACCCTTCTAGAGGGACACGACATGTACAGTACCTGAAACCCGGGTAAAATCAGACATAGCCTCAGCTCCACAAAATGGATGCTGCCACCACAGACACAAGTCTGCCCTCCTGCTGCTGGGAGTCCTTCCAGCTTGGGAGGTGTGGACAAAGGGTTTCCTGCCAGGGGAGGTGCGTGCACCACCCCAGACAGGATTTTGTGTATTGGTCAGGTAGGGCTTGAAAGAAACCAGACATGCCTGTGGCTCACAAGGAGCCTCGGTGCATATGCCAGTTCAAACCGGTCCTGGGGCACACCAGTCCCGGGCCTGGGGCGAGCTGGACAAAGGATTGGGGGTGTAACCACCCCCCTTCCTGGTCCCACCCATAGGGAGGGACCTAGCAGGTAGTCCGGCCCCTAGAATCCGAATAAAGGTAGGAGCTGTGTCCTAAGACTTCAGACATCCTGGAATCAACTTGAAACTAAGAAGAAGACGGGAACTTCGACATTCTGCTGCACAGAAGACTGAAGAAAATCTCCCCTGTGGTCAGGGAGTGACCACCTTGCTAACGCAAGCACCATCCAGCGAATCACCGTCTGCTTTGCCGCCGCCTCCCGCCGGAGCCCGAGCCCAGAGACTGACAAGACCTGGACCTCCAGACCTCTCACCGCCCGATCCACAGTCCCTGCAAAGAGGAGACCCGTGGAGGCACCGAGACACGTGGAGCCAGCCATCTTGGAACGACTACGACAAGCTGACCAGTGCAACAACCGAGGCTCCCTCCAAGTTGTGCTTTGGGTCCTGAGAAGCCCAACCCTCGAGCAGCATCTGCACCAAAGGTGAGCCCTCCAGCATCTCCACGATCTGCGTGGGGCCCTTCTGCATTTTGCCACTCGACGCGCCTAACCGGTTGCTGGCCCGCTGGCTAGTGGCCATCTTGGCGACGAAATCTACGACAAACACCGCTGGTCTGGTTGCTCCAGACTGGCCCTTGCTCCCCTCCAAAGGAGCAATCCCTCTGACCTTGCTGGTCAGAACCAACAGCTGATTTCCGATTCCTCCTACAATTGCTTTTGCCAAGGCTTGTTTGCTTCGATCAAGTCGCCGACACCGCCGACAGCGAGAGCCTGCGTGGGACAGCTCGTGAGCCGACTCCTGGACGTCGTCGACCTTCAGGGACCACGTGGCTGCGGAGACAAGCTACCCCTCATCACCTGTTTGCACCCGACATCGCCTGGTACCCACCTGGTGCCACGCTGGTCACTGGCTAGTGACTGTGAACACTGTCCCCTCTGCTTACAGGTCTTCAACATCTCCGATCCACTCTTGGATCCACTGCATCTCTTCCCGACCGACCGCCTGCAGCATCTTTGTCCCAGGCTCAACGGAACAGATAGAAGAAACCCGACGCACTTTGAGGCCTATGCACCCGCTTCCTGTGGGTGAGGTAAAGCTGGTACTCCGGTGCCCATGTGTAGTAATACATCTCTAGTGCCTGTGTTCCAAATCTTAAGTTCCTAGGTCATCCGGAAGATTCCTTTTGCAGTAACTTTGTACTTTTTACGCACCCATTGAAACCTATGGGAGCCCGCGTGTGACTATTTGCTCTGCACACGCCACCCGTGGACCTCCTGGTCACTAACTGACGTTAGCTCCTCGTAGGCCCAGCGATTCTAGAGGCCCTAGGCCTTTTCCCTTTTCTGTTCGTGGTACTTATACCACTATTTTAGTATATGGTTCGAGTGGCCACCAGGGCCTATCCATATAAAGTGCAACTTCTGTGTATTCTGTGATAATCTTGTTTGACGATTTGTGCTCCTGTGCTCATAAAGAGACTAGGGGTTACTTTGAGAAATAAATACATATATATTTTGAATATATATCTGTGTGGTGTCCTTTCATTGGTATAAAAGGGGGTTACTATTGGTAAAACAGCTTGCTTAACACGCATCACGAGTTTAGCCTCAAAGACTGCTTAGCCTACGCTACCACTAGGGCAGCTAGTCCAAAAAGGTTGACTTACAACCACACCATAAGGGTTGCTTGGCATGGTACAAGGTGGTCACTAGAACTAGTGAACAGCATATACCAGGCCAACTTCTCACATTGGTGAGCAGCGGTTGGATTTGAGCTTGCTGTGTTTTACCATTGTAATCTCTTGGTTACCAATTGAAAGATCACATAGGTACCTGTAGGTACATATAAAACAAGATTAGATATACATAAGTTCTACTGAACTTAGTTGTTGTAGAGCAAAGGGAGTAGCACACCCTGACTACAACTACTAGATAGGTTTAGTAGGTAAACCCAAGTGTAGGTAGATTGCAACACATCCACCCCCACTTAAGAGCAATGGCCGGGGCAGAGGGGTCCACTGTACCCATCTCTGTCGAGAGTGACCCCCAGAGGGCACCAACCAGCTTTGCTACCCTTAATCAGAATGAGCTCAGGCATTTGGCAACTCTTAGAGGCCTTAAACAGCCCAAGAACCCAAACTCTGCTGAGCTCAGAGAGCTCTTACAGAATGATGAGAATCAGAGAGCACTCAAGAAAGCTTCCCAGTTAGCCCCCTTAGGGACAGGAACAGGAGGCCCCCCTTCTGAAGATGCCACTGAAGTACCCCTTCCCAATAGTCACCCCTTAGATGGGATGCCTACCACAGAGGAAGAAAGTGAAAAGGATACTGACAGTAGTGAGGATGAAGGGAGAACTAGCCCAGTGCCAAGTATTATACTTGGCCCAGCTAAACCAAGGCTATTGGGGACTGACAGTGGGTTCAACCCACTGGATCTCCCCAGTGGACTTAACACAGGGCTTGGAAGGCAAAGGAATCGCTCAGGTGACTCCAATGCTTCCCATGGCTCTAGAGGCTCTCAAGGTCACTCCAGAAGGAGACTGACCACCCCTCAGAGGAGGGAACATGAGGCCAGAATGCAGGAAGCCCAGCTGAGGATCAGGAAGCAGGAGCTAGAAGTAGCCCTGATGGAAGAAAAACTGAGCAAGGCTAGGCAGCATAGAGAGAGTGGGTCTATACCCACTGGTGGCAGCAATGTCCCTAGGGACAAAGATAGGGTCTTTGACAATAGGAACCTGTCCAAGATTGTGCCCCCCTACAAAAGTGGGGATGACATCCACAAATGGATGACTGCTCTTGAGAGAGCCTGCAAAGTGCAGCAGGTTCCTGAAGACCAGTGGGCAGCAATCTTATGGCTCTCCTTTGAGGGGAGAGGCAGAGATAGACTCCTCACTGTTAGAGAAGAGGATGTCAGAAATTACAGAGTCCTGAAGAGTGTCCTAGTTGATGGGTTAGGCTTAACCACTGAACAGTACAGGTTAATGTTCAGAGACACCCAGAAGACACAGACTCAGGACTGGTCTGAATATGTGGAATGTGCCACTAAGGCTTTGGAGGGTTGGTTGCTGGGAAGTAAGGTGTCTGATTATACAGGATTGTACAATTTGATGATGAGAGAGCAGATTTTAAGTAATTGTCAAAACCAGCTTCTCCATCAACACCTGGTAGACTCAGATTTGACCTCTCCCCAAGAATTGGGAAAGAGGGCAGATAAATGGGTCAGGACCAGGATCAGGCCTAAAAACCAGGGTGGTGACCAAAAGAAAGATACCACCAAGCCTCAAGAGAAGGGTGGGGATAAAGAAAAAGAGAAACCTTCCTCAGGGCCCAAAAACTCCACACAGGGTGGTGGGTCCCAAGCTCCCTCCTCTACCACAGCTAAAAAGCCCTACTGCCATGAGTGTAAAACTCCTGGGCATTGGAAAACTGACAGCGGTTGCCCAAGGGCTAAAAACAAAACTGTTCCTCCAATTACTCCTGTCACACCACCTATTACTGTCAGCAGTAATCCCCCAGGTGGTGGGAGTGCCCCCAGAAATCTGGGTGGGTTTACTTGGGGGACCCTGGCTTAGCCAATTCCCCTACAGCAACCACTCTTGTCTGTGATGGTGGCATGGGGTTTGCCAACTTCACTGCCTGTCCCAACACTTTGGGTAGGTACAGACAGGAGCCCTACATCAATGGTACAAAAGCTGAGGCCTACAGAGACACTGGGGCTAGCATCACAATGGTGGCCCATTGGCTAGTTCCCTCTGAGCAGCTTTTGCCCGGTTTCTCCTACCAGGTGACTAACATTGATGGCAAACAGAACAGTCATCCCATGGCAGAGGTATGTCTCAGCTGGGGAGGGGTCACTGGCCCTAAAAGGGTAGCAGTGTCCCCAACCTTGCCTGTAGACTGCTTACTGGGGAATGACTTAGAACTCTCAGCTTGGGCTGGAGTTGAACAAGACACCCATTCTAAAATGGTAGGCCTTTCACAAAAGGGTAGGGGGGTTGTGCCATTCACAACCCCTGTCCAAATAGATTTCCTCCCTGAAAAGGTTGGAAGGGCAGTGGTAGCCACAGCCCAGGCACAGACAGACTTCCCTGTAGGGACTGGCAGAGCTGTGACAGTCACAGCTCAAACACAAACTGAGTGCCCCCCTGAAAAGGTTGGCAAGGCTGTAATGGTCTCAGCCTATACTCAGACTGACATAGGTGTAGTGAAGCCTGAAACAATGGATCACTCCACACAAACTGAGAGTAGTGGGGAGGAAGAAAAGTCTCCCTCTCCCCAGACATTAGGAAAAGGTCAGCCTCCTCAGGGATCTGACCTCACCCCTTGTGAAGGAACTGCCCCAGAGGTAGCCAGGCCTGGCCTGGCAGAGCCTCTGATGTCAGTGGCCCCTTCCAAGGTGGGATCCAGTCTGGTGCAGGTAGCCTGCCTCTCTCTACCCTGCCTCAGTCAGCCCAGGGCTGCAGAGGTCAGGGAGGCCAGTGGACCCCCAGAGGGCCCCTGTCCACAAGAACCCCCCCATCAAAAGAATGAGGATTGCCTGGCTAGTAGCCCTAGTCAGGTGATGGGTAAAAACATTCCTGAGGGATCTCCTTTACAGGTAGTTAGGGACCTCCCCCAGGGGGATTCTGTTGGGCACAGGCAAACATGGGACCTTAGGGCCCCAAACCTGACCTGTCCCTCCAGTAAGCCCACAAAAGGGACCCAGCCTCCAGCTTTAGGTAGCCAGAGGCTGACCCTGAGAGCACAGTGCAACTCAGTTAAAGAAAGAAAGGCATCCATGGTGGAGGATGATTGGAGGAAGCTGAGGCCTCACTTTGAGGACACTCACTTCAGTACTCCATCTCAACACCAGCCTTTTACTTTGCCAAGACACACCACAGGTAGAGATTCCCTATGGTGGAGACCCTCTGATACCCTTAGGGTGAGGGATTGCTTAGTGGACCATGAGACAGGGGGTAACCATGCCAGTGCTGGTTCCTCCTTATATGGCCACTTGGGCAATATAGGCTTACCTGGTCAAGGTCAGCCTTATCTCCCTTCGTTTGGGGGGGGGTTGTGTAGGAAGGTGGATATCTGACTATGGTTACCCCCAAATTTTTGCCTAGTGTCTAGCTGGTTTTTCGACTTAGTTGGCCTGAGATCCTGCCATTCAGGCTCTCAGGCTATCTGCTCTCTCTGTAAAATGGACTCCATGTACCCTAGGTACATACCCAATTGGTTGGATCACCCTGTCAGCCCCTGTACCAGTGTACACTAGGTACCCAGGGCATTGGTGTACCCAAGGCCTGCCAGGGGCTGCAGCATGTATTATGCCACCCCAGGCTTGGCCTAACAATCTGACACAACTGGCTGATCACTCAGCTGGGGTAAGTTGGTGTAATCACCTCTTACTTAGGTGTAGTATACCTATACCTAACCTTAAATGGGACACCTGGTAACCTCTAAGTCACTCCTATGGCAGGCCTTAACAATCCTGAAGGCAGAGTGCTTGGTTCCATGTGAGATGGTGCTCTGGCATGAGCTGAGCCTGTCTGCAGTGGTCGGAACAACTTCCTTCTGCTGTTTCCAGATATCGTCATACCATATACTCTTAAGTGCATTATGAACCTCGCGGTTAAATGCTATCTTTGGTTTGGCTTTATCAAAACATGTCGAGTAAGGTGTCATACGAATTGGAATACTAACCCCTCGCCAATTCTGGCGACGGGGTTAGCATTCCACCCTTCTAGAGGGACACGACATGTACAGTACCTGAAACCCGGGTAAAATCAGACATAGCCTCAGCTCCACAAAATGGATGCTGCCACCACAGACACAAGTCTGCCCTCCTGCTGCTGGGAGTCCTTCCAGCTTGGGAGGTGTGGACAAAGGGTTTCCTGCCAGGGGAGGTGCGTGCACCACCCCAGACAGGATTTTGTGTATTGGTCAGGTAGGGCTTGAAAGAAACCAGACATGCCTGTGGCTCACAAGGAGCCTCGGTGCATATGCCAGTTCAAACCGGTCCTGGGGCACACCAGTCCCGGGCCTGGGGCGAGCTGGACAAAGGATTGGGGGTGTAACCACCCCCCTTCCTGGTCCCACCCATAGGGAGGGACCTAGCAGGTAGTCCGGCCCCTAGAATCCGAATAAAGGTAGGAGCTGTGTCCTAAGACTTCAGACATCCTGGAATCAACTTGAAACTAAGAAGAAGACGGGAACTTCGACATTCTGCTGCACAGAAGACTGAAGAAAATCTCCCCTGTGGTCAGGGAGTGACCACCTTGCTAACGCAAGCACCATCCAGCGAATCACCGTCTGCTTTGCCGCCGCCTCCCGCCGGAGCCCGAGCCCAGAGACTGACAAGACCTGGACCTCCAGACCTCTCACCGCCCGATCCACAGTCCCTGCAAAGAGGAGACCCGTGGAGGCACCGAGACACGTGGAGCCAGCCATCTTGGAACGACTACGACAAGCTGACCAGTGCAACAACCGAGGCTCCCTCCAAGTTGTGCTTTGGGTCCTGAGAAGCCCAACCCTCGAGCAGCATCTGCACCAAAGGTGAGCCCTCCAGCATCTCCACGATCTGCGTGGGGCCCTTCTGCATTTTGCCACTCGACGCGCCTAACCGGTTGCTGGCCCGCTGGCTAGTGGCCATCTTGGCGACGAAATCTACAACAAACACCGCTGGTCTGGTTGCTCCAGACTGGCCCTTGCTCCCCTCCAAAGGAGCAATCCCTCTGACCTTGCTGGTCAGAACCAACAGCTGATTTCCGATTCCTCCTACAATTGCTTTTGCCAAGGCTTGTTTGCTTCGATCAAGTCGCCGACACCGCCGACAGCGAGAGCCTGCGTGGGACAGCTCGTGAGCCGACTCCTGGACGTCGTCGACCTTCAGGGACCACGTGGCTGCGGAGACAAGCTACCCCTCATCACCTGTTTGCACCCGACATCGCCTGGTACCCACCTGGTGCCACGCTGGTCACTGGCTAGTGACTGTGAACACTGTCCCCTCTGCTTACAGGTCTTCAACATCTCCGATCCACTCTTGGATCCACTGCATCTCTTCCCGACCGACCGCCTGCAGCATCTTTGTCCCAGGCTCAACGGAACAGATAGAAGAAACCCGACGCACTTTGAGGCCTATGCACCCGCTTCCTGTGGGTGAGGTAAAGCTGGTACTCCGGTGCCCATGTGTAGTAATACATCTCTAGTGCCTGTGTTCCAAATCTTAAGTTCCTAGGTCATCCGGAAGATTCCTTTTGCAGTAACTTTGTACTTTTTACGCACCCATTGAAACCTATGGGAGCCCGCGTGTGACTATTTGCTCTGCACACGCCACCCGTGGACCTCCTGGTCACTAACTGACGTTAGCTCCTCGTAGGCCCAGCGATTCTAGAGGCCCTAGGCCTTTTCCCTTTTCTGTTCGTGGTACTTATACCACTATTTTAGTATATGGTTCGAGTGGCCACCAGGGCCTATCCATATAAAGTGCAACTTCTGTGTATTCTGTGATAATCTTGTTTGACGATTTGTGCTCCTGTGCTCATAAAGAGACTAGGGGTTACTTTGAGAAATAAATACATATATATTTTGAATATATATCTGTGTGGTGTCCTTTCATTGGTATAAAAGGGGGTTACTATTGGTAAAACAGCTTGCTTAACACGCATCACGAGTTTAGCCTCAAAGACTGCTTAGCCTACGCTACCACTAGGGCAGCTAGTCCAAAAAGGTTGACTTACAACCACACCATAAGGGTTGCTTGGCATGGTACAAGGTGGTCACTAGAACTAGTGAACAGCATATACCAGGCCAACTTCTCACAGTGGGGTTGAGCATGAGGCAAGGTTTGAACATCCAAAAATGAAGCCAGTTAATTGGGGGGACCATGATATTTGGTCATTTAATGTCAGCTGTAGATGATGGATCCCCGAACAGTGTCATGTATGTGCATGTTTGCATTGTGCTGAGGAGATTACCAGGTATTCGTTCACGCAGCTCTCTGATGGATGTCACATGCGGTTTTTCTGAGTCCCCAGATAGATCATGCAGTCTGTTTTCTCCTGTGCACTGCCAGTCACCGGTGTATTCAACTGTGTAGCCTTGGACCGTGTCATGTATGTGCATGAAACTTGCATGATCAAGGTAACTATTAGCGGCGATACTATGTGTCTCTCGGACCTCTTTCAAGTGTTTCCCATCCTTTTTCTCAGCCACCCTCTCCCCCCCCAGGGGCGGCAATCTGAGGGATAGCCCCGGGCGCCACAAGCTCTAGCTACACCTCTGGTATGGCAAATAGTTATGGAAATAAGAGACGGATATAAGTTGAGGGGCGGATTGTGCAGGCAAAGGACAAGGCCCCTGTCTTGAAGAGGAAAAATTGACAAGAAAAGGACAGGCCATTGTTGTATTGCTACCTATATGAAATGATTATTACAAACTCCAGAGAACACACTTTTTATGTGTGAGCCAGTTTATAAATGTTGTCCTCTCCTCTCTGTAGAGTGCTGGCCTCTGGCCAGGGTGTTGCTGCATCCACAGTAGTTGAGTGCCAGCTCAGCGTGCACTTTCTCCTCGGTGCGGTGTTGGTCCCTCTCTGCGCTCCTCTAAGTCCTGGCTGCCAGACTCATGCGTTCATCTTCACAGAGACAATGATACGGGCACTATCTAACTGAGTATTTATAGCACCTAAAACAATAGAGCGTATATTATGCGCTATATGAAGTCACTGCTCTTGTGCGTCTTTCGCCCATAAAGTGATTCATGGAGTTTTAGGCGCTTCAATGTAATGAAAAGTAGAGCTCTCAGCGAGACCTGTTTTCAAACCCCCTCCGATCGCAACCTAACTGAGCACTTAAAAACAGGGCTACCTTTGGACACTGTAGTAAGTTGCGATTAATGTATGTGCAGGGAAAGTGCTGCAGGCGACTTCCACGCCAGGAGTCCCTGTGGGTAAGTAGGACGGAGTGCGGCAAAGAAGTCCTCTGCGCAGCGCACATGCCCCGAATCTGCCTACAGGAGGAGGGGCGAGGGAGGGGGAGGGGGCAGGAGGGGTCCAGACTGACGGTGCCCATGAAAGATGCACAGACCACGCAGAGATTCCTATGATGGTGTGTATTCACAAGCATTGTGGACGGTGTCTCCCACCTTTTCAACTTAAGTACATCTATTCCTGCGAGTTCACTTCAAGGAGTTACTTATATAGTGCTTGATATCACGGCTTGTCGTTTTGGTATAATTGTAAACCTGCCTCTCCCCTTCCCTCGTGTCTGGGACACCCTCCCCTCTCTCACTCGCCTCCTATCGGCGATACCGACAGTGAACACAATTCATTTATATCGGCTGAAATTCTAGACCAGTTACAAATGGTTCCGACTTGACGCAGCTGCTGAGTGTTCGAAATTCTGGCGCTGCGTGTCAACAGAAAAGCACAATTAAAGTTGTACTCGTGAAATGCAAACGTTTATAGTAATAAAAAGACAATTGAGAGTTTCGCAATAATTTCAATAGCAAAGCGCGCTGCTTAAAAAGAATAAAAGGGACAGAGCAGGAGCGCTTCCGGACCCGGGAGGTGTGAAATGGGGGTTTGGCTGGGGCAGTGGGCACGGGGTGGCTCGCTCCATCCCAGTACGTGGGCGCTCTCTGGGTCAGCAGAAGTCACAGCGGGGGCAGGGGGGGGGGCTAAAGAGGGGGTGGGGGTGTGCAGTGAAGAGACGGCATTAAACCCTGGCTGTCAGAAACACGGGCAGGCGCAGTGAGGCTGCCGTGGGACCCTGGTGCAAAAAAAGACACTCTAGGCCCGGGTGCCACTAAACCTGCCGCACATTAATAGCTTCGCTCCTGAACACAGGACTTGCGATGCTGCTAAAATGCATATAGAAGGAGGTGGGGGCGAAAGCAGCCCGTTAGCTGCATTTATGACGAATGGGCCGTGATGGCTTTGGAGGGATGTGTGTAATCAACGACAAACATTTGACTCGGAGCCAGAACCGGGGACTTTGAGATGACTTCTTGGATTTACGCCACTGGACCAATCCCCTTGGATTCATAAAACTATAAAACTGGTGATTTTTCTGCATTTGCTTTATGTGGCGAGTGACAGCAGTCAAAGATGATTTTTCCCACGAGGCTGACCAGCGAGACATTTATGTTTTTTACATCTTTTGTATAGCGCGAACTCGACCCGCAGGTATTGGAGCGCTTTACATGAGCACCGTATTTACATTACACATTCAGGCACGGGGAGATTAAGTGATTTGCCCAGAATCACAGGATGTGGACGCGACCCCAAGGCTCGAACCCTGGTTTCTGCACCAAAGTCGGCAGCCGACGGACCACATCCCATAGTGACCACACCGTCATCCGCTTCAGTCAACACGCATACACAGACGTCACCCAATGATTACACTGACACTTTCTTTGTGGGTGAAGAACTGCTGCAGGTTTATTTCATACAACATAGTATGATAATAAAATTGGGTTATCTTACGGACGATCCAGGGCAAGCAGCCCCTTGCTGCTCCGCCCGCCTGGTGAGCCAGCACACACGGTGGGTCGATGCCCGGCAGTGTGGCACATAATTATTTACAGATCATCCACTGGGTCACGTGATCTGTCTCCTACTCCCGCCCCTTCCGACAGGGGCGGAGCGTGTTGTGGCACACCCCCGGTTGGTCAGGCCCCCCAACCGCCCGAAGGACTAACGGGGCGCCGTCGCGGTCTTCCCAGAACCCCCTTCGGCTCCTGGACCTTGGCTCGGGCACCCTTACTGTGCCGGACAGGGGTACCCTTACTGTACCGCCTGTCGCAGAGGTACCCTTACTGTACCCGTCTGCCTCCAGATCGCCCTGTAACTCCGCCTGCAACGCAAAAAGAAAACATTAAAACATTCCAATAACGCGCTGTGTCTGACACGTAGGGTAAGTGGAAAGGGTGGGATTACGCGTGTCCAGGCTGGAGCGGCGCGCAGGGAACAGAGGAGGAACTGGGCGAGAGGGCCTCCTAAGTAGGGGGGGCAAGCCTCGCCCCCACCCCCAACGGCCCGCCTCCACCTACACACTATTGGGAGGTCATAACCTTCGTGGGCGTAGCCTCGCGCGCGAGGCAGAAAGGGGGAAGGCTCCGACGGGCGGCCACTAGAGGGCTGCCCTGCTGATGTCCCACTGCTTGGGACGCGGGCAGCGGCATTCCCAGCTCTCACTGGCACCGCCTCCAAGGATTGCTAACAAGCATTTACAATGCAACGGTCTCGGCATTGTTAAAGTTAGAGCTATTGGCATTGCTCATGACAATGCCGTTTCTTTAAATGTTTTAAAAACATAAACAAAAATAATGTCATGAGCAATGCCAATAGCTCTAACTTTACCATTGCCGAGACCATTGCATTGTAAATGCTTGTTTATATCTCGCAATTGTTTTCTAACACTTGTCAACATGTACAAAATATTGTTTTCCAAGAAGGAGTAGACCCTTGGAAATTACACTGGGGTATTTTGCTCTAAGCCCACCAAGTTTGTAATAATTATATATTTCCACGGTCCTTTCCACTGTATCCGGCGCTCAGGGTTGCTGAATCGACACAAGAGATACAAATGTACACATACTTTCCTTGAGGGGTTCATTATCTTTAACTGCATACACATAAATAAACCACATGGTTTTCTAAGCTCTCAGTGTGTCCCTCGGCCATTAACACCGCCTATTTCCAATGGTAGCTCAGTTTAAGAATCTGCTGAGCATGCAATTCGGAACAAATTGCCAGAAAACAAACTTACGGAGAGCTTGAGTTAAACCGATGTTCGAGGGATAGAGAGGCCTTTGAGAACAGAACTACCCCAACACATAAATGCATCTTACATAACGCTTTATATTTTCTTTGACAAGCGGTGCAACTTCCGAAAAAATTAGAGTGCATAGATAGATGGAGAGACCTGCACATATATACAATTATGAATAGAAAATCGGATTCAAAGCAGGCTACAGTAAGGGCGGCATGTACAGGCGTTTGTCATTAGAGGCCCCGGATGGGGTTGGAAACGCCTCCATAAGTTTGAGCGGGAGAGCGGGCCAGTTTCAAAATACAGCGTGTACTTTCTGAAAGTACACGCTGTGTTTTTAAACTGGCTCTACTCTTTTGTTAGTAAAGCGCGGTGCGGGGACGATTGTGGCCTTTTGTTTATGTATTGATGGCAATCACAGCCCGTGAAGGGGCTCCGATTACCATCAATACTTAAACAAGAGGCCACAATCGCCCCCGCACTGCGCTTTACTAACAAAAGAGTAGAGCCAGTTTAAAAACACAGCGTGTACTTTGGTACACGCTGTGATTTTAAACCGACTGTACTGTTTTGCTAGTAAAGCGCGGGGACGATTGTGGCCTTTTGTTTAAGTATTGATGGTAATCAGAGCCCCTTCACGGGCTGTGATTGCCATCAATACATAAACAAAAGGCCACAATCAGCCCCGCGCTCTGCATACACACGCCCCGAGCCGCCCCCCCCAGCCCTCAAGCCCCCTTACCTGCACTCTCCATGACTCCTCTCCGGCACCGCTTCAACAGTGCCTGCTTTTCGCGCCACCCGCTTCTTAAAGCGGCGGCGCCTCTCTCCCGACGTCCTGGAATCGTTGTGCGCGCTCCACATCCGGGAGTGCGCGCTGACGTCATGGAAGGTGCGACCCGTACCCACGCTCTTAAGGCCCGGGTATGGGCCGTACCCCTACGGCACCCCAACATTGTGGGTACGGCCTGTACCCAGGCCTTCAGAGCGTGGGTACGGGTCGTACCACGCCAGTGGACAGAGACATAGGGGTGTGTGCCTATCACTCCCAGCAGTGCCCAGACGTATGAGGGGTGGGTGCCTATCACTCCCAGCAGTGCCCAGACATATGAGGGATGGGTGCCCATCACTCCCAGCAGTGCCCAGACATATGAGGGGTGGGTGCCTATCACTCCCAGCAGTGCCCAGACATATGAGGGGTGGGTGCCCATCACTCCCAGCAGTGCCCAGACATATGAGGGGTGGGTGCAGAGGCCTCCCAGCAGTGCCCAGACATATGAGGGGTGGGTGCCTATCACTCACAGCAGTGCTCAGACATATGAGGGGTGGGTGCAGAGGCCTCCCAGCAGTGGACAGAGGCATGGGGGTGTGTACACCATCCTCCAATGAGCAAAACTCCATGGGTGCATGAAGGCATCCACAATGTGCGACTATATTGAGAGTGCCATGACAACACATCACTGAATGCAGTGTCCGACTCCCATGAGGGTGGATGTCCTTCCCCCACTGCATGACACACCACATGTGGGTGTGATGACAAATTACACATGCATACCCACCCCTGGCAGCACAATACACACACTGAGATCCTTCCAACAAGACTGTATACTCATGTTCCACCCTACTAAACTAAGAGAGCCAAAGGGAACACACACTGTCACGCACATTCCAGGACTGATAGGAATGTACAGGTGCTGGGGCAGCCAACAAGTTGTTGCCTCCCATGGAAGGAAAAGGGTGGAGTACCCACAGATACAATGCCCACAATTGTCAGCCAGGTGCCCAAATACCCTGCAGAACACGTAACACATGTGTGCTAGGCTGGGAGTACACACATGCATAGTGCGTAAAAGGGAACATGTCCACATGAAGTCATGTCAATATACTACATACACAAGTACAGTGACCACCAAGGATGCCACAAACGATGCAGGCGGAGACATTGCTGAGCATGCATGGCCAAAGTTGAAGGGATCCATCACACACCAAGGAAATGTAGACACAGGTCAGCACAACAATTGGGAAACACCCTGCAGGGAAGATGTCAGGTGCCACAGAGGAAGGAACACTCCTTGGGACAATGTCACCATACAGTAAGAGCTTACATGACCAAAGATTATTTGCAGAGACCTTGTGATGGCACGCAGATACCAGGGTCCACCCCATGAGCAGCACACTACAACATTTCCCAGACACCTAACACATTATCACCACCCCAAATCATGGAGCAGCAGCACCAACAGCAATACCAGAAAAGCATTAGTGTACAAATGAAAAACAAAATGCTTTATTCAGCAGAAAAAAATATTGCCATAGAAATGTACACTAGATACAGGGCCCATAGGCCAGGCCATGTGCGAAGTCCTGGGGGGGGACACATTGGGACGCGTCTCCCCTAGCTTGCCTGCACAGTTCACAGTTCCATTTCATCCACAGAAGGGGGGGCATCATGTGGGGGGGAAGGACCAGGCACCGCAGGGACAGGAGGGGCAAGGGTAGGTGTTGTGGGTGCAGGGACGGATGACTCCACCACAGGGGGTGGGGCAGCGCCAAAGGTGGTGGTTAGGATGGCGCTGCACACGGTCGCAAGGTCTTCCAGCGTCTCCCCTGCACCCGAAGGAACCACAGGCCCCAAGGAGGGGGGGGTCAGAGGGATGGGTTGCAGCGCTACTGGGGGAGGGTGTGGATAGGGGGGGGGACTCAACTACCCTGCCCGGGGACTTCCTCAACCGCTTGCGGGGTGGTGTCACACTGGGGCTGAGGAACAGACTGGCCATGAAGGACTCTTTGTACGACTGTTGGGAAGGAGAGCTAAGGGGAGTGGTTTTGGAGGAAGTGGGTTGTGAGGACTGTGGACTCCCACTGTGGCTGCGTGGCTGCTGTTTGCCCCCCAACCCAGTGGCTGTGCCTACTTCCCCCTGTGTGTGCGTGACAGGAGGTGTGAGCTTGGCCTTCCCTGGTGGTGTGCTGCCTGTGTCTGGTGGGGTGCGTGCATGGGGACGTCTGGGTGTGCTTGGGACAGGCATGGGAGTGGGAAGTGTGGACGGTGCAGGGGTAGGGGGGGACGGAGCGCTGCAGGAGAGCCACTGCTGCCGTCAGTGACGAGTCCATGGACCTCAGCAACATCCGTTGGTCAGACATCGCTGCTGACATGCCCTCCATGTACGACACCATCTGTGTCAGCAGTCTGGTGTGGCCATGGAGGACAATAAGCAGCGATGTCTGACCAACCTGCAACTGCTGCAGAATGTCCACAGACTCGGCATTGATGGCAGCAGGGGAGACAGGGGCAGGGGGTGTGGTGCCTGGCACGAAGAAGACATGTTGTCGCCTAGCATGGACAGAAGGGACCCGAGCAAGTGGGAGGGCGGTGATGGGAATGGAGGGGGCGGCGAGAGATGGAGTGCTGCTTTCAGCTCTGGGAGCAGCCTCCGCCCCCTCTGGGAGCTTAGCCTCGGACCCGTCAGCGTCATAGTCGGTGGTGGGACTGGACAGGTCCTCCGCCTCACTCCCCTTGCCCTCCGTGCCACTTGCTGTGCCAGACTCCCCAGCACTGGTGGCACCGGTGCTGGATCCCTCCTCCACGTCCATGCCAGTGTCTCCCTCGGTTTCCCCCGACGATGCTGTGGGCAAGGTGAAGAGACAGGAAATAATCAGACACCTGTATACATATGACACATGAGTCCAAACTACATAGGTCACAGTGCATACCATGAAAAGAAACATGAGTAACATCTACAATACTACGCACATATGTAGGCCCTGCACCACACAGTTGGTTGACCCACCATGCCACTTAGAAACAATGGAGAGCATGACACAACAGCAAAGAACTTGATATCGAATTATACAGAGGAGCTAGTGTCTGGGGACAGTCGAGCACAGCATCTGGACCACACACCGTTGCCAAAAATGGATGAGCAGGAACCATGTCTTTTAACTTTTGGCACATGCTGCAAAGCGAAAACATTAAACCATGCACAACATGACTGGGTCAATACTTGTTGAGTGTCTGTTCAGACAATCATCACACACAGGCCAGACCTGGCAAGGGGACATGTAGGCCTTGCCCGCACAAACCCCCACCCCTACCTGAGACAATGTGATTGAGACAGAGGAAGTACTTACACCTCTTACTCGGGGATTACAAAAATGGCCTTCAAGAAATCCTGATTGTACTCGAACTACCCCTCGTGCGCCTGACCACACATTTTATTGACAAACAACCATCATCAGATAGTTGTACCGAGACGCACAGGCACTGGCCACTGTGAGTATGCACAAGCCAAATTGGGTCACCCTGCACAGTGGACACATGTAGCACACTTTACGTAAATACAAATGAGGCCAGGCTACAATGCCACAGAGCCCAACCTATGCTGAAGACACAGAGAATGTCCACATTGTTGGATGACACACATGATACCTAGGAAAAGGTGCCTCAGGGGACTGTAGTGGCCACACTCCTCCATGGTCCTGGATGGATATGACTGCAACAGGAGCAACCATCCCTGCACTATGCATATCTCCCACTCATGCACATCATGTCTGAGGCCACAACATTGGTCATGCATGCTGTAAGGCAGTTCATTTTAAGACACACTCCTATGTCGGGACTCAGCATCAGTGCCAACTATCATGGACCCCCCAATGACTGAACTGGACAGGGCACAGGCAAGGTCCCAACACATGTCACAGACCACCCCACACATGATGCTGCAAGCATTGGGCACTTGGATTAACTGCCAGCCTAGATTACCTTGTGCAAGAGTGACTACACACAGACCAGGGAACACATGTCAAGGAGGGAAAGGGAGGAAGAACAGCACCGGTTGACTTGGGGGAACAGGATATGCACTGCACATATACACCCTGGCAGTGTATCCATGTGACTGAGCACTTCCAAAAGCTGGTGACACACAACAAACACACATGTACCTACCCCCTTCCTGCTGCTGCTTCTCCTGTAAACGCCTATCCATCTCTGGGAAGACCACCGCCAGGACACGCTTCATTAGGTGGGTCAGTCGCCGACGCCCGCCGTGGGGGCGTGGTGGTGAGTCCCCCAGCAGGACCCGGGCGATCTTCCTGGCCAGCACCGGATATCCTGCCAGCGTTTCCTCACCTGGGCCAGGCGCCGACTGCGACCCTCCACCAACCTCACGGCCCTGACGGCCCGCTTCCAAATCTCCCCCTTGGCGTAGGCGGCTACCTGTGAGGATGACAAAGTGAGACAACATCAATACATCTGCTCCATGTCACAGAGACACACATTAGAACAATTTGGCTGGTTTGAACAGGGCATAGTATGCAGCCAACTCATTGCACCTTTGTCATAGGGACATTATCCTCTGGGGAAGGCCAAATGCACTACGTGGCATTGAAAGTACACAGGTGGCATGAGGGGTGCGTCACAATTAATGATCATGGCTCACACTGTGCATCACAAGCAACACCAGGATTATGGACAGCACCTCAAAGCAGTCACATGCCCCAGGCCACTGACGCAACCTCAGCAGAGTACACAGACACACACAGGCACAGGACAATCACCTGCCATTGGCAACTGCGGGTACAAACCTCACTCTGCACATGTGCCACTTGACTGGGGGGTGTCACAGGTGTGGGGCTAGCTCAGCACGTCAGACACACAGCACTGCTCCCTGCTCACATCAGATGGGTAGGGTATATGCATCCTCCGTGCAGCTGAGGTGCAACACTCCACATAGACACTCACCCACATGACAGGGGACTTACACACACACCAATGTCCAGGGGACGAACACATCATTTGGACACTCTCACTACAGGTACACTCAACTCACACACATCTGTGGGTACAGTCACCTGTCACACTGGAGGGACCACAGAATCACATCAGGACTGTAGAAACAACATTAGCCAGGCTGAATGTGGCATGCACCATGTAGTGATTGTCACAGTAAGCAAAATGCAAGTGAGGAGTGCATACATGAACTACATCATGCTCTGCATGGGAGACATGAGGCATTCCCCCCCCCCTTGGGACCCACTCTAAACAACATGGCATGTCTGTCACACCTGGACACAATGCCAGAAGTGACAGTCACAAAAAAGGGGCACAGTCTAAGCTAGTGGAGTAAGCACTCACCTGCTCCCCTGGTCTCCCATACAGGCTGGGGTACTGTGGGAGGATGACATCCAGCAATGCCACATTCTCCTCCTGGGTGAATGGCTGGGCCCCCTCCACAGACCTGGACATGGTGCCAGAGGAATCACAAGCAGCAGCAGTGGTGTGGAATTAAAGGTTGTGCAGGCAAGTGTTCTCTCATGGGTCCTGGCTGCCTTGCTGGGCTGTTTGATTTACAGGAGTACAGAGTGATTGGTCAATCTCATTTGCATCCTACGTTTCCTCCAATCCCTTTAAACCTACCCCAGTGAGGGCCTTTGCATGGTTCAAAATTTGAGCATGATGTCAAGTCAACAACCACTTTGCAACATAGTATATTGTCTCCAACCGACTTTTGCTGGCCACCTAATGAAAAAATTTGAAATGGAAACTCGGTCTCCATGACAACCAGCATGCATTTAGGCCCTTATACTTGTCCCTCATGTGTCCCCTATGTAATTTCACTATCCACACACAGGTACGGTGCGTTCCACATGTACCCCACAGCGTGAGTGTGTTATCACGCCCAAGTCCCCACAAGGATAGTAACACAAACCCACACAACCACACACAACCACACACACAATAACACACACACACAACCACAACTACACACACAACCACAACAACACACAACCACAACAACACACAACCACAACAACACAGAACCACACACACAGAACCACACACACAGAACCACACACAGAACCACACACACACAACCACACAACCACAACCACACACACACAGCTACACATACCGCCACACACAAACAACAACACACACAACCACACATAACACACACACAACCACACACACTCACACACACAATGACAACCACACACACAACCACAACCACACACACACAGCCACACATACAGCCACACACAAACAACAACACACACAACCACACATAACACACACACAACCACACACACACACACAACCACAACAACACACAATCCCAACAACACACAATTACAACCACACACACAGAACCACACACAGAACCACACACACACAACCACATAACCACACAC
This sequence comes from Triturus cristatus, assembly GCF_964204655.1. Lineage (NCBI taxonomy): Eukaryota > Metazoa > Chordata > Amphibia > Caudata > Salamandridae > Triturus > Triturus cristatus. The sequence goes on along the minus strand of NC_140590.1, from coordinate 56,165,726 downwards.
ACAACCACACACACACAACCATACACACAAGCACACACAACCACAAGCACACACAACCACACACACACAACCACACACACAAACAGCCACACAACCACACACAACCACAAACATACACACAACTACACACACAACCACACACACAACCACCCCCCCACCCCCACACACACCCCCACACCTCCCACACACACCCACACACACCCACACACACAACCACAACCACAATCACACACACAACCACACACACAACCACACACACAACCACAACCATACCCCCACCCCCACACCCACCCCCACACACACCCACACACACCCACACACACAACCACAATCACACACACAACCACACACACAACCACACACACAACCACACACACAGCCACATACACAACCACACACAAACAACAACACACACAACCACACACACAGAACACACAACCACACATGCACACAATCACACACACACAACCACAACTACACGCACACACAAAACCACAAACAAACATAACCACATCCACTCACACACACAACCACACACAACCACACCCACACACAACCACACACACCAAACCACAAACACACAACCACATACACACAACCACACACACACAACCACACACAACCACACACACAATAACACACACACACAACCACAACTACACACACAACCACAACAACACACAACCACAACAACACACAACCACAACAACACACAACCACACACACAGAACCACACACACAGAACCACACACAGAACCACACACACACAACCACAACCACACAACCACAACCACACACACACAGCTACACATACCGCCACACACAAACAACAACACACACAACCACACATGACACACACACAACCACACACACTCACACACACAATGACAACCACACACACAACCACAACCACACACACACAGCCACACATACAGCCACACACAAACAACAACACACACAACCACACATAACACACACACAACCACACACACACACACAACCACAACAACACACAATCCCAACAACACACAATTACAACCACACACACAGAACCACACACAGAACCACACACACACAACCACATAACCACACACACAACCACACACACACACAACCATACACACAACCACAAGCACACACAACCACAAGCACACACAACCACACACACACAACCACACACACAAACAGCCACACAACCACACACAACCACAAACATACACACAACTACACACACAACCACACACACAACCACCCCCCCACCCCCACACACATCCCACACCTCCTACACACACCCACACACACCCACACACACAACCACAACCACAATCACACACACAACCACACACACAACCACACACACAACCACACACACAACCACAACCATACCCCCACCCCCCACCCCACCCCCACACACACCCACACACACCCACACATACAACCACAATCACACACACAACCACACACACAACCACACACACAACCACACACACAGCCACATACACAACCACACACAAACAACAACACACACAACCACACACACAGAACACACAACCACACATGCACACAATCACACACACACAACCAAAACTACACGCACACACAAAACCACAAACAAACATAACCACATCCACTCACACACACAACCACACACAACCACACCCACACACAACCACACACACCAAACCACAAACACACAACCACACACACACAACCACACACACACAACCACACACACACACACAACCACACACACAATAACACACACACACAACCACAAGAACACACAACCACAAGAACACCCAACCACAACCACACACACAGAACCACACACACAGAACCACACACACACAGAACCACACATACAACCACACACACACAACCACACACACCCACAACCACACACACACACACCCACAACCACACACAACCACACCCACACCTACACCCACAACCGCACACACAACCACAACCACATAACCACACACAACCACACACAAATCACCACACACACAACCACAAACACAATCACAACCACACACACAACCACACATACAACTACACACACACAGCCACAAGTACACACACCCCCACACACAATCACACACACACACAACCACACACACATAACTACAATCACAGACAACTACAACCACACATAACCAGAACCACACAAACACAACCACACCCCCACCCCCACACCCCCACCCACACACACAACCACCCACACACACCGCCACACACACACTACCATACACACACAACCACACACCCCACATACACACAACCCCTCCCCCCCACACACACACAACCCCACACACAACCACAACCACACACACAACCACACACAACCACAATTACACACACAACTACACACAAACACACACACAACCACAACCACACACAACCACATGCACACAACAACACACAACCACAAAAACACACACAAAACCACAAACAAACACAACCACAACCACTTACATACACAACCACACTCAACCACAGCCACACACAACCACAGTCACACACAACCACACACCCACAACCACACACAAAGACACCCACACACAACCACAAACACACAACCACACACACACACCAACTCACACACAACCACACACAATAACACACACACAACTACAGGCAACCACAAATACACACATCCACAACTACACACACAACTACTCACACAAGCACACAACCACAACCACACACACACAACCCCACACAAGCACAACCACAACCACACACACAACCACACACAAACACCAACTCACACACAACCACACACAATAACACACACCCCCCACATACACACACAACCCCCCACACACAACCACAACCACACACACCAGCACCCACACAACCACAACTACACACACAACTACAGACAACCACAAACACACACACAACCACACACAACCACACACACACAACCACACACAACCACAAAACACACACAAAATCACAAACAAACACAACCACAACCACTTACATACACAACCACAGCCACACACAACCACAGTCACACACAACCACACACACACAACCATACACAAACACACCCACACACAACCACAAACACACAACCACACACACACACACACCAACTCACACACAACCACACACAATAACACACACACAACCACAACTACAGACAACGACAACTACACACATCCACAACTACACACACAATCACAACTACTCACACAACCACACAACCACAACCACACACACACACAACCACACACACACACACACACACACAACCACAACCACACACACAACCACACACACACAACGACACACACAACCACAACTACACACAACCACACACACCCACAAACAAACACACAACCACACACAACCATAAACACACACACACAAAACCACAAACACAACCACAACCACTCACACACAACCACACACAACCACACCCACACACAAACACACAACCACAACTACACACAACTGCACAACCACACACACAACCACACACACACAACCACACACACAACCACAACTACACACACAACCACACACAACCACAAACACACACACAACCACACACAACCATAAACACACACACAAAACCACAAACAAACACAACCACAACCACTCACCCACAGCCACACAAAACCACAGCCACACACACAACCACACACACACAACCACACACAACCACACCCACACAAACACACAACACACACACACCAATTCAAACACAACCACACACACAATAATACACACACAACCACACAACCACATACACAACCACACACACAACCACACACACACAACCATACACACAACCACAAGCACACACAAACACAAGCACACACAACCACACACACACAACCACACACACAAACAGCCACACAACCACACACAACCACAAACATACACACAACCAAACCCCCCACACCCCGCCACACCCCCCCCCACACACCCCCCCACACCCCCACACACAACCACAATCACACACACAACCACACACACAACCACACACACAACCACACACACAGCCACATACACAACCACACACAAACAACAACACACACAACCACACACACAGAACACACACAACCACACATGCACACAATCACACGTACTCCTCCGGTGCTCATCCTTCACCACCCCTGAGTCCTGGGGGGAGGGGTCTCTGGCTTTCACCCATAGGGACATTACTTTAGATCTACAGGTCACACTCACACCTTTACACTTCTCCTTCATGATCAATAGCATTCGCTACCCTCCCATCTGCAAGCCATTCCCCCCTTCCTTAGGTAATACCTTTGGAAGCCCCATTCTGGCTTCCCACTTCATGGTACAGGTTCTCCAGGAGTTGCCAAATCCTCCCTTTCCCTTTCCCATACCCCACACACCCACAAAACAGCAGAACATGGTGGGCAGCTGAACTCTCCCTACTGCTTGGGAACATGAGGGACTGACCCTATTTAACATTGATGCCCCCCCTCCCCCAACAATATCAAATAGTCTCCTGGAGCATTAAAAGCCTTCATGCACCAACAAAAAGGTACAAAATCAACTTCCTCCTTCGCAGAAAAAGGATCCAAACAGTACTGTTTCAGGAATCCCATTTGACATGGACCGGAGATGTTGGAGGGTGCAGGCTTACGCCAGTATTTATTCTACCTGTGCTAGAGGGGCTCTGATGTTGATAAAGGCAGGCATGCAACTACAAGTTCTATCACAGAAACTTATCTCCTGGGGGTAGATCTGTCCTTCTGGAAGCCAAACTGGAAGGCTCCCCACTTATCATAGGCAGCATTTACGCCCTATCCCTGATCAGGCTCCCTTCCTGCAGTACCTCTCTGCTTCAGTAGCAAAATGGGCGCACCTCCCCTCGGTCACCAGGGTGATTTCAACAGCACCTTAGACAAATGGCTTGACCGTTCACACCCTCCTCTCCCTGAAGCCCCTTGTGTCGCAAAGGCACTCAGAACCTGGCCTCCTGACTCACTTATTGGTCCCTCTAGGAAGCGTGGCACCTGCTCAATCCATGGTCAAACTCAACTCCTTCTCCCCAGTACACAACCTTTAAGTTCACCTGGACAGGACAGGTTTTGCCCTCTGCCCATTGGTCTCCTCGTCTGGTGTTTCGGACCTCAATCTTTTACCACTTTACCTAACCTGAGGCAGAGCGCTCTCCCCTATGGTGGATGACCCGGCATTCTGGGGCACATTAGCGGATCAAATGACCAACTATTTTGAGCACAATGAGGGATCCACCTCAACCTTGGCTACGGTATGGAAGGCCTTTAAAGTGATGATCCAAGGGATGTGCAACTGTATGACCTTGGGTGAAAGGTGTGCAATACATCAAGATTTGGATGATATTGAACGACAGTCCCTTGATATCAAATGCATGAGGGTTAACAACCCTTCTCTCCAATCTCGCTGCCTTCAGCTTCTGGAAGACGAGGTGGTGCTCCTGGAGCCACAATGGTGGTTAGTCAGTAAAGCCCATGTGGTTGTCACTTAGTCAAAGGGTGACAAAACTGGGTGCTTATTGGAATGGTTTATCAATAGAGAGGCATGGCAGCCGCAAACAACGACACTCTGTGGCCACGATGGGACATTCCTTTACTCCCAGCATAGTCACAGATCCTTCATGGTATTCTACAGGGCACTACAGTGCCACCGCAATGACGCTTCCTAGAAGCCATCCAGACCTTTGTGGGGGCAAATCCTCTCCCCTGATTGTCCCCTTTGGAGCAGGAGGGGATAGATACACCTATTACAGCACCAGAGAAGGACCTCACAAATCCAATTTCTTATCCCCCATAGCAGTTTAGAATACAAACTATAAATCCTCAGTAAAATTCTAGCTGATTGCATACGAGTTCTCCCTTGCCTGATGCATATTGACCCACCAGATCCATATGGACTTGGTCCATATGGCCCAGTCCATATGGATCCAGATCCATATGTAGCCGGCCGCAATGCTTCAGTGAATATTAGGAGGCTAATCATAACCAAATCATAAAGACTGCGCTGAAGTGCTGGCCACTGGCAGCTGACTTAATTTTAGATCTTGAGAAGGCATTTGATTCCCTGAGCTGGGTATACTTATTCGAGTTCTGGCTAAGTTTGGCTTTAGGCATCGCACCATCTTATTGGCCCAGCTGCTGTGCTCGGATCCTTACATCCAAGGAAGTCTGCGTGACCTCTTGTCAAAACCACTACCGGTTGGCAGGGCCATGTGATAGGGATGCCCTCTCTTACCTCTTTTATTTGCACTCGTGATGGAGCCCTTGGCTGCCAGACAGAATCTATGTATTCTCACAATACGCGGACAGCATATTTTATTTCAGGAAATTCACAGAGGATAACTCCAGGATCTCCAACCTCGTAGTGACATTTGAGACATTATCAGGTCTCTGGGTCAGGTGGAACAAATCGTGTTTGTTCCCCCTGTCCACAGCGGTAGTGCAGGTGGACTGGCACCAGGAGGGGGGAATCAGTACACTGGGAGGCCTCATCCTTCCAGTACCTGGAGATCCAGATTTTTCATGAAGACCGGGACTCCTGGTTGGTAACCTTTGAGCTGCAGTGACGTCCCTGTGTTCCCAGGTAATGTAATGTAATGCAATGTATTTGGGCACTTATAAAGCGCAACTGCCACTCCAAAGGAGCATCATGGCGCTAGGCGGCAACATGGAAAGCCTGGTTGATGAACCCATACTAGATGCATAAGGTGACTTTTTGGGGGCTGCTTCTCTTGTCCCTACTGGGTCACCTTGCCATCTCCAAGATGGTGATGACTCTTAACTTTATTATTGTTTTGCCAACCTCTTCACTGGTAGTTCCCTTGCACATTTTTTGAGTACTTGATAGACTACTTGGCAAGCTCATCTGGCATAACTCTTTCTGCAGGGTAGCTTTTTCCAAATTGCAGTTCTCACTGGACGGAAGGTCTGGAACCCTAATTTTGAACTCTACAACTTGGTGACTCAGCTGCAGTGGCCAGTCTGCTGGATATCCAGGTACTACTTGGAGGATACTGATACCGGGAGTCTGCCACTGTCAGAAGAGAGCTTGTCATCTGTTTAACCCCACTCATCTTTTATTGATGGTGCTTAAAAGCCTTGGAAGAGGCTTTTGTATTACCCACTGCTCTCCTCCTTATGGCCAAAGGGTGAGTGTTGGAAAGGCGTTCGCCGGAGGGGGGTTCGATACACGTCTTGCCCACCCCTTTGACCCACCTCTCCCAAGTAAGCCGAACCCGGCGCGCACACCCTGAGATGCACTACGAACAGAGTGACACCACACGTATTCTTTGTAGGACGATAGGTTCTTTTATCGATGATTTCAAGGGATCTTTATGATCCAAAAGGCAAGCAGTACAGCAGTGGCACACGGTACCACAAATCGGTCGTGGGGAATGGGGGTAGCGGGACAGTCTTTCAAGATAGTGTCTCTGCGAAATACCCTGCGGAAGCTCACAATCCTCGAGCTGGAGGGTGTCGTGTCTCTGGGCGATCTCTTACCGAGTCGTCCTCAAGGGGAGCGCCGCAAGTCTCTCAGCAGGCACAGGTGGTCGGAGTTCGGGAGCCGCGATTCCGTCAGCAGGGCTCCGATGGTTCAATAGCTGGGGGCCGCGAGTCACTCAGCAGGCCTAGGTGGTTCAGTGTTCGGGAGCCGCGACTTCGTCCGCAGGGCTCAGATGGTTCAATAGCGAGAGGCCGCGAGTCACTCAGCAGGCCCAGGTGACTTCAGCGTTCAGGAGCCGCGACAGCGTCAGCAGGCTCAGATGGTTCCAGGTCTTCTCTGTCCTTGTTTCTCCGGCACCCCTTGTTATACTCCGCTGGTTCTTTGAAGTCCGGAGTGCTCGCAGAGGGGAGACTGGGGTGACGGAGGGGGTCCGGCGGGATTTCCTGCCGCTCACTTCTTTGGTCTTTTCAGGTGGGTCTGGGAGGGACCCCAGACGCTCGGTAGGGGAGGCGCCTGCTCCCCAGGGGCCTGGTAGCCGATTGAGTCCTCCCGGGGAAGGCGACCCGAGGTGTGACTGGGCTGGCGCCTCTGGGTCTGGCTCGAGGGTTCCCGCTCCCTCGGTTGGGCATGCGTGGTAGGGTGTTGAGTCTGTCAGGCCTCTGGCCGGCTCGCGGATTGGGGGTGGCTGGGGCGGCCGGAGTCGGAGATGTCGTGTCTTGAGGGCGGTTGCAGGTTGGCTGGATGATGGAGAGGCAACGCCGTGAGGCCGGTCTCACACGCGTCCCCCCCAGCTGAAAGGCGTGGAGAACTACCCATCCACTGGGGGTTCTCCTCGCCGAAGCGGAAGAACCGGGACAGGCCGTCGGCGTTGGCATGATCCGTCCCGGGGCGATGTTCGACAGTGAAATCCATCCCTTGGAGAGAGATGGACCATCGTAGTAGCTTGGGGTTCTCCCCCCTCATCCGCATTAGCCACTGCAAGGGCCGGTGGTCCGTCTGTACTCGAAAATGGGTTCCGAACAAGTAGGGCCGCAGTTTCTTGAGGGCCCAGACTACGGCAAAGGTCTCTCGCTCTATAGTACTCCAACGCTGCTCTCTAGGCAGCAGCCTTCGGCTGATGAAGGCTATGGGCTGATCAATGCCCTTGTCTTCGAACTGCGAGAGCACGGCCCCGATGCCGTGTTCGGATGCGTCGGTCTGGACCACAAACTCTTGGGAGTAGTCGGGGGCCTTGAGTACGGGAGCGGTGCACATGGCGGTTTTCAAGGCGTCGAACGCCTGCTGGCACGGGGTGGTCCACTGCACCTTCTGCGGGAGCTTTTTGGAGGTCAACTCTGTGAGGGGCCCTGCGATACTACCATAATTTTTAATGAACCTCCGGTAGTACCCCGTAAGGCCCAGGAAGGCCCGAACCTCTGTCTGCGTGGTGGGGGGCTCCCAGGACTTGATGGCGTTGATCTTCGGCTGGAGAGGGGCGACCTGGCCGCTGCCCACCTGATGCCCCAGGTAGACCACGGAGCCTTGCCCGAGCTGGCATTTGCTGGCTTTCACTGTTAGGCCTGCTTGGCGCAGGGCCATTAGTACTTGTCGGAGGTGCTGGAGATGCTCGTGCCATTGAGAGCTGAATACGGCAATGTCGTCAAGGTACACTGCGCTGAACTCCTCGAGTCCAGCCAGGACCTTGTTCACCAACCGCTGGAACGTGGCTGGGGCGTTTTTCATTCCGAACGGCATGACCCTGAAGCGGTAGTGGCCATCTGGCGTGGAGAAGGCAGAGCGCTCTTTCGCTCCTTCCGTGAGAGCAATCTGCCAGTATCCGCAGGTCAGGTCGAAAGTGCTGAGGAACCGGGCGGCCCCCAGGCGGTCGATGAGCTCGTCGGCTCGGGGAATAGGGTGAGCGTCTGCGCGGGTGACCGCATTGAGCCCCCGATAGTCCACACAGAATCTTAGTTCGGGGGCGACCCCTGGGGAAGCCGCCTTCGGGACCAGAACCACCGGGCTGGCCCAGGGGCTGTCGGAGGGTTCGATTACTCCCAGGGTGAGCATCTTCTGTACCTCGGTCTTGATGCAGGTGCGGACCCGGTCAGGCACCCGGTAGGCTCGGTGTCTCACAGGCGGGCTGTCGCCGGTGTCCACGTCGTGGACACACCAGTCGGTAACCCTTGGAATGAGAGAGAAGAGGTCTGCGAATTGTCTGAGCAGCTGGCGGCAGTCGTCGGCCTGCTGGGGAGTGAGGGTGGTCGACAGTTTCACTCCCTCCACGGAACCGTCCAGTTCTTTCGTGCACAGGAGATCGGGCAGGGGTTCGGTGTCCTCTTCCGCCCCATCATCGGTGGCCAGTAGCAAACTTAATTCCGTCCTTACAAAATGGGGCTTGAGACGGTTCACGTGGAGGACCCGGAGGGGTTTCCGTGGGGACTGTACGTCGACCAGATACGTGACCTGGCTCTTCCGCTCGACCACCTTGAAGGGACCAGTCCATTTGTCTTGTAGGGCGCAGGGTTTCACCGGAGCCATGACCCAAACCTGCTGGCCCGGCTGGAACTCGACCAGGGTTGCGTTCTGGTCATACCAGCGCTTCATTTCTTCTTGGCTGGCCTCGAGGTTAGCCTCTGCAAGTTCTCTAAACTTCCTCGTCTGGTTGCGGAGCGCCAGGATGTAGCGGAACACATCAGGGGGTGTCCCCCGGGGGCTTGTCTCCCAGCCCTCTTTGACCAGGCTCAGGGGCCCTCGGACGGGATGTCCATACAGTAGTTCGAAGGGGCTGAACCCCAGAGACTTTTGGGGGACTTCTCGGTATGCGAACAGGAGGCAAGGGAGGAGGAGGTCCCATTTCCGGCGCAGGGGCTCTTCGAGGCCCAGGATCATTCTCTTCAGGGTTCGGTTGAAGCGTTCCACTAGGCCGTTGCCCTGGGGGTGGTAGGGGGTCGTGAACTTATACGTGACTCCGCACTGCTGCCACAGGGACTTCATGTAGCGGGATATAAAGTTAGTGCCGCGATCACTCACAACCTCGTGGGGAAATCCGACACGGGAGAAGATCCCCATGAGAGCCCGGCCCACCACGGGAGCCGTCACGGTGCGGAGGGGGATGGCCTCGGGGTAGCGGGTGGCATGGTCCACCAGGACAAGGATGAATCTGTGGCCCTGGGCGGTCTTCGGATCCAGGGGTCCCACGATGTCGATGCTTCCCCGCTCGAACGGGGTACTCACAACGGGGAACGGTTGTAAGGGAGCTTTGCGTTTTCCGCCACTCTTCCCACTGCCCTGGCACGTGAGGCAGGACTTGCAGTGTGCTTCTACATTCGCTCGCATCTTGGGCCAATAGAAGTGGGTCACCAATCGCTGGTATGTCTTGTCTTGGCCTAAGTGTCCTGCCAAGGGTACATCGTGGGCCAGGCCCAGGAGGAGGCTCCGGAACCGCAGGGGTACCACCAGTACTCGTGCTGCGCCTAGCTCGGCGGACTTTTGCTCGCTGTATAGGAGGCCATTGTCCCAATAGATCCAATGGGTTCCGGTTCGGTCACCGGCGGCCTGGGCCTCGGCTTGTTGTCTAAGTCCCTCGAGAGAGGGGCAGGTGGTCTGTTCCTGGCAGAACTCTTCGCGGGAGGGCCCCCCTTCGCAGCGCCACTGGGCCAACTCGGGCAGTTCTTGATACGAGTCATTTTTGCACTAGCGCTTCAGCTAACAACATCGTGGGTGCTTTGCTATTGGTGTTTTATCTAAAAAACGTTTTTATGCTTGCTACATTGTTGCTGCTATTTTTGTCATTTTAAATTGAATTGTACTCTGACTCCCCGGTCCACCGCAGCGTTAGGCTGATTGATGTGGAGGGAGTACAGAGCGCGTTCACTTCCTGGTGGTGCCATTATAGGGTGGCCATCTTAGGGGGTTGACGCTCCAGTCTCCTCTGAGCCTTGATTATTTAAGTTCCCAGCACCTGTGCGCTCGAGAAACCTTGATACGAGTCATTTTTGCACTAGAGCTTCAGCTAACAACATCGTGGGTGCTTTGCTATTGGTGTTTTATCTAAAAAACGTTTTTATGCTTGCTACATTGTTGCTGCTATTTTTGTCATTTTAAATTGAATTGTACTCTGACTCCCCGGTCCACCGCAGCGTTAGGCTGATTGATGTGGAGGGAGTACAGAGCGCGTTCACTTCCTGGTGGTGCCATTATAGGGTGGCCATCTTAGGGGGTTGACGCTCCAGTCTCCTCTGAGCCTTGATTATTTAAGTTCCCAGCACCTGTGCGCTCGAGAAACCTTGATACGAGTCATTTTTGCACTAGAGCTTCAGCTAACAACATCGTGGGTGCTTTGCTATTGGTGTTTTATCTAAAAAACGTTTTTATGCTTGCTACATTGTTGCTGCTATTTTTGTCATTTTAAATTGAATTGTACTCTGACTCCCCGGTCCACCGCAGCGTTAGGCTGATTGATGTGGAGGGAGTACAGAGCGCGTTCACTTCCTGGTGGTGCCATTATAGGGCTGCCATCTTAGGGGGTTGACGCTCCAGTCTCCTCTGAGCCTAATCTATTTAATCCACTGTTGCACCGCGCAGCGGCACGCGCAGCGGGAGCGCCATAGATGCGCCGAAGAGGCGCCAAAGAGAAGCCAGTCTGCGCCAGTCCGCGACCGGTCGCTCCAGCTCCAGTCCCCATCCCCAGTTCCGCAGACATGGTAGGCAACCGTGTTATTTACCGTGCTCCTTTGCTGCATGCACTTCGTTCTACTACTAAAGCTGCCTGCCTACATTCGGTCTTGCCTATAAACCGTAAGGCCCGCTGCAAAACCTGTGACTGGAGTGTTTCACCTCCAGACTCAGGGAATCATTCCTTTACGCGCAAATGGAAGATGTGTCTCCTCAATTGCCGATCCCTGCCAAAACATCATATTGAACTAGCTATGTTGATAGAAGATCTTAAACCTGATGCCCTTTTTTTAACGGAGACTTGGCTTCAGCTAGATATCGATCCTACAATTGTATGGGCCACCCCCCAAGGCTATACCTGTAAACGTTTGGATCGTAAGACAGGTAGAGGGGGAGGACTGGCCATTATTTACAGGGACAATTTTAGATGTCGTGTCACCCCATCCTCTACGCCAGCCTGTGAGACTTTACACTTTACTCTTGAATTCTCCCCCTTAAACACTTTTTCTGGTATGTTAGTCTATCGACCACCTGGCGCCCTCAGCAATTTTATCACCAATATAACGGACACAGTTGCCGACTTAGTGTTGTCTTCAGCAAATTTTACTCTGCTAGGAGACCTGAACCTGCATTTGGATGTCCCACTTGACGCAGATGCCAATAGCCTTCGATCTAATCTGCAGGCTATGGACCTGCTACAGAAAGGCTTTCAACCGACGCATATCAGGGGCCATCTTCTAGATCACATTTACAGTAATCTAGAGAGCCTAACCGTGGAGACACCTATACCACTACCCTGGACCGATCACTTTTTGGTACCTTTTTCTTGGTCTACCGGCAGCTTTTCTATGTCACACTCCCACAATAAGCGCTGGGGAAGAAAATGGGCTTCACTTCCACTTGCTAAATGGAAACTAGCTCTCATTGATCAGCCAGCCCCGGAGGTGACTAACCCCGACACAGCCACTGTCAATTTTGACAATTGGATCTCCAGCACCCTCGATCTAGTCCTTCCAAAGGAATCTTTGCATCTAATAAATAGACCCAAAGTTGCTCCCTGGTACTCGCCTGCTCTCAGGTCTAGGAAACAACTCTGTCGCAAACTAGAGAGAGCCTGGAGACAAGAATATTCTCAATCTAAAAAAGTGGAGTACAGAGCTGCTATAAAGCTCTACAAAAGTGAAATTAAATCTGCCCAAGCTCAGTTTTATGAATCAAAAATTCGTTTAGCTGCCAATTCTCCTAAGGAAATTTTTAAAATTGCTAAATCCTTAATCACTCCCCCTCCCCCTGAGCGTCAGTCACTTGACGGCGCAAAAACCCGTTGCAATAACTTAGCAATTTTCTTCTCCCAGAAGATTTCAACTATCTATTCCTCTTTCTCCATAGCTGGTGGGAACTTGGAGACTACCACCACAATGGACCCCGACACGATGACTTCTTGCCTGTTGGACAAATTCCCCCTTCTAGACTCCTCCTTATTGGATGGAATAATCCCTAAAGTCACCTCGGGTTCCCCTAACGACCCAGCACCTCCTCAGACTCTTATCAAAGTAATCGACGTCATCCGTCCTGCCATCCTGGATGTCCTCAATGCTTCCATTGCTTCGAATTCTGTCCCAGTCCAATGGAAGTGTGCGATGGTTAGGGCACTTCTGAAAAAACCCACCTTAGATCAGAGCAATTTGGCCAACTTTCGCCCTATCTCCCTACTTCCTTGGATGAGCAAACTTCTTGAGAGACACATTAATAACATCTTAGTGGACTATTTAGAATCTAATAGCCTACTATGTGTCTCTCAGACGGGTTTCCGCCCTCAGCATGGAACTGAAGCTGCCCTTATAGCAGTAACAGAAGAGACTAGAGCGGTGCTGGACCAGGGAGGAAAAGCAGCCATCATACTACTCGACCTCAGTGCCGCGTTCGACACTGTCAACCATGCCATCCTATTACATCGTTTGAAAGGCATGGGTGTGTCGGGCGCGCCCCTGGAATGGCTGACTTCCTTCCTGGATGAGCGTTTTTTTCAGGTGTTCGAGGGTGAGACGATCTCGGCCAAGCAACCACTCAGTTGTGGGGTTCCGCAGGGTTCGTCCCTGAGCCCCACTCTTTTTAATGTTTATATGCAACCTCTAGCAAATATAGTTCAGCCCTTTGGTGTGCGTATCGTCACCTACGCAGACGACACCCAACTGGTGGTCTCTTTGGACCACTCGGAGGGGTCATCTAACACCCTGGGTCTGTGTCTAGAGGCTGTTGCTGAGTGGATGCATGCGTCTTGTCTTAAACTTAACGGGGAGAAGACGGAGATCATGTTATTAGGTAATTCCTTACCGAACACTTTGGCCTCTATTTGGCCTACATGCCTTGGCACTCCTCCCCTCCCTAAGCCCCAGATAAAGAGCCTTGGAATCTGGCTTGACAGGGCGCTTGATTTCTCGGTCCAAGCCACCAAGACTGCCTCAACTTGTGCTGGGTTAATGAAAATGCTCCGCAAGGTCCTTCCTCTGCTCCCTTTCCAGGCGAGGAGAGTCATGGTTCAGGCCCTGATTCTCTCTCGCCTGGATTACGGGAACGCCTTATATTTGGGCGCCCCTGTAGCGGTGACCAAAAGGCTCCAAGTCACCCAAAACTGTGCCGCCCGGCTATTGTTTAATATTCCTCGTTGGCAATCAGCTAAGAAAGCCCTTAAGGAGCTTCATTGGCTCCCAATGACTGCCAGAGCTCAGTTTAAGGCGATGTGCATAGTGCACAAATCTTTTCATCGAACAGGCCCTGCCATCTTGTTCCCCTTTGTAGTGCCTTACGTCCCTTCCAGAGCCCTTCGTTCCGGCTCACTGCACTTAGCAACTCCAACAAAGGTTATCAAAGCCCGTTGGGGCGGTCGCTCTTTCTCACACTCTGCCGCCAAACTATGGAATTCCCTTCCTGTGAGTATTAGACAGATCAACAATAGGATGGCATTCAGGAAAGTCCTAAAAACCCATTTGTTTGCGAAAGCGTGCTAATGTACCTTGGAGCTCGTCATAGTAATTGCTGAAGCGCGACGAGGCCTCCGGGTAGTTACGCGCTATATAAATATAATTTTTCATTTCATTTCTTCGAGTTCCGTCGGGGCCTCTGGGGCGGAAGGTTCCGGTCCTTCCCCTGGGTTAGTGTCTCCTTCTCCCTCGGAAGGAGGGTTGTCTGCTTCTGGTAGGGGGTCCCGGCTCTCGGGGATAGTGTTCGGTAAGAGGGCTTCACCGCCCTTGGAGGGAGGCACTCGTGCGGTCATGGAGCGCGTGGTGGCGCAGACCCATTCTGGTAGGCCCATCATCTCCAGGTGGGCTCTTCGTTCTACTTGCCCCCACGGGGAACTCTCCAGGTCGTTGCCCAGGAGGCAGTCTACGGGCTGCGAGGTCCGGACCGCTACCTTCAGTTCTCCGGAGACCCCTCCCCACTCGAAGGGCACCAGCGCCATCTGGCAGAGGCTCTCCGAATTGTCGGAGGATACGACCGGACAGAGGGCCCCGGTTAGGATCTGGTCTTCTGAAATTAGGCTGCGGTGGACCGCAGTGACACTCGCCCCGGTGTCGCAAAGGCCCTCGACTCGGTGGCCGTTGATGGTCACCCGCTGTCGGTATTTTTCTGTGTTGGCGGGCAAGGGTGTCCCGGGGACCATTTCTCGATCACCAAGGGAGACCAGGGCCATGGCCGCCGGTTCCCATTCCTCGGAGTCTTCCCTCTCTTCCCCAGAGCCATGGAGGCCATCTGCCGGGCCGTGGGGTTAGTCGTTGTGGTTCGCTGATACTGGGGACACTGGGGGTCATTGGCGTAGTGTCCGGGCTGCTGGCAGCGGAAGCAGGTGATCCTAGCTCGTGGACCTGGTCGTCCTGGGGCTCCGGTGCTTGCTGGGGGCTGTGCTGAACCCGCCGCTGGTGGGCTGCTGGGGGGGCTGGTTGAGGACCCCCCGGGGAAGTCTCTTGGTCGGCCGTGGTTCCCTCCGCCCCTCTGGCGGGGGGGACCCTGACTGTGGCGGCCGTAGTCCCCCACGGGGCCCCGGGTGGCCCGGGTGTTCACCCAACGATCAGCCTCAGCAGCCAGCTTCCGAGGGTCGGTGAGTTTACTGTCCAGGAGATGCTGGCGCAGTTCTATAAAGCAATTGGCCGCTAAATGTTCCCAGGCAATCAGATCGAACAGTTCTTCGAAGGTGGAGACCTTGCTGCCTTTGATCCACCCGTCCAAGGCTCGGCTGTAAAAGTTCATGTATTCTACCCACGTGGTGCCCGGTATCTTCTTGCAATCTCGGAACCGTTGTCGGTACATTTCGGGGGTGAGTCCGTACCGACCCACGAGGGCTTCCTTCATGTGGCTGTAGGAGTTCATGACCGTGGAGGGCAGATTTAGCAGAGTGTCTCTTCCTTCGCTTAAGAACCGGCCCCATAGGCCAGCCCCCCAATCCTTTTGCGGGACTCGGTGAGAGGTCATGGCGACTTCGTAGGCCTTAAACCACTGCTGGATATCATCGTTCTTATAATACTCCTTTACCACATCCTTGGGGATGTGAACTTTGGTTTCCCCGGTGGGAGCGGACGGTGGATTCCCGGGTGGCTGTGACTTTTCGTTTCTAGCCCGCCACTCAATCTCCTTCAGGCCGCGTTCATGTTCTAGCTGGAGTTTCTTTTCGTCGTGCTCCCTTTGGAGTCTCTTCTCTTCGAGTTCCCCTTGTAGCCGTAACTGCTCGACGGCTAACTTCTTCTCTGCCAGTTTTATCTCTCCCTCGATTTTTAGTTTTGCCAGTTCAAGTTCGTGGTTGCGGCTTCTCTCTCGGTCCGCTAGTTCCTCGGGGGACAGGTTCCCCTCTGGCCCGTTGTTTCTCGCGGGATGCTTGGTGGTTCATGGGTAGAATCCCCTTCCGTTTGGGTCGGGGGCGCCCCCGTCTCGACCCAGGCTTTCAGTACTTTCTGGAAGTCTTCCTTTGTGCTTAGTCCGGTGGTAGCGATGCCAAGGTCTTTGCAAAACTGTTTTAATTCTCTATGCGTGTAATAGTCCAATTGATCCTCTCGGAACGGTGAGCTTACTTCGGTACCTGCGGCACCCAGGGAGGTTTCTCCTTCCATCTCTTTTTGGTAGTGCGTCAGTCGTTCACTGCACGCTCTCTTTCGGTGTCGGCTCGGATCCCGTCGCTGCCACCAAATGTTGGAAAGGCGTTCGCCGGAGGGGGGTTCGATACACGTCTTGCCCACCCCTTTGACCCACCTCTCCCAAGTAAGCCGAACCTGGCGCGCACACCCTGAGATGCACTACGAACAGAGTGACACCACACGTATTCTTTGTAGGACGATAGGTTCTTTTATCGATGATTTCAAGGGATCTTTATGATCCAAAAGGCAAGCAGTACAGCAGTGGCACACGGTACCACAAATCGGTCGTGGGGAATGGGGGTAGCGGGACAGTCTTTCAAGATAGTGTCTCTGCGAAATACCCTGCGGAAGCTCACAATCCTCGAGCTGGAGGGTGTCGTGTCTCTGGGCGATCTCTTACCGAGTCGTCCTCAAGGGGAGCGCCGCGAGTCTCTCAGCAGGCACAGGTGGTCGGAGTTCGGGAGCCGCGATTCCGTCAGCAGGGCTCCGATGGTTCAATAGCTGGGGGCCGCGAGTCACTCAGCAGGCCTAGGTGGTTCAGTGTTCGGGAGCCGCGACTTCGTCTGCAGGGCTCAGATGGTTCAATAGCGAGAGGCCGCGAGTCACTCAGCAGGCCCAGGTGACTTCAGCGTTCAGGAGCCGCGACAGCGTCAGCAGGCTCAGATGGTTCCAGGTCTTCTCTGTCCTTGTTTCTCCGGCACCCCTTGTTATACTCCGCTGGTTCTTTGAAGTCCGGAGTGCTCGCAGAGGGGAGACTGGGGTGACGGAGGGGGTCCGGCGGGATTTCCTGCCGCTCACTTCTTTGGTCTTTTCAGGTGGGTCTGGGAGGGACCCCAGACGCTCGGTAGGGGAGGCGCCTGCTCCCCAGGGGCCTGGTGGCCGATTGAGTCCTCCCGGGGAAGGCGACCCGAGGTGTGACTGGGCTGGCGCCTCTGGGTCTGGCTCGAGGGTTCCCGCTCCCTCGGTTGGGCATGCGTGGTAGGGTGTTGAGTCTGTCAGGCCTCTGGCCGGCCCGCGGATCGGGGGTGGCTGGGGCGGCCGGAGTCGGAGATGTCGTGTCTTGAGGGTGGTTGCAGGTTGGCTGGATGATGGAGAGGCAACGCCGTGAGGCCGGTCTCACAGTGAGTTATACTTAGTGTAGTGTGGCAATTGATGGCACAATTATATCATGTCCATTTTTCAAGATCTTTTCAAGATTTGTATATATCATTCAAATGGAATATAATGTGTGTGAAAAAAGTACTCCGCACTAATTTGCAATGGATAGGGAACTACTGTAACTTTGGTATGATATATTTATTGGAAACATAAATGGCAGTGTGAATGAGGCTCGGGGTACTTTACCTGCCTCAAAATATCATACACAAAACTACAAGGATACTATGTTAAATGTTTTAAGATACATATATCTGTTTCACTTGGTTAAATAATGCGTAAGTAAATATTGCTCCCAACGATGTAACCCTGAATGTGGCCAAAATGGTAGCCTTTATATGTCTCTGAAATAAGGTGGTCATCAGCCCAGCTCCTGACCAACGACAATTGATTTTATTTAGGTGGTGATACCAGGGGGTTGCCTATTTAAATAGACACTCTAGATGTACAACTCTATGGCCCTTTAGCAGGCTCCCGACGCAACGCATAGGCTATTACCTTACTGCACGATGCACTTGCTTGTTTCAGAATAACAAAAATATGAAATAAAAAAAGCCTGCAAAATTCTCGGTTTGTACTGCTGTCTTCTTGAATCAGAGGAATTTGCTGCTGTGATTCGGTTCAGTGAGCTGCTTTACTATTTGGAGTGCGGGAGTCAGAACGCACACAGTGAGCACCTGGATATGAGACTGAAGTTGTTTCTGGCATCTGATGTCAGGGTTTTGTGAACCTTCCATCTTCTGCCTAGTTTGCAAGTGGCTGAATAGCATTCACCTGCACCTGAGAGGAGACAACCCTTGGTGACCCAGTAAGGGGCGTGCTGGGAATGCAGG
This sequence comes from Triturus cristatus, assembly GCF_964204655.1. Lineage (NCBI taxonomy): Eukaryota > Metazoa > Chordata > Amphibia > Caudata > Salamandridae > Triturus > Triturus cristatus. Next base: position 56,146,507 of record NC_140590.1, on the reverse strand, counting down.
GAAGGTGGGGTTTTCAGTTGCATCTCGGAGGAGATGCGGTGAGAGTTCTCAGTCTTACGGATCCCAAAGCATTGCTTAATACCATGGATGGGACAAACGGGAACTCTAAAATAACTCAGACAGTGCAAGGCATATTTTTAGCTTAATCACTCTCATAGCAGTGTCACGTGTTATGTGAGACTGTGAGAAACTACCACGAAGGTATTAAGCTATGACAGTGAAAGTATTGGGCCTCGGGATCTCTACAACAGCTTCGAAATATCAAAATATTTTGAAATCCTAAGAGTGCATTGTGAGTGTAGTGATTTGAAATAAGGAACTGGACCAACAGAGGAAAAATAAAGAATAGTGAAGAACACAAAAAGAGGTTACTTAAAGCACACACCATAGAAATTAATAAATGGGAGAGTAAAACTCTAAAAAAGTACATTGAGTATCAACGAATTCCAAGAGGTCTGCATATATTTATACTAGCTGCACTCAATGCTATGGATTCAGATTTACTTAAACAATGGCAAACAGACACCACAGATTGCGCCATGAAATTGATAATTTATGCAGAGTTCAAGCTATCTAAATGATTTAGTACAATCAAAGAACTAGAAAAGGCTTTGGAGAACACTAGTGAAACAGAGGAGGGAAACAAAGACATAAAAAAGACCTAGAAAACAAAAATGGATAGTCATGAAAAGGAGGTTCAAATAAAGAATTTAAACAAATTCAATAGAGACAGAATAAATTATGCAATTTTCACCAGGCTCTTTGATTCTCTCCATAGTAGACAGACCATGGATCAGATTAGAGATCAAATTGAACCACAGTCAAGCATTTAAAGCTAAGAGGTAAGCTTGGGGGACAAAGACCCCTCCTAAACCTTTCCATAACTGGACTTCTTTGGGGAGATGCACATCTTACAGATGACAACAAGAAGGAAGGGCATAGGTGCTCCCATCCTGCCAAGTCAAACAGAACCAGAAAGAGCAGGAAAAGGAACACGGGAAAGGAGAAAAGAGAACATAACATCAAGATCAACAGAAGATGAGCTAATAATAATTCTCTCATTCAATAAACAAGGAGAGAAGCGGAGAGCTCTTAAACAAAGGCCTATTGTTATGCCCAGATATAGGAATTGAGCTGGGAACAGTAAGAATTGCAACAAAAAAAAACATAAAATTCAAATCTTCTAAGCCTTACACTCTATCCAGTCTAACTGAGGAAGATATACCCCATCTAAGAACACTATAACATTTATAGGAAGGGCAAGTGCAACCCAAGAACAACAGCTCATGGTACACTCTCTGATTTAGAATTCTGCACAACAGCTGGCATTGAAACAGATAAGTCAATCACAAGTGGCTGCTAGACAAAATCCAAATTTTGTCCGCAGTTATCAGCTGGAAACAGAATTGTTGTTTTTCAAGAACTAGTGTCTGAAGGCTTGAGAAATATAGCAGTTAAAGATTATAAAACAAATCATCACCCTCTTAGAGCCAACATGACCAGGGCATGTGGAAGACTCTAGCATCGGTTTTTTACTGGAAGGGTGCCCTTCCAGTACAGAATACTACGCCCAGACATCTTTTAAAACTTTTCCTACTTTATATGTGTGCAGTACAGTGCAGCATACATGCAAAGATGATAAAGAAAGGAGAAATGAAAACATTTCTCCTTTTAACGCCTGCTTTCATATGGCGTTAATTTTCGTCACAAAACCTTATCTCATATTTTTTACATAGGGTTTTGCGTCAAAAAGCGTTGGTGGTTGCATGGGAACGCCTATTGACGTAATGTACCGCAAGGCAGAGCTTTGCGCTACCTTGCGTTACTTTTAGTCAATATCCAGTGCAAAACAAATTGTGTGGTGGAAAGTAAATACTAAAAACATTCTGCGTGGGTTTGTGTCACTCTTGTGACGCAGACACAGTGCAAAATGTTAGAAAATGTGCCCCTAAGTGTCGCATCCAATGTTTTGCTCAGCAGCCGCAGCCAACACTATCTAAGGTCGGGGTGCAGGGACATCTTAAGGATTTTGGGGGCCCTGGGCCAAACATATTTTGGGGGCCCCTGTTCAGAACAACTTTGAATTTATGTTCCAATTTGAGCCCCTGTTTCCCATGCAGTTTCCGCTTCCTCAGCTGTTAGTAATCCAGTTTTCATCATAGGCATTAGCCTATATATTCCCGATGCAAACAGACGCGCGCAGCTGACAGTGGTAGGATTTAGTGTTCCTGCCATGCTAAGATGTTTTTAATACTTTTTAAATTGTATATGTGTGGCTTAATTACTCTGTGCTTTTTAACAATTTCTCCTACCAACGCGCACTTGCACTTTACTTGATTCTGCTTGCCTACACCTCCTTAGCTGCTTCGATTCACATCTTGCTTTTCCTCCAGTCCTGGTCCGCCGCGGCTGATATGCCCATTTGCGGAGGGCTGGGGCTACTATCAGGCTCCACACTACTGCCCACTCAGTTTCCACTTCCTCAGCTGCGTTAGCGATCCAGTTTGCATCATTGGTATTAGCCTATATATTCCCGATGCAAACAGACGCGCGCAGCGGGCGCGCCAAATGCGCACCAAAGGCAAGCCCGTCTGCGCCTGGAGGCGTTCCGGAGGTGTCCAGCGCCGGCCATGCTGCCCAGTTCCCCTCCGGTGAGTTTCTTCCACTATATTACAATAGGGAAAAACTGCTTAGCCTTAGGCGGCTACCATTATGTCAGTGTACAGCGGCTGATCCGCGCTTGGAGGTAGACTTTTGATGCAATAAGTGCAACTTGTCTCTCCTCCAGCCCAGGAAACTCACACCCAAGATCCTCCAACGCAACAATAAGTGTAAAAACAATAAGAAAACAGAGGACTTAAAGGCCACCCTTTAAATTGTCGCTCTATGCAAAAGCATGAACCACACATTTATTGCCTACTTTTAGACGAACAGCCTGATCTTTTATTTCTCACTGAGACCTGGCTGTCTGAAGCCTCCAACCCTACTATCACCCCGGCCATCCCTACGGGTTATAAAATCCTTAGGAGGGACCGGCCGAGTGGGAAGGGTGTGGTGTCACCATAATTTACAATCAAGAACTAGACTGCTCTCCCATCCTGATGGAAAACATTGAGGGCGCAGAGTCCTTAGGCTTCCGCTGTACCTTATCCCCCCATCATAGCTTAGCTGGTTTTCTCATTTACAGACCTCCCATTGCCATTGGAAATTTTATTAGTACGCTTAATACAGCCACCACCTTCCTAGCCTTAAAATACAACAACTGCCTTATTCTGGGAGATTTCAATATATATATGGACAATGGAAAAGACCCTCAAACATTTTCCTTGTTGGAGACTCTGCAGGCCTGCAACATGTTTCCATCTATTTCTTCGGCCACCCATGAGAAGGGCCAAACCCTAGATCAAATCTTTCACAACTTTGACATATCAGTAAGCCTACCTCCTCCCATTATCTGTTCTGACCACCTCCTATTAAAATTCGTCATTCCCAACTCTGCCACAGCCCCTCGGGCTAACGCAGGGCAGAGGGTCCCTAATTACAGGACGTTCCATAAAATATCCATCCCGATGTTCGCAGACGCCCTCAGTCATTCCTCACCGGAGCTGTCTGGCTGCCCCCGACTCGGACGCCCTCTCAATAGATTCTTTTTTTTTTTTTAAACAGACTTTTATTGAATTTCAGAAGGTAACACATTCAATCCCCTTGTCCGCTACATGGCCACCCAGATAAGCCAGGCTGTAGGATAACGACCAGCCCGCCAAACTGAGTACAACGGCACACCTCTCTTCACATAAGGCATCTATGCTGTGATGCAGTCCATCCACAAGGGTGATCCATTACCATGGTGTGACGCAATCAAAAGACCCCCCACCCCTCTCCCCGTCAACCTCCCCAACAGAACGCCCCACCCCAACCACCCTCCCAAGCATGTCGCCAGTATCTAACACAGTCCAGTGGGCAACGAAACCTCCCGTACCACCTGTCGGATTCCCCTCCCACTGGGCACAGCAGAGAATGCATCAAGAGCACAGGAGGAAGCCATTTATCCCGGGCCCAGGGTCCTCCCCTCGCCCTGCATTCCCATGAACGTGGGAGAAAAAAAAAGGGTCTCAAGGGTCCCGAGCCACATCCCCCTCCTCAGGATCCCCCTCGTCTACAGCTGGTTGTTTGAACAGTTCCAGGAGTGCCACCCATGCCGGGCCATTTCTTGTGATTTCTCACTTCCATTCCGCCGCGCCAGACATAGTCTATAGTTCCCCTCGCTTCCTGCCCATTTCACCATTTCCCTATTCCAGAGCAAGAGATTAGGCCCCTGCCTCGTCTTCCAATGGGAAGTAAGTTCCCGCTTGGCCAGGACCAGCCCCAGGTCAATGAACCGGCTGGTGACCTTAGTCTTGGCAGTGTGCGGGAACCAATGCAGCAAGCAGCTCCCCGGACCCACCTCCAGCTCCCTCTCTGTCACAGTCAGCAGTGCAGTCGTCACCTCCCGCCAAAAGTCTCCCACCCGTGAACAGTCCCAGAACATGTGGAGAAAATTCGCCCCATCATGGTCACACCGGGGGCAAGCATCCGACCCCTCAAAATACTCAGCTATTTTACTAGGCGTGAGGTATGCCCTATGAAAAACATAGAACTGGATAAGCTGGAAACGCGCATTTCGGGAACATTTCCATGGTCGCTCCATGATTTCCTCCCAAGTTTTGTCCGCAATGGGTGCCCCCAGATCCGCTTCCCACTTGAGTCGCAGTGCAGTCAGGGGTTGACGCATATCACAGGTAATCCGCCGATAAAGGCAGGTCACCGCCTTAAAAGTACCCGCCACCATCACTACATACTGACAAGCAAGAGATGTGTCCGGCTCCACCAGTCCCTGCCGCCAGCGTTTCCTGACAGCCGCAGTCAGAGCTGCATGCAAGAGGATGTCCCCCCGCAGGAGATCGTGACGCTCCCTAAAGTCGTCAAAAGGGAGAAGATTACCATACTCATAAAGGTCACCCAGTGCCACAACTCCCGCCTCTTCCCAAGCCAACAACCGGCTCCAATCTCACCCGTGAGGCAACGCCTCACACATCCGCAAAGGGATCTCGGGCGCATAAGGAATTGCGACATGTGTCCTTGTTGGAAGGCGTTCCTCGGGGAGGCTACGGAATGCGTTCCCGACCCCCCGGAGGCCCACCTTTCCCAGAGTTAGGCCGAGCAAGAGCGGGGAGGCCCTTCCTGGAAGGGTCTCGTACCTAGGATCGCACACGCTGCGCTTACTCTCTCTTCGGATAGAGGGACACCACACAGTAATTCGTTGTAAGACAATATGCTTTTATCAGTAGTTGTCAGGGATCTTTATGATCCGGCAGGCAGGTGCAGAATTAAGGCCACAAGCGGCAGCGATCTCGTGATGAGGGAAAAGGGGTAGCGGGACAGTCTTTGAATCAGTGTCTCTGCGAGGTATCCGGCGCACAGCTCTCAATCCTCGAGCTGAGGGGATGTTGCTTCTCTCGGCAATCTCTGCCGTTTCTCTTGGACGAGCGGGCCGCGAGTCACTCAGCAGGCACCGGAGGTTCGTAGTTCGGGGAGCCGCGACGGCGTCAGCAGGGCTCAGATGGTTCAGAGTTCGGGGAGCCGCGACAGCGTCAGCAGGGCTCAGATGGTTCAGAGTTCGGGGAGCCGCGACAGCGTCAGCAGGGCTCAGATGGTTCAGAGTTCGGGTAGCGTTCTTCGGTTCGGGGAGCGATCGAGCCACGACCAGGTCAGCAGGCTCTCGTCAGTCCAGGTCTTCTCTCCTCTCGTCCCTTCAGCACCCCTTGTTATACTCCCCCTCCTCTTTGAAGTCCGGAGTCCTCGCGGAGAGGGGTCTGGTGCCTGGGGGCGGTGTGTCGGGGTTTCTTGTCGCTCGGCCCTTTGATCTGTTCCGGTGGGTCCGAGAGGGACTCCAGACACCCAGCGGCCGAGGCGCCTGCTCCCCGGGGGCTGGTGGTCGATCGAAACCTCCCTCGGGGGAGAGACCAGAGGTGTGACAGGATTGGCGCCTCTCGGTCTGGTTTGGGGGGGTTTCGCTCTCCCTCGGCCGGGCATGCATGTTGGGGATCTGGTCGGCCCTCGGGATGTTGGCCCACGGGAGCCGGAAGGCTGTATCAACGAGGTTCGGCGTGGTTGCAGGGTAACTTGCTGTCCCACAGTCCTCCTGGCCAAGCGCGCCCAGCACTGCCGTATCGTCCTCAAGTCCGAGGGCAGCGAAGCATCTCTCATTGGGACTCGGAGCAACACACATGACAAATGGTGCCAGCTCGGATCCGACCCTCCCTGTTCCTCCGGGCGCCTGATGTGACCCGCCACCCACTTCGTAAATCACTGGAGCTGCGCAGCATGGTAATAGGCCTCCAGATCTGGCAACGCAAGGCCCCCCTCCCCCCTGGGCCTCTGCAGAGTAAGTAGCGCTACTCTCCGCCTCCCAGCGCCCCTGATGAACCCTGTAAGCAACGTGTTCAGTTGCGCGAAGAGCTTACCCGGGATCCAAACTGGGAGGGTCCCAAAGTAATAAAGAAACCTGGGCAATATGACCATTTTCATCAGGGCGACCCTGCCGGCCACCGACAATGGGAGAGTCCCCCAGAAATCAAAACAGGTTTTCGCCCCGCGCACTGCTAGATCAACGTTGCCCTCCAATAGATCAGCGGGAGCATGATAAATCTGAGTCCCCAAGTAGGGCAAGCACCGAGGCTCCCACGGGACATCCCCCGGGCGAACCATCCCGTCCGGCCCGGTATGAAACAGACATGACTTGGTCCAGTTCACCCGGAGGCCTGCCACGCTCTCCAAGGTCTCCAGCAAGCCCCGTGCCCCCTGTAGGGCTTCCCCAGCGTCCGGCAAGAAAATGAGGAGATCGTCCGCATACGATGCTATGTGGTGCACTCGTCCCTCTACTAATAGCCCTGAAAAATACCGGCCTGATCTGGCATGAGCAGCCATGGGCTCCATTGCCGGTGCAAATAATAGGGGGGACAACGGGCACCCCTGCCTCGTCCCCCGAGCGACCACACAGGCATCAGAAATCAAGCCCCCCATCCTCACCCTAGCAGTGGAAGCACTATAGAGAAGCGTGGTCCACTGTACAAAACGTTCCCCCAGCCCGAATGCCCGCAATACGTCAAAAAGGTAAGGCCACTCCAGGCTATCAAAGGCCTTTTCGATGTCGACCGCAAAAATGTAGGCCTCCTCCTTGTTATATGTGTCGGACCCCAAGATTCGCAACAGTCTGCGTACATTCATTGCAGTGTTGCGGGAGGGAATGAAACCAGCTTGGTCCTCATGGTCAGCTTCAGCATATGGGGCATCAACAGACTAGCCAGAATGCGACTCAAGATCTTGTAGTCAAGATTGAGCATCGCCAGGGGTCTATACGAGGACCGATCCCACGCAGGCTTACCCGGCTTAAGAAGGGGAACTATGAGGGCTTCTCGCGTGGTGGCAGGGAGGGCCCCCTCTCGGCGTGCCATATTATAAAGCGCCACCAAACAGGGTGCTAACAAATCCGCGTAAGCTGCATAGAACTCAACGGGGAGCCCATCTGTGCCCGGGGTTTTGTTCCTGGCCATGTGCTTTATGGCACTGCGTACCTCGCCCGCTTTAATGTCCCGACCCAGAGCCTCAGCGTCTGCAGCCGCAAGCTGTGGGAGCCTCACCCTTGGCTAAAATTCCTCATCCCCCGGGCACCCAGGACCCACCCTGCTCCGGTACAACTCGGCGTAATACCGTAGGAAATGATCATTAATGTGCTTTTGGGTGCAAAACACCTCAGCACCCTGCCCCGCAGTTCCACTATCGGGGGTCCTCCTGCGTGCCGGGTTGGCCAGCCAGGCTAGCAATGTCCCCACCTTATCGCGTTCCACATGTGCCTTATCTATGTAGGCCTTATTATCAAAACAGCGCAATCTCTCGATTTGGACTGCTAATGCCCCTCGAGCCTCAAGCAACCCTGCCTGCCTGTCCGGGTGCTCTGGACGCTCCTTCTCCAAATCGTGCACCTGCCGTTCCGCCTTCTGGACTTCCTGCAACAACACTCTGCGCACTCCCACTACCTCGCCTATGCAGCGCCCCCGAACTACAGCCTTAAAGGCGTCCCATTCGACCACCAGGGACGATGCCGTATTGGCGTTAAGTCGAAAATAGTCCTCAATGGCCGACCCAATGTTAGCACGAAACACTGGGTCCTCTAATGTGTTGGGTCGAAGTCGCCACGTGGGAATGGCAGGGCGATCCCTCATCCAATGTAAAACTGTCAGCAGTGGATTATGATCAGATGTTGTCCTGGCTAGGTACTCACTATGTACCATCGCCCCATGAACACCTGGGGAGCTAAGGATCGAGTCCAGCCGAACATGGAGGTCGTGCAACGATGAGAAATAAGAATAATCCCTCTCACCCGGGTGGTGCGCCCTCCAGGTATCAGTCAGCCCCCACTGTCGCTGCCAATCTCGCCGCACCATGGCCAGTCGATGTATAGGGGAATCAGCAAGAGGGGGATGAGAGCGATCCAGGGAAACATCCGCAATGCAATTAAAGTCACCCCCCAGGAGCACCGAGCCAGTCAACAAGGGGGCCAATGCCCCAGAAAGGTGCGCAAAAAAGGAAGCCTGATCCGTGTTGGGGGCATAGATACTCGCTAGAACTATGTCCCTGCCATCCAGCCGCCCCATCACCATAACGTATCTGCCTTCAGAGTCAATCACCTGTCCAGTACTTTGAAACGGCACCCCGCCCGAACCCAGACCAACACGCCCCTTGCATATGCTGAGTACGTGGTATAGACACCTGTCCCCGCCACCTCCGCTGCAGTGCCAACCCTTCTTGTTTGTTCAGGTGTGTTTCCTGTAGCAGTGCTATCTGCACTCCACGCCGACGAAGATAAGCATGGATCTTGTGGCGGCGAGTCATACTGTGCATCCCCCTAATGTTCCAAGATAAACATTTAATAACTACGGCGGTAACCATGACATGGTAAAGCTAAAACTGTACATCCTACCTCCCCCTGCGACATGCTTGGTCCCACCCTCCCCTCCCCCTACCCCAACACCCCAACTCCCCCAACTCCAACACCCCAGCATAGGTTCCTCAAAACTAGCCCCCATCCAAACTAAAAGAACCATCAACCTTGACAACATGGAAAGTGAGACGTGCGCCGACCCAAAAAGGGACCCAGAGCCCCCCGCCAGCACCCCCCCGCCATATGTGACAGGACCAGCAACAGCCCTTTCGGGGCCCCAATAAGGACATTCAAAGAGGCCCACCTCCCCTGTGTGCGTTGGGGAAAATCCCCTCCAACTGTCAGACCTGGGCTGCAGTACGAGGGCAACCATCCCCGCCATCCGACCCCAGCTCAGCCAAACAAGTCCACCGTCTGCGGGGTCACCACCGGAAGCTCAGGTTCGGAATCCCCACTCGTGCTGCCAACCGGAGAGAACCCCAAGCCCCCCAGCGCTCGTCCAGAAGAAGCAGAAGCCGGGCTGGTGCCACCCTGACTGATTGCCACCACTGCCCGCACAGCTCTGACTCGTTCAAGGCGATGGTCTGGCAATGGAGGAGCCCTCGACGGATTCACAGTGTCAGGAGATCGTCTCTCCGCAGCGCTCGCCGGTGACCTCCGCCCCGGTTCCGCCTGTCGAGTTTCCAGCCAGCGCCACGCATCCTGCGGAGTGGTGAAAAAGTGGGTGCTGGGGCCATCGACCACCCTCAGCCGCGCCGGAAAGAGCATCGCATAGGGAATGCGAAGTTGTCGCAATTTCCGCTTGAGAGCTACAAAGGAGGTACGCTGTTTCTGAACCTCCCGTGTGTAATCCGGGAAAAGCATCACCCTAGAGTTGTCGATTTGTAGCCGTTGCTTCTCTCGAGCTTTCTGCAGGAGGTGGTCTCTGTCTCTGTAGTGCAGCAATCTCACTACCATCGGTCTCGGGGGTGCTCCCGGCCTGGGAGGCCGTGCCGGGACCCCGTGGGCTCTTTCAAGGGCAAAAAATGGGGACAACCCCTCCAGGGCCACCTCCGACCGAAGCCAGTCCTCCAGGTACCGGACTGCGTCAACCCCCTCCGCCCGCTCCGGAACTCCCACTATACGGAGGTTATTCCTACAAGAGCGCCCTTCGCTGTCCTCTGCACGCAACTCCAGTGTCCGCACTCTGTTCTCCATCTGAGTCAAGGACTGTTGCAAGGCAGTCACCCTATCCGGCACCTCCTCCAGCGTCTTCTCGGTTGCTTTCACCCGCTCTTTCAGCTTCCTGTGATCGTCCTTCAGCAACGCAAGGTCCACTCCAATAGAGTCTATCTTTGTTTCGAGGGCCTCCCGAGAAGCCGTGATGGCCTGCATAATATCCGCCAAGGAAGGGCCACTCGGAATCTCCACACCGGGGGCACGTGTCGCGACCTCCTCATCCTCCGACCGGTGCTCCCCCTCTTCGTCCTGGAGGACCGCAAACCCCCTTCTCCTCGACGTTCGCCCCATCCCAGGCGCTCACCCAAGGCCCCACCAGCCACCACCAGCCGCAAGTCACCGTCCACCCCAGCAGCGATGGAGCAAAGTAGCCAATCCAGTCGGCAAGACAGCTGCAGCAGGTCAAGCTCCGGACAGCGCACAGATGGGCAGGGCAGCCACACTGGCGTCCAACAATCCAGGTGAGTCCAGGCACCGACTACCACACCCCCGCCGCCAGAGTCAGGAGGATGAAAGGGGGCCAGCACTGTGCCGCCAACGCAACACCGGGGTCAACCAGCCACTCGTGCCCACGTGCCTCCACAAGCCACCCTCGGTGTGGAAAGGTGCCGCCGAAGTCCAGCTGTCCGCGGGCAGGGCCCCAGAGTCCGCACTCCAACCAAGTATCTCCTGCTCACCGGCGACGAACACGAGGTACCACGGGCAGGACCCCCTGCTACTCCTCCAGCGTCTGCCGTCACCTTCCAGATCTGGCAACCCCTACACGGGATCCCCGCACTCGCACCGGCCAGTCGAGGGGAGGCCAGCCAAGGGGGCAGCAGCGCACCAACCCAACTCTAGGCCGCACCAATGGGCCCCCAGCCGACCCGCGCCTCCTCCAACAGGAACCAGCTGCAATGGGGGCACCAGGCCGGACAGTCACGCACCCCAAGGACTGTCTCTCCACTGCAGGAGTCTCTCAGTAGCCTCGCTCCACTTCAGTCAGAGCCCATCAGCGCTCCGGTCCCCACCAGGAGGCAAGTAGCGGTTCCACTCTGCCGCCCATGTATGAGCTCCGTAGCATCCGCCACACCGCCCTGCAGGCCGCTCCTCACCGTCCGCCCCGAGCCGCCATCTTAGGGTCAGGCAGCAGCAGCACTCAGCCTCTGCCCTCCGCTCAACCCGCTCTCCCCAGGCACACCTTCTGCCAGCCACCGCTGCAGGGCCAACACCAAGGCTCTCCGCCGCTCCGGCAGTCGATGCGTCGCCTCCAACCCTCAGCAGGGGACAGCAATCTCATCGGCGGGTCGCGGCCGCCATCTTGGGCCGCTCCAATCAGCAACGCGGGGTGAGCGAAAGACCAGCCCTGTGTCTTCACCGGGGCGCCTCCACCATCGCGGGAGCGCCCACCTGGTCACCAGGTATGCCCAGTCAGGTTGGGGGAGTAGGAGCCCCCCGCAATGGCTCAGGATCTATGCAAACAGAGGGAGGCCGCGGAGGAGCTCCGAGATCCTCGTCCCTCTACATCGGCGTCAGGCCACGCCCCCTTGCCCTCTCAATAGATTCATGGCTCCGAACCAACATTGATGCAGCGGTACTGGTTGTTTCGCGCTCCTCAAAGAGTTTGGCCCCATCAGCTCCATGATTTAACGATTCCCTCAGATCCAGAAAAAGAAATTGTAGAAAAATGGAACGGAAATGGCGTAAATCCTATCTACCCGAGGACAGGAAGGTGTATAAAGATAACTTAAAAGCTAATTACATTCTCGTGAAGGCAGCCAAGAAAAACTTCTTTCAAACCAAGATAAAAAATGCCCAAAATAAGAGTAAGGAAATCTTTAGCATAGTCAAATCCTTTACCGCCCCGAAAGTCAGCACAAAGGAAGGGCCATGCAAGGAAGAATGGTCTAAGCAAATAACTCAAATCTTCCACAAAAAGATGTCCGTGTGTGGAAATTTAGCTCGCAAACTGAACATTATCTGCGCCATCTTGCCCCTCCCCAGCACCACGCGCAGCGAATGCACAGCCGCCATTTTAGGCACCCCACTCTCTCCCCGCTCACTCTCGACCGCCAGCGTTTTCCCTTGGCGCTGCAAGCACCCCCCCCCCCCCGCGCGCCGGCCACCCCCGCTCTCTCATACAGGCCATAAACCCTCTCCTTCTGCGCGACCCTGCTACGGAACCACTTCCGACCGACAACCCATACATGGTCATGCCTCTCCTTTGATAACCCCCTTCCTCTGCGCCCCATTGTCTGAACTGGTCCCAGGCCATCGCCTAGCCCTGCGGATGCAGTTTATTGCCCCTACTGTAAGGGAAACACCCCACATCAAAGGGATTACAGTAGAATCAAAGCCCCTACCCCCTGAGACCCGGCCGGTTGCACACACCCCCGGGAATTAGCGGAATTCCCTGCTGCGCGATAGCCATCTCCCACTGCGGGTAGGGTGGGAACCTCTACTGTAACCATGTGTGGGATCGGATCTGAGCCGGGGCTTCAGGGGATATTTCCCCGCACATCAAGGGAATCTCAAGAATATACTATGTGTAATAAAGCAATAAACCAGTGTATAAGAGACCAGGTCTCAGAGATGCAGTTAGAGCACCTCGTGACGATACCTTGCTGTCTGATCTGATGTGTTCTGCTCCGACGGAATAAAACTTTGTTTCCTGCCTTCCAGTCTCCGGCGCCTGCCTCTTTTATTGGTAAATCATCGAGTGGTATGAGAGGCGATTACCGCCGGGCAAATCCTTGAAAGCTTATCGACTGAAACTGCCGCTACCATTTAACAATTGGCGTCCCAAACGTGGGGCCCATCAGCGACACATGGATCCAGTGGGAGAGGTCCCGACGACAGAGTGAACGACTGCAACGATCGGGAGAGCTCCTGCCTAATAGACCCTCGTCTGGCAGCCGATCATCCGAACTTCACTGGTTCCGAGCAGACCTCTCTCGAGTGATCTACGGTCCTGACTGGGAACCATCAGGAGTGCCGCGGCAAATACGGAGAATAGAGGACGATCGGGCGCTGGAGGCGGAAGACGAGAAACTGTCCACGCGGTCCGGGTAAGGTCGTGAAATACGACAAAAGTGCGAAATAATTGATTGATTGTTTGAATACTAGTATTGCTCATTGATTGTTCTTTTTGAGATATTCGCTGTCTACAAACGGGGAGGAGTAGGAATACTCTCTCTCTCTCCCTTTGCAGATAGTGAAGGGTAGGTAACGCAGACTTTTGTCCCCGTTGAAACCCGTCGTGCCTATCTTTATCTCCCCATTGATTGATTGTCCGAACATTGATTGTTTTGAAGAATAGTGCTTTTGAGATATTCTCTGTTTGCAAATAACGTAGAATAGGAATATTCTGTCTAGTCTTTGCAAATAGTGAAGGGTAGGTAACGCAGACTTTTGTCCCCGTTGAAACCCGTCGTGCCTATCTTTATCTCCCCATTGATTGATTGATTGATTGTCCGAACACTAGTTGTTCGATATTGGTTCTTTGGAGGTATTCTCTGCTTACAAATAACGAAGAATAGAGATATTCTGTCTAGTCTTTGCAAGCAGTGAAAAGATAGGTAGTGCTGACTTTTGTCCCCGTTGAAACCCGTCATGCCTATCTTCTCCCCACTGATTGGTAGTTGGTTCTGCCCGGACCGCTTATTAGAGGTGAACCATCCGGCTCCACTGGAAGGCACCCCTAATAAGGACATGTTCACTAAATATGGACTAGTCGCCGTAGCTTATAGCAAGCTGTGGCATAAATATACCAAGAAGGACCCCGAAAGTCAGTGGCCACTGATGGGATCCTTCGACGACCATAAGATAGAAGCGCTAGAAATAGCTCTGCGTAGCAATAAGACGACGCCTACTATGCTTGACAGTATCGGCATGTGGCGCAAAGAAGCAACGCAACGGAAAAAGAGGGAAGAAGTAAAAGCAGAAAAGGAATTACGAAAGGCAGCTCACCTTGCCGCTAAAAAGTTAGAAGAAGACATAAAAGAGAGAAGGGAAACTAAACTAAGACAGGAGCCCGAAACCTCAGGCCAGTACGCTGTTAGGACCCCTTCTCTGCTCTACCCTGTATTGTCCTCCAAGCAGCAAACGAATGACGAATTACTGTTAGGTCCCCCGACCATTTACATGCCCCCTCCGTATGCACCCTCCCAATCGGTAGTGCAACACCCACAACCCCCGAACACGAACGAAAGCAGTACAGGGGCCTCGGCCCTCACGGCCTCCGCGCCGGCTGAGCCTCTTGTACTGAACCTAACGTCGACTACAACGCTAGACGACCATGAGATAGGAAAGAAAGAGTCCACCAGAATGAATCGGTTAACTAAAGATGAACGAGCAGGAATTGACAAGATAGTAGGGACGCTGGTGGAGCGAAAAGAAAGTGAGGAGTATATAACGGACGTGTATAAATCGTATGCCGACAGCCGCAGACGACACTTCGTCGTACGGCTCTGTTATCGCACCCTGAATACATATGAGAATAGGTACCACGATAAAGGTCCCGAAGGCCTAGCGGCCCTATATAGGAAGGTAGACATTGGGGAAGAAAGAGAGGGCGATGTAACGAACCTCTTCACTCGCACACTCGAGGTCTACCGACACCTTAAAGAACATGGACAGACCACCAAAACAGAAACCCCCATGGCAACTAAGCCCCAGGGAGGAAGGGCCGATGCCATGATGCCCATTAAAGAAGCTGCCCCCTACTGGGTCCCCCCACGAGGTCAGGGAACACACAACGACATCAACCACCAAGATGCGAAGGGAAGGGTTGTATATAACTGGGTCTACCAGCCGTGGGACCGGCAAGATATTTTGACCTTTAGAAAGACCCTACCCGACTTGAGAAAGAACCCGACTGCCTTCTACACTGAATTAGGCACAGCCTTAGGCTCAACGATAATGACGTTAGCAGATATCGACTTGTTCTTTGGGCTATGCCTGCCGGCTGATGTGTGGAAACAAATCCGGAAAGTTGACCACGCTGAGCCGTTCGGATATACCTGGGTACAACTCGATACCGTAGATAAACAGCGAGAACCAGGACAAAAACCCCCTAGAGACCATACACCTACACCCTACAACGGACGGAGAGACTTAGATGGAAATCAATGTGCATTCTGTAGAGGGTTCGGACACTGGAAATCCCAGTGCCCGGTCCTTTTGGAACTGAACAAAAATAGGGACCCCAATAGACACAACCGGAAGTTTGTTGATACCCACCATCAACGTCACCACACTTGATTAGGATCACGTGCAATCGAGCAAACGCCATTTTTTTCCGAATACGCTAACCAGATCGCTGATACGTACAACGCTCCAGCAAAATAGTATGGTCAAACATTTTTAATAAATTACAAGTATAACAACATTCCGGCAAAATGAACAGGATAAAACACGTTTTAAAACAACTATTTACATAACAGTCTGCTGCAACCTCCATCCCAAAGCCTTAACGTCCACGTGACACCGTCCTCGCCTCTCCTTCCTCGAAATTGCAACATTGGCCTGTTTTGGGCGGTCCCTCTTAGTTGACTTTGGGCTATAAAAGCCATGCAAAAATCCATTGACATCAGTGGCGAGCGATTGTGCGAATAGGCCGGAGGCTATACGAAGCGCCGAAGTTCTGGCAACACCAAGGCGGAGCCCGCCACGCTGTGCGGGCCTTTCCGCTTTCTCTTCTTCTTTCTTCAATAAGGGCTGATGCCCTGGCGGGGGGAGGCGACGCGGACGGACCTCCCCCACCTCCCCAGGTGGAGGCTTGCCAGGCACCCCAACCGCCTTTAACTCTCCGGCCAGCTAAGCTGCACCCAGCCATCTTTTTCATCGGCCTGCTGAATTTCACCCTGGCACGCTGTGCGGGTCTTCCCAGTCACTTCTTCCTTCAATAACGGAGGGTGCCCTGGCGGGGGGAGGCGACGCGGACGGACCTCCCCCACCTCCCCAGGTGGAGGCTCACCAGCAGATGAGGGCACCCCAAACCACACCTTTCACACGTCGGCCAGCTGAGCTGCGCCCTGCCACTTCATTCGCCGTTCGGCTGAGCCGGCACCCCTGCACGCGGCCGCCAGGCAACCACCCAAGCACCGGGTTCACCAGGACTGCCGCTAGCGCCCGACGTGAGGAGTGGGCCCCCGCAGCAAGGTAATCGGGGACCCACCCCGGTGGTGATACCATCCAAACTGCTGTCGTCACTGCTACTGGAATCACCCCGGTGGCAGCACCACCCGAACAGCTGCTGTTACTGCTGCTGGCTCCTCTCCGGTGACTGTACCGAAGAGCTGCTGCTACTGCTGCCCTTGAACTCCGGCGGTCGACCCCTCCGGTTCCAGGCCTGGCCCACCGTGAGACAATTCTGGACTCAAAAGCTTGTTTGCTAGGGCATGGGCCCCACCCTTGACAGAACGCTCCCCTCGGCCTTGCAGAATTGGTTGGAGTCATTTGACATTCGACTCCTGCGGACTTCCGGTAAGGACAAAACCACCGCCATTGCTCTTTTGCCCCCGGGCGGCAGCCGCCTTGCCTCCGCTTGGTGCAGTGAGAAAGTAAAGCGTCGGCGGAAGAACCCGCCTGCTGCCCCGCCCTAAGAACAAACCGTGGCTTTGCTACAAGGTTGCAGTGACGCCATGCTGACGCAAAGTTGACGCTAACGAAAGTTCTCGAACTACCGAAAGGAATTCTGGTTCAACTGCTAATTCATGGAAAGACTTAGACTGTGCACTGGCCCGACCCCGCCCCAAGATGGCGCTGATGTAGGAGTGGCCTATAACTCCTTGTGGCGTTCCAGCCACGTGACATTTGTGTTAAAAAGACATATATATATATATATGTATGCGATGCTTTCACACATGATGGTGGGGGAAAGGGGGGAACCGATTTTTATGTTAATCTAGTGTTGCTCATGTTGCTCGACGCCTCTCACACCGTGGCCGGTCTATGGCGGCTGTAGGCCCGTATTTCCATACTGACATTGTTTTAAATAAAGGGCTTCTTAAAAAGGAATTACGAACTCAGTGTCATGACTAATCATCTAGGTTGTTGAAGGTTTTTTCTTTTGAATAAATGATTGTTACTCCTAAGCGAAAGCATACAGATAATACAGACACCATTTGCCTAAAAATCTTTTTGTTTAACGGAATTTGTACCCATCACGCCTGCCCTTTTTTTTTCCGAGAATTGTCAAATCAATAATGAACTATAACTTAAGGTATATGTCGCATGCAAGGTATGGTATCCTGCACCATAATACACGACCAATTGAGAAATACATGCACGACCAGGGAACGCGAATTTAGGAGATGAATGAACTAGAGCATCTTTGCCTCGAACTAAAGAATAATGGGTCAGTGGTATTACCCAACCCTGCGGCTAGCCTGGTACATGGTAGGTAGAACCTTTCGTGTCTGCGCGCGCTGGGGTATTTTGAATACTGCACCTCCCCTCCCCTCTTATTTCCCCTCTATAGGTCACGACGAAGTTCCGACTGAAGAGTGGAGTGGACATGGACCGCACCAAGTTCAATATCAGGGAAAACATAGACAAACGTTGTGAGATAGTGCGTAAAATTACAGACCACCATTGAGAACAAGAAAAACTGTATGATATGATTGTGCGTGTGTACTACGATTATACGATATGAATGTGTATGCATTTCATGTTCGGATCACTTGAAGAGAGCGTCATTGTATGATTGAAGTGTGCGTCCACCGATCAAAGGGAGGAGAATAAAAGGGTCAGACAACCCATAAGATAAACTACAAAATACTAAAGGTACGCAGCGTGCATAGGAATAGAGGACAGGAAAGGAGAGGTCCCCGTGCTCGACGCAACCCTGAGTCTCCGTCTTGTTGCATGTACTGTCATACCCTATCCGGCATTTGTGTGTACATGATCACCGAATTTATGTCTTTTCCCCGCTTGTGTTTTCTTACATGGAACAGACCCATGCTACTCCATGTTGTGTGTGCACCAAGTGGCCTATTATCTTACCCATCTCTCTCACTCTCGTTTTGTGTCATATGTATGCCAAAATAGCCTACTTGATGCACACGTCTCTCTCTCTCTCTCTCTCTCTCTCTCTCTCTCTCTCTCTCTCTCTCTCTCTCTCTCTCTCTCTCTCTCTCTCTCTCTCCCCCTCCCTCGCAAAAGGCTCTCTCTTGCCCTCTTTTCTTCTTGAATAAATTAACGACATACACCCCTTTGGTAAGTGTATAATTGGCCTGAACACAGTGGTGTTCGAACAAATTGACAGAAACAAAAACGACCATACTTTACCACGTTACTACCTCTCCTTTTTACAAACATTAAGCCTAATCGGCTGAGAAGGAAAGGACAGGTAAGACGACTGATGTCTCCCAATCTGACCCACAACACGGGGACTATATGTCAGTGGTTTTTGTTCTTAAAGGACACCATCTCCACCACCCAGAATTACCCCTGACCAATTAGCCCGAAATAGAATGTCTAAAGCACCCTGTTCTCCCAAAGATAACTCCAGCCCTATACTAGCCGTCTCAGAGTATCTCGAACAAAACAGCTGATGGCCCCTGTTTTAAACTGATAAAGGGTCACCTACTGTATGAAAAGGATACTCGTGAACGCATGACCATAGCACCTCGCACTTACGGATATTACCAAACCTTGCATTATAGGGCGCAGAAACTGACACCTAGAAGGCCAGACGATGGATAGGGACACCCACAGAACCCTGCACCACAGCAGCAATTAATAGATTAGTAACACGCACATTAACATCAGAGTTAATAGACACCAACAATTTAGTAACAGATAAGAGCATTTCCGCAACTACTCAGTGGTTGGGAGAGAGAATGAAGTATGTAAATGTCTTCCCTGCCAAGATCTTTAAGACTTTCGTTTCTTATAACCTATTCAAGGATAACCTGCAGACATCGGAAGAGAGGGGTCGGATGTGACGCACAGTCTGGCTGCGGATCATAAAACATCTATGACATCGACCAAGGGGGAAGCGACGAAGCAACAAGAGTGTGAGACGAGGCACCATTATCAGAACGATGAGCGCGAAGGGCTACATCGAGGCCCCTGCTCACTGACCAGCGTGCCTGAAGTCTTAACCCGTCGGGCCCGATTGATGGGCCCAGTGCCGAAAAGATTCTGCTCTCCTTGGTCCGCATTTTTGATCTGATCCCATGCCACCCCATTCTCTCTTCCTCTTTCATTTGGACTATGACTTTGACCTACTACCGAGGAACAAAAGGCCGGCACCCTGTCTCAAAGGTACCTGTGGTGAACTGTGTTAAGGAACAGGACTATGATCAAAGAACAGTGAGTGGTCACACCCTGCCACGTGAAGAAATCGGATTTGAACTGGACCTTAGTTCCACCGCCGGTGCTCAACAGTGCCAACGAAAGAAGAACAACAATGAGAGCTTACCAGTGATAGCTCTTTATAAACAAGGACACTGGAAAGAAGAACCCATGTCAAAGTTGAAAATCCTCTCCCAACCACCTTATTATATTAACTATCTTCTTATCAAGTTTTCATGATGTTGCATCAATCACTTCC
This sequence comes from Triturus cristatus, assembly GCF_964204655.1. Lineage (NCBI taxonomy): Eukaryota > Metazoa > Chordata > Amphibia > Caudata > Salamandridae > Triturus > Triturus cristatus. The sequence continues at coordinate 56,126,768 of NC_140590.1, read as the reverse complement.
GACTGTACACTGAGAAGTTAAGAAAATGTAACTTTGTATAGTAACATTCATACAACACCAGCCATGTACACAACTATACTGCAACTTTGAATGTACTTCCTCCTCGCCTGCTTCATCAAACTGTATGAGACAATGTACAAATGTGTCAGATTACTCCTGCCTACCCTAAAGACTCTGTATCTTTAAATGTGTGACGAACATTGACGATACTGTAACTGAAAGGCTAACAAAGGCGAATATTGGCCGGACAAGCTGGCGAGATATGTTAAAAGGGAGGACTGTGGAAATTTAGCTCGCAAACTGAACATTATCTGCGCCATCTTGCCCCTCCCCAGCACCACGCGCAGCGAATGCACAGCCGCCATTTTAGGCACCCCACTCTCTCCCCGCTCACTCTCGACCGCCAGCGTTTTCCCTTGGCGCTGCAAGCACCCCCCCCCCCCCGCGCGCCGGCCACCCCCGCTCTCTCATACAGGCCATAAACCCTCTCCTTCTGCGCGACCCTGCTACGGAACCACTTCCGACCGACAACCCATACATGGTCATGCCTCTCCTTTGATAACCCCCTTCCTCTGCGCCCCATTGTCTGAACTGGTCCCAGGCCATCGCCTAGCCCTGCGGATGCAGTTTATTGCCCCTACTGTAAGGGAAACACCCCACATCAAAGGGATTACAGTAGAATCAAAGCCCCTACCCCCTGAGACCCGGCCGGTTGCACACACCCCCGGGAATTAGCGGAATTCCCTGCTGCGCGATAGCCATCTCCCACTGCGGGTAGGGTGGGAACCTCTACTGTAACCATGTGTGGGATCGGATCTGAGCCGGGGCTTCAGGGGATATTTCCCCGCACATCAAGGGAATCTCAAGAATATACTATGTGTAATAAAGCAATAAACCAGTGTATAAGAGACCAGGTCTCAGAGATGCAGTTAGAGCACCTCGTGACGATACCTTGCTGTCTGATCTGATGTGTTCTGCTCCGACGGAATAAAACTTTGTTTCCTGCCTTCCAGTCTCCGGCGCCTGCCTCTTTTATTGGTAAATCATCGAGTGGTATGAGAGGCGATTACCGCCGGGCAAATCCTTGAAAGCTTATCGACTGAAACTGCCGCTACCATTTAACACGTGATCCAACAAGCCTTCACTAACATCTCAGAGGAAGAACTGATCTTCTACCTTAGTTCTAATAGCAAATTTCACCTCTTGGATCCTCCATCTTTACTAGCTTTCCCTGAGTTTCAGCTTGAAGAGTCACTGACCCTTCTCCAAAGCATTAAGTCTGGCTCTCCTACCGTCCCATGTCCAGCGAATATCCTGAATCTATTAGCTCCCACCATAAACCCCATGGTAAACCAGCTCTTTAATGCTTCCCTCTCCTCAGACAACATGCTGAAATTATGGAAGAATGCTAAGATTCTTCCACTGATAAAAAAGGCGAACGCCAAACCGAAGGACCCTGCCAACTACAGGCCAATCTCTCTTTTTCCTGCCCTCTCCAAAGTATTAGAGAAGCATGTAAACAAGGCCCTCCAAAAACACATTGAAAATGGGAAGCTCCTTCATGAGTCCCAATCCGGTTTTAGGGCTAACTACAGTACGGAATCATCTCTGCTGGAAGTGACTGAATTTCTCAAGGGTAAGCTGGACCAGGGAGGCAAGGACGTATTGATACTGCTCGATCTGTCGGCTGCCTTCGATACAGTCCCACATGAGAGGCTCCTGGAGAGACTTGCTAACATCGGCCTGGGGGGACTGCCTGAACATGGATGTCATCCTTCTTGGCAAATAGATCTCAGGACATCTGGCTCCCCCCTTTCTCATCCCCAGTTCCGGCCATGAATGTAGGTGTCCCTCAGGGCTCCATTCTCAGTCCTACCCTTTTTATTATATATCTATCCCCCTTGCATTTCTGGTAGAGGAAGAGGGTACCAAAATTGTTTCCTATGCTGATGACACTCAGCTGATTTTTACGTGTGAAAAAGGAACTAACTTTGACGGGGCAATGATTAGGTCTTGCCTCACAAAGGTTTTTAACTGGCTTAAGATCTATCAGCTGATGTGCAATCCGGACAAAACTGAAGTTGTTTTCTTTGGTAATCCAGAAACACCTGACAGGAGCACTTGGTGGCCAAAAGATCTGCCGCCCCCGCCCGCGGAAAAGGAGAAAGTCAAAAACTTAGGAATTGTCATGGACAAGACACTCTCCATGCGCTTTCAAATCCAAAATCTAACTGGCGCTTGCTTTGGCATACTATGGATGCTAAAATAATTCCTGCCACTGTTACCGCTTGAGAGCAGAAAGATCGCGGTGCAGGCTCTGGTGACATCAAAGCTTGACTATGTCAACAGCTTGTACTTAGGTCTTCCCAAATCCCTTATCCAGCGCCTACAAGTAGTACAAAACGCGGCGGCCAGACCCATCCTGAGACCTAAACCCAGATCTAGTATGACCCCTATTCTTAAGTCTCTACACTGGCTCCGCATAAAAGAACGGATCGACTTCAAAGCGATGACCATCTTCTTTAAAGCTTTCCACGGCTTAGAAGCCGGCTACCTACATAAGCGAGTTAATCGCTACACAACATCTAGACCCCTAAGATCTTCCAATGCCAACCTGGCCATCATGCCTAAAATATGTCCTGCCCGCACTTGAGGCAGATCCCTCTGCTTTCTAGGCGCAAAGTTGTGGAATAGCCTCTCTGAGACTAACCACAGACCTACTCTCTTTTAGGAACAACATTTACACACGTTTTCCTCCCGCTGTCACGTGCCAGGACACTGTAGTCTGAGTAGCTGCGTTCTTTGACAAATACACTATTTCATTTCATTAGGTCCCTGACAGTGCAAAGGAACACTCGTTCAAATTCGAAGGGCCTTTTATGCCGCTGGTGCGTCATGTTTTGTGACGCACCGGCAGCGTAAAAAAATGTGCCATGTTGCACTCTATTTACAAAGTAACGCATCTAGGCAGATGCGTCACTTTGTAAACCCCTGCACCACATTATACCTGCGCCAGGTATAATGTATGCAGGGTGGGTATTTCCCCGCAAAAAGCCTCGTAGAAGTGGCGCATTGAAATCTATGAGAACTCAGTGCGCCACTTCTAGGACGCCATTGTGTCAATATCTTACACCTGCCTCACAGCAGGTGTAAGACTGATGCAGGGCCTTTCACATGGGGCTTGCCCCATGTGAAAGGACACATTACTGGAGCTGCGTCTATTTTCAGACACACCCCAGCAATGCATCACTTGTGCGCCTACAAATACGTCAGAAATACTGCTGTATCTGTAACTCCTTGCGACATGATGCGTCATACAGTAAATATGACGCATCCATCATGTCGCAAGGAGGACGCGCTAAGAAGTGAGCATCCCTGTTTTCACACAGCGATGCATCACTTCTCATGAATAAGACCCTAAATGTGTTTATATTTAATACTCAGGGATAGTTATGTGTGTTTTCAATATTGTAACACAGCAGCAGCTCACCAATATTGCTGCAAATAATCTCTGTGACGCCCTTGTTTTGATCTTAAAGAAAATTATTTTATGTATATTGCATGAAACATAAACACAACATTTCTCTGCAAAATGGCTGTACTAGACTCTCACACATCAGGTACATAAAAATAAATGAAAGGAAAACAGTATTTAAAACAATTTGTTTAAGAAATATTCAAGGTCATTAGGGCAAAACTCTGGAGAACAGAGCTGACCACTTTGCCCGTGCATTAAAACGTCTCTGTCGGGGTGTGGAATACTAAGGCTGCATAGCCCTGATTTCAAATCTTTTTTATTCTCACTCTTACAGATTCCTTTTGATCCCTGCTTCCTCCCCTTGATATGGTTTTCCCAACTTTCTCTTCCGCTTCCTTCTCCCTTTTTGTGTTTTTCTTTGTCTTTCCCTGGGTCAAAGTACGTTGAGGAAAAATAAGTACACTTATTATGTTACAAGCAAAAACGGGAAACATGATCCATCAAATAAAGGGTCAAAAAGATCTTAAAAATAGAACAAATCCTCAGCAGATTGAAGATTTGCAGGAAGAAAACCGTTGTCAATTACATATAGAAAGACGTAAATGCTAACACAGTAATGATTTCGAAATGTTCCAGGGGAATGTATTTAAGTAAACAAAGCAAATTATTTTAATATACTTTTTCCGACGAATTGGTCTGATAGGTAAATATACTCTTACAGAGTGCTCAGCTCCCATTGAATTGCGAGGATGTGTCTGTAAAATCCCATGTTCACATGCCGCCTCCTGTTCATTCGGGTTTTCCGGTGGAACTTTCAGGCCCGTCACTCCTGCGGCTGCTGCTGGCGCTCTTCCTGTACCTGGTGTGTATTCTGATGCAGCTCGCCCATCCTCCAGTCTGCCACAGTCACTGACTGAAGGGGTTTGCAGCACCGCTCGTTAAGGCGCCCTTTGTTATGCAGGAATGGGCATTTGCACATCTTTCACTGGCCGAGGGAAGTTCACTTCCTCTCCTCCCCCTTGCTTGAGAGCAGTAGGCCGAATTTACCTGGCAGTTTAAACGGAGTAGCAGTTCACAGACAAGAACAGAAATGGTTTATATTTAGCGCGACATGGTGAATGTCATGTATGTAATTTATGTGAAGGAATACATACGCCGCAATAATATGTCTGATATTTTTCTTAAATAATCTAGTAATTATTTTGTCTGTGGCTTATGAAATTGAACCAAATTCATTGTTAAAATTCGGTCATTGTTAAAATTCAATGATGTTATAGGTTTATGCTTCGTTGTTGCATTTGCCAGGAAAACTTCATTCACTACAATCAATGTTTTATGTACTTTTTATGTGTTTTTTTCTGCTATGTTTTGCGAAGGAATGAACATTTAAAAAATAGTTGACGTAATTTGTGTTGTTCGCATGCTTCTCAAGTTCAAATTGTGCAAATATGAAAACATCTTTAAAGGCCTTTTGAGTATTGGTCACTGACAGAAAATCTACCAATTGATGATAGAAAGTAGTAAGTGCTTAGTTGGGATATTGTCTGGTATTAGGGGTATCTGCCAGCAGCATTATCTCTGCCATAGAGATCGATGAGCACGATAACTTTTCACAAGGTGGGGATTCTCAAACTGCGAAATTAGGACTTCCTTCTTAAATAGGCAGATTTTGCATTTCCATGCATGTCTGAATATGGCCCTTAATCTCCTTGAATCTGGTTCGAATATCTGCCACATTTGTGCATGCTAAGAGCTGCATAGAATCTGGGCACAAAATGCCTCCGTTAGAGTTGTGTGGTTGTCAGAAAATCCTGCTGTTTGTGAATGAACAGCTAAATCAGAAACCAATCCAATAGCAGAATTTTCAATGAACAGAATCAATGAGGGAAGGAAAATGTAATGCTGGATAATCCGCACTAACCATATGGTGGATTTTCTATAAACCCTTATTAAGATGGAAATTCCGCCTGTGAACTGTTATTTTGCCACGTACTCCTTAAATCAAAGTATTTTCTTTTATCTCCCAACATCAAATCATTCCTTTTAGGCTTATTTTCATTGGAGATTTCGGCAGCAGAGTTAAATATGTCAAGTTATTCCAGTGATGGAGCTAACTCCCTAGAAGCTGAGAATTCTTCAATGAAAACATACCATTTTCACCACAAATTGGTGGATGTTCTTTTCACATGAAATGATGGTAAGAGAAGGAAATCCTAGTGGCATACAGTGGAATAGCGTTGAGAATAGTGGTGTACAGTGGAGTACCAGAGAGTGGAATAGCGTACAATGAGGGGCATAGAGTAGAATAGCATACAGTAGAGTGGAGCAGGGTAGAGTTATAGAGCAGAGAGGCATAGAGTGGAGTGAGGTAGAATGTAGTGGTGGACAGTGAAATAGCATGGAGTAGAGTGGTGTATAGTGGAGTGGCATACAGTAGAATAGCATACACTAAAGTGGGTTAGAGTGGAGTGGCATAGAGTGAAATAGCATAGAGTGGAGTAGCAGAGAGTGGAGTGGCATACAGTAGGAGTGGCGTACAGTGGAGTGGTGTCGTTTGGAATGAGGTACAGTGTAGTGGCGTACAGTGTAATAGCATATGGAGTGGCATACAGTGGAGTGGCATACAGTGGAGTGGCATACAGTGGAGTGGCATACAGTAGAATGGATTGGAGTTCATAGACTGGAGTGGCGTGCAGTGGTATCAAGTAGAGTAGGGTACAGCGTAGTACTGTAGGGTGGACATGCGTAGAGTGGAATAGCGTAGAGTGGAGTAGCATAGAATAGAGGGGCATACACTGGAGTGGCATACACTTTAGTGCATATACTTTGGTGGATGTGCCTAATGCAGTGGCGGGTACTGTGGTTGGGCATAAAGCCACATTGCTCAAAATGCATTAAAGGACAGAGGACTCCTGAAGCCTATTTGTTAATGTTTTGGCAACAAAATTTATGTCATTGTTTATCAGGGAAATGGGGTTGTATGAGGCACAACAGTTTACTGGGTGTCCAGCTTTGGGAAGTACCACTATAGAAGCTAAGTCTAGGTCAGATGGGAACGAGCCCTTTCACTTGCTTTTTGGTATAGAACCGGAGCAAGTGTGGGGCACAAATGTCTCTGAATTTAAAGTAGTATTCAAGAGGAAATTCATCAGAACCGAGAATCTTCCCACATTCCAACCACGCATTGTGGACATTACTTCATTCTTCTGTAAGAGGGGGGGTCCAGTTCTTCACACTGAGGGTTTGTGAGGTGTGGAAGTTGTATTCTTTCGAGGAGAGGGCTGGCTTGATGCCGGGTGGACCTCGGCTGGTGGTCATATAACCGTCCATAGCAGTCCTCAAAGGCTCCTGCTAGCTCGACTGGTGTGTGTAATTGGTGTCCTAATGGGTTTGTAATGAAGGGGTTCAATTTGGAGCGGCAATCCAGTAGAGGAGTTTACTGCTTTTATCCCCTTGGTCTTAAATGTGCCGGGTGGATTCGCTCCAGCATTTACGAGCCTCATTAAACTTATTAAACTTAAGTTGCTACAGTGCAACACTATTGAGATCGAGTTGGCGGCGGCGGAAGTCAGACACTTCAGGGACTGCTTTGGTCTCCAGCATTAAAAAATGATTTTCAAGGTCTGTTATACGGCAGGTTATGCCTTTCAATGTGTTTGGCCAAACCTCTGATCATGGCTTTACTTGCTGCTCATAGGGTCCATGCCTCGGTGACCGACTCAAAGCTTATCTTAAAGTAGGTGTGACCAATTATCTATAACGAACTAGGCATGGAGACAACAGAGTGGCCATTTATGGTGAATAGGGATCCCCACATGGAGGGTAACTGGTGAATGGTCAGAGATCCCTTGGGGGAGAATTGTTGCCACTGTCATGTGTGTCATGTCAATGGAAGGGAGAAGTATTAGATCGATGAGAGATAAAGATGTGTGTATGTATGGCCTCTCTCACGTGCCAGGTCTGCCAAATGTCTCATAATTCCAGGGAATCAATCAAGGAGATAAACACCCTGGATTTATCCTGTTGGTGTCTGGTGGTGGGCCTGACAAATTTTGTCTCGGTTAAGGATAGTGATAAAGACAACCGCCATGGACCGTTGTCCCAGGTGAAGGTTTGGGGATCACTTTTGTAAGCTTGTCGAGGGTCTGCCCCTGAAGCTGGAGTGGTAGTGAAATGCTAAGGATGCTGTATGGTTTCCCTTCTAGTGTCTCCACCACTCCAATGCAGGGACCTTGTGGGTTGGGGAATGACCACATGGCCACCAGTGGGAAGTGCTTGTGGACTAATAAGGCTACCCCTCTAGAGCCCCGACTAAAACCTGCATGAAAGACACAGTTGTAACTGAACCAACACAGGAAGGGGCAGTTGGAGCCCAATAAGTGGGTTTCTTGAAGTAGGGCTATGCTCGGCTGGTGCCGGTTGATAAATAGATGGCCCAATATGCGTTTAATGCGGTCCATGAGGCCATAAACATACCATGAAATGAGGTGAAAGGCAGCAATGAGGACTATGAGTAGGTGTGGCTAGCATCCTGTGTATTGGTGCTAAGGCATGTAATGTATGGTCTTGGATGCGCACAAAGGAACCTCGGTGTAACAAACTAGAACAAGTAAGAACTTAAAACAGAGTGATTCCCCCAACAGTAACAACCACCACCCCACACTTCCACCCCAGAAGCATCTGTCGCCCTGAAACTCCCAAATAACAAAACATAAAGCATTTTGGAGCATTTGAGGTGGACCTGATCCCGTGTACAATCATGGGTCTAAGTCAACTGGATGTTTATGCTGTACGCATCGGCAGCTGGATAGGTGGCCACATTTGGTTTCGCCTTGGCCGTTGCATCAATCACCGTGGAAATTCCTACCAACTCAAGTCAGCCCCAGGCAAGGTTTCTTGAGCCATGTAGGATGTCGTGATGGAGTGGTTCTCTGGTTTGGGAGCTTCCGTGCTCATTGGCGGACGAGTCAGGGAAATATTTACATAGACCACGTCCCCTCCGGGTTATGGGCCACCGGTGTCTCTTAGGCAACTTTGCACCACTGACAGCGGCAGAGGGTCCTACCCATTAACCAGATCTGGGGGTTGTGGCAACTGATTTCTTCCTTTTCTGCAGCTGGTTTCCAGGTGCCCTCATGTGTTTCGGAGTAGTAATAGCTAGATTTGTGGATCACTTTCAATTTTGCTGGGAAGAGACCTATATATTGCAGGGGCATTTCCTTCAGTTTTGTTTTGAGCAATTTGTGTTGTTTCTGGACTGTCTTGTGTAGTTGAGGAATATCATATTGTGGGCTGACTGGAACAAGACTTTCCCTTGGGTGCATGCTGCTCGCAGGATGTTGTCGCGGTCAATGTAGTTTAGAGTTTTAGCTATCATAGAACATGGGGGTGCTCTCGATGGAAGTCATTGTGTCAAGGCCCGGGGTGCTCGCTCCACAATGAATCACAGGGATAGGACTTCCCCTGGGATGCAGGACCCGAGACAGTTCTCTAGAAAGGTTTCTGGGTAGGGAATTTTGACAACTTCCGGGAATCCCGCGAATTGAAGAATGTTGCTTTTTGATCAGTTTTCTGCATCCTCTGCTATAACCTCCACAGTGCAGATAGTGGAAATCAGCGCAGTCACCTTCATCTTAAGGCCACCAACATCATCCTGCAGGGTGGCAACCCGTCCTTCCACTAAGTGACTCCGCCAGCTACATTACAAAGGTCCAGGTGAAGGAGGGCGATGTCCACTCCTACCTTACTGATTTGTATTCCACCACTTCCTGTGAGGTTTGGATAGCTAGCAGGATTTGTTCAACTTTCTTGTCAGTTAGGGATTTTTGAGTTTGAGGCTACTGGACATACTGTTTGGAGACCTCAGTGGAACTGGTGGTATACTTGTCAATTCTAGATTGGGGTTGGAGGGGCCTTCCGCATGCCCACTGCAGGTGAGGCAATTCAGTGGTTAGCTGGACACCAAGGCTTTGTTTGCATCAGGACAGTAGGAGCCACTGTGTTCTGGGCGGTTAGCACCTCCACAGTCTTGAGCCGATTCCTGGCAAGCGAGTACATCAGTGCCTGGGGATGGTGGGGTTGTGGGTGGGAGCACGAGCAGCCGGGGGTCCATATACCATTGATCCTGGTTACGTAGCTAGGCTGATACACAATGTGTATCCGCCCATGAGGCACGGGCCCTGTCACCTCAGTCATTCTGCCCAAAGGGGTGCACTAGGTCCCAATCGGGCATCGGCTAGAATCCTTGAGACCGCCTTGACGGCAGGTGGGGAACACCCTCAAGTAGTGGCACCCTAATGTGCCGTGGTGTAGAGGGCTGAGGTCTGGGAGTTGTTGCACAGGTACGCCTACCCCCACCAGCACAGTTGTGGGGGCAGCTCGAGCAGCTGCGGGTATTCCTTTGACAGTATGTCACCTTTGCAACCACCGTGGACTCTCTCAGGACCAGCAGGCAAGGACAATTGGCCCCACAACCAGGAGTGGCCTAGCTGGTTGTGTCCACACCCTCCCAAGCAACAAAAAGTAGGAGCTGAGACCCCAGCCCCGCAGCCATCCACAGTATGGCTCACTCATGTTCCTTGTCTGACAAGGATCCAGTCTGGCAGAGACAGGGTGGGAAACGGGATCGTCGCGTGGCTACCAGCTGCTTCAGTCTGGCTACCCATCTACCATTCGCCATCTGCAGATCACGACTAGGCACAATCATTCAGTCACAGCAGTCTGGGAGTCCTGGGGTACCTCAGCAGGTCCTCCGTTTCATGGCTAGAGCAGTGCCACACCGCCTGGCAAGTCAGCGGACACACCTCCAAATCCACTGGAAGCCAGCCAGCAAATCAACTACTTTCGGTACCACAACCACATTGGTGGCCACCAGCTGACATCTAGTAGAGGTGGAGTGTGTCTGGCCCAGCAGAGATGGCAGGGATGCAACAGATAGTGGAGGAAGACCGGTAGCATTTTTAAAATGCATCTGCCATCTTGGCCACTATGGCCATGTTCGCCGAAAGCAAATCTTTAACACAAATTTTATGTCAATTAAAGTGCATAGAGCCAGTGAACAGAAGGTAACTAAGAGATACATTGTGGCTACTCAGTCTCTGCTCATGCCAAAAAACTGTCAAACTCAGTTTTAGTGGGAATAATAACTATTTGATAGCAGCAATTTGTAAAAATGTATGATTAATAAGATGAGCCATACAGCAAATGCTGCGATGACCTAACTTGCAAGTACTGAACCATCCCATGCCGATAAGGATGGCTAGAATGAAAAATTGGGAAGGCTTGTGATGGTGTCTGGTAGGGAAGCAGCACTTAAACCTAGTAATGAGGCTCATGAAATAGCGCATTAATATATATATATATATATATATATATATATTTTCAATTGTGTTTATTAACCCTTTCGCTGCGGCGGGAATTCCGCCGCAGCGCTGGGGGGTGCGGGGGGGCAGCGCGGTGGCGCTGTGCTCATGACGGAGCCGCTCCGTCATGAGCCACGGTTGAGCTGTGCTCATGACGGAACGGTTCCGTCATGACTCCGCCCATTTGCGTTGTCCCCCCGCACAGGCGGGGAAACAGCGCCGCGTAGGCGGAGCGGCCGCCAACGGCCGTGACATGACGGAACCGTTCCGTCATGAGCACACGGCAACCGTGGCTCATGACGGAGCGGCTCCGTCATGAGCGGGGAACGGGTTAAAAAGAAAATATACATGCACCAACTTTATGGGAGGAACCCTAATAGGGAGAATAGCCCAACATATAATTACATTAAGGTGAGCACCTATTTATATTTCCTCAACTAACCATAAGTGTAATAGCTGACACCATAAACTAAACCCCAAGTAGCGTATTAATCTCAACTGCACCTAATAGATACACCCATACAGAGAGAGAAGGCCATAAACTGTGTCTCAATAATAACACACAAATACATCCACTAAAATAAAAGCCCTCTAGTTCCCAAAGCAGCTCAGTCATCTAGTGTAGGTCACTTCTTTAGCATCAAAGAAAAGATTAGACTTCTGCCTCAAGATCCAAGGTTCCTTCCTCATGACCATTAAGCCGTGCCTCCTCATCTGTGATGCTGCGCTTATATCAAGAACTATAACTCTTGAATCTCTATAGGTAAGACTCTATAAAAGTGATGCAAACTTAGTGTAAAATGTTTTGTTGCCTGTGAGTTGCTTTGCACTGCTTTTCAGCAAGAGAGGAATTCCATGGGAGTTGCATGTGTGCTCCCACCCAACCGCTCATGGATTTTGATGCATTTTCCTAACTACTAACATTGGTACACAGGGATTTGCACCAAAAATGTACACCTCCTTGAAGCAGGTGTTAGGGTTTTCAGAAAAGCAATCCAAACTTTGAGTGTGTGCTGCACTATACAGCACACATACAAAATGGGAAAAACATTAAAGCATATTTTTTGTATTGAAGGGTCCCCTTTCAGTACAATACCTATTCTTGACAGAACGCACACACCCTTGCACTACAGTGCAAGGATATATATGTTGGCCCATAGCAGCCAAAAGTGTACTAGGCAGAGAAAAACAGCACCAAACCTTAGATATGGTACCGTTTTGTTTGTCCCATTAACACAGTGTGGGCAGCATCATCGGCTGCTGCTCTGCCTTGTGTTAAAGGTAAAGATAGGAAGCCTGCCCCTAAATTCTCAAAACTCTGCACGAAAAATTAAGTTTACTTTAAAAATATAAAGTGTTTTATCTCTCCTTTCTATCAAATGAACTTCTCCTTACCCTCCTTCCTCTGCTTGCTTGCCTTTACTCTCCGAGTACAACCTTCTCTAACTTGCACACCTGTCTGCCCTATTCTCCATTACTGTATTTGTACAAAGTTGCTTACACCTCATTTCGTAGATCACATCTTGTCCTTCTTTGAAATTACATCCCTACAGTGTAACCATACTGTTAGAAGGGGACCTCAGAGGGGCCCGGAGGGGGCCCTGACTGCCCTGAGACCCACCCTCAAAGTATCGTAGCCGGGCACTGGCGGGAGACTCCGCAGGGGAGGAATCTCGTATCTAGGATCGTACACTCGGCACCACACGACAAAGAGACACCACACCGAGGGTTCTTTAGGATTCAAGCTTTATCAAATCGAAGTGGTAGGATCTTTATGATCAGCAAGGCAGATATTTACAAGTAGAGCGTGGGCTCACAGAGTCTTGGCGGGGGTAGGAGGTAGCGGGACAGTCTTTGGGGGGATATGGATCAAATGCAGGAGCGTACCCGGCGCACAGCTCACAATCCTCGAGCCGGGGGATACGCTTGTCGACGTGGGGTCCGGCGGGACCAAAGAGAGTCTGGGGGAGCCGCGAGTCACTCAGCAGGCTCAAGCACGAGTTCGGAGGTCTTACGATCTTCAGGGAGCCGCGAGTCACTCAGCAGGGCTCAAGCACAAGTTCGGAGGTCTTACGATCTTCAGGGAGCCGCGAGTCACTCAGCAGGGCTCAGGCACAAGTTCGGAGGTCTTACGATCTTCAGGGAGCCGCGAGTCACTCAGCAGGGCTCAAGCACAAGTTCGGAGGTCTTACGATCTTCAGGGAGCCGCGAGTCACTCAGCAGGGCTCAAGCACAAGTTCGGAGGTCTTACGATCTTCAGGGAGCCGCGAGTCACTCAGCAGGGCTCAGATGTTCCAAAGCGAATCTGCCGGACAGTTCCAGCGCACCCCTTGTTATAGGTCGACCCCTCTTTGATGTCCGGAGTCTGTGCAGGCAGGGGTCTTGTCACCTGGGGGTCGCTTGTCGAGGTTTCCTGCCATTGTCTTTTGATCCTTTCAGGGCCGGGTCGGGAGGAGTCCCAGACACCCAGCAGGCGTGGAGCCAGCCCTCAGGGAGGCCGGAGGGCCGATCGAAACCCATCGGCCCAGGGGAGTTCAGAGGTGCGATAGAAACTGCTCCTCCCTCTCTCATTCCCTGGAAGCGTGGTGTCCTCCAGCTGGAGTGGCGCCTCTAGGCCCGGGTTGTGCTGGGACCGGGCGGCCATCTTGGTGCATGAAGTGGGCACGCGTGCCCGGGGTGGCCGAAAGGAGAGAGGCCATGGACGGGGATGCCCGGGTCGCGTGTGTGTGTTCTGGTGGGACGGATCGGCTGGGCCGTGTGCTTGGGGTCCCAGGTACCAGGTTAGGTAGTGCGAGGACAGGAAGAGCCATGCTACGAGGCCGGGTCTAACACGCGTCCCCCCCAGCTGAAAGCCGGAGAGAACTACCCATCATCTTGGGGGGTTCTCTTCGCTGAGGTGGAAGAACCGGGAGAGGCCGTCAGCGTTGGCGTGGTCCTTACCAGGGCGATGTTCCACGGTGAAATCCATCCCCTGGAGGGAGATTGACCACCGCAGTAGCTTGGGGTTTTCTCCTCGCATCTGCATGAGCCATCGCAAGGGCCGATGGTCGGTTTGGACTTTGAAATGGGTGCCAAACAGGTAAGGGCGCAGCTTCCTGAGGGCCCAGACTACGGCAAATGCTTCGCGCTCAATGGTGCTCCACCTCTGTTCTCTGGGCAACAGCCGCCGGCTGAGGAAGGCGATGGGCTGGTCTAGGCCTTGGTCATTCACCTGGGACAGGACGGCTCCAATGCCATGCTCGGAGGCATCGGTCTGGACTACAAACTGCTTGGAGTAGTCGGGAGCCTGGAGGACGGGGGCCGTGCACATGGCCTTCTTTAGGGCATCGAACGCTTCCTGGCAGGCAGTCGTCCACTGCACCCTCTTGGGCTGTTTCTTGGATGTGAGTTCGGTGAGGGGGCCAACCAGGCTGCCATACCCCCGGATGAATCTTCGGTAGTAGCCAGTGAGGCCCAGGAAGGCTCGGACCTCCGTTTGGGTGGTGGGTGGTTCCCAGGCTAGGATGGCGTCGATCTTCGGCTGTAGAGGGGCGACCTGACCGCTCCCGACCTGGTGCCCCAGGTAGACTACTGATCCTTGCCCAATCTGGCACTTGCTGGCTTTTACTGTGAGGCCTGCCTGGCGCAGGGCGGTTAGCACTCGCCGGAGGTGCTGGAGGTGCTCACTCCATCCGGAACTGAAAACGGCGATGTCGTCTAGATAGGCCGCACTGAACTGTTCCATCCCGGCCAGGACCCTATTCACCAGTCGTTGGAAGGTGGCCGGGGCATTTTTCATTCCGAAGGGCATTACGCGGAAGCGATAATGCCCATCTGGGGTGGAGAAGGCGGACCGCTCCTTGGCTCCCTCTGTGAGTGCGATCTGCCAGTATCTGCAGGTGAGATCGAATGTGCTGAGGAACCGGGCCGCCCCGAGTCGGTCAATGAGCTCGTCGGCTCGGGGAATGGGGTGGGCATCGGCCCGGGTGACGTCATTGAGCCCCCGGTAGTCCACGCAGAATCGGAGCTCGGGGGCGACACCCGGGGCCGCTGCCTTCGGAACTAGGACCACGGGGCTGGCCCAGGGACTATCAGATGGCTCGATCACCCCCAGGGTCAACATCTTCGAGACTTCAGCTTGAATGCAGGACCGGACCCGGTCAGGGACTCAGTAGGCTCGGTGTCTTACTGGCGGGCTGTCCCCGGTGTCCACGTCATGGACACACCAGTTGGTGACTCGGGGAATCAGGGAGAAGAGGTCGGAGAATTGTCCTAGGAGCTGGCGACAGTCCGCTTGTTGCTGGTCAGTGAGGGATGGGGAGAGGTTCACTCCTTCCACGGAGCCATCCTTCTCCTTGACACACAGGAGGTCCGGGAGGGGATCGGACTCATCTTCGGCCCCGTCATCGGTGGCCAGCAGGAGGCTCAGTCCGCACGAAGTGAGGCTTGAGGCGGTTCACGTGTAGGACCCGCAGGGGATCCCGGGGCGACTGGACGTCCACCAAGTACGTGACTGGACTCTTCCGCTCAATCACTTTGAAGGGCCCGGTCCACTTGTCCTGGAGGGCACCAGGCTTCACGGGGGCCATGACCCATACCTGCTGGCCCGGCTGGAACTCGACCAGAGTGGCATTCTGGTCGTACCAGCGCTTCATCTCTTCTTGGCTTGCCTCCAGGTTGGCCTCGGCCAGCTCTCGGAACTTCCTGGTCTGGTTCCGGAGTGCCAGAACGTATTGGAACACATCTCGTGGGGTGGTCTGGGGTGCTGCCTCCCACCCTTCCTTAACTAAGCTGAGGGGACCTCGGACGGGGTGTCCATATAGTAATTCAAACGGGCTGAACCCCAAGGACTTCTGTGGGACTTCCCGGTAAGCGAACAGGAGGCAGGGGAGCAGGACGTCCCACTTACGCCGGAGGGGTTCCTCTAGGCCGTTGATCATCCCTTTCAGAGTCCGGTTAAACCTTTCTACTAGGCCGTTCCCTTGGGGATGGTACGGGGTGGTGAACTTATAGGACACTCCACATTGTTGCCACAGGGACGTCATGTATTTGGAGATAAAATTAGTGCCGCGATCGCTCACGACCTCGCGGGGAAAACCCACCCGGGAAAAGATCCCCATCAGGGCTCGGCCCACCACGGGAGCCATGACGGTGCGTAGGGGGATCGCCTCAGGGTATCGGGTGGCGTGATCCACTAGGACCAGGATGAAACGGTGACCTTGGGAGGTGGGGGGATCTAGGGGCCCCACGATGTCGATCCCGACTCGTTCGAATGGGGTACTGACGACCGGGAAGGGTTGGAGGGGAGCCTTGTGCTTCCCCCCACTCTTCCCACTAGCCTGGCACGTGGGACAGGACTTGCAGTGGGCTATTACAGCTGCTTTCATCCTAGGCCAGTAAAAGTGAGTCACGAGACGGCTGTAGGTTTTGTCTTGACCCAGGTGGCCGGCGAGGGGGACGTCGTGGGCCAAGCCCAGGAGGAAGTCTCGGAAGCGTAGGGGTACCACCAGCACCCGGCCGGATCCTAGCTTCACCGACTTCTGCTCACTGTACAAGAGGTTATTCTCCCAATAAACTCGGTGCGTTCCGGTTTGGTCGCCTGCGGCTTGGCCCTCGGCCTGGTGCCGCAGTCCGACCAGGGAAGGACAGGTGGCTTGCTCCCGGCAGAACTCCTCCCGGGTGGGCCCGCCCTCGTGGTGCCACGGGGCCAATTCGGCCAGATCGCCTAACTCGGGGACCGGGGTGGTGTCGGACGGTGAGGGTTCGTCGCTGGTGACTGACCCTCCCGATGGGGGGACGGGAGGACCCTCGGCGGGGACTGCTCTGACTCCCTCGGTCGGGGTGTCCTCGACTTCCCCCAGGGGGGTGAGTCGGGCGGACATAGATCGGGTGGTGGCGCACACCCACTCGGGGAGTCCCATCATTCCTAGGTGGGCCTTGCGCTCGACGTACTTCCAGGGAGAACTCTCCAGGTCGTTCCCTAAGAGGCAGTCGACCGGCTGGGAGGTTCTTACGGCAACCCTCAGTTTACCTGCCACCCCTCCCCACTCAAACGGCACCAGGGCTACCTGACACATACTCTCTCTATTATCTGCGGAAATTACGGGGCAAAAGACGTTGGGTAGGATCTGCTCCTCGGGGACTAAGTGCCTGAGGACACCGGTGATGCTGGCCCCGGTGTCGCGCAGGGCTTCTATTTGGTGGCCATTGATCTTGACGAGCTGCCCGTACTTCTTCGTGTTGGAGGGCAGGAGGCTACCAGGGACCATCTCTCTATCCCCCAGGGATACTAGGGCCATAGCTGCGGGTTCCCACTCCCCGGTGTCCTCAACCTCCTCCCCCAGGGCTACGTTGGCTATCTGCCTAGCAGGGTTTGCAGCAGGGGGGACCTGGGGGGCCATGGGGCACTCCGGGTCATTGGCGTAGTGCCCGGGCCTCTGACAACGGAAACAAGTGATGGTTACCCGGTGCCCCCGTCTCCCGGGGGGTCCGGAGACTGGTGGGGGGGTCGCCGGGAAAGGTGGAGGTTGGGCCTTCGGGGGACTCGACTGGGACTCTCTCTGCCCTCCCTGGTTCCCTCCCCCTCTCTGGCGGGGTGGTCCCTGACTGGCTCGGGGGTATTCTCCTACAATGCTCCGGGGGACCCGGGTGTTGGTCCAGCGGTCTGCTTCCACAGCCAGCTTCCGGGGATCGGTGAGTTTGCTGTCGAGCAGATGCTGGCGTAGTTCCACAAAGCAGTTCGCAGCCAGGTGTTCCCACAACATGAGGTCGGTGAGTTCCTCGAGGGTGGTGACCTTG
Organism: Triturus cristatus; assembly: GCF_964204655.1. Classification (NCBI taxonomy): domain Eukaryota; kingdom Metazoa; phylum Chordata; class Amphibia; order Caudata; family Salamandridae; genus Triturus; species Triturus cristatus. Next base: position 56,109,152 of record NC_140590.1, on the reverse strand, counting down.
CTGCCCTTGATCCACCCATCGAAGGCCCGACTGAAAAAGTTTACATACTCCACCCAGGTGGTGCCCGGGATCTTCCTGCAGTCCCGGAATCGCTGACGGTACATCTCTGGGGTGAGGCCGTACCTGGTGAGGAGAGCCTCTTTCATGTGGCTGTAGGAGGTCTGCAGGGAGAGGGGTAGGTCGAGCAGGGTGTCCCTTCCTTCGCTCAGAAACCGTCCCCACAGCCCTGCCCCCCAGTCCTTCTGCGGGACCCGATGAGAGGTCATGGCGACCTCGTAGGCCCTGAACCATTGTTGAATGTCATCATTTTTATAATATTCTTTGACCACGTCCTTGGGGATGTGGACCTTCTGTTCCGCCGGGGAGGCCGCCTCTCGGTTCCCCGGGGGCCTCCCTTCCTCGTTTCTGGCTTTGAGTTCGATCTCCTTCAAGCTGCGTTCGTGCTCTAGTTGGAGCTTCCTTCCTTCGTGCTCCCGTTGGAGCTTCTTCTCTTCCAATTCGCCTTGTACGCGCATTTGTTCTACTGCTAGCTTTTTTTCCGCTAATTTCAATTCGCCTTCGATTTTGAGTTTGGCTAACTCGAGTTCGTGATTGCGACTTCTCTCTCTGTCTGCGAGTTCTTCCGGGGAAAGGACCCCATCTGGCACGAAGCCTTGCACCTGATTGCTGCTGCTTTCACCTTGGGGGGGTTCTGCTTCGTCGTGTCGCTCCCCCATGCCTTCTGGGCGGGAGGACCCGGCATCCACCCAAGCTTTCAGTGCTTTCTGCAAATCTTCTTTGGTGTTGAGACCGGTGGTAGCGATTTTAAGTTCTTTGCAGAATTGCTTCAGTTCTTTGTGCGTGTATTCTTCAAGTTGTTCCACCTGGAACACCCTGTTGGTGTTGGTTTCTGCGGGGCTCATGGCGCTTCCTTCTGCCATCTTTGTCGGTAGTGCGTCAGTCGTTCACGGTACGATCTCTAGGTTATGGGCCCGAATCCCGTCGCTTGCCACCAATGTTAGAAGGGGACCTCAGAAGGGCCCGGAGGGGGCCCTGACTGCCCTGAGACCCACCCTCAAAGTATCGTAGCCGGGCACTGGCGGGAGACTCCGCAGGGGAGGAATCTCGTATCTAGGATCGTACACTCGGCACCACACGACAAAGAGACACCACACCGAGGGTTCTTTAGGATTCAAGCTTTATCAAATCGAAGTGGTAGGATCTTTATGATCAGCAAGGCAGATATTTACAAGTAGAGCGTGGGCTCACAGAGTCTTGGCGGGGGTAGGAGGTAGCGGGACAGTCTTTGGGGGGATATGGATCAAATGCAGGAGCGTACCCGGCGCACAGCTCACAATCCTCGAGCCGGGGGATACGCTTGTCGACGTGGGGTCCGGCGGGACCAAAGAGAGTCTGGGGGAGCCGCGAGTCACTCAGCAGGCTCAAGCACGAGTTCGGAGGTCTTACGATCTTCAGGGAGCCGCGAGTCACTCAGCAGGGCTCAAGCACAAGTTCGGAGGTCTTACGATCTTCAGGGAGCCGCGAGTCACTCAGCAGGGCTCAGGCACAAGTTCGGAGGTCTTACGATCTTCAGGGAGCCGCGAGTCACTCAGCAGGGCTCAAGCACAAGTTCGGAGGTCTTACGATCTTCAGGGAGCCGCGAGTCACTCAGCAGGGCTCAAGCACAAGTTCGGAGGTCTTACGATCTTCAGGGAGCCGCGAGTCACTCAGCAGGGCTCAGATGTTCCAAAGCGAATCTGCCGGACAGTTCCAGCGCACCCCTTGTTATAGGTCGACCCCTCTTTGATGTCCGGAGTCTGTGCAGGCAGGGGTCTTGTCACCTGGGGGTCGCTTGTCGAGGTTTCCTGCCATTGTCTTTTGATCCTTTCAGGGCCGGGTCGGGAGGAGTCCCAGACACCCAGCAGGCGTGGAGCCAGCCCTCAGGGAGGCCGGAGGGCCGATCGAAACCCATCGGCCCAGGGGAGTTCAGAGGTGCGATAGAAACTGCTCCTCCCTCTCTCATCCCCTGGAAGCGTGGTGTCCTCCAGCCGGAGTGGCGCCTCTAGGCCCGGGTTGTGCTGGGGCCGGGCGGCCATCTTGGTGCATGAAGTGGGCACGCGTGCCCGGGGTGGCCGAAAGGAGAGAGGCCATGGACGGGGATGCCCGGGTCGCGTGTGTGTGTTCTGGTGGGACGGATCGGCTGGGCCGTGTGCTTGGGGTCCCAGGTACCAGGTTAGGTAGTGCGAGGACAGGAAGAGCCATGCTACGAGGCCGGGTCTAACACATACTTAATCTCCTTTATATAATATTCCAACCTTTGACATGAGTTCACATCTTTCCCACTAAGGGTCACACCTAACTCTTCTTAATTTAACCTACAACACAGAAACTGGATTAACGGCACTAATCTCCTGTTCCGGAGTAGTGTATCATCCACTGTAGGCCTCATCTACACATCTTCAAGGGTAGTAAGCAGTATATAAATGCAAATACAGTACAATACAATCCTAGAATCTGATGAGTCAGGAGGACTGACTGATCAGTTCACGGTAACTAATTTAGAAGTACAAATATGTACTGAGCGAGTGCACAGATGGCACCAGGCACACATACCTGTATGCAATAAATAAGAGGGAGTGTTGCTGAGCTAAATGTTTATGCTAGTACTATCAAAATGTACAAAGGGCAGTCTAAGACTCTTCTTACTCAAGTTAAACACTAAAAGCATTCAGAAGGTGTATCATGAGGAAGGGACTGTGCAACACTTCTGTATTAAATCAGGCTGTTTATGTGCACATGCATTAACTTGATAACTACAAGTTAGTGCATAAGCTGAAGGTAGCACAGCTTGGAAACATGGGGCTGTGGTTGCAACTCTGTGACGTAAATAAACCAAACTTGAGGTTATTCTAACTAAATATTTGTAGCGTTCCATTGCACTACATTGGGCAAAGAGTCACATACCAATTATGTCATTGGCTGTTCTGTTTCTATGTGATTCCAAGCATTGCTAAACAACGGTAAGGCAAGCTGGTGGTGTGCTGTGTGAGATTTATATTCAATGAAGGCTTCCAGTACAAATTTCGGCATGATGTCAAGCAGTTGCTAGCATCGGTTTTTTACTGGAAGGGTGCCCTTCCAGTACAGAATACTACGCCCAGACATCTTTTAAAACGTTTCCTACTTTATATGTGTGCAGTACAGTGCAGCACACATGCAAAGATGATAAAGAAAGGAGAAATGAAAACATTTCTCCTTTTAACGCCTGCTTTCATATGGCGTTAATTTTCGTCACAAAACCTTATCTCATATTTTTTACATAGGTTTTGCATCAAAAAGCGTTGGTGGTTGCATGGGAACGCCTATTGACGTAATGTACCGCAAGGCAGAGCTTTGCGCTACCTTGCGTTACTTTGAGTCAATATCCAGTGCAAAACAAATTGTGTGGTGGAAAGTAAATACTAAAAACATTCTGCGTGGGTTTGCGTCACTCTTGTGACGCAGACAGAGTGCAAAATGTTAGAAAATGTGCCCCTAAGTGTCGCATCCAATGTTTTGCTCAGCAGCCGCAGCCAACACTATCTAAGGTCGGGGTGTTGAATACTAAGGCTGCATAGCCATGATTTCAAATCTTTTTTAATCTCACTCTTACAGATTCCTTTTGATCCCTGCTTCCTCCCCTTGATATGGTTTTCCCAACTTTCTCTTCCGCTTCCTTCTCCCTTTTTGTGTTTTTCTTTGTCTTTCCCTGGGTCAAAGTACGTTGAGGAAAAATAAGAACACTTATTATGTTACAAGCAAAAACGGGAAACATGATCCATCAAATAAAGGGTCAAAAAGATCTTAAAAATAGAACAAATCCTCAGCAGATTGAAGATTTGCAGGAAGAAAACCCTTGTCACTTACATATAGACAGACGTAAATGCTAACACAGTAATGATTTCGAAATGTTCCAGGAGAATGTATTTACGCCTACGGCTACACTACCATAGGGATATGGACCCTACACACGCGTGAACGGACCGTATCACTATGGCGTACGCGTACGGCTACACTACCATAGGGATACGGACCCTACACACGTGTGTACGGACCGTATCACTACGGCGTACGCCTACGGCTACACTACCATAGGGATACGGACCCTACACACGCGTGTACGGACTGTATCACTACGGCGTACGCCTACGGCTACACTACCATAGGGATACGGACCCTACACACGCATGTACGGACCATATCACTACGGCGTACGCCTACGGCTACACTACCATAGGGATACGGACCCTACACACGCGTGTACGGACCGTATCACTACGGCGTACGCCTACGGCTACACTACCATAGGGATACGGACCCTACACACACGTGTACGGACCGTATCACTACGGCGTACGCGTACGGCTACACTACCATAGGGATACGGACCCTACACACGCGTTTACGGACCTTATCACTACGGCGTACGCGTACGGCTACACTACCATAGGGATACGGACCCTACACACGCGTGTACGGACCATATCACTACGGCGTACGCCTACGGCTACACTACCATAGGGATACGGACCCTACACACGCGTGTACGGACCGTATCACTATGGTGTACGCGTACGGCTACACTACCATAGGGATACGAAACCTACACACGCCCTCAGAGCGTGTGTACGGTGCGTTTCACACCTTACACTGGTGACAGGCGGCACACAGAAAGGAATGGAGCTGTCATACTTGCCCAAGGCTGGACATCAAGTCATTGTCAGTGCAGTCCTTCATGTCTCTGGCCTAGGTGTGTCAGGCTGTGATGCGGCACATATCTCCTCATGTTTGAACCCAAGAGATGTGTGATGAGATGTGTACACATGTCATGTGTGATGGTGCACTATGTGCCACACATCCCCTTCACACCTTTTAGATGTGTGCATGTAGTACAGACTTGTCGAGCACTGCATCACTGGCATGGCACAGTCACCAACACCCGCAACTGTCCCCTGATGCCAGGTACACGGATAATTACACCTGACATGTAACTACCGGCGTGACACGATGTGACTATGTCATGTGTGTGTCATGTGTTCCCATGAGCTTGCTATTGGTGTTCCGTCAAATGCATCTGCAGTTGCTGCATCCAACATGTGTCTGTGTGTAGATGGGCATGGCACACAATTATGCACACCAGGCTACATGTGGAATCAGACGTAACGTGTGTATGTATGCATCGAACATGGATTTGCAAGACGAGGACATATCTGCGTAGTCTCAATGTATGTGTGATCAGTCTTGACATGTACCCCTTCATGGCAAGGTGTGTGGTCTGTCCTTTTTCTATGACATATGACCTGTGCGTCTAGTGTTCCGCAACCTGTCTGTATGAGAGAACATCCTTCTTCTTCACATATGTGGATGTCTGTCACTCATGTAATGCGTCTGCCTGTTCACTTACACTGGCCCACAGCTAGTTTCATGGCATGTCATGTTGACCTTGAGAATCCACGTTTGTAGCTGGCTCTTGGTAGAAGTATCACCTGGCTGGCATACGTGTCCAGGATGTATTGCACAGACCAGACTCTGTATGTAGCATATGTGTATTAACTGTTGAACATGTGCTCAGTTCATTGACATTGGTGTTGTAATGTACTCACTCTTCGTTATCCCTTCCAAATTACTGCAGGGCACCGCCTCTCCCCCGACCAATGCCAGACTTGGCTGCCCTGAGGGAACGTGACTGTTTACGCCGCAACCGCTTCTCGCAACAGTTGATTGAGAACTTGACCGCAAAGCTGGCACCACACCTCCAACCGCTACACAGGTATCCTACTGCGCTGACACCCAAGATGAAGGTGATGGCAGCCCTACATTTTTTTACCACCGGTACGTTTCAATTCACCATAGCTGATGTTGGTGGCATGTCCCAGACCATGTTCAGCCGTGTCCTGCATGCTGTTTTAGAGGCCATGTTGGTTCACCTGGATGAATTCATACATTTTCCAACTCGTGAGCAGTTGACAGGTGTCAAGGGTGAGTTCTATGCCCTGGGAGGGATGCCCCCTGTCATTGGGTCTATTGATGGGACACATGTGGCTTTGGTACCACCACAGGCACAGGAGGTAGCCTATAGGAACCGTAAACATTACCACTCCATTAATGCCCTTGTGGTGTGTCTTGCTAACATGCTGATTTCCCATGTCTGTGCTAGTTTTCCAGGGTCAGCACACGATGCCTACATCATGAGGCGTAGCAGGGTGCCCGAAATGATGCTGCAGCTGCGCAACGAACGAGCATGTCTTGTTGGTGGGTAGACTCTGTTAGTCCTGTATTTAGCGGTATCTTTGTATCTTACAGCTTCTCCTGACCCACTTCTGTCCATGATGTTTCCATGTAGGGGACTCTGGCTATCCCAACATGCCATGGCTGATGACGCCTCTCCACAACCCCAGAACGGCTGCCGATCACCGGTACAACAACGCCCATGGGCAGACCAGGCGAGTGATTGAGAGGACTTTTGGTCTCCTGAAGAGCCGATTCCGGTGCCTCCACAAAACCGGCGGGTCCCTCCCATATGCACCGGTGAAGGTCTGCAAAATCTTCCTCGTGTGCTGCATGCTGCACAACATGGCAGTGGAGAAAGCTGTGCGACTCATCCTGGATCCGGATGAGCAGAAACATCCACCCGTGGAGGATGAAGGGCTTGGTCACGAGGCAAGTGATGAGGAGGAGGAGGACATCCAGAGTCAGCTCATACGCAACTTCTTCTCATAATGGTGAGTTCCAGTGTCTGAGTGTGCACGCATTGAGCCTTGTGTGGCATGTGTTACAATGTGTGGGTCCATCTGCATGTATGCTAAGTGACTCAGAGGTGTGTTTGGATGTGTCACTCGAGTGATGATGTCATTAAACAAATTGTAGCTGAGACACTCTATTTTCAACTAGCATGTTGACAATCTTATACGTGTCGAGTACATACCCATGCATGCGGATGAGCATCTATTGGCTGACTTCTTGTGTGTCTCTCATCCCCTGGTGGTTGCGCATGCTGTCTGCTGGTGGCATCGTTGTGCTCCTGCTATTCCTCATGAGTACAGCAACGTGTGCTGAATCAGCGTTACATGCACGGACATGGTGAAAAGTCTCCTTTGGGTAAGGATTGCAGCACGGCTTTTTGGGTGTGCACTGCTCCTGTGCATGTTTTGTTACTATGCATACATGTCGACTCACCATGGGGCACATGACATGTAGCATGATTCACATGAATTGATAGTCACACTTGGTGACAGTCATCTGTAATGGGATTGTGGATTGTGATGAAGGCATCAATGTGTGTAACAGGTGCTGCAGGGGCTTGGGCACCAGAGGGGCCAGGTTGGTCGGGGTCATGCACGGAGTGGTGAGAGTCGTCGCTGCCGGTGGGATCTTCTTGACGCCGAGCCTGGGCCTGTGATTCTTCCCCCCCAGTGTTGGGGGGAGATCCATGACGTTGCCCTGTGTGTGAGAGAGAGACAATGTTAATGGTGTTTCATGCGACATCCATTTTTCATACATATTCAAGTTGGCACAGTTCCTCCAGGTAGTTGGATATGCCTAGCATTCCTCTCAATGTACACTTGTGGATGGGTATGTTGCTGGGGACATTTTAATGTGTTCTCCTGAGTCTTTGGCCTGTGGCAGTAATGGTAGCCTGCTTATTTGGCAATGGATTGGTCTTGTTGTGTCACATGTCCATTGTGGGAGTGGCTAAATCCGTTGCCTGCCCCGGGGGTGTGTGCTTGTGTAAGGGGTGGGGGGGGGTGTGACAGGGCATGCTGTTGGGTGTGGTGTGATTTGTCATTGGGTCTCCCAGGTGATGTGTCTGTCCCCTCATGGTGCATGCTGGCATGACAGTGAATGTGAGTTCCTGTGCTAGGTAGGTGGCATGTGGAGTTGGTGTTTGAGTGTACAGTGGTCACAGGAGGGCCTTGTGCTGTCTACAGCAGGGCCAAGTGTCATCTACCTTGTCAGTACTTGGCAAGTCCCTGTGCATTGAGCATGGTGCATGGGTATGTCCCTAGGCCACAGCTTTCCACACTTTTCCTGTTGGTGACACACTTTTTGGAGATGCATCATTTTGGGACACAGTAAGGCAGTGTAGCGAGCGAGCGTAGCGAGCGAGGCCGAACCGCCTGACGGTTTGAACTAAAAGTGGGCAAATGGTGCATTTTCAAGACAATTAGAGAAAGCAGGAAGGTTACTAAAGCATTTGTGAATCAGTTCTAACAAACACAGTGAGTGGCAAAACTGGGTGTAAGGTTAGGTTTGTGCCTGAAGCAAGGATCTAATCAGGCACACATTGACACATGCCCCAGTGCTTTAAGACACAAAAAGGGCTGGTTCACGCACTGCCAAACCTTGAAACCATGCACAAAGTCCACCTGCTGACGAGCGAGCAAGCCCAAACCACCCAAGGGGGATTCAGTCTCCCTCTGTCTCCCTCTCTCTTTCTCCCTCGGTCTCCCTCTCGGTCTCCCTCTCAGTCTCTGTCTGTCTGTCTCAGTCTCTGTCTGTCCCTGTCTCTGCCTCTGTCTGTCACCCTCTGTCTCCCTCTCTGTCTCCCTCTGTCTCCAGCCCTCTGTCTCCCTCACTCCCTCCCTCTCTCCCTCCCTCTGTCACCCTCCTCCCTCTGTCTGTCTCCCTCTGTCGCCCTCTGTCTCCCTCTGTCTCCCTCTGTCTCCCTCCCTCTCTCTCCCTCTCCCTCCCTCGGTCTGTCTCCCACTCCCTCCCTCTGTCTGTCTCCCACTCCCACTCCCTCCCTCTGTCTGTCTCCCTCTCTCTTTCTGTCTCCCTCTCTGTCTACCTCCCTCCCTCTGTCTGTCACCTCACCCCAGCTTCCTGGGCACACACACTTTGCAGGTCTTTCAAAGGCCATTTGCTTATTCATGAGGCTTTGTTTTGAATCGCCCGGCCCCCATAGAGCAGAGTGTCTCTGAGTCTGCGCTGCTGCGGCGGTGTTTGCTGACACTCTTTCAAAGGAATGCCTCTTAATTAGCTGCAGTTATGTGCAAAATGGCCGTTCATACCGATGTCATCCTGCGACACGCCCACCATTTGCAGGCGACACAGTACTGTGTCGGGACACACTGTTTGGAAAGCTCTGCCCTAGGCCATATGGGCTGAGGGCATTGGCGTCTGCTTCTGAGTTGCACAATGTGTTTTGTGAGGCCCACCCTCCCAGCATCGCGGACATCCAGTCTTGTGTTTGTGTTTTGTGTAGCCTGTGTCTTGGCATGGCCTTGCTTAGTGAATGGGGCATGGACCTGTTAGTGGCATGTGCGTGTTTTTTGAGTGTGGTTGTGTCCGGTGAGGGCTTTGGGGTAGTTGCGTGCATTATTTGTAGTTGGGTTGTGGATGCGGTTGCCCCCATGTAACGTGAGTTGTTTGTATACTCACCAGGCTCTGCGACTCCTTCAAGTCCATGTACTCCCACCGGCGGAAGCGTGGCCATCACCTTCTCCTCCCAGGGATGGTAATGTACCGGTCTGCGGGGCAGTCTACCTCCAGTGATGTTGCTCTGGGCATGTTCTTCATTCATTTTACGCTTGACTGCCCTGCGCAGATCGTACCACCTGGCTTGGCATTCATGCCTGGTCCTTCTGATGGGCGCAACAGCATTGACCCGATCGACGATCCTCTGCCACATGGCTGATTTCTCAGCTATGCTGGTCTGTCTGACCAATGTTCCAAAGAGCTGTGGCTCGACTCTGTTGACTTCGTTGACAAGGATCTCCAGCTCGTTCCTTGTGAAGTTTGGATTCTTGTCTGTGGGCATGGTGTGGGGTGTGGATGGTTGTGGGTGTGTGGGTGTGGATGTGACGGTGTGTGTGTGAATGTGATAAGGGGGTGTTTGTGAAGGTGGCTGTGTGAAGGTGTGCAAGTGTAAGGTGTAGTCAAGGTTCAAGTATGGTGCTGTGGTTTGTCTGTGGTGTCTATCAGCAGTGGGTCTGTTGCAAAGGCTCATGGTTTGTGTGTGGGGGCCCTTTTTATTGGTCCATTTGTGGGTGTGGCTGTGTTTGAACTTTGGGTGGGTGTGTTATAAGAGGTGGTTGTGGTTTGGGCCTCTGTTTACCTGTTTGGATGTGGCAGGTCAGTGTATTCGATGTATTTGGGCTTGTTAGACGTGTTTTGTGGTGTTGTGCGATTCGAATTGACCCTCCTTGTGGTGTTTTACAGTGTCCTGGTTCAGTACGAGTGGTTTTCGCGTCTGTAAGGTGCGTACATCTGCCATGTTGTTGTACAGTGCTCACATACAGGCACGGCCATGGGGTAGGGGAATGGGGTACGGTGCGTACAGGCACCGCCATGGTGTAGGGGCCTGGGGTACGGTGCGTACAGGGACGGGCATGGTGTAGGGGCCTAGGGTAGGGTGCGTACACGCACGGGGATGGGGTACGGTATTGGGGTACGGTGCGTACAGGCACAGCCATGGTGTAGGGGCCTGGGGTAGGGGGCGTACAGGCACGGGGATGGGGTACGGTGTTGGGGTACGGTGCGTACTGGCACGGGCATGGGGTAGGGGCATGGGCTACAGGCACGGGCATGGTGTAGGGGCCTGGGGTAGGGTGCGTACAGGCACGGGGATGGGGTACGGTGTTGGGGTACGGTGCGTACAGGCACGGCCATGGTGTAGGGGCCTGGGATACGGTGCATACAGGCACGGGGATGGGGTACGGTGTTGGGGTACGGTGCGTACAGGCACGGCCATGGTGTCTGGTCCTGGGCTACGGTGCGGAGGGGGGATACAGTGCTGACATATGTGGGGGGGGCTGTGCTACTCGTCCGCGGCCACAAGTATAGCCGTGAACAAGTGTGGGTCATCGTTCGCTCCATACGGACCGTTTTACATGCGGTTGTGTATTCGGACTGAGCGTTTTACATGCGGTTGTATATTCGGACGGACGGTACGGATCGTACTTGAGCGCTCGGACTTCATTTTTCGAATTGTACGTAAAAATGTATGGGGACGTGTCGGGGACTTTTCCCGATCCGAGGACGTGTCGGGGAATTTTCCCGATACGATTCGTATGTATTTTTCACATACGAATCGTACTTGCCCGTTTGTACGGGACTTGTACGACTCGTACGTAAAAAAATACGGATACGATTCGTACGAGAAATATTTTTAACGGATCGGAATCGGCCCCCTAATGTATACACTTTAATAAATAAAATGAACTAATCAACCAATTAATATTAAATAAACTGATAATTAGAAACCAATTAATGCATTAATTAATGTACATAAGTAATTATTAATTAAAAATTACTTACATAAAAAGTCATTATAAATTAAAAATAATAATTTGCATTTTGAAAACTCCATGCATTAAACCCCTATAATCCCAAACACAAAAGTAAATTTAAAAAACAATTCATAAAAAACTTGCAAACAATGTTAAAACAAATAAAAAATATATATTACTATAATTTATTATTCTAATAGAACTATCATTTATCAGCCTAATTAAAAAATTCTATTTTATACCACTATGGTGTCGATTCCGATCCTGTAAAACCCGGGTACGAATCGTCGTATGGAGCGTTTTCTCCATACGACTCGTACCCGGGAAAACCACCTTACAAATAAGCAAGTACGATTCGTACAGAAATACCATTTCTGTACGAATCGTAAAAAATTACGAGCGTGGAAAAAATACTCACAATTCCGATCCGGGACATCGCAGACGTAACGTCCGGACGGAGTCAGGCAGCGTTTTACGAACCAGCAAGTACGATTCGTGCCCACGAAGAAGGAGCACCGGTACGCGACGGACAGCCATGGACCCCATCCTACGTGTCATCCCGGCCCTCATAGCCTACGACCTGGTGCACAGAAACCCACGCAGACGCCGCAGAAGGTCAGCACAACACCCAGGGGCAAAGGGGGGGCGAGGGGCAGGAAACATAAACCCACCCAAGTAAAAATGTCACAATGACCTGTACATACATGACCTCCAGGCTCTGGTCACTTTGGGGGGGGCGTGTCCACAAATTCCCACATACCGTCACAACGGAAGTGGATGTGGACGCGTACCCATCGCCACGATGATGGTGGTACGGACCATACCCACGCCCCCAGAGCGTTGGTACGGCCCGTACCACCATTGTAGTGGTGATGTAGGGGTACGCGCCATACCCACGCCCCCAGAGTGTGGGTACGGCGCGTACCCATACATCACCACTACAATGCTGGTACGGGCCGTACCCACGCTCTGGGGGCGTGGGTACGGCGTGTACCCCTACATCACCACTACAATGCTGGTACGGGCCGTACCCATGCTCCGGGGGTGTGGGTATGGCGCGTACCCTCACATCACCACTACAATGCTGGTACGGGCCGTACCCACGCTCTGGGGGCATGGGTACGGCGCGTACCCCAACATCAACACCTGAAAGGTGGTACACTGCAATGGTGGTACGGGCCGTACCCACGCCGTCAGAGCGAATCAACACATCACTGACAGCAGTGTCCCGCACCCATGAGAATGGATGTCTTCCCCCCACTGCATGACACACCGCATGTGGGTGTGATGGCAAATGACACATGAATACCCACCCCTGGCGGATGCTGCACAATACACACACTGAGATCATGTCACAAGACTGTATAGTTATGTGAAAGCCTACTAAACCAAGAGAGCCAAAGGGAACACACACTGTCACGCACATTCCAGGACAGATAGGAATGTACAGGTGCAGGCACAGCCACCAAGTTGTTGTCTCCCATGGAAGGAATAGGGTGGACTTCCCACAGATACAATGCCCTCAATTGTCAGTCAGGTGACCACATACCCTGCAGAACAAGTACCATATGTGTGCTACGCTGGGAGTACACACATGCATAGTGCGGAAAAGGGACCATTTCCACATGGAGGCATGGCAACATACTCAAGACACAGGTACAGTGACTAGCAAGGATGGCACCACCATTGTAGTGGCGATGTAGGGGTACGCACCCTACCCACGCCCCCAGAGCGAGGGTACGGCCCGTACCAGCATCGTAGTGGTGATGTAGGGGTACGCGCCGTACCCATGCCCCCAGAGCGTGGGTACGGCCTGTACCAGCATTTTAGTGGTGATGGAGGGGTACGCGTGGTACGGACCGTACACCCTATGAATGTGGGGGTACGGTCCGTCCCACCCGTTCCCCTACAGCACCAGTACAGAATGGATACAAGGCGTACACGCCACGATTGTTGACTTAGGGCCTGGTGCAGCATAAAAGCAGTATATTGGTGTGTGTGTATGCACAGGGCAGCAGTGTACTGCACCAAGGGTGCGGGTGGGATGGCTGCAGAGGACTCCCAGCAGTGGACAGAGACATGGGGGTAGGTGCATATCACTCCCTGCAGTGCCCAGACATATGAGGGGTGGGTGCCTATCACTCCCAGCAGTGCCCAGACATATGAGGGGTGGGTGCCTAACACTCCCAGCAGTGCCCAGACATATGAGGGGTGGGTGCCTATCACTCCCAGCAGTGGACAGAGACATGGGGGTGGGTGCATATCACTCCCAGCAGTGCCCAGACATATGAGGGGTGGGTGCCTATCACTCCCAGCAGTGCCCAGACATATGAAGGGTGGGTGCCTATCACTCCCAGCAGTGCCCAGACATATGAGGGGTGGGTGCCAATCACTCCCAGCAGTGGACAGACATATGAGGGGTGGGTGCCTATCACTCCCAGCAGTGCACAGACATATGAGGGGTGGGTGCCTATCACTCCCAGCAGTGCCCAGACATATGAGGGGTGGGTGCCTATCACTCCCAGCAGTGGACAGAGACAGGTGAGGGGTGGGTGCCTATCACTCCCAGCAGTGGACAGAGACATGGGGGTGGGTGCCTATCACTCCCAGCAGTGCCCAGACATATGAGGGGTGGGTGCCTATCACTCCCAGCAGTGCCCAGACATATGAGGGGTGGGTGCATCATCCTCAGATGAACACAACTCCATGGGTTCATGAACGCATCCCCAATGTGCGACTATGTTGAGAGTGCCGAATCAACACATCACTGACAGCAGTGTCCCGCACCCATGAGAATGGATGTCTTCCCCCCACTGCATGACACACCGCATGTGGGTGTGATGGCAAATGACACATGAATACCCACCCCTGGCGGATGCTGCACAATACACACACTGAGATCATGTCACAAGACTGTATAGTTATGTGAAAGCCTACTAAACCAAGAGAGCCAAAGGGAACACACACTGTCACGCACATTCCAGGACAGATAGGAATGTACAGGTGCAGGCACAGCCACCAAGTTGTTGTCTCCCATGGAAGGAATAGGGTGGACTTCCCACAGATACAATGCCCTCAATTGTCAGTCAGGTGACCACATACCCTGCAGAACAAGTACCATATGTGTGCTACGCTGGGAGTACACACATGCATAGTGCGGAAAAGGGACCATTTCCACATGGAGGCATGGCAACATACTCAAGACACAGGTACAGTGACTAGCAAGGATGGCACAGACGATGCAGCCGGAGACATTGCTGAGCAGGCATGGACATAGTTGAAGGGATCCGTCAGCCACAAAGGAAATGTAGACACAGGTCAGCTCAACAACTGTGCAACTCCCTGCAGGGAAGATGTCAGGTGCCACAGAGGAAGGGACACTCCTTGGGACAATGTCTCCAAACACTAAGAGCATACACAGCCAAAGAATCATTGCAGAGACCTTGTGATGGCACGCAGAAACCAGCCTCCACCCCATGAGCACCAGACTCAAACATTTCCCAGACACCTAACCCATGATCACCACCACAACTCATGGAGCATCAGCACCAAAATCAATACCTGAAAAGCAATTGTGTTCAAAGGAAAAACAAAATGCTTTATTCAGCAGTAATTAAAAAGTGGCAAAGGGTAATATTTATAAAGGCCATAGGCCAGTCCAGTTCATAAGTCCTGGGGGGGACACATCGCAACGTGTCTCCCCTAGCTTGCCTGCACATTTGAAACCTCTGGTTCATCCACCAGGGTGGGGGCATCCTGTGGGGAAGGACCAGGTACCGCATGGACAGGAGGGGGAAGGGTAGGTGTTGTGGGTGCAGGGACGGACGACTCCACCACAGGGGGTGGGGCAGCGCCAAAGGTGGTTTCAAGCACGGCGCTGCACACTACTGCCAGGTCGACCAGCGTGTCCCTGCAGCCGAATAAACCACAGGCCCCAAGGAGGGGGGGGGTCGGAGGGATGGGGTGCAGCGCCACTGGGGGAGGAGGTGGACAGGGGGGGGGGGTTCAACTCCCCCACCCGTGGAGTGCCTTGCCCGTTTGCTTGCTGGTGAGCCAGTGGGGCTGAGGCCCAGCACAGCCAAGTAGCTCTCCTTTTCCGATAGTGGGGCAGGGGAGCCGAGGGGAGTGCGATGGGAGGGACTGGGTGGTGAGGCATGCGGAGTTGGAATGTGGCTGCGTGTCTGCCTGTGTGCCCTAGACCCAGTGGGTGTGCCTACTTCCCCCTGAGTGTGCGTGACAGGAGGTGTGCGCTTTCCCTTCCCTGTTGGTGTGCTGGCTGTGTCTGGTGTGGTGCCTGCCGTGGAATGTGTGTGTGTGCCTGGGACAGGTATGGGAGTAGGAAGTGTGGATGGTGCAGGGGTAGGTGGGGGGACGAAGCGCTGCAGGAGACTCACTGCTGCCGTCAGTGATGAGTCCATGGACCTCAGCGACATCCGTTGGTCAGACATCGCTGATTACATGCCCTTCATGTACGGCACCATCTGTGTCAGCAGTCTGGTGTGGCCATGGAGGACAGTCAGGATCGATGTCTGCCCAACCTGCAACTGCCGCTGAATGTCCACAGACTCGGCAGTGAGGGAAGCAGGGGGGACAGGGGCAGGGGGTGCAGTGCCTGTCACGAAGGAGACACGGTGTTGCCTAGCACGGACAGAAGGGACCGGAGCAACTGGGAGGGCGGTGATGGGAATGGAGGGGGCGGTGACAGTTGTAGTGCTGCTGCCAGCTGTTGGAGCAGCCTCCGCCCCCTCAGGGAGTTCAGCCTCAGACTCGTCTGCGTCGTAGTCGGTGTTGGTACTACCCAGGTCCTCCGCCGCACTCCCCTCACTCTCCGTGCCCCTTGATGCTGACGACTCGCCAGGAGTGGTGGCACTGGTGCTGGATCCCTCCTCCACGTCCATGCAGGTGTCTCCCTCGGTGTCCCCCGATGATGCTGTGGGCAAGGTGAAGAGACAGGAAATAATCAGTCACCTGTGTACATCTGACACATGAGTACAAACTAAATAGGTCACAGTGCATATCAGGAAATGCATCATGAGTAACATCTAGAATACTCCGCACTTATGTAAGCCCTGCGCTCCCCAGTTGTTTCACCCACCATGCCACCTCAAATAATGAAAATCAGGACACAAGAGCAAAACACTTGAGATCCAATTATACAGAGAAGCCAGTGTCTGTGAACAGTCGAGCACAGCCAGACTATGAAGGCATGCCACCTCTTGGTCGCTGTGAACGAAACAGTATTATTGCACCCAATGCCAAATAACAGACGCCAATGCTGAAGGGGTCCCCACACTCAGAGACCTGTGAGTACCTTAGAGAAACCAATTAAACACTTTCTGAACCATTGGGAATCACAAAACTTTACCCAATTGACATGTTTGGAATGTGTGAATGTTCCACTTGTGGAACAGAACACACATGTGCATGAATATCAGAAGTCACACAAGGAGGTGCACACAGAACTACATTTACACAGTCATTGAATGAGCTGCCAGCCTAATGCCAAGAAGCCATTGTTAAGAAGAAATGTGGAATCAGGAAGTACATATACATGGCACCACGGTGGGCCGGATGACTTGACACCGCTAAGTTGGCATCAGCAAAAACCAAGGACTAACCCAAATGCTAACACACTGTGGGAACATGGATATGTCTAATACAACAAGAAATTATTGTCAGAACAGTGCCTTTGTTTGAAATGTGCCAGCGTCTTCCCCCAAAGTGTAAAGGTGGTCTCTTGTGCACTTCCTTGGGAGACATCTGTCATGCAGGCACATAATTGTCCTTCAGAAATATCAAAGAGAAGCATATACACTATTGGGACATGTTGACAAGTGTAGTGAGAGCCAAGGTACAAGACTTCATGAATAACAACTTAAAACATGCCATCTGTCACATGGCCATCCGTACCATGATGACACAGTTGGCAACACATCTGACACACTACCTGTCATGTGGATTGGCACACATGTCCAGACACAGGACAATGCATTAGCCAATGGCCCTGAAATAGTGTTGGAATAAGGAGCACCTGCACCGAGGAGACACCCTCATGGGAAGGAAGAATGTCCACACAGATGTCAGCACACACAGACAAAACTACATAGCATCTGGAGCACCCACCGGTGCCAATGATGGATGAGCAGGAAACATGTCTTTTGACTTTTGACACATGCTGCAAAGCACAAACATTACACCCTGCACAACATGCCTGGGTCACTGCACCTTGAGTGTCTGTCCAGAAAATGTCCCATACAGGTCAGACCTGGCAAGGAGACATAAGGTTTGGACATGTAGGCCGTCCATGCACAAACCCCCCATACATGAGACAATTTGAATGAGACAGAGCAAGTAGGTACACCTCTGAATCTGTGTTTACTAAAAGGGGAATCAAGACCTCCTAAATGAACTCAACATCACCTCGTGAGGCTGACCACACATATTTGTGACAAACAACCATCAACTGATAGTTGTACATAGACACACAGGCACTGCCCAGTGTGAGTATGCACAAGCATAATGGGGTCACCCTGTACAGTGGACACATGTCACACACTTTACGTAAATACAAATTAGGGCAGGGAACAATGCCACAGAGGCCAAGCTACGCTGAACACACAGAGACTGGCCACAGTGTGTGATTCCACAAATGATTCCTAGGATAAGGTGTCTCAGGGGACAGTAGTGGGCACACTGCTCCATGGTCCTGGAATGATCTGACTGTAACAGGAGCTACCGTCCCGGGCCTATGCATATCTCCCACTCATGCACACCATGTCTGATGCCACTACATTGGTCATGCATGCTGCAAGTCTGTGTATTTTAAACCTCACACTCCAATGTGGACCCTCAGGCCAGTGCCAACACTTATGGACCCCCAAATGAGTGAACAGGACAGGGCACAGGCAAGGTACCAACAGATGTCACAGACCAGCCCCACATATGATGCAGAAAGCATAGTGCACCTTAATGATCTTGCAGCCTAGATGACCATGTGCAAAAGTGAGTACACACAGACCAGGGAACAAATGTAAGGAGGAGAAGGGAGGAAGAACAGCAGCGGTTTACTTTGGGGACAGGATATGCACTGCACATATAAACCTTCGCAGTGCATCCATGCGACTGAGCACTTCCAAAAGCTGGTGACACACAACAAACACACATGTACCTACCCCCTTCCTGCTTCTCCTGTAACCGCCTATCCAAGTCAGGGAAGACCACCGCCAGGACACGCTTCATGTGGTGGGTCAGGCGCCGATGCCCGCCGTGGGGGCGTGGGGGCGTGGTGGTGAGTCCCCCAGCAGGACCCGGGCGATCCTCCTGGTCCAGCACCGGATGTCCTGCCAGCGTTTCCTCACCTGGGCCAGGCGCCGACTGCGACCCTCAATGGAGATCACGGCCCTGGCGGCCCGCATCCAGATCTTGCCCTTCTCGTAGGCGGTTACCTGTGAGGAAGACAAAGGGCCTTATGTAGGTGGGCTGGCATTTACCACTTCATAAATACCGAATCATACCGATTCGGTATTTATGAAGTGGTAAATGCAATGTAGGTAATGAGTCGGTAAATATTACCGACTCGGAAAAATTCGGTAATTACCGAATCGGTATTTACCGAATCGGTAATGAGGCATACCTTCCCATTGATGGGAAGGTATGCCTCATTACCGAATCGGTAAATACCGATTCGGTAATGGGGGAGCACATGCAAGGGTGGCAGGGTGTCACATTGACACCCTGTTGCACCCCTGATTCGGCCATGTGTGCACATGTGGCGCACATACATGCCCTAAGGGCATGTATGTCTGCCACATTGCACACTTAAACGTGCACAAAAATGCTTTTTTACACATATTCGTCATTTACCACCAACCTTTAGTTGGTGGTAAATAACGAATCCCCACACCCACCACACACTCCCCCTACATCTCATTTCATGATTCGGTATTTACCGAATCGGTAATATTACCGAATCTGTAATTTTACCGATTCGGTAATTTTACCGATTCGGTAAATACCGAATCATGAAATTCTCCCCCTACATCTCAAAAGCCAAAATACCGGTCGGTAACGGTATAATTACCGAAAATCGGCCGTTACCGACTTTTATTTGGCTTCCTACATGAGGCCCAAAGTGAGAATAGATCACTACACCTGCTCCATGTCACAGAGACACACATTAGAACATCTTTGATTTGTTGAACAGGGCATTGGATGCTGCTAACTAATAGCACCTTTGTCATAGGGACTTTTGCCTCTGTGTAAGCCCCAATGCACTACATGGCACTGAAAGTACACAGGTGGCATGAGGGGTGCGACACACTCCCTGATCATGGCACACACTGTACATCACAGGCAACACAAGGCTGATGGACAGCACTTCCAAGCAATCACATGCCCCAGGCCACTGACCCAACCTCAGCAGAGTACACAGACACACACAGGCACAGATCATTCACCTGCCAGTGGCAACAGGGGCAAAAGAATCTCACTCTGCACATGTGCCACTTGTAGGAAGGTGGATATCTGACTACGGTTACCCCCAACGTTTTGCCTAGTGTCTAGCTGGTTTTTCGACTTAGTTGGCCTGGGATCCTGCCATTCAGGGTCTCAGGCTGTCTGCTCTCTCTTTAAAATGGACTCCATGTACCCTAGGTACATACCCAATGTTGGAGGGAGGACCACCGGGGAGTCGATGAGACTACTCCGGGGCACCTTCCTACCGCAAAGTTATAGCCGAGCGCCGCTGAGAAGCCCCCTCGGGGAGGTCTTTCTCCTATGATCGTACTAGGCCCAGTAATATCACCACACAGGACTCAATATCAGTTGCTTGACTTGGTTCTTTATCAGCAGTAGTACGTTCAATATTTACAGTGGGATCGAGGGATCCAGTAAGAGTCTCAATGTCTTTCAGAGGGATAGGGTAGCGGGACAGTCTTAGTACCAACCAGGTACGGAAGGGCTCTGCGCCAGACCTTGAGTGCTGGTCTCAGAGCGGCTCGGACGTGGGGAGCCGCGATGGCGTCTGCAGGGCTCGGGTGGTAGTTCCGCTTCGGTCGGGCCGCGACACAGTCAGCAGGGCTCCGGTGGTAGGTCCGCTTCGGTCGAGCCGCGACGAGGTCAGCTGGGCTCTGATGGTAAGGTTCAACAAGGTCGGGCCGCGACAGCGTCAGCAGGGCCCCAAAGGTTCGTGTAGGTCTTTAGCACGGTGGAGCCGCGACGTCGTCAGCAGGGCTCAGAGTGTGGGTTCAGGATGAGTCTTCTTCCGGAGGGTCAGCCGCGATCCGATCAGCAGGGCTCTTGACTCCAGGATACAACTATTGTCCTGTTGTCGGGTCGCCCCAGATATAGGACTGGAGCCCTTTGATGTCCGGACCCTTGTGCCCGGAGGGGGCGGAGAGGCCGGGTAGGGAGCGGCCAGACGCCCAGCAGGAAAGGCGCCAGGCCCCAGAGAGATGTGGGGCGATCGCACCTAGGTGTGGAAGGACGGTTGGGGGTCCCATCGATACTGCCCGCCGCCGGGGTGGGAAGGGTTCACGTGGTATGCCCCGGGCCAGGGGTTGGCGCCTTGATGTCGGGCCTCGCTGGGACAGAGGCCGGGTGCAGCGGGGTCACGCAGGAGGTCACGTGGAGTGACGTATAATCCAAAATGGAGGAGCCCCGAGGTGCATGGGACCTCGTGCGGCTTAGCGAGGGGGAACAGGACCACGCCACGAGGCCGGCTCCCACACGCGTCCCCCCCAGCTGAAGGCAGGGAGAGTCACCCATCTCCTTGGGGGTTCTCCTCGCCGAGGCGGAAGAATCTGGACAGGCCGTCAGCGTTGGCGTGGTCGTTGCCGGGCCGGTGTTCCACAGTGAAGTCCATCCCTTGCAGCGAGATGGACCATCGCAACAACTTGGGGTTCTCGCCCCGCATTTGCATGAGCCACCGCAAGGGCCGGTGGTCAGTTTGGACCCTGAAGTGGGTGCCGAAAAGGTAGGGCCGGAGCTTCTTGAGAGCCCATACCACGGCGAAGGCCTCCCGCTCGATGGTGCTCCACCTCTGTTCTCGCGGCAGCAGTCGGCGGCTGATAAAGGCCACAGGTCGGTCGAGGCCCTTGGCGTCCAGCTGGGAGAGGACCGCCCCGACCCCGTACTCCGAGGCATCGGTCTGGACTACAAATTCCTTGCTGTAGTCAGGGGCCTGTAGCACAGGGGCAGCGCACATGGCCGCCTTGAGGGCCTCAAAAGCGGTCTGACAGCGGGGCGTCCAGTGCACCGCCTTGGGCTGTTTCTTGGAAGTGAGCTCCGTAAGGGGGCCCACAATGCTGCCATAATCCTTGATGAATGGTCGGTAGTAGCCTGTGAGGCCTAGGAAGGCCCGGACAGCGGTTTGGGTTGCGGGGGGCTCCCATGCTTGGATGGCGTCGACCTTTAACTGGAGGGGCGCCACCTGGCCACTCCCCACCTGGTGGCCCAGATAGGTCACAGATCCTTGACCGATCTGGCATTTACTGGCCTTAACGGTGAGTCCGGCTCTTTGGAGAGCGGCCAGGTCTTCCCCGAGGTGTCCTAAGTGCGCGGCCCAGTGGTCGCTGAAGACGGCAATGTCGTTGAGGTAGGCCGCACTGAAGGCTTCTAGTCCGGCCAGGACCTTGTTCACTAGCCTCTGAAAAGTCGCTGGGGCGTTCTTCATACCGAAGGGCATTACCCGAAAGTGGTAGTGCCCATCGGGGGTGGAAAAGGCCCCGGTAGTCGACACAAAACCTGAGTTCTGGGGCAGTGCCGGGGGCGGCGGCCTTCGGCACCAAGACCACCGGGCTGGCCCACGGGCTGTCGGACGGCTCGATGACTCCGAGGGCGAGCATCTTGGCGACCTCATTCTGTATGCAGGCTCGGACTCGGTCAGGTACTCTGTAAGCGCGGTGTCGCACAGGGGGGCTGTCCCCAGTATCCACGTCGTGGACGCACCAGGGGGTCACCCCGGGCGTAAGAGAGAAGAGGGCAGCGAAGGGTTGCAGCAGCTTCTGGCAGTCATGGCGCTGTTCTGGTGTTAGGGTGGCGGAGAGGCGGACGCCCTCCAAGGAGCCGTCTTGGCCCGAGGATCCCAGGTGGTCTGGTAGGGGCTCGGAGTCACTTTCGCCCCCATCGTCGGTAGCCAGCAGCAGGCTTAGTTCAGTTCGGGCAAAGTGGGGCTTGAGCCGGTTGGCGTGCAGGACCCGGAGGGGGTTCCTCGGGGACTCCATGTCGACTAGGTACGTGACGGGGCTCTTCCTCTCAACTACCTTGAAGGGCCCGGTCCACTTGTCCTGCAGGGCGCAGGGGTCCACGGGTGACATGACCCAGACTTGCTGGCCCGGCTCTAACTCGATGGTTGAGGCATTTTCGTCATACCAGCGTTTCATGTCTTCTTGGCTGGCTTCGAGGTTGGCTTCTGCCAGGGCCCGGAACTTCCGAGTCTGGTTCCGCAGAGTCAGGAGGTACCGGTAGACGTCGGGAGGGGCATCTTGGACTTGCGCCTCCCAGCCCTCCTTGACCAGGCTGAGGGGCCCTCGGACGGGGTGCCCATACAATAGTTCGAAGGGGCTGAAGCCCAGGGATTTCTGTGGTACCTCCCAATAGGCGAACAGGAGGCAGGGCAGCAGGACATCCCATCTCCTCCTCAGGGGCTCTTCCAGGCCCTTGATCATCCCCTTCAGGGATCTGTTGAACCGCTCGACCAGTCCGTTCCCCTGGGGGTGGTAAGGGGTGGTGAATTTATAGGTGACCCCACATTGTTGCCAGAGGGATCTCATGTACTTTGAAATAAAGTTCGTACCCCTGTCGCTCACCACTTCTCGGGGGAACCCCACCCTGGAGAAGATGCCCATCAGGGCCCGACCCACCACTGGAGCTGTCACGGTGCGGAGTGGGATGGCCTCGGGGTATCGGGTGGCGTGGTCGACCAGTACCAGGATGAAGCGGTGTCCCAGGGCGGTTCGGGGGTCGAGGGGCCCCACGATGTCGATCCCCACTCGTTCGAACGGGGTGTTGACGGTTGGAAATGGTTGTAGGGGGGCTTTCACTCGACCCCCAGTCTTCCCGCTAGCTTGGCAGGTCGGGCAGGACCGGCAATGATGGTCCACGTCTCTTCTCATTCGGGGCCAATAGAAATGGGTCACTAGGCGGCTGTACGTTTTGTCCCGCCCGAGGTGTCCGGCGAGGGGCACGTCATGTGCCAGGTTCAGGAGGAACTCTCGAAATCGGAGGGGGACCACCAACACCCGGCCGGCCCCTAGTTCGGCGACTTTCTGCTCGCTATACAATAAGTCATTGTCCCAATAGACCCAGTGGGTTCCCGTGGGGTCCCCCGCAGCCTGGGCGGCCGCTTGCTGTCGGGCCCCCTCGAGGGACGGGCAGGCCTTCTGCTCTTGCTGGAATTGTTCGCGGGTGGGGCCCCCGTCGTGGCGCCACTGGGCCAGCTCGGGGATCTCGCTGAGGGAGGCGGCCTCGTCGGTAGGAAGTTCGGATGGCCCGGCCTCCTCGTCAGGTTCCTTCGTGCCGGAGGAGGGTGATAGTTCGGGGCCCTTCAGCTTGTCGGGGGCCGGGGCAGCGGCTGGTTGGGCGGTCATGGACCGGGTGGTGGCGCAGGCCCACTCGGGCAGTCCTAGCATCCCCAGATGCTCTCGGCGTTCCACCTGGGCCCAGGGGGAGCTCTCTAGGTCATTCCCCAGGAGGCAGTCCACTGGGGCGTCGTCGAGGACAGTCACTTTTAGGGTGCCGGACACTCCTCCCCACTCGAAGGGGATCCTGGCCATCCGGCACATGCTCTCGGTGTTGTCCGCGGTCCGGACAGGGCATAGGACATGCGGCAGGATTTGTTCGGGGGTCACCAGGTGGCAGCGGACAGCGGTCACACTAGCCCCAGTGTCCCGGAGGGCCTCGGCCCGTCGTCCATTGATGGTGACCCACTGTTGGTACTTCTGGGTGTTGCTTGGGATGGCAGCTCGGGGCACCATTTCTCGGGAGCCCAGGCATACAAGCGACATGGCAGCTGGTTCCCACTCGGGGAACCCGCCGTCGTGGTTTTCCGCCTCGTCTTCTCCCTCCCCCAGGGCTGCGGCGGCTATTTGCGGGGGAGGGGGCCCAGTGGTCCCGTTCCGTCGGTTCACGGGGCAGGCCGGGTCGCTCGCATAGTGGCCGGTCTGCTGGCAGCCGAAGCAGGTCACTGTCGGTCGTGGTCCAGGCTGTGCGATAGGAGTCCCCCTTCGGCCCAGGGTCGGGGACGTGTGGTTGGTGGCTTGGCCTGTTGGCGGGCTTCTGGGCGGCCCGGCCGGGAATTCTCGACTGCGGTGGGACCCCCCTCCTCCGCCTCGCTGGCGGGGAGGTCCCGTGGTACTCCGTTGGTAGTCCCCCACGGGGTTCCGGGGGACCCGGGTGTTGACCCATCGGTCTGCTTCGGCGGCGAGCTTCCGGGGCTCGGTCAGTTTACTGTCCAGGAGGTGTTGCCTTAGTTCAACAAAGCAGTTGTTGGCGAGGTGCTCCCAGACAATGAGGTCGAACAGTTCATTGTATGAGGTGACCTTGCTTCCTTTTATCCATCCTTCCAATGCTCGGCTGAAGAAGTCCACGTATTCGACCCACGTGGTACCGGGGAGCTTCTTGCAGTCCCGGAAGCGCTGCCGGTACATCTCGGCTGATAATCCGTAGCGTGTGAGTAGGGCTTCCTTCATGTGGTCGTATGATGTCATCACCGCGTCGGGGAGTTGCAGCAGGGTATCCCGGCCCTCGCTGAGGAACCTCCCCCATAGGCCGGCACCCCAATCCTTCCGGGGTACCCGATGGGAGGTCATGGCTACTTCGTACGCTCGGAACCATTGCTGGATGTCGTCATTTTTATAGTACTCCTTGACGACATCCTTGGCGATGTGAACCTTTGGCTCGGTCAGTGGCAGAGCGTCCCGGGCTCCGGGGGTGCTGGTCTCCCCCGTTTTAGCTTTTAGTTCAAGTTCCTTGAGGCTCCTCTCGTGCTCGAGGGTTAGCCGTCTCTCCTCTAGTTCCCGATGCCGTTTCTTGCAGCCGTAGTTGCTCCAAGGCTATTTTCTTCTCCGCCAGTAGGAGCTCACCGTCCAGCCGGAGTCGGGCGAGGTCCATTTCGTGTGTCCGGACCCTCTCCCGTTCTCGCATTTCTTCGTGGGAAAGGCTGGTTTCTGGGACGGTTCGCCCCCCATCTGTCGGGGTTGGGGTTGGCAGGTTTCCGTCCCGGGCCGAGGTCCCTTCGGCTCGGGGTGGGGTGGTCTCGGGTTCTGCCCAGGCTTTCAGGGCTTTCTGCATTTCTTCCTTGGTGCCCAATCCTGTGGTTGGGATCCCTTTGTCCTTGCAGAATTGTTTCAGTTCTTTGTGGGTGTATTCTTCCAACCTTTCCTGCTGGAAGGTTGCGGCCACGGTTGCCTCTTGTCCGTCCATGGTTTCCTTTTCTTTCCGTCTGGTTAGGTAGTGGGTGCGTTACTTGCCTGTACGATTGCGTCTGGCTCGGATCCCGTCGCTGGCCACCAAATGTTGGAGGAAGGACCACCGGGGAGTCGATGAGACTACTCCGGGGCACCTTCCTACCACAAAGTTATAGCCGAGCGCCGCTGAGAAGCCCCCTCGGGGAGGTCTTTCTCCTATGATCGTACTAGGCCCAGTAATACCACCACACAGGACTCAATATCAGTTGCTTGACTTGGTTCTTTATCAGCAGTAGTACGTTCAATATTTACAGTGGGATCGAGGGATCCAGTAAGAGTCTCAATGTCTTTCAGAGGGATAGGGTAGCGGGACAGTCTTAGTACCAACCAGGTACGGAAGGGCTCTGCGCCAGACCTTGAGTGCTGGTCTCAGAGCGGCTCGGACGTGGAGAGCCGCGACGGCGTCTGCAGGGCTCGGGTGGTAGTTCCGCTTCGGTCGAGCCGCGACACAGTCAGCAGGGCTCCGGTGGTAGGTCCGCTTCGGTCGAGCCGCGACGAGGTCAGCTGGGCTCTGATGGTAAGGTTCAACAAGGTCGGGCCGCGACAGAGTCAGCAGGGCCCCAAAGGTTCGTGCAGGTCTTTAGCACGGTGGAGCCGCGACGTCGTCAGCAGGGCTCAGAGTGTGGGTTCAGGATGAGTCTTCTTCCGGAGGGTCAGCCGCGATCCGATCAGCAGGGCTCTTGACTCCAGGATACAACTATTGTCCTGTTGTCGGGTCGCCCCAGATATAGGACTGGAGCCCTTTGATGTCCGGACCCTTGTGCCCGGAGGGGGTGGAGAGGCCGGGTAGGGAGCGGCCAGACGCCCAGCAGGAGAGGCGCCAGGCCCCAGAGAGCTGTGGGGCGATCGCACCTAGGTGTGGAAGGACGGTTGGGGGTCCCATCGATACTGCCCGCCGCCGGGGTGGGAAGGGTTCACGTGGTATGCCCCGGGCCAGGGGTTGGCGCCTTGATGTCGGGCCTCGCTGGGACAGAGGCCGAGTGCAGCGGGGTCACGCAGGAGGTCACGTGGAGTGACGTATAATCCAAAATGGAGGAGCCCCGAGGTGCATGGGACCTCGTGCGGCTTAGCGAGGGGGAACAGGACCACGCCACGAGGCCGGCTCCCACACCCAATTGGTAAGGATCACCTTATTGGACCCTGTACAGTGTACCCTAGGTACCCAGGGCATAGGTGTACCCTAGGCCTCCCAGGGGCTGCAGCAGGTATTATGCCACCCCTGGTCTGGCCTTCCAATCAGACACAACTGGCTGATCACTCAGCTGGGGCAAGGTCGTGTAATCACCCCTTGCTTAGATATAGTATACCTATATCTACCCTTATATATAGACACATGTGTACCTATTAGCCACTCCTATGGCAGGCCTTAACAATCCTGGAGGCAGAGTGCTTGGTAACATGTGAGATGGTGCTCTAGCATGAGCTGAGCCTGTCTGCAGCTTTCGGAACCATGTCCTTATAGCTGTTCTATGATATAGCCTACCATATACTCTTAAAGTGCCTTATAATCTTAAACGGTTATGGTAACTATGGTTTGGCTTTATCAAAACATGTTGTGTAAGGTGTCTAACACTTTGGAATAATACCCCCATACCATTTCTGGTGATGAGGATATTATTCCTCCCTTCTAGAGGGAGAGACATGTTAAAATCCTACTTTGTTGTTTAACTCTCACCAAAGCCACAGCATCACAAAATGGATGCTGCTGCCACAGACACGAGTCTGACCTCCTGCTGCTGGGAGTCCTCCCAGCCAGGGAGGCCTGGACAATAGGTTTCCTGCTTGGGGAGGTGCTAGCACCTCCCCAGACAGACTTTAGTGTATTGGGGCAGGGAGGGCTGAAAGGAATGAGACATGCCTGGGGCACACAAGGTGTTCCATGCATAGTCCAGTTCAAACCGGTGCTGGGGCACTCCAGCCCCAGTCCTGGCGCGAAACTGGACAAAGGGAAGGGGGTGTAACCACCGCCCTCCCAGATCCCACCCATAGGGCGTGACCTAGCAGGTATACCAGCCCCCCAGATTAGTATAAGAGTGGGAGCTGGGTCCTTAGGAAATTAGATTATCCTGAACCTGCATCTTGAACAGAAACTCTGGACCTTCGACATTCGACGAAAGAAGAAGACTGAAGAATCTCCCTTGTGGCCAAGGAGTGGCTACCCTGTGCAAACAGGCACCATCAAGAGACTTACCCTTTGCTTTGCTGAAGTTCTACGAGGGACCGACTGCAGAGCCCGACCAGAGCCTTGACTTCCAGACTTCTCCGACCCTGATCCACATCCACAGCAGAGCTGAGATCCGTGGAGGCGACGAGAGACGTGGGACCGGCTACCTGGGAAAAGTGGCGAGTATCTTCCAGCGCAGCTTCTGAGGCACCCTCGAAGTTGTGCACCGGGGATTGAGAAGCCCCAACCCCAAGCACCATCTGCACCGAAGATCAGCCCCCCACACTCCACGAGTCCTGCGTGGGGCCCTTCTGCATTTCCCTGCTTGCCGCGTCTGTCCGGTTGCTTGCCCGCTGGCTAGTAGCCTTTGTGACGACACACCTTTGATCTTCGACTGCTGGTTTGGCTCCTCCAGACTGGCTCCCGCTCCTCTGTGAAAGAGAAGCACCCCAGACCTTCCTGGTCTGCACCAGAAGCAAGTCCATCTTCCTGCGTGGGTTCCGCTTGCCCCGGCTTGTTGGGTCCTGACTCGACAACGACGCCGCCGACAACAAGAGCCTTCGTGGGACAGCTCACCTCCTGGTCCTGGTCGCCATCGACGCCTCCTGGTCCCCGTGACTGCTGCGACAAGCTTCATCTTCACGCCTGCATCATCGCGACATCACCTGGTTCCTTCCTGGTTCCACATGGTCACTGGCTAGTGACCTTGACTCTGTCCCTTCTGCTTGCAGGTATCCTTCCTTCTTGATCCCAGCCTTGGGATCCACCGGACACTCTTCACTGACTGCCTGTCAGCAACTTTCCTTCAGGCATCCATAGAAGTCCACGACGAAACCCGACGCAAGTTCACACCTATGCACCCGCAGCCTGTGGGCTAGGTAATTTGGGTACTTCGGTGCTCACAAGGGTAGTGACTATCCTAGTGTCTAGTTTCCGAGTCTCGACTCTCTAGTTGCTTCAGAAGTGTCCTTAAACTGCTTATTTAAAAACTGTACTATTTCTATCGATTATACGCATTACGCGTGAGTGTTTTCACTCTGCACACGAATCCCGTGGGCCTCCCACTTCCTAACTAAAGCTAGTGTAGTGTAGCCCCAGCGATTCCCTAGGCCTAGGCCTATGCTATTCCCGTGACAGTGGTCCTTATACCACTTACTTAGTATATGGTTTGCGTGGCCCCTAGGGCCTAACTGTATTACTTACCTGTGTGACTTAATGTATGCTTAAATAATACTGTGTTGTACTTACCTCGAACCTCATAAAGAGTGCTGAGGGTTTGACTAGAATAAATACACTTTATTTTATATATATATATCTGTTGTGGTGTCGTTTCATTTGGTATTCAAGGGATTATATATGGTATCACAGCTGGCTTCACATGCCATTCAGAGTTTAGCCTAAGACTGCTCTTGTCCATGCTACCACTAGGATAGCTGGTCTATAAGGTTGACTTTACAACCAATCACCATAAGGGGATTTGGACTGATACAAGGTGTACACTAGAACTAGTGACATCATATATCAGGCCAACTTCTCACACCACTTGCCTGTGGGGTGTTACAGGCGTGGGGCTAGCCCACCAAGTCAGACACACAGCATGGCTTCCTTCACACATCAGATGGGTAGAGCAGTTGGCCCCTCCACGCAGCTGTGGTGCAACACTCCACATAGACACTCACCCACATGACAAGGAACATTCACACACATCAATGTCCAGGGGACGTACACATCATTTGGACACTCTCACCACAGCTCCACTCAACTCACACACATCTGTGGGTACAGTCACCTGTCACACCGGGGGGAACACAGATTCACCTGAGGACTATAAAACTAGAATGGGCAAGAGGATTAGCCATGCTGAATGTGCCATGCACCATGCAGTGAATGTCACAGTAAGCACAATGCAAGTGAGGAGTGC
The DNA here is from genome assembly GCF_964204655.1 of Triturus cristatus. Lineage (NCBI taxonomy): Eukaryota > Metazoa > Chordata > Amphibia > Caudata > Salamandridae > Triturus > Triturus cristatus. The sequence goes on along the minus strand of NC_140590.1, from coordinate 56,079,353 downwards.
AGACATTATCCACATCATGCTCTGCATGACTGACATGAGCCATTCACCCCCCCCCGGGACCCACTCTGGACTACATTGCATGTCTCTCACACCTGGGCACAATGCCAGAAGTGCCAGTCAGAACAAGAAGTGGCACAGTCTAAGCTAGCGGAGTCAGCACTCACCTGCTCCCCTGGTCGACCATACAGGCTGGGGTACTGTGGGAGGATGACGTCCAGCAACGCCTGATTCTCCTCATGGGTGAAAGGCTGGGCCCTCTCCAAAGTCCGCGACATGGTGCCAGAGGTAGCCAAGACAGCAGCAGTGGTGTTGAATCAAAGGTTGTGCAGGCAAGTGCCCTCTCATGGTTTCTGGCTGACTTATATCTGCCTTGCTGGCCTATTTCATGTACAGGAGAACAGAGTGATTGGTCAGACTCATTTGCATCCTACGTTTCCTCCAATCCCTTTGAAAATACAGCGGTGACAGCATTAGCATTTTTTCAAATTTTCAGCATCATCTCAAGTCAACAACCACTTTGCAACAATGTATAATGTGGCCAACTGCTTTTTCCAGGCCACATGATGGAAAAATTTGAACTTGGAACTGGGTATCCATGGCAACCAGCATGCATTTAGGCCCTAATACTTGTCCCTTATGTGTCCCCTTTGTAATTTTCAAATCCACACACAGGTACGGTGCGTTCCACACGTACCCCTAGGGCAACACTACTCCAGTGATACACGCGTGTGTAGGGGTCGTATCCCTATTTTAGTGTAGCCGTAGGTGTACGCCATAGTGATACGGGCCGTACACGCGTGTGTAGGGGCCGTATCACTATGGCGTACGCCTACGGCTGCACTACCATAGGGATACGACCCCTACACACGCGTGTAGGAGCCGTATCACTATGGCGTACGCCTACGGCTACACTACCATAGGGACACAACCCCTACACATGCGTGTACGGCCCGTATCACTATGGCGTACGCCTACGGCTACACTACCATAGGGATACGACCCCTACACACGCGTGTACGGCCCGTATCACTATGGCGTACGCCTACGGCTACACTACTATAGGGATACAACCCCTACACACACGTGTACGGCCCGTATCACTATGGCGTACGCCTACGGCTAAACTACCATAGGGATATGACCCCTACACACGCATGTACGGGCCGTATCACTATGGCGTACGCCTACGGCTACACTACCATAGGGAAACGACCCCTACGCACGCGTGTGCGGCCCATATCACTATGGCGTACGCCTACGGCATCTGAAAGAAACACGTTAGTTAGATTCCTCACCTTAGAATATCCCCAGGCGTCAGACTGGATCCGGAAGATTTTTCATCAGCAATACCCCTTGCGCGTCGCTAGGCATCGTCTGCGGCTCCACGTCCGTCGTTGGCGTCGTGCGCAGGAATGACGTCGTCGGAGTACTTAGACGCCACCCCCACGCGCTGACGTCAGTTCTTCTTTTTTCCGCGCCAGTAAGCGCCGATCCGGGAGAGCTACCCCTTTTTGTCTTTTTTGACTAAATCTTTTTGATCCCTTTTGATCCTGTCTTCGACATCTGGTGCCGGTAGGATGCCTGGTTTTAAGGCTTGCGACGATTGCCACCGACTGATGTCTGTGACCGATCACCACCGCCGGTGCCTCTACTGTTTGGGCCTCGACCACGACGCGGAGTCGTGTTCCGACTGCCAGGCCCTGACCTCGAAAGCTAGGCGGGAGCGGTCCCGCAAGCTTCTCGAGCTTCGCCACTCGGCTCCCCTCTCGATCCCGGTCCAGGAGGAGGTCCAAGGATCGGTCGCGGAGCCGCAGCCGACACCATCATCGCTCGTCGGGCTCGAAGTCCTCGGGTAAGTCTAAGCATTCTAAGAAGTCCAAGAGGCGACACCGCTCTTCGGACTCCCCTCGCCGGTAGCGCGACTCGGCCGAGGGTCAGGGTGGTTCCACCCCCGCGGCTCCGTTGGAGTCGCAGGCGCCGCGCACGTCCCCATACCCGCCGGTCCCTGGGACTGACGCGACGCCGGCGGAGGTCAGTGCCTTCCTCTCGGCCATGAGGAGCCTGGCCCCGCCGTCGACGCCCGCTGGCGTGCCTTCGGGACCCGCGGACTCGACTCGGCGAACTTGCGCGCCGGCGGCTCCGGCCCCGGCGCCGTCAGAGACTCCGGTCCCGACGCCGCAGGTCCCCGAGGGGCCCATGCCTGTCGACCTCGTCACGCCTCCTTCGCCGGCGTCGACACCGGTGTCACCTCCGACGCCGACTCCGGTCGACGTCGAGCCCCAGTTCGGCCCCGTTCCGGACCCGACGCCGGTGCGGCGTCGTCCGACGCCGCATCCGACGCCGTTAGAGACACATTATGTCTATCGTCCGGCTCCGATCGTTCCTCCTGTTTATCAGGAATCGGATGACGGGGGCGACTGGGAGAGGTTCGAGGACCCTATGGCTGTTCAGTCTCAACTTTCACAGGACTGGGCAGATGAACTGGGGGAGGCCAGTGGTCTGGATACCTCACCGGAAACTGGATTCACCTCTCCTCCGACTGTGGCTTCGGAGGAGGGTGCAGCGTTCTCTGTGGTGCTGCGCAAGGCGGCCGTAGCCCTTGGGCTTGAGCTGCCTGCCGTGGCTGTGAGGACTAACATCCTCACTGAGGTGCTTCAATCTGCAGCAAGCTCCACTGAGCCTCTGCTGCAGTTCAATGAGGCCCTCACTCACTGACGTTCGGCAGGGCACCTGGTCCAAGCCCTCCACAGTTCCTCCTGTGGATAGGAACGTTGCCAGGCGCCACCGCCCTGCTCCGGGCGACCCCAGTTTTCTGTCCCAACAGCCCACCCCCGAGAATCTGGTTATCCAGGCTTCTACTTCCCAATCCTCCTTCCCGACCGCTCCTCCGGACCGGTATTCCAAGAGACTGGAACAGTTTGGCAAGAAGCTGTTCTCCTCCCTTAGTTTGGGCCTGCGGTCTTTAAACACCGCCTGTCTCTTGGACCGTTATTCCCACTCTCTGTGGGATACGGTGGAGGACGTGCTCTCCCTGTGCCCGGAGGAGGCCCGGACACGACTTACCCAGGCTCTGGCCGATGGGAGGAATTCAGCACGACATGCAATCCGATGTGGGCTTGACACTACGGACTCGCTGGGTAGGGCGATTTCTACCACGGTGGCGCTTAGACGTCACGCCTGGCTGCGGTCCACGTCCTTTTCAGGGGATGTCCAGAGCACTCTCATGGACATGCCCTTTGATGGCACTCGCCTTTTTGGTGAGAAAGCGGACAGTGCGCTGAATCGCTTTAAGGACTCCCGGGCTACGGCCAAGTCCTTGGGCCTCTCGGCCCCGCGGTCGCAAAATTCCGCTTTTCGCCCCTTTCGTGGCCAAGGAAGGGGTGCCTCCTCACGTCCGCCTAGCCACCAGCCGCAGAACCAACCTGCGCGCGGACGTGGTTTCTGCCGAGGCGGTTCTGGAGGACGACGTGGTCAGCCCACGTCCACCCCGGCAGCATCCGCCTCCAAGCCTTCCTGGTCCGAGCTTTCCGGCCCATTCCTCGCCAGTGGGCGGCAGAGTTCGCCATCACCTGCTCCACTGGCGTACCATCACTTCGACAGGTGGGTGCTGCAAATCGTTCGAAGGGGCTACTCCCTCCCCTTCGAGACGACCCCTCCAGCCATGCCACCGCAGCACCACCGTATCTCGGAGGATCATTTGAATCTTCTGCGAGAGGAAGTTTCGGCCCTCTTGGCCAAAGAGGCCGTCGAGCGCGTTCCGAGCCCAGAAGTAGGTCGTGGTTGTTATTCCCACTACTTTCTGGTTCCCAAGAAGGGCAAAGGGGGCCTACGCCCTATCTTGGACCTGAGGAACGTCAATATCTTCCTCCGGAAGGAACGGTTCAAAATGTTGACTTTGGCTCAGGTTCTAGCTGCCCTAGACCCTGGAGACTGGATGGTAGCGTTGGACTTGCAGGACGCATATTTCCACATCCCCGTAGTGCCAGCCCACCGGCGTTACCTGCGGTTCACTGTGGGTCAGGAGCACTTTCAGTTCACCGTGCTCCCCTTCGGCCTCACCAGTGCCCCTCGGGTGTTCACGAAAGTGATGGCGGTGGTCGCAGCTCATCTGCGCAGATCAGGGGTTCCAGTCTTCCCCTATCTCGACGACTGGTTGTTGAAGGCGGGCTCGCCCCAGGCAGTCGTCTCCCACCTCCAGACTACGGCGGATCTCCTGCATTTGCTGGGGTTTTCCATCAACGTGCCGAAGTCACACCTGAGCCCCTCTCAGAAGCTCCTCTTCATCGGAGTGGTTCTCGATTCGGCGCAGTTCCGGGTCTATCCACCGGAACAGCGGGTCCGGGATATTCAGGCCCTGATTGCCATCTTTCGGCCTCTATCCTGGGTTTCGGTCAGGCTAGTGTTGCGGCTTCTGGGGCTGATGGCCTCCTGCATCCTACTAATGCATCACGCCAGGCGGCGCATGCGGGCTCTGCAGTGGGACCTGAAGTTTCAGTGGGCCCAGTATCACGGCAACCTGTCCCACCATGTCTTGATCTCGGAGGGCACTGCACAGCAGTTGCAGTGGTGGCTCACGGACCGCGATTGGGTCACGGGCAAGAGCCTCTCCCTTCCCCAACCGGAGCATGTCGTAGTGACGGATGCGTCCCTCCTGGGATGGGGTGGCCATATGGGAGAGGCGGAGATCAGAGGCCTCTGGTCTCCGGCAGAGTCTCGCCTCCACATCAACCTGTTGGAGTTGAGAGCGATCCGACTTGCACTGAAAGCCTTCCTTCCCTCTGTCATGAAAAGTGTCGTGGAGGTGTTCACGGACAACACCACCGCCATGTGGTATTGCAACAAACAGGGCGGGTGGGGTCGTGGACCCTTTGTCAGGAGGCTCTGCGCCTCTGGACATGGCTGGAACACCAGGGCGTCACCCTAGTGGTTCAACATCTGGCGGGCTCTCTGAACGCCAGAGCAGACGAACTCAGCCGCCAGTGCATGATGGATCACGAATGGCGTCTGAACTCCGAAGTGGCGCAAGGTCTCTTTCAGCAGTGGGGAGAGCCTTGGTTAGATCTATTCGCCACCGAAGAGAACGCGCAATGTCAGCAGTTCTGCGCGTTGGAATTTCCAAGGCGGCACTCGCTCGGCGACGCTTTTCGTCACGAGTGGAGTTGCGGTCTGTTGTACGCCTTTCCGCCTATACCACTTCTGTCCAGAGTGCTGAAGAAGATCAGGCACGACCAGGCCCAAGTCATCTTGGTGGCTCCGGATTGGGCACGAAGGTACTGGTATCCCAAGCTACTCAGCATGTTGACCGATCCTCCGATACGTCTGCCCCTTCGGGAGGATCTTCTGTCGCAGCAGCAGGGGACGGTCCTCCACCCGAACCTGTCCAGCCTCCACCTCCATGCGTGGAGATTGAGCGGCGGCAGTTGATGCCATTTGACTTGCCTCCTGAAGTCTGTGATATCATTCTGGCAGCCAGGCGTCCCTCCACAAAGACGGTATACGCCTGCCGGTGGAACAAATTTGTGGCATGGTGCACAGCAAAGGCTGTGGATCCCCTTTCCGCCCCTCTTTCTGAGGTTCTCCTCTTTCTTCTTTCTTTGGCCCAGCAGGGCTCTGCCTTGGGCACCTTGAAAGGTTATCTTGCTGCCATCTCTGCCTTCTTACGGCTTCCTGATCAGCCTTCTCTTTTCAAGTACCCTGTAGTTACACGCTTTCTGAAAGGCATTACTCACACGTTCCCTCCTATCCCTTTTGTAATGCCTCAGTGGGACTTGAATCTTGTTCTCACATTTCTAATGTGCGCTCCCTTTGAGCCTCTTCATAATTGTCCTCTTCGTCTTCTGACGCTTAAGACTGCTTTTCTGGTAGCCATCACCTCGGCTAGACGTGTGAGTGAGCTCCAGGCTCTATCATCAAAGCCTCCTTTTCTCTCTGTTCATCCGGACAAGGTTGTCCTCCGGCCTCGTCCTTCCTTTCTCCCAAAAGTGGTGACCTCCTTTCATCTTGGGCAATCTGTCACCTTTCCCACCTTCTTTCCGCCTCCGCATCCTTCCAAAGAGGAAGAGAGGCTCCACCGTCTGGACCCAAAACGTGCGCTCTCCTTTATCTGGACCGCACAAAGCAGTTCCAGGTGGACGACCAACTTTTCGTTGGATACGTGGGTGCTAAGAAGGGAAAAGCTGTGCACAAACGGACCATCTCTCGGTGGGTCATTTTGTGCATCAAAATCTGTTATTCCTTGGCAAAAAAGGACCCTCCTGTTGGGCTACGCGCCCATTCTACTCGGGCCACAGCGGCTACTACTGCTTTGGGACGGGGTGTCCCTTTGCAGGACATCTGTCAGGCGGTACCGTGGGCTTCGCTACACACGTTTGCCAGGCATTATTGCCTTGACAGCCAAGTCCGGAGAGATGGCTTCTTTGGCCGTTCTGTCCTCCAGGACTTTCTGGTGTGATCTTGGTTCGCAGACCCACCACCGGGGTTGGTATTGCTTGGGTATCTATTCTAAGGTGAGGAATATAACTAACGTGTTTCTTTCAGATGAACAAGTTACTTACCTTCGGTAACGATGTATCTGTAAGAAACATTAGTTAGTTAGATTCCTCACCGACCTACCCATCCTCCCCGTTCTGCGAACTGACATCTAGGGTTAAGGTTATCCTTTTCAGGCCCCTAGAATTTTTTGGCACCAGTGTCGGTCTCTTGCATGGCTCTGCGTTCCTGGCGCGGAAAGCTATGTACAAGAACTGACGTCAGCGCGCGGGGGCGGCATCTAAGTACTCCGACGACGTCATTCCGGCGCACGACGCCAACGACGGACGCGGAGCTGCAGACGACGCCTAGCGACGCGCAAGGGTATATTTCTGACGAAAAATCTTCCGGATCCAGTCTGACGCCTGGGGATATTCTAAGGTGAGGAATCTAACTAACTAATGTTTCTTACAGATACATCGTTACCGAAGGTAAGTAACTTGTTCTACACTACCATAGGGATAGGACCAGTGTGTACAGGTACGTGTACTATGGTAGTACACGTACGTGTACACACTGCTCGTACACGTATGTGTGTTTGGTCCGTACACACACACGTACTCCTACCCAACCCAAATACAGTGATACGACCGTACACACGCACTCAGAGCGTGTGTACGGTGCGTTTCAGAGCTCACACTGGTGATAGGAGGCGCACAGGAAAGGAATGGAGATGTCATACTCGCACTAGGCTGGACATCAAGTCATGGTCAGTGCAGTCCTTCATGTTTATGGGCCTAGGTGTGTCAAGCAGTGATGTGGCACATCTCTCCTCATGTGTCAACCCAATAGATGTGTGATGACCTGTGTACACATGTCATGTGTGATGGGGCACTATGTGGCACACTTCCCCTTCACACCTTTAACATGTGTGCATGTAGTATAAACTTGTCAAGCACTGCATCACTGGTATGGCACAGTCACCAACACCCGCAACTGTCCCCTGATGCCAGATTCACGGATAATGACACCTGACATCTAACTACCAGCGTGCCACGATGTGACTATGTCAAGTGTGTGTCATGTGTTCCCATGAGCATGCTGTTGGTGTTCCGTCAACTGCAGATGCTGTTGCTGCATCCAACATGTGTCTGTGTGTAGATGGCCATGGCACACAATTACGCACACCAGGGCACATGTGGAATCACACGTAACGTGTGTCTGCATGCATAGAACATGGACTTTTGAGCTGAGGACAAATCTGCGTAGTCTCAATGTATGTGTGATCAGTTTTGACATGTACCCCTTGTGTGGTCTGTCTTTTTTGAGGACATTTGACCTGTGCGTCTAGCTTGCCGCCAGCTGTCAGTATGAGATAACATCTTTCTAATGCACATATGTGGATGTATGTCACTCCTGTAATGTGGCTGGCTGTTCACTTACACTGGCCCACAGCTAGTTTCATGGCATGGCATGTGGACGTTGTGAGAAGTTGGCCTGATGTATGATGTCACTAGTTCTAGTGTACACCTTATATCAGTCCAAACAACCCTTATGGTGATTGGTTGTAAAGTCAACCTTATAGACCAGCTATCCTAGTGGTAGCATGGACAAGAGCAGTCTTAGGCTAAACTCTGAATGGCATGTGAAGCCAGCTGTGATACCATATATAATCCCTTGAATACCAAATGAAAGGACACCACAACAGATATATATATAAAATAAAGTGTATTTATTCTAGTCAAACCCTCAGCACTCTTTATGAGATTCGAGGTAAGTACAACACAGTCTTATTCAAGCATACATTAAGTCACACAGGTAAGCAATACAGTTAGGCCCTAGGGGCCACGCAAACCATATACTAAAGAAGTGGTATAAGGACCACTGTCACGGAAATAGGATAGGCCTAGGCCTAGGGAATCACTGGGGCTACACTGCACTAGCAACAGTTAGGAAGTGGGAGGCCCACGGGATTCGTGTGCAGAGTGGAAACACTCACGCGTAATGCGTATAATCGATAGAAATATTACAGTTTTTAAATAAGCAGTTTAAGGACACTTCTGAAGCAGCTAGAGAGTCGAGACTCGGAAACTAGACCCTAGGATAGTCACTACCCTTGTGAGCACCGAAGTACCCAAGTTACCTAGCCCACAGGCTGCGGGTGCGTAGGTGTGAACTTGCGTCGGGTTTCGTCTTGGACTTCTATGGATGCCTGAAGGAAAGTTGCTGACAGGCAGTCAGTGAAGAGTGTCCGGTGGATCCCAAGGCTGGGATCAAGAAGGAAGGATACCTGCAAGCAGAGGGGACAGAGTCAAGGTCACTAGCCAGTGACCACGTGGAACCAGGAAGGAACCAGACGATGTCGCAAAGATTGCAGGTGGAGGGTGAAGCTTGTCGCTGCAGCACGGGTACCAGGAGATGTCGAGGACGCCCAGGACCAGGAGGCGAGCTGTCCCACGAAGGCTCTTGCTGTCGGCGGCGTCGAAGTCGAACTAGGACTCACCAAGCCTTGGCAAGCGGAACCCACGAAGAACGGAGGACTTGCTTCTGGTGCAGACCAGGAAGGTCTGGGGTGCTTCTCTTTTGCAAAGAAGCGGGAGCCAGTCTGGAGGAGCCAAACCAGCGGTGAAGATTTCCAGGTGTGTCGTCACAAAGGCTGCTAGCCAACGGGCAAGCAACCGGACAGACGCGGCAAGCAGGAAAATGCAGAAGGGCCCCACGCAGGACTCGTGGAGTGGGGGGGATGATCTTCGGTGCAGATGGTGCTTGGGGTTGGGGGCTTCTCAATCCCCGGTGCACAACTTCGAGGGTGCCTCAGAAGCTGCGCTGGAAGATACTCGCCACTTTTCCCAGGTAGCCGGTCCCACGTCTCTCGTCGCCTCCACGGATCTCAGCTCGGCTGTGGATGTGGATCAGGGTCAGAGAAGTCTGGAAGTCTAGGCTCTGGTCGGGCTCTGCAGTCGTTCCCTCGTAGAACTTTAGCAAAGCAAAGGGTAGTCTCTTGATGGTGCCTGTTTGCACAGGGTAGCCACTCCTTGGCCACAAGGGAGATTCTTCAGTCTTCTTCTTTCGTCGAATGTCGAAGGTCCAGAGTTTCTGTTCAAGATGCAGGTTCAGGATAATCTAATTCCCTGGGGCCCAGCTACCACTCTTATACTAATCTGGGGGGCTGGGTTGCCTGCTAGGTCACGCCTTATGGGTGGGACCTGGGAGGGGGGTGGTTACACCCCCTTCCCTTTGTCCAGTTTCGCGCCAGGACTGGGGCTGGAGTGCCCCAGCACCGGTTTGAACTGGACTATGCATGGGACACCTTGTGTGCCCCAGGCATGTCTCATTCCTTTCAGCCCTCCCTGCCCCAATACACTAAAGTCTGTCTGGGGATGTGCTAGCACCTCCACAAGCAGGAAACCTATTGTCCAAGCCTCCCTTGCCGGGATCACTCCCAGCAGCAGGAGGTCAGACTCGTGTCTGTGGCAGCAGCATCCATTTTGTGATGCTGAGGCTTTGGTTAGAGTTAAACAGCAAAGTAGGATTTTAACATGTCTCTCCCTCTAGAAGGGAGGAATAATATCCTCATCACCAGAAATGGTATGGGGGTATTATTCCAAAGTGTTAGACACCTTACACAACATGTTTTGATAAAGCCAAACCATAGTTACCATAACCGTTTAAGATTATAAGGCACTTTAAGAGCATATAATAATAATAATAATAATACTGGGTTTTGTAAAGCGCGACAGCTACCTCGCGAGGAGGTGTCCCGGCGCTAGTATATGGTAGGCTATATCATAGAACAGCTATAAGGACATGGTTCCGAAAGCTGCAGACAGGCTCAGCTCATGCTAGAGCACCATCTCACATGTTACTAAATACTCTGCCTCCAGGATTGTTAAGGCCTGCCATAGGAGTGGCTGATAGGTACACATGTGTCTATATATAAGGTAGATATAGGTATACTATATCTAAGCAAGGGGTGATTACACGACCTTGCCCCAGCTGAGTGATCAGCCAGTTGTGTCTGATTGGAAGGCCAGACCAGGGGTGGCATAATACATGCTGCAGCCCCTGGGAGGCCTAGGGTACACCTATGCCCTGGGTACCTAGGGTACACTGTACAGGGTCCAATAAGGTGATCCTTACCAATTGTGTCTGTACCTAGGGTACATGGAGTCCATTTTAAAGAGAGAGCAGACAGCCTGAGACCCTGAATGGCAGGATCTCAGGCCAACTAAGTCGAAAAACCAGCTAGACACTAGGCAAAAAGTTGGGGGTAACCATAGTCAGATATCCACCTTCCTACAGACGTTGAGAATCCACGTTTGTGGCTGGCTCTTGGTAGGAGTATCACCTGTCTGGCATACGTGTCCAGGATGTATTGCACAGACCAGACTCTGTATGTGGCATATGTGTATTAGCTGTTGAACATGTGCTCAGTTCATTGACATTGGTGTTGTAATGTACTCACTCTTCGTTATCCCTTCCATATATCTGCAGGGCACCGCCTCTCCCCCGACCAATGCCAGACTTGGCTGACCTGAGGGAACGTGACTGCATACGCCACTACCGCTTCTCGCAACAGTTGATTGAGAACTTGACCGCAAAGCTGGCGCCACACCTCCAACCGCTACACAGGTATCCTACTGCGCTGACCCCCAAGATGAAGGTGATGGCAGCCCTGCATTTTTTTGCCACCGGTACGTTCCAATTCACCATAGCTGATGTTGGTGGCATATCCTAGATCATGTTCAGCCGTGTCCTGCATGATGTTTTAGAAGCCATGTTGGTTCACCTGGATGAATTCATACATTTTCCAACTCGTGAGCAGTTGACGGGTGTCAAGGGTGAGTTCTATGCCCTGGGAGGGATGCCCCATGTAATTGGGTCTATTGATGGGACACATGTGGCTTTGGTACCACCACAGGCACAGGAGGTAGCCTATAGAAACCGCAAACATAATCACTCCATAAATGCCCTTGTGGTGTGTCTTGCTAACATGCTGATTTCCGATGTCTGTGCACGTTTTCCAGGATCAGCACACGATGCCTACATCATAAGTCGTAGCAGGGGGCCCGAAATGATGCTGCAGCTGCGCAACGACCGAGCATGTCTTGTTGGTGGGTATACTCTGCTTGTCCTGTACTTAGTGGTATCTTTGTATCTAACAGCTTCTCCTGACCCACTACTGTACATGATGTTTCCATGTAGGGGACTCTGGCTATCCCAACATGCCATGGCTGATTACGCCTCTCCTCAACCCCAGAACAGCTGCAGATCAACGTTACAACAACGCCCATGGCCAGACCAGGCGAGTGATTGAGAGGACGTTTGGCCTCCTGAAGAGCCGCTTCAGGTGCCTCCACAAGACAGGCGGCTCCCTCCCATATGCACCGGTCAAGGTCTGCAAAATCTTCATCGTGTGCTGCATGCTGCACAACATGGCAGTGGAGAAAGCTGTGCCACTCATCCTGGATCCGGATGAGCAGAAACATCCACCCGTGGAGGATGAAGGGCTTGGTCACGAGGCAAGTGATGAGGAGGAGGAGGAGGAGGAGGAGGACATCCGGAGTCAGCTCATACTCAACTTCTTCTCATGATGGTGAGTCCCTGGGTCTGAGTGTGCAGGCTTGGGGCCTTGTGTGGCATGTGTTGCAATGTGTGTGTCCAGCTGCATGTATGCTAAGTGACTTAGAGGTGTGTTCTGATGTGTCACTCGAGTGATGATGTAATTCCACAACTGTTCGCAGAGACACTCAATTTTCAACTAGCATGGTGACAACCTTATACATGTAGAGTAACTGACCATGCGTGCGGATTATCATCTTTTAGCTGACTTCTTGTGTGTCTCTCATCCCCAGGTATTTGGGCATGCTGTCTGCTCGTGGCATCGTTGGGCTCCTGCTATTCCTCATAAGTATTGCAACGTGTGCAGAATCAGCGTTACATGCAAGGACATGGTGAAAAGTCTCCTTGGGTAAGGATTTCGGCACGGCATTTTGGGTGTGGTAGTTGTTTAGAATGTGTGTGCACTGCTCCTGTGCATGTTTTGTTACTATGCATACATGTTGACTCACCATGGGGCACATGACATGGAGCATGACTCATGTTGGAAGGAGCGGTCTCAGGGAGGCTATGGAATACGTTCCTGACCACCCCGGGACCCACCTCTCCCAGAACTAGGCCGAGCACTGGCGGGGAGGCCCTTCAGGAAGGGTCTCGTACCTAGGATCGCACGCGCTGAGTTTACACTACTCGACAAAGGGACACCACACAGTAGGTTTCAATAGTAGAGTTCTTTATCTAGAGATTCGGAGGGATCTTTATGATCCGGGGTGCCACTCTTGAGTCAATACAACAAGTGTCAATAGTTTCGTGACAGGGGGGTTGGGGTTGGGGTAGCGGGACAGTCTTTCAAGTTCAGGGTTTCTGCAGAATATCCTACGCACAGCTCTCAATCCTCGAGCTGGGGGATACGGGGTGCACTCGGTAGGTTCCGTCGGTCTTTCGGGTTAGGGGAGCCGCGAGTCTCTCAGCAGGGCTCAGGTGTTTCTCAGAGTTCCGGGGAGCCGCGAGTCTCTCAGCAGGGCTCAGGTGTTTCTCAGAGTTCCGTGGAGCCGCGAGTCTCTCAGCAGGGCTCAGGTGTTTCTCAGAGTTCCGGGGAGCCGCAACGACGTCAGCAGGGCTCAGATGATTCCGGCAGAAGAAGGTCTCTGCCAAGCGGGAGCCCCGACGCAGTCAGCAGGGCTCGTTCGGGTTTCCGGGTTCAGGTAGCGTCCTTGGTTCAGATTCTTTCGAGCCGCGACGAGGTCAGCAGGGCTCTCTCAGGTCCAGGTCTTCTCTGCCTACTGTCCCCTCAGCACCCCTTTTATACCAGCCTCTCCTCTTTGAAGTCCGGAGTCCTCGCCGAGAGGGGTCTTGGTGCCTGGGGGCGGCGTGTTGGGGTTTCCTGCCGCTCGGCCCTTTGATCTGTTCGAGTTGTCCTGGGAGGGACTCCAGACACCCAGCATGCGAGGAGCCAGCTCACCGGGGCCCTGGAGGGCGATCAAAACCCTTCTTGGGGAGGAGGTCTGAGGTGTGACAGAGACTACTCCTCCCTGTCTTGCTTGGGGGGTTCTCTCTCCCTTGGCCGGGCATGCGCGTTAGGTCTGGGTTTCGCTTGGGCCCTGGCCGGCCACCGGGGATATTCGGGACATGGTGGCCGGAGGTCGGTGGGACCGAGGGAACAAGGGGGTTGCAGGAGTCGTTTACTGGTCGGGGAGGGCCACGCCACAAGGCCAGTCTCACACGGGTCCCCCCCAGCTGAAAGTCGGGGAGAACTACCCATCCTCTTGCGGGTTCTCCTCGCTGAGGCGGAAGAATCGGAACAGGCCGTCAGCGTTGGCGTGGTCAGTGCCTGGGCGATGCTCTACGGTGAAATCCATCCCCTGGAGAGAGATTGACCATCACAGCAGTTTGGGGTTCTCTCCTCTCATTTGCATCAGCCACCGTAAGGGTCGATGATCTGTTTGGACTCAGAAATGGGTTCCGAACAAGTAAGGCCGTAGCTTCTTTAGGGCCCAGACTACTGCGAAAGTTTCTCTTTCAATGGTGCTCCATCGTCGTTCCCGGGGTAGTAACCTTCGGCTGATGAAGGCTACGGGCTGGTCTATGCCCTTCTCGTTGAATTGTGAGAGGACTGCCCCAATGCCGTGCTCCGAAGCGTCCGTTTGGACTACAAATTCCTGGGAGTAGTCGGGGGCTTTGAGCACGGGGGCAGTACACATAGCGGTTTTCAGGACGTCGAACGCCTCTTGGCATAGGGGGGTCCACTGTACTTTTTTTGGTTGTTTCTTGGAGGTTAGGTCTGTGAGGGGCCCCACTATGCTGCCATAGTCTTTAATGAACCTCTGGTAGTAGCCGGTGAGGCCTAAGAAGGCCCGGACTTCTGTCTGGGTTGTAGGGGGTTCCCAGGCCAGGATGGCGTCGATCTTAGGCTGGAGGGTGGCGACCTGCCCGCTCCCGACCTGGTGTCCCAGATAAGTCACTGAGCCCTGTTCAATCTGGCACTTGCTGGCTTTAATGGTGAGGCGGGCGTGGCGCAGGGCCATCAGTACTTGTCGGAGGTGCTGGAGGTGTTGGGTCCATTGGGAGCTGAATACCGCAATGTCGTCTAGGTATGCGGCGCTGAATCCTTCTAGCACGGCCAGGACCCTGTTGACCAGCCGCTGGAAGGTGGCCGGGGCATTTTTCATCCCAAAGGGCATGACTCGGAAGCGGTAGTGCCCATCCGAGGTGGAGAAGGAAGACCGCTCCTTGGCCCCCTCGGTGAGCGCAATTTGCCAGTATCCGCAGGTCAGATCGAAGGTGCTGAGGTAGCGAGCAGCCCCGAGGCGGTCAATGAGCTCGTCTGCGCGGGGAATAGGCTGCGCGTCGGCTTGGGTGACCGCATTGAGGCCCCGGTAGTCTACACAGAATCTTAGTTCGGGGCGACTCCGGGGGCCGCCGCTTTCGGGACCAGTACCACAGGGCTGGCCCATGGGCTATCAGAGGGTTCAATCACTCCTAGGGCTAGCATCTTGACTACTTCGGCCTGAATGCAGGTCCGGACCCAGTCAGGGACGCGGTAGGCTCTGTGTCGTACCAGCGGGCTGTCTCCGGTGTCTACGTCGTGGACACACCAGTCGGTGACCCTAGGGGTGAGGGAGAAGAGGTCTGCGAATTGATCTAGTAGCTGGCGGCAGTCGTCGGACTGTTGGGGGGTGAGGGAGGAGGAAAGTCTCACTCCCTCTACGGATCCGTCTTTCTCCTTAGCACACAGGAGGTCCGGGAGGGGCTCGGTGTCCTCCTCAGCACCATCGTCGGTGGCCAGGAGCAAACTTAATTCTGTCCTCACGAAGTGGGGTTTGAGGCAGTTCGCGTAGAGGACCCTGAGGGGGTTCCGGGGGGACTGGACGTCAACAAGATACGTGACTTGGCTCTTCCGCTCTACCACCTTGAAGGGCCCCGTCCATTTGTCTTGGAGGGCGCAGGGTTTCACCGGAGCCATCACCCAGACCTGTTGGCCCGGTTGAAACTCGACCAGAGTAGCATTCTGGTCATACCAGCGCTTCATCTCCTCCTGGCTAGCCTCGAGATTCGCCTCGGCGAGCTCCCGGAACTTCCGAGTCTGATTGCAGAGTGCCAGGATATAGCGGAATACGTCGGGGGGTGTCCCTCGGGGGGTGGTCTCCCAGCCCTCCTTGACCAGGCTTAGGGGACCCCGGACGGGGTGGCCGTAGAGCAATTCGAATAGACTGAACCCCAGGGATTTGTGTGGGCATTCCCGGTAGGCGAACAGAAGGCAGGGGAGGAGGATGTCCCATTTGCGGCGAAGGGGCTCTTCGAGACCCATGATCATTCCCTTCAGGGTCCGGTTAAACCGTTCTACTAGGCCATTGCCTTGGGGGTGGTATGGGGTGATGAACTTGTATGATACCCCGCATTTTTGCCATAAGGACCTCATGTACTTGGAGATAAAGTTTGTGTCGCGATCACTCACGACTTCACGAGGGAACCCCACGCGGGAGAAGATCCCCATCAAGGCCTGGCCTACCACGGGGGCCGTCACGATTCGGAGGGGAATGGCCTCGGGGTAGCGTGTGGCATGGTCCACTAGTACGAGGATGAACCGGTGGCCCCGGGTGGTTCGGGGGTCTAGGGGTCCCACGATGTCTATCCCCACCTGCTCAAAAGGGGTACTAATGACGGGGAAGGGTTGTAGGAGAGCCTTGCGCTTCCCGCCACTTTTTCCGCTGGCCTGGCACGTGGAACATGACTTACAGTGGGCCTCTACATTAGCTCGCATTTTGGGCCAATAGAAGTGGGTGACTAAGCGTTGGTAGGTTTTGTCTTGGCCTAGGTGCCCCGCCAAGGGTACATCATGGGCTAGGCCTAGGAGGAAGTCTCGGAAGCGCAGGGTACCACCAGTACCCTGGCCGACCCTAGTTCGGCGGACTTCTGCTCACTGTACAGGAGCCCGTTCTCCCAATATATCCAATGGGTTCCGGACGTGTCGCCCGCCGCCTGGGCTTCGGCCTGTTGCCGGGGTCCGATGAGGGAAGGGCAGGCGGCTTGTTCTTGGCAGAACTCTGCGCGGGAGGGGCCCCCCTCGAAGTGCCATTTGGCCAACTCGGGCAGGATTCCTAGTTGGGTCATGTGCTTGGGGTCTGGATGTATGGATCCGTTGTCGGGAACGGGCTCTTCCTCTGGGAGAAGGTGGTCGGCCTCGGGTAGCTCGTCCCGATCCCCGGGGACAACGACTGAGTTCAGGGGTAGGGCCTCAACTCCCTCGGGGGAAAGCGATCGGGCAGACATGGAGCGCGTGGTGGCGCATACCCATTCGGGTAGGCCCATCATCCCTAGGTGGGCCCTTCGTTCTACTTGCCCCCACAGAGAGCTCTCGAGATCGTTGCCCAGGAGGCAGTCTACTGGTTGGGAGGTTCGGACGGCCACTCTCAATTTACCGGTAACTCCCCCCCATTCGAAGGGTACCAGGGCCATCCTGCAGAGGCTCTCGGAATTGTCCGAGGATATGACCGGACAGTAGGCGTCGGGTAGGATCTGGTCTTCGGAGACCAGGTGGCAGTGGACCGCCGTGACACTCGCCCCGGTGTCGCGGAGGGCCTCAACTCTGTGACCGTTGACCGTCACTTGTTGTCGGTACTTCTTGGTGTTAGCAGGTAGGGGGGTTCCGGGAACCATCTCTCGGTCTCCTAGAGAGACCAGGGCCATGGCTGCCGGTTCCCACTCCTCGGTGTCCTCCATCTCATCCTCTAGGGCCACGGTGGTCATTTGTCGGGCTCGGGGAGCAGTCGTTGCGGCCCGTTGGTACATGGGACATTGGGGGTCACTGGCGTAGTGACCGGTCTGTTGGCATCGGTAACAGGTGATCTTGATTCGGTGTCCCTGCCTCCCCGGGGGCCCTGTGCTGGCTGAAGGTGGGGCTGGAAAGTGTGGGGGTTGGTTTCTGGGGGGGCTATGCTGGGGGCCTGCCTGGGATTCCCTCTGTCTTCCCTGGTTTCCCCCACCCCTCTGACGTTCACCCAGCGGTCAGCTTCGACAGCCAGTTTCCGGGGATCTGTGAGTTTGCTGTCGAGGAGATGCTAGCGTAGCTCCACAAAGCAATTGGCGGACAAGTGTTCCCATGCAATCAGGTCGAACAGTTCCTCGAAGGTGGAGACCTTGCTGCCCTTGATCCACCCGTCCAAGGCCCTACTGTAAAAGTTCACGTACTCCACCCACGTGGTACCGGGTATCTTTTTGCAGTCTCGGAACCGTTGCCGGTACATCTCTGGGGTGAGTCCATATCTGGCAAATAGGGCCTCTTTCATGTGGCTGTAGGAGTTTAGCACGGTGGAGGGCAGGTCCAGTAGGGTATCTCTCCCCTCGCTCAGGAACCAGCCCCATAAGCCAGCCCCCCTATTCTTCTGTGGGACTCGGTGGGAGGTCATGGCCACTTCGTAGGCCTTGAACCATTGTTGGATGTCCTCGTTCTTATAGTACTCTTTTACCACGTCCTTGGGGATGTGGACCTTTGGCTCCACTGAGGGAGAGGTCGGTTGGTTCCCCGGGGGTCTGGATTCTTCACTCTTGGCTTTGAGCTCGATCTCTTTTAGGCTGCGTTCATGCTCTAGTTGAAGTTTTCTTTCTTCGTGTTCTCGCTGGCGTTTCTTTTCCTCGAGTTCTCCTTGTAGGCGCAACTGTTCTACCGCTAACTTTTTCTCGGCCAGTTTTAGTTCTCCCTCTATTTTTAGCTTGGCTAGTTCTAGTTCGTGGCTGCGGCCCTCTCTCGATCCGCTAGCTCTTCTGGGGATAGGCCCCCTCTGGGGCGTTGCTCCTTACCGGGATGTCCTTCTCGAGCATCTCCTTCGGTTCGGGGCAGGGAAGCTCCGGCCTCGACCCAGGTCTTCAACGCTTCCTGGAAGTCTTCTTTGGTGCTTAATCCGGTGGTGGCGATTCCAAGCTCTTTGCAAAACTGTTTTAGTGCTCGATGCGTATAATCTTCCAACCGGTCCTCTTGGAATGTGAGACTTGTGTTGGTTCCTGCGGTACTCATGGCGGTTCCTTCTTCCATCTCTGTTCGGTAGTGTGTCAGCCGTTTACTGTACGATCTCTAGGTGTCGGCTCGGATCCCGTCGTCTGCCACCAAATGTTGGAAGGAGCGGTCTCAGGGAGGCTATGGAATACGTTCCTGACCACCCCGGGACCCACCTCTCCCAGAATTAGGCCGAGCACTGGCGGGGAGGCCCTTCAGGAAGGGTCTCGTACCTAGGATCGCACGCGCTGAGTTTACACTACTCGACAAAGGGACACCACACAGTAGGTTTCAATAGGAGAGTTCTTTATCTAGAGATTCGGAGGGATCTTTATGATCCGGGGTGCCACTCTTGAGTCAATACAACAAGTGTCAATAGTTTCGTGACAGGGGGGTTGGACTAGCGGGAAAGTCTTTCAAGTTCAGGGTTTCTGCAGAATATCCTACGCACAGCTCTCAATCCTCGAGCTGGGGGATACGGGGTGCACTCGGTAGGTTCCGTCGGTCTGTCGGGTTAGGGGAGCCACGAGTCTCTCAGAAGGCTCAGGTGTTTCTCAGAGTTCCGGGGAGCCGCGAGTCTCTCAGCAGGGCTCAGGTGTTTCTCAGAGTTCCGGGGAGCCGCGAGTCTCTCAGCAGGGCTCAGGTGTTTCTCAGAGTTCCGGGGAGCCGCGACGACGTCAGCAGGGCTCAGATGATTCCGGCAGAAGAAGGTCTCTGCCAAGCGGGAGCCGCGACGCAGTCAGCAGGGCTCGTTCGGGTTTCCGGGTTCGGGTAGCGTCCTTGGTTCAGATTCTTTCGAGCCGCGACTAGGTCAGCAGGGCTCTCTCAGGTCCAGGTCTTCTCTGCCTTCTGTCCCCTCAGCACCCCTTGTTATACCCCCTCTCTTCTTTGAAGTCCGGAGTCCTCGCCGAGAGGGGTCTTGGTGCCTGGGGGCAGCGTGTTGGGGTTTCCTGCCGCTCGGCCCTTTGATCTGTTCAAGTTGTCCTGGGAGGGACTCCAGACACCCAGCATGCGAGGAGCCAGCTCACCGGGGGCCTGGAGGGCGATCGAAACCCTTCTTGGGGAGGAGGTCCGAGGTGTGAAAGAGACTACTCCTCCCTGTCTTGCTTGGGGGGTTCTCTCTCCCTTGGCCGGGCATGCGCGTTAGGTCTGGGTTTCGCTGGGGCCCTGGTCGGCCATCGGGGATATTCGGGATATGGTGGCCGGAGGTCGGTGGGACGGAGGGAACAAGGGGGTTGCAGGAGTCGTTTACTGGTCGGGGAGGGCCACGCCACAAGGCCGGTCCCACAACTCACATGAATTGATAGTCACACTTGGTGACAGTCATCTGTAATGGGCTTGTGGAATGTGATGAAGGCATCAATGTGTGTGAAACTCCCCTCTGAAACATACGGGATGCTACGGGTTGACATAGAGTGGGACATCCCCATTAGAGGCTCAATGGGGAATAGCGGCCTCTCCGTGTGCAGAAGGGTGTGTTTGGCTGACCCCCGTCACTTGTGTGGCAGTTCAATGGATGTACAGCATCTGTGGTGCAAAGGGGGGGGGCAGTGTAGGTCCCACATGTTAATCCACATGACCTGTGCCTCAGTTCATATTGATGCATTTGCCTAGGTGTGAGCCTGAGTAATAAAGGTGTCCCTCGCCATCCAAGGTGCCTCGTCTCTGTCGATGCAGGTCTCTTGCAACTGTGCATGCAGCATCTCTGGCATATTTGTCAGAGATTTAGCATATGAGTCTATGTGTAGATTAGCAACATGCATACTGTTCTTCATGGATTTGATTCTCTATTGTGCATGGAGTCCATGGCTGAGTATGTATTTTGGCATCTCTGCCCACACAACGGGCCCTCAACACCTGCTGAGGGTGTGTTTCCTGTGCGCAGCTCGGCCTTCAGTTTCCTGATCCGCTGTCAGTCATATTTGTTGATTGTGCATCCATTGTCTCTGTGTGTGCCATGGTGAACCGGACACTCCTTCCTTTACATACACCTGTTGCAGTTGTCCTTTCTGACATCCTTGTATATGTGTGCAACTTGTGGCATGGTTTCAAGGACATGCCGCCTGCTGCAGCAGGCCCTGCAGCAAGGGCACACAAAATTTCCGGATTTGGCAACACACACGCCTCTAAGATGCTCCTCCCTTCCTCCCTCCACCCATTAATTTGGGTGTCATCAGCTTGTCAGTGACACAGTTGCGGCCACACGGTGCCAACGGCTGTACCATCTGCACATGCAACGTGCACATTGCACGACCCTCATTTCCTTGCATGTCCCACATCACACTACAGTCTGATGTTGCAGCCATCCACCAAGCTATGTCCATCCGAAAAATCTACCGCCTGCACTCAGGCATACACTAAGCGCACACACAACACCTTTGCATGATGAGTGTGCATCTCCAACTGCCTACACAGCGCTGCCACGCCTTCCAGGCCCTGTCACACCAACCAGGTCATGTCCCTCCTACTCCCCACCGGCTCTGTACCCCAGCAAGGCATGGGAGTGGTACTCAAGGCCTCTGCATGTAGTATGGTGTCGTTGTCTGCCACATGGCAGAGGTATCATCTCTCAGCGTGTCAATCTACAATGTGTCCATGATCCCCCTCTACATCATCACATGCGCACAGCACCTCATCATCATCTTGTGTGCCATTGACAGCCAGGTGCTCCTCACACTCAGCAAAGACGCAGACCTTGCCAGTTTGCATATTCAATGATGCACGAGGTCCATTGGCGGATGTCTGGACATCAGCCACCTGATGCTGGACATGCACAGGACTGAGGTCAGCATCTGAGGATTGACCCCTTACAGCTGGCTCACATGCTTGTGTCCCACCCGCAAGAGCCCTGCACAAACACCCAGTGGCTACGCACACAAGCTGGTGTGCATCATGTATTGGTCGCTCACATTTGCCATGCTAATCACCAGCATCTGTACCTCAGGCTGCAACACCCTCTTCATTATGCACATGATCCCCAGATCGATCCACTCCAAGGCAAGACAGACCATCCCCCATGTCCACGACGACATCCGTGTCAAATACTGCCCTGCCCTCTACAGAGCAAGTACATTAGGACTCCAAGGATACTTGTCCACATTCAGGGTGCATCTGCACAGCTCAGCTTCAACATCCAGCGCCCCAGCCACATCACCGTCCAGCAGAGATAGCTGCAATGGATCACTGTCTGCTGCAGGATGGCCTTCAGACTCCACACCCACACTCAGGAGGCAGGCCACAACCCCGACCCCAAACCAACCTTGTACCACTGCCATCCAAGACCCCATTGGGCCATCTCCGTGCATCCAACCTTGCCCTGGCCACCATTATTCACATCCACCTTACTCCAGCATGCAGGACATAGTTCTCCCACCTGGCCAAACATACCTGGGACTCCCTCCCCATGAAACTCCACATCAGCCATGATCTCTGCGCCTTCATGATACTCTTCCACATAGGTCTGTCCGCACAGTATTGCAAGCCCTCCCTCAGCAGGTTGAGCCCATCACGGGTGAGTATTGTGCTCCATGTCTGTATTGAATGATACATTGTGACCCATGTGTGTCCTGTGCCAGACTCAGATCCCAGGGTATGGATGGGTTGAGGTAGTTCAACACTCAGGCATAGTTTGACATTTACACACACAGATGTTGTGGACTATTGCAAACTCACTGCAACATCTCATGACTTAAATAAGAATTTATTTGCGGTGGGGTAAGTATTTTGTGGGATACAATGAGGTGCTCGCCGGGTGCCTAGAATCCAAAGTTCACAGGGGGAGATGGGATCCTTGCATTGGAAGTCATCAGAGTCCAGACCACAGTGTTGGTCATCATTGGTCAGACTGTGACCAGCAAGTCCATGTTGCAGAGAATGTCATTGAATGAGGTGCTGCTGTTGCGCCAGAGGGCCAGGTGCCAGGCCAGGTGACCTGGGAGATGTGGATGGTCCGCTGACGCTCACGGTCTTTTCCGTGGATGACCCACCTTCCTCCGGGGACCCTCAGATGCAGGCCTTGATGATGCTTGTGATGCTCCGTCGGACCAATCCTCCTCCTCCTCATCCCTCCCTGTGGCTGGTGGTGGTCTTCTCCTGGTGTCACAGGGAGGGTTGCCCATGTTGTCGGCGATCCGACGGAATGACCGGCTCATGTCTGTTTGCACCGCCAGGAGCTCAGCCAGTCTTGCCTCCATCCGTCCTTGGTGTCGTTGTTGACTGGCATGTTGCTCGGCCTGCAGGTTCTTCATCTCGTCGAGGGTCCCCTTGATGTCTATGAGGGTCGACACTACCTGGCTGATGCCCCTGGTGTCACGCCTGTATGTGTCCAGGATGTGGCGTATGTGCAACATACCGGTTCCCTCAGCTGGCTGGTCAGGTTCTCGCCTCCGCCTGCCTCCAATCCCACCACCCCTGCCCACACGAGCCGGGCCAACCGTTGTGAGCACATCGGGTCTACGGGACCCCTGAGGGACGGCATTTGCATGGTTGTCTGCCTCCTCCTGGGTGCCCGGAGAACCTTTGTCCCTCCTGGTCAGACAGGCTCTGTTGTTCAGTGCAAGCAGGGCTCCTGGGTGTTTCCTGGGATGTGGCAGGAATAGGGGTGGTGGTTGGCACAGTTGTACCTGAAACAGGTGCTGCAGGGGCTTGGGCACCAGAGGGGCCAGGTTGGTCGGGGTCATCCGCGGAGTGGTGAGAGTCGTCGCTGCCGGTGGGATCTTCTTCATGCCGAGCCTGGGCCTGTGATTCTCCCCCCCAGTGTTGGGGGGAGATACATGACGTTGCCCTGTGTGTGAGAGAGAGACAATGTTAATGGTGTTTCATGCAACATCCATGTTTCATGCATATTCAATTTGCCACAGTTCCTCTAGGTAGTTGGATATGGCTAGCATTCCTCTCAATGTACACTTGTGGATGGGTATGTTGCGGGGGAGAGATTGATAAGTTCTCCAGAGTCTTTGGCCTGTCTAATGACTGCTAGGATGCTTATTTGGCTATGGATTGGTCTGGTTGTGTCACATGTCCATTGTGGGAGTGGCTGAATCCGTTGCCTGCGGCGGGGGTGGGTGCTTGTGTAAGGGGTGGGGGGGGTGTGACCGGGCATGCTGTTGTGTGTAGTGTGATTTTGCATTGGGTCTCCCAGGTGCTGTGTCTGTCCCCTCATGGTGCGTGCTGGCATGACAGTGAGTGTGATTTCCTGTGCTCGGTTTGTGGCATGTGGAGTTGGTGTTTGAGTGTACAGTGGTCACAGGAGGGCCTTGTGCTGTCTACAGCGGGGCCAAGTGTCAGCTACCTTGTCAGTACTTGGCCAGTCCCTGTGCATTGAGCATGGTGCATGGGTATGTCCCTAGGCCATATGGGCTGAGGGCATTGGTGTCTGCTTCAGAGTTGCACGATGTGTTTGGTGAGCCCCACCCTCCCAGCATCGCGGACATCCAGTCTTGGGTTTGTGTTTCATGTAGCCTGTGACTTGGCATGGCCTTGCTTGGTGAATGGGGCATGGACCCGTTAGTGGCATGTGCGTGGTTTTTGAGTGTGGTTGTGTCCAGTGAGGGCTTTGGGTAGTCGGGTGCATTAGCTGTGGTTTGGGTGTGGATGCCGTTCCCCCCATGTTACGTGCGTTGTTTGTGTACTCACCAGGCTCTGCGACTCCTTGAAGTCTGTGTACTCCCACCGGCGGAAGCGTGGCCATCACCTTCTCCTCCCAGGGATGGTAATGTACCGGTCTGCGGGGCACTCTACCTCCAGTGATGTTACTCTGGGCATGTTCTTAATTCATTTTAC
The DNA here is from genome assembly GCF_964204655.1 of Triturus cristatus. Lineage (NCBI taxonomy): Eukaryota > Metazoa > Chordata > Amphibia > Caudata > Salamandridae > Triturus > Triturus cristatus. Next base: position 56,055,055 of record NC_140590.1, on the reverse strand, counting down.
GCTTGACTGCCCTGCGCAGATCGTACCACCTGGCTTGGCATTCATGCCTGGTCCTTCTGATGGGCGCAACAGCATTGACCCGATCGACGATCCTCTGCCACATGGCTGATTTCTCAGCTATGCTGGTCTGTCTGACCAATGTTCCAAAGAGCTGTGGCTCGACTCTGATGACTTCGTTGACAAGGATGTCCAGCTCCTCCCTTGTGAACTTTGGATTCTTGTCTGTGGGCATGGTGTGGGGTGTGGGTGTGGATGGTTGTGGGTTTGTTAGGTGTGGATGAGATGGTGTGTGTGTGAATGTGAAGAGGGGGTGTTTGTGAAGGTGGTTGTGTGAAGGTGTGTGAGTTTGAGGTGTGGTTAAGGTGTGAGTAAGGTGCAGTTGTTTGTCTGTGGTGTCTGTCAGCAGTGAGTCTGTTGCAAAGGCTCATGGTGTGTGTGTGTGGGCCCTTTTTATTGGTCCATTTGTGGGTGTGGCTGGGTTTGAACTTTTGGTGGGTGTGTTATAAGAGGTGGTTGTGGCTTTGGCCTCTGTTTGCCTGTTTGGATGTGCCAGGTCAGTGTTTTCGATGTATTTTATCTTGTGGATGTGTTTTGTGATGTTGTGCCTTAGAATTGACCCTCCTTGTGCTGTTTGACAGTCTGCTGGTTCAGTACGAGTCGTTTTCGCGTATGTACGGTACGTACATACGCTATGTTGTTGTACAGTGGTCACATATGCAATGGTGTTGTACAAATCGTACATACGCGATGCTGGGTGAGGGTGCTGGTGTACGGGCCTGGGGTATGGTACGTACAGGCACGGGGCTGGAGTGCGGTGTTGGGGTACGGTGCGTACAGACACGGGGCTGGGGTATGGTGTTGGGGTACGGTGCGTACAGACACAGGGCTGGGATTGGTGTTGGGGTCCGGTGCATACTGGCACGGGCATGGTGTACGGGCCTGGGGTACGGTGCGTACAGGCACGGGGCTGGGGTACGGTGTTGGGTACGGTGCGTACGGGCACCGGCATGGTGTACGGGCCTGGGGTTCGGTGCGTACTGGCACGGGCATGGTGTACGGGCCTGGGGTACGGTGCGTACAGGCACGGGGCTGGGGGTATGTGCTGGGGGTGCAGCGCGTACATCCGGGGGGGCTGGGGGTACAGCACGTACATGCGGGGGGCTGGGGGTATGTGCTGGGGGAACGGCGCGTACATGCGGGGGGGCTGGGGGTACGGCGCGTACATGCGGGGGGCTGGGGGTACGGCACGTACATGCAGGGGGGCTGGGGTACAGTGCAGACATGCGGGGGTACGGTGCTGACATATGCAGGGGGAGAGGGGGCTGTGCGACTCGTACGCGTGCACCAGTTTAGCCGTGTACATGTGTGGTTCAGCGTTCGCTCCATACGGGCCATTTTAGCGGTTGTATATTCGTAAGGGCGGGACGGATCGTACTTGCACGCTCGGACTTCATTTTTACGAATTGTACGTAAAAATGTACGGGGACGTGTCGGGGACTTTTCCCGATCCGAGGACATGTCGGGGAATTTACCCGATACGATTTGTATGTATTTTTCACATACGAATCGTACTTGACCGTTTGTACGGGACTTGTACGACTCGTACATAAAAATATACGGATACGAGTCGAACGGGAAATATTTTTACCGGATCGGAATCGACACCTATATTGAATAAAACAATATTATATACAACTATATATTTTTTAAATGTTATTAAACTCTACAATATTTTTGACATCACCATATTCTGGTCACTATATTTGTGACCCACAATATTTTTGGTCAAGCACCCTCCCAGTGCAGATTTTGGCATCATCCAGTAGTGTGCACATAGCAGGGACCTCACCGTAAATTATTTCCCTTCCAAAAAACTCTTATTCACGACGTGGACAGCCCCACCCTGGCCATGTTTAATGACTGTAGTCAAAGGACTGCGAATCTGTGCCAACTTCCTCCTGCTGGAGAACACCTCCAGACTGCTGCCCGCGCACAGACTTGCCAATAACTGACTCCGACCTAAGCCCTTATAGCTGGCTCCAGCCTCCAGCCAGCTCTTGTGCACAGGTTTTTGGAACCTCAGGCAATTTTTTTTGGGAGTTTTATAACTTTGTTTTTGCGTCAGGAGGCCCACCCTCAACCCCTCCCTGATGCGAAAATCCAAAGACACTCGGCAAATATTTAACACCATTACAGAGGAAGACTTACTCGAAATCATCATGAAAACCAAACCCTCAAACCACACTGTGGACCACATCACTGGTGACATTAGCAAAGACCTTTATACTCACGTGCTCCCCTACTGGACAAAATTGGGGCTCTCCCTCAGATTCTGATTATTATTATTGTTTAGACAGATGTCTATAAACCAATCAATACAAATAACCACAAAGTTAAAAATAAAATTAACAATCAAAATAGAAACAGAAACAGCTCATACCCCACCCTCCCCCAATCTTGACACAGTTTTTAGCACATCTCACTTCTTTCACACAATAATACACTCCGAATGCACATCAGGGTACACACAGAAAGTCATATTCACTACATCAGAGGCGCCTTCCACAAGGTCCGTCAAGGCAGTTTACACACTTACGAGGCTTGAAAGCAGTTCTAACCCAAGCCTCTTTTAAATAATGTTGCTAGTGTGCAATCAATATCTAAAAACTCCATGTTCGTAAGTAATGCGAACTCCTCTTTACGATGACTAATATTGTATTTTAAGAAAAGTGGTTTTAAAATCTGACAATGAATTCTTTAGAAATGCAAACAGTCTAGTAAAAAATGGACATTAAAATGTGAAGACCGCAAGCCAGAGGAACAATTATTCTCCAAATCGTAAAGTGCATTAAATTCCTCAGACTTTAAAAATCTAAGATTCAAGGATACCCGAAATGTTATTAACAGCATCTGCAGTTGGGGATTTGGGAATGCGGATAAATAGGGATAGATCCAGTGGTTATCCCAGGACTCCAGCATGTAGGTGCCTGAAGGTTTCCTTGCAAGATAACCTATTTCCGCAGCCCTAGATTCTTTCCTAGAAGCTGCTTTCAATCCCCCTTTCGACAGTTGGGAAGCCCCCATGGCAATGAAATTCCCCACCTTCAGAGTCGAAGTGATTTCCACTAGTCTATTCCTGGCCTGCGCCGCCCATCTCAACTCACTCATTGCAAGTTCTCTAGCAGCAAGGGCTGAAACCTTATGGATCTTCGAGGTCCAAACTTTATCCCAGCAACACAAGATTGCTTTATAGGCAAGGCAATCCCAAGACTGTAAGTCCACTTCCAGTCTTATTGCCGGGCACACTGTGCTTTTAGGTAACCCTGGAAGCTTTTTGAGGCATTTGCCCTCACACTTCTCCCAATTTGGCTCCGTGCTTAGGGTCAACAGTTCAGCCCCAAATAAACATTGAGCAGGCACCACTGTATTATAAGCAGATAATACCAGGGTCAAAGAAGGTCCTCCGAATAGGTTTTACAATCTTATTAATCCTCCTTTGATGGATGCGACAAGGGCACATTTCGGTGTTTATGTAAGGCACATTTCAGTTAGTTTGTAAACCACATTCCTAGATATTAATATGAGGTTACCACCGTCACCATATTATTACCCAACAGCCCTTTATACAGTTTTATATTTTTACCAAAGTTAATTATTTTTGTTTTCTCCAATTATACCTTTAGTTCATTGGCTATGCAATATCTGTTAAATCTTTCCAGTTTCTCTGGTCCCCACCTGAGTCAAATCTAAAATGGCCCAGTCATCCATGTAAAGTAGTCATGATATATGTCTACCCCCCATTTTCAGTGAGAATGAGTTGGTATTATCGAGGACTTGAGAAAGATCTGCCAGGAATAGTGAGAACAGCGTGGGGGCCAAAACACAACCCTGCCTCAGCCCGTCACCCAGTGGAATTATTTTTGACAGTCCATCCAATAGGTCTAATTCTACTTGCACTCAGTTCTGACTGGCCAATTCTTGGAGTATTGTATGTAAGCTACTGGGGATTTACAGTTGTCTGAGTTTATCCCACAGAATAATACGATCCACAGGATCTAATGTGGAGCTAAAATTGACAAAGCACCAGGAGATTCCCTGTAGCTTCCTTTGCCTTCTGCCGAGGGGCCCACAGACTGAAGCAATGGGCATTCGTAGAGTGCCCTTGATTAAACCCTCCTTGCTCCATGTGTAAAATATTGTTGCACTCAATCCAGTTCTTTGGGGACATTAAGGTTACCTTGGAGTACAATTTAGCTCCAACATCCAGCAAACTTATCAAGCAGAAATTGCTTGGAAGATTCATCCCCATTTTTTTATGTATATGCTTCTTTATGGCACCCTTCCAGCTGGGCGGAAAGATACCCATCCTTGTTATAGGAAGAAAAGCTTTAGAGGAAAATTAGCCCACCATTTAGGGGCCAATTGCGATTCCGGCCGTAAAACGAACCGAGCGACACGGACCCGGACTGAATACCGACCGACACGGACCAGCGGCGTACGACCCGTGCAGTACGATGCAACGCGTGTGAATTACAACCGACACGTGTGGAATACAAGCCGTACGACCGAGCCCGTAGGGAAAATAGTGATACGGCCGGAAAACCGACGCGATTTTCACCGACCGACACGAACCCGGAATGAACCCGACCGACCCGTACCCGCGATGTACGATTAGCGCAGTACGATGCAATGTGTGTAAAACCAGACTGACTCGCACGGAGACCAAGACGCACGACCAACACTCACAGACAACCGGGCACACAAGCAACAGAGACCGCCGCGTACCAAACACAGACGACAGGCAGCGTGAACGAGGCGGAGAAGCCCGCACGAGACAACAGCAGGGTCTGTTTCCGTCACATGAACGTCTCCTTCATGCCTACAAAACACAAAGGAAAAAAGACAAAAAAAGGACCAAACAAGCAATGACAAAGCCAATAAATACCACAAAAAAAAACATGGGACAAAGACACACCCACAACTGTAAATGTAAATGTAAATTGATACTTGTATAGCGCACTACTCACCCGCAAGGGTCTCAAGGCGCTTGTACGAATACCGCTGTGGAACCCATCCTGGCTTTCCCTGTTTGGCGTCCACTCCTGGGCACCCCCAAGGTGGTGGCCAGGCATCCTTAGCGTTGTGGGGGCCGTTGTGGAGATTAAGCAAGCTATTGCCCAGAGCTGCAGAGTGGGACTCCATGATTGGAATGGCACTGAGGCGAGAATTATCAGGTCCGTGGAATTTTTGAGCCCCAAGACCTGCCGAGGCGGGGAATTGAAGCCTGGTCCCGGGCTAGATCTCTGCATCAGGGTCTGCCGCTCTAATCATTGAGCCACATTTCTCCAACTATATAAAGGACTACAATTACTACCATCATCCCTTGCAAACAGGAGACACAGCCAGCAGCAAACACCAATACACAGCAACCACAGACACACGCACAACTCACCCATCACACAACTAACACACCATCAGCACCTCATACAAAAGCACACACACATACACACAGTAAAACCAACACCAACCCACCATCACTTGCACCCTCACACACACATCACTCACCACCACCAGCTATCACCATGCCTCCAAAGAAGAATCCAAAGTTCACAGATAGTGAGTTAGAAGTGCTGGTAGACGAGATCATCAGAGTAGAGCCACATTTGTTTGGTACATTGGTTCAAAGGACCCCCATCTCACAGAAAACCAAGATGTGGGTGAGGATTGTGGACAAGGTGAACACACAAGCACCAGCAAGGCGCACAAAGGACGACATGCAGAACAGGTGGTATGACGTGCGCAGGAGGGTCAAGACACTCATCAAAAAAGATCACGCCCTGAGTCAGTGCACCGGCGGTAGCCCTCCTGCCAAACCAGTCTACTTCAGGACCTGGGAGGAGAAGGTGCGGGACATCCTACCACCAGAGAGTGTCCATGGCCTAACACACATCCCAGAGCCTGGTGAGTACACAAACAACATACCCAAGATTGTGTGGCAAGGGGACAGTGAAACCATGCACCGCAAGCAAAGCTACACTAACCAATAGATAATCAGCCCAAGATGTGTACGCCAGTCACACAAACACAATACCTGCCATCTCATAGTGACTGGGTACTGTGTCATGACATGCACCAACCTACAAACAAATAGAGCAAGCCAGTGGCACTAAGCCAAATACACCCTGCCAGACAGTTTGCCACCACAAACACACCACCTCACAGTGCAGCTGACTGTCATGAAGGAATAGTGGGGATGCAGGTTAAGTGAGTGTAGCCAAAAGCATGATGGGGCCTGTAGACACAGATAATGCACACCCTCCTGATTGGCCCATCAAGACTTCTCAGAAACATGCCCACATCACAGGGAGTGGAAAATGACTGACAAGATGGCTGACACTGGGTCCTGCTGTGGGGAGCACATGGCCCTGCTAGGGGTTGTGTGCAAATCAGAAGCAGGACACCACTGACTGACATCCTGAAAGACAACTTGCACGCCCTACAATGGAAGCACGTTTCATGATGAGAAGGAGGACAGACAGCCCTGACCATACTAATCAGCATGGGGAGACACCCCCCTCAACACAAACTCCACACAACTCACCGGGTAATGCATTGACACACACCTCATTGAAATATCAGCAAAAGATACCCCGTACTGGGTGCTGCTGTGTGAAGCACAGGGGCTCACTTGGGACTTGTAGCCAAACAAACACCATGATTTCACAATCTTGCCATTGCTGTCACACACCCTCACAGGGAAGCAGAGTCAAGAGGGAGGAAGTATGGGCATGCTGGAAAGGGGGGTGTAGCCAAGAGTATGATGGGAGTCGCAGTCACAGACAACCTACACCCACCCACATGGCCCAGCAAGATCAAACTGAACCATACTCGCCTCACAGGGAGTGGGAAGGGACTAACAAGATGTCTGACACTGGGCGCTGTTGTGGGGAGCACAAGGCCATGCTGGGAAATGGCCAACAACAATATCAAACTCTGTCTGTGACAAGCTGGGAAAAAGCAGTGTACAGGCAGGCATCTGTTTGAAAAGTAGAAAATGTCATGTTTGTGAACCAACGATGCATGTAGAAACATAAATCACATTGTGTGTCTCTTCCAAACACAGGTGGTGCTGGGCACCCAGCACCAAATGACGAAGATACCCAGTCCCAGACTCTGGTGGACACAGCTCTCTGGTCTGACTCTCTCACTGTCCTCTTCGGATGACGACGACCAACCTGGCCCCTCCGGTGTGAGCCATCATGCAGCACCAGCAGCATCAACATCTGCCCCCCCTTTACCCACGCCTCCAGCATCTGGACACCGACAGGGCACCCCCGCCAACACGGACAGACCAAGGACAATCAACACCCACAGCATAGGGACACAGGACCCCCCAGAAGCTACAGCCAACACCACCAGCAACACCACCCAAGGGGTCCCAGTGTCACCTGTGCGTACCGCCGCTGGTCCTGCCCGTGTGGAGAGGGGTGCTGGGAGGGGTGGGAGGCACAGGGCACGCCTTGCAGAGGGGTCTGGACTGCATGATGACCCCCAACTGGCATGCATCTTAGATGCGTACCAGGATAGCACCGGAGAATTTGGCCAGGTAGAGGGGATCCTCAAGCACATGCAACACGAGCAGGTCGCCCACCATGCCCGCATAGAGGCCAAGTGGGATGACATCACTGCGGTGCATCTGGACATACTACAATGCCTCCGCCAGATCAACACCAACCTGTCCACACCCCCCTGTGTGCCCACCACATCTGTCGCAACACCATCTGCCAGCGCCACAGGGAGGGAGGAGGACTCTGGCGGAGAGTCCCCTGCACCGAGGATATCCCCCCCGGAAGAAGAGGGGTCGTCCGAAGAAGGACATGTGAGAGGCAGATATCCCAGCAGATCCCCCAGGGCCTCCAAACCTGTTCTGGACAATGTTCTTTGTGCGCAACCCGTTCACCTTGTACAATCGCACACAACTCGCCCACATGGCATGGAGGGTTCATGTTGTGCCAATATCAGATGACTGTGGACTTTACTCTGGACATTTCATCTACCAGCACTTCCAACTCCAATGTGAACTTAGGATTCCCAAACTACTGTACAGCACCCACCATTCTGTGCACTTCCCTCACACATGTTTGTAAATAAACTCACCAGTACACCATACTTGCCTCTGTTGTGATTCCAACTTGTCATGTTCAGGGAGATGTCGATCTGCTACACAACACAGTGCATGTCAAATACTGCATCAATGTGACCAACGTTATGTTATGTTATGTTAACTTCGGTTTATATAGCGCCAACTCACCTACAGATCTCTAGGCGCTCAAGACCGATGACCGACAGCTATGGTTCAAAGCGTAAAAGAGGCGAAAGAAGAGCCTTATAATGCAGCTATTTAAATGGGCCAAAAGCCTCCCTAAAAAGAAGCGTTTTTAGCTGCTTCCTAAAACATAGGAGATTTACTTCTCTCCGAAGTGGTTCTGATAGTCTGTTCCATAACTGTGGAGCCAAAACCGAAAAGGATCTTCCTCCTTTGGTTGACAACTTATATCGAGGGCAAACCAAGAGCTGAGCGTCACAAGATCTAAGAGATCATTTGGGCTTATAGACCTCCAAGCGCTCTTTGATATATGCGGGAGCCTGCCCATAAATTGCCTTATGGGCCGTGCATAGGCTCTTGAACTCCACTCTCTGCTCAATAGGGAGCCAGTGTAACTTAAGCAGTAAAGAAGAGGCATGGGTTCTTCTAGGGAGCCTGAATATTAGTTGTGCCGCATCATTCAGAACAACCTGCAATCTATTGGTCAAAAACTTAGGCAGACCTAAATAGAGAGCGTTCCCATAATCCAACCTCGAAATGATTGTAGCAGAGACAACCATACGGAGCATGGAAAAAGAAAGGAAGGGGACTAGCTTGCGCAGCTGTCTAATCAAGCCGGTACATATCCCTACCACGGAAGAAATCTGACTGGCCATTGACAACTCATTGTCGATCTTGATACCTAGACGTTTTACTTTATCACTTGGTATCGGCGTGGGACCTAATTCCTGCGGCCAATATAGGTCACTCCAGGGTGAGACTGTGGTCGAAACCACCAGAATCTCTGTTTTGTCCGGATTTATTTTCAACAGATTTGCCATCATCCAGCCGACCGTTTGTCTAAGGATGTTCTGAGCATTGGTTTGTGCTAAAGCCGTATTATCAATACTCAGTAGCAGCTGGGTATCATCGGCGTAATTAAACACGCGAGACAACCCATATTTACTAGAGAGTTAATCAATGGTTGCAGGTAAAGGTTAAGCAATAATGGGGATAGAGCAGAGCCCTGAGGGACTCCGCACTCCAGAATACCTACCTCAGAGATACAATCCCCCAGTTGGATCCTCTGCGACCTGCCCGTCAAAAAAGACTGAAGCCATTTATAGGCCAAGCCCCTTATCCCAAAAAAAGCCAATCTGTCCAATAGCAGGGAATGGCTGAGTCATGGGGATGTGACACATGCGAGGGACACACACCACTATGGCAACACAAAACATACTCACCATGGCCATATTACTCATCAAATAGGAACAAAAAGAGAGCGAGGAAAAAAGAAAAACTTGTCCTCTTCCCCAATAACTTTAGCAAAACAAAATGGACAAGTTTTTGATGATTTGGAGCAAACGTTTTTTGCTATCACCTTATGGGAAACTTGAAAGGAGAGTGCACAACTGTTGTAGAAAAAACCCCTCACCCACCTACCTAGTAGGTGGCATGCTTCATCATTGGGGCCCAACTGGATTGCCTAGTACAATCCAGCTGTGCTACGACGCCTGAATGACAGCGGAGCAGAATATTAAAGTTGAGCAGAAAGTGACGTGCTATGTGAGGTGTAGCTATAGGTTAAAAATGTCTCTGAGGAATGCCCTTTTTAAAAAAGTTTTATTAGAAGGGTCCCAGGACCAATGTTAAAAAGTTATGCGGGATCTTTAGTTAGGAATATTATTTTCCTTAGTATCCCTTATAGATAAGGTCAACTAGTTTCAGCCTTCTGGATGGTTCTATAGGCTTTCGTCAGGACCAGAAAAAAAGGTGACTGGCCGTAAAAACCAGGCCAGGTGAAGTGTAAATATTAGCACACGCCCTAAAGTGTGGTGTGAGTGTAGTGGTAATTTACTCTCAATATCTCCGTTTGAGAGTACCTGAAAATAAAAGGTTAATTAGTAAGGACACATCAAACAGTTGTCAACATGCATATAAATTGAATGCATGCTCCTTTAAACTTGTAGCTGGTGATCTAATGCCAGTAGCATGGTGGGCATGCACGAACACTAGAAAGGACTTGCGTGGCTACAATGTGCCCCAATAGTGTAGATATACACGGGGAATCCATAAGTGGGTAGACATAAGGTGAGTCTATATCATAATCGTAATATAATAGGGCACATAGTGCTCATAATCTCTATCGTTTATCGGTAGTGTGCGTGTGTCTAGTGCAATAGGGATTGTATCAGACACTCACTAATGTGAAGTGACAAACGGTAGTACAAGTGGAGGCCAATACGATATATTGGCAACATACGCGAGCCTAATATTCAATGTTTGATTGAGCTGTGGCGCGTTGTAACTAGCTGTAAGGATAACGTGAAAATTAACACACAAACAAACAAACAACAACTTTGAAGACAAACAACATGAAGACTGACAAAGCGATCTCACTTGGGTATCGATTATGCCTCTGGTAGCCGATCGACGTAAAAATTCCCCTCTTGACCCTAGTGGAAAGAGAGGTAATGGCGAGGTATGGATGGGAGGATAGGGCAGTTGGAGGCTGCGAGGGATTAGTTTACTTGGTTAATAAACGTCAAATGTAGAGTATGGAGCCTCTAAAAAAGAGTGGGTCAGCGTGAGCCAAGTGGGGTCTAGTACTCACGTTTGTCAGGGAAATTAAGGTCCGAGGTACCTAGTACGTTGATCGGGTCCGCTTGTTCAGCCCCGTACTGAAGATTGGAGGGGGCTAAGAAGGAAGCGGAAGAAAAGACGGGATGTCACGTGGGCGTTTCTAAAAGACTAGAGCGTAGTGACTGCGAATGGTTAGGACTGCGCATGCGTGTGCGCAATGAAAATGAAAAGAACAGGAAACAAAGCAAAGTCACGGAACGTTGACTGCGGGTCAAAATTTAATTAAAGTACAGTTGCGGTGCAGGGAAAATGTGATGAAATATCACGGCGAGATGGAACATATACCTTCTTGTATGCTCAGGAGATAGCATAAGGAGGGAGCCATCCTGTAAAAATGTGCTTAGGTGTCTCAATAAAGATTTGAATATCGAGAGGAAATAGTGGGTATTACAAATCGTAGTAAGTTAAAAGCACATATTAGGAGATAGTGACTGTACACAGATGGTGTCAGTACTAAGGTCTCAGTGCGGGAGGGCAAAAAGGTAGAGGTCAAGGGTACAGGGGCTAATATAGAGTAACGACGTCTGCACCGGGTCCTAAAAATAGGAGTTGTGTACTGTAATCTCAGTGTAGGAGGGAGAGGTCTCAGGTATAAGGGCTAATGTAATGAAATGACGTCTACACCGGGTCCTAAGAATAGGAGTTTAAGGTGTCAACGGTATGGTGTCAGACAAGCCAGTGTAGTAAGGGGTGGGCGTATGTCTAAAATGGTAGTCAGAATGCACATATATTACAGACTGTTAGGGAACATGCAGTTGCGACCGTGATTGCGTCTGTAACATATATTGTGTTCATGAGCGATGTATGCTGTTCCAAGGTACGTTGTCGTTTAGCCCTGAGATGTGGGTTGAGAGTCTATATACCCAGCGTTGTTCTTTTTCGAACAAGTGTTCTTGGATGTTGGTCTGATTAGACTCGAGTTGTTCAATTATAACCCACGATATGTCGTTGGTGGTATGTCCCTTAGCTAGATAATGTTCTGTGAGTTTTGTTGTGCTGCGTTTGCAGCGGATGTTACTGCGATGTTCGCAGATTCTGATTTTGACTTTTCTGCTGGTCATCCCGACATACCGTAATTTGCAAGGGCATGTGATGAGATAGATAACATTTGCCGAATTGCAGTTAGTGTGTTTCATGATGGTCCAGGTTTTGTCTTGTTCGAGATGTAAGGTTTTTGTTGGTTGGGTAAGATGGCAGATACTGCAGTTGCCACACGGGTAATGGCCTGTTACTTCTGGTAATCCCCATACATTCCGTACTGTATTGGGGCGTTCAGGACCTTTTTTGGTCTGGTAGACACTAGACTGTCTCTAAGGTTGTAAGACCTTTTATAGGAGAATAGGGGTTTGTCCCATTGTAGTTTACCTGAAGTTATCATTTTCCAATTACTTTGTATGAGTTTGGCTACTTTGTTTGAGATGGGATTGAAGGTAGTCACACATGTGAGTGGTATAGTTGTTGGCATATCCGCTTTGGGTTCCAATAGACTCTCTCGGTTTTGGTTCCTGGCTCTTTTTTGCGCTTTTTGAATGATTTTGTTGGGGTATCCACGGTTTTGTAGTTTTGATGTCAATTCTTCTGACTGTGTTTTAAATTCTTTTATTTCACTGCAGTTTCGGCGTAGTCTAAGGTATTGACCAAACGGTAAATTGTCTCTCAATGGCCTTGGGTGGAAACTCTGGAAATGAAGAAGGGAATTTTTAGCTGTTGGTTTGAAGTGGGTTTTTGTCACGAGTACCCCATTTCGTGCTTCAATCTCCAGGTCCAAGAAAGTGATGTTGGTGCTGCTAGTAGTGTGAGTGAATCGTAAGTTAGGATCAAGTGTATTTATCCAGTTTAGGAATTCACTATTTGGCTGTCACTTGTCCATATCAGGAATACATCATCGATGTACCTCTTGTAAAAGGTGATGTCCTGAATGTACGGTGATTGATGGTTGAAGATATGTAGATCTTCAAAATTGGACACATACAAACCCGCTACACTGGGAGCAAAAGTGCTCCCCATAGAAGTTCCGTACTGTTGGAGAAAGAGGGTGCCTTCATATTCGCACATTCCATTATGGAGGATTTAGGGGTGTTGTGATCCCAGGTCGTTTTGTCGAGGGAGGTGCGGATGACCTCGAGGGTGTCATCTTGAGGTAGGCTGGTATAAAGGCTTTCTATGTCCAAACTTACAAGTATTGATGTAGTAGGGTTGAATTCGAGGTTATAGATTTGGTTGAGTAAGTCTTTGGTATCTCTTAAGTAGGCTGGTGTTGATTGAACTATTGGTTGTAGATAGAAGTCACAAAAGCGAGAAAGGGGTTCAAGTAGTGCTCACTACTTGAACCCATGCACGCATTGCACGGGACATGGCCGAGCCGTGCGTACGCTTTGGCATTGCATGCAATGAGGTCCGACGCGGGTGACAATGCGTATGCATTGCACGGGTCATGTCCGAGCCGTGCGTACGCTATGGAATTGAATGCAATGAGGTCTGACGCGGGTGACAATGCATATGCATTGCACGGGTCATGTCCGAGCCGTGCGTACGCTTTGGCATTGAATGCAATGAGGCCCGACGCGGGTGACAATGCGTATGCATTGCACGGGTCATGTCCGAGCCGTGCGTACGCTATGGAATTGAATGCAATGAGGTCTGACGCGGGTGACAATGCATATGCATTGCACGGGTCATGTCCGAGCCGTGCGTACGCTTTGGCATTGCATGCAATGAGGTCCGACGCGGGTGACAATGCGTATGCATTGCACGGGTCATGTCCGAGCCGTGCGTACGCTATGGAATTGAATGCAATGAGGTCTGACGCGGGTGACAATGCATATGCATTGCACGGGTCATGTCCGAGCCGTGCGTACGCTTTGGCATTGAATGCAATGAGGCCCGACGCGGGTGACAATGCGTATGCATTGCACGGGTCATGTCCGAGCCGTGCGTATGCTTTGGCATTGAATGCAATGAGGTCCGACGCGGGTGACTATCATGCATACGCGTCGGACAGGCATGGTCCGAGACAGGCGTACGCCTTGGCCATTGAATCGTATGTAGACGGGTGCATGTGTATATTCAAAATACGCGTTGTACAGTCAGTTGAACGAGCCGGGCGCACCCATTGACTCTGGACTGTCATGGAGACCGATGCAGATTCAAAACTTGTACGAGTTGTGCACTGGAAATTCAGTTGGATGCCTACAACAATGTTGCAATTTCAAGTGTTCCATGAAGGTGAAGATTTGAACGATGCGGAAGGCGTGTACAAGTCGTACTTTTAAATGGATTGGCCAGATTCATAGAATGCAACCGTGTTGGACCTATCACTTGGGACACATGGCACAGAGTCTGCCTCTGCAGCACAGATATAAGGCTGGCTAGCCCCCAGGGAGCTCACTCGCCTGCACTGCATGCTACTGGACCACATCCCTGCTACCACTGCTGCTGTCTCTGCATCCTCTGGCTCCTGCTACAGCACGTACTCTGGAGAGGGCCCCAGCCTTCACTGAGGAGGAGAACCAGGCCCTGCTGGGCGGGCTCCTTCCAGAGTACAGAAAGCTCTATGGGAAACTAGGGGAGCAGGTGAGTGTGCAGTCCACTGCCTTCCTAATTATGCATGTTGTCTGACTAGCAGTACTAGCAGTGTGTACACCAGTGGCAAGCATTCTCAATGACTGCTTTCATCCCCCAAAGTGTGTAGGTACATGCAATGAATAGTTTTCCTGCTGCTAAAGGGCATTATTGCAAGCTTAAACTATCCAGGCATTATTAACATGTCAGACATGCATGTGCTTTTGCAATCCCCATGGTTGCACTACCTGTGTAATTTATGTCCCTTTGTGATGATGACACGTCTATCCAAATGTGTGCTGCAGCAATCTGGGGCATGTGTGTTAATGTACTTTTCACTTTGTCCTCCTCACAGGTTGATGCCCACCAGAAGCAGGAGATCTGGCTGACCATCGCCCGGGCTGTTCGTTCTGTGGGGGTTCTACAAGCGCCAGATCCGCAACTGCCAGAAGAGGTGGCAGGAGCTCCGGGGCTGGACCCGGAGGAAAGCTAGAGTCCAGCTGAAGCTGTCACCTTAACGCAGGAGGGGTGGACACCGGACCCTGACACCCCACATGCTCCGTATCCTGGCAGTGGTCTTCCCGGACCTGGATAGGCAGCTGAAGGCCAGACAGCAGCAGGAAGGGGGTGAGTCCATGTCTGATCTGTGTACTATGTCTGACATGCAAATAGCAGTCTTTTGTCCTGGTCACACTTCCACATTACGTAGCTCTTGTAATCCCAAACTCAGGTCCCTCATTTGTGTGATGCACCCTCCTCATCTGTTCCACAGGTGTGGCCCCTCCAATCTGTTGCTTGTGTCACTAGGGCACTGTGTCCCTGCAGTCAGCTATGCTTCAGGTACCGGACATGTGATCTGTGTGTGCCCTTGAGATGTGTACCAATTGCTGGTCTGACTCGCAACATGTGGCTGGGGTATTCCAAACAAACCCATGCAGCAGGGGACTCCAACTTCTGCGCGGACGCCCGCACATGCGCATTTCTCGCGAGAAATGTGCTTGCGCAGGCGTTCGTGCATGCGCATTTGTAAAAAGAAGTTGCAGTCAACGAGGAAGAGGGAGCCCCGGGACACCGCACCGCAGGTAAGGCATTTTATCTTATTTTTAACATAGTTTAACTTATTTTAAAATCAGGGCGGGCGGGAGGCGGGCGGCGCGTAGTGGGGCTACGCGGAGCGCGCGAGTGTGCGTAGATTTGGCCACACTACGCGATGCTCCATGAAGCCCCACTACGCCCACTACGCCCAGGGTTAATCACAAGCATGTGGAATGAGTCTCTGCCCATCCCTTCATCCGGACACCTGTACTGAGTCAGTAGCAAGAGATGTGCTGTGTGTATGGTGACATACTCCTACATGTTCACTTGCATGTACAACTAATGTGTGGGTGGTGCATGTTGGCACATTGGGGTGTTAGCATCCAACATGCAACGGACATATGTGTGAAAGTCAAGGAGGGATATGTGTGCCATGGTTGATGTTGAGAATGACAATTGTCTTATCCTGAACAGTGTTGGCACTTTGAGCTGTGTTCAGCTGATGATGCCAGGGCTTGCCCTGTGATGTGATGTACTCACTGTGGTGTGTCGGTGCAGGTGACTGATGTTGTTCTGTTACTTCCTATTCCTATCCAGATACATCCACGGCCACAGGAGGGGACAGCTCCATAGACCAGGAGGAGCCACAGAGCCTTACAGGGACAGAAGGTGAGGAGTTGGGTGGACCCAGTGGCACGGAGGCCGAGTGGAGCCACACAGGAGTCGTCAGCACCATCCCCCCTAGCTGAGGGCCACAGTAGCTCTGAGGATGACTCCCTTGTGGAGGCGGGTGTCAGCAGCCACCAAACCCCAGCTAGTGAGGCTGTCCCCGCCACCACCACCACCACCACCCCCCTCCCATTGGCTCCCATCCCAGAGGTCCCTGTGGGCTCCCGTGTTCGTGAGCATGTCTCCTTTGTGCCAGGCCCCTGTGTCCCCTGCTGCCCTGAGTGAGGAGTCTGTGGGCTTACTTCGACAGATCCATGTAGGGCAGACGTCGATGCTGAAGGTCCTCCATGCAAACACAGGTCTGTTGACACAACTGGTGTCATTCATGGAGGGCATTTCCACAGGCATGTCTGCCCGACAGAGGACCAATCAGTCTGTGGCCTCCTCCCTGACGGCAGCAGTGTCCCTCCTCCAACAGTCCTGCACCCCTCCAACCCCTGCACCACCCACGATTCCTAGCACCCTACCTGTCCCAAGCACAGAAACCCCCAAACTAAGGTCTAGACGTGCACACAAGCAAGCGCAGGGGACTGATTCCACACTCACAGGGGCTGGTTTGCTGACACACACACAGTCATCCACAACCACTCCGCAGTCCTCCAAGACCTCTCCCTCCCAGCCCCCTTCCCTTGCCTCACCTGCAACCCCAACCCCCAGAAGCTGTTCCTCTGTGACCTTGGCCTCTTCCCCATCGACCCTGCAGATCCTGATTACAAGGGGAAGAGAAAGTCCCCACACACAGAAGGGAGTGCCCCTCACACCCGGACACCCTCCCCAGGTACAGTCAGACAGAAAGACGCCCACCCGCAAGTCCCCCCGGCCCCGGAAGGGCAAGACCCCTCCGCCACCACGCAGCTCCAAGGCAAAGTCTCCGTCCTCCATCCCCCAGGCCACCACTCCAGAGGTTCTCCCGCCACTCCCTGCCCCGGGTTCCCCCACACACAGATACACCATCCCCGAAATGCTAAGGCCATCCCCCCCTAGAACTTGCTCCTCCACACCTGGTCAGACAGTTGGTGCCACTGATGTGGGGACCGTGTCCCCCCCCCCCGCCCTGCCGACCTCACCTGACCCCCATTCCGTTCCCATGGATGTAGGCACTGCTTTGGAGTCCACGACCACCCCGTCTGACTTGGGCACTGCAGTGGTGAGCCCATCCACTCCATCTGACCTGCCCACTGGAGTTGTGCCGGCACCCACCCCATCTGACTTGTGCCCCACAGTTGTGACAGCACCCACCACTTCAGTCAGCTTCACTGCAGTTGCAAGTGTCTCGCCTGCATCCCCCACCTCTTCACTGCCTCCTTCTGCTGCGCCCTGATCCTGTCCCTGCGGTGCCTGGCCTGCCCCCATGTATGCCCCTCCGAGGGGATGACCCCGGTCCTTAGCAGTGCAGGCAAGCAAGGTGTGACAGTTGTCACTCTAGTTCACTCCTTGCCATTTGGACATGGACTGGCCATTGGCCTTTTGTTAGAACAGACGTTTCACTTTTAATATGCTGAATAAAGCTTTTTTCTTTCCCTGTGAACTTGATTTAGCTGTACATCATGTTGATGTTGTTTTACATGCCCTTGCACCTGTAATGTTTGGTTTACAATGTTGAATACTGATGTGTTGATGTGAGGTACTCCCTGTGGGCCATGAGATATGTATCCTATTCTGGTGGGTATCCATGTCATCCTTTGCAGCTACATGGGTGTGTCAGGATCACCTATTTGTGTACATCTCTCTGTGAGCATTTCATTTGCATGGTCACATCTGTGGCTTGCACCCCTGCACATATGATGTGCTTCCCATTGTCCAATTTGCCACTTCCACATACTTTGTGCTCATCAACACTGGACCTACAGGTGTGGGCATCATTGTAATAGGAGCAACTGGGGCCTCTGTGCAACTTGCTAGACATATGTTTTGGGTATGTGCAGATGACTTAGGGGAGACTCACGTACCCAGGCTGTTGTGACCAGAGCCTTCATTGTGTGGTAACTGATGGCTGACTGACCAAGTGTTCTGCAGACATGAGTGGACCTTGCGGTGAATATGTTTGGCACAGCTGGGCTCCCACAGGAGTTGTGACCCCTCAAGTAAGTATGTTGTCCATTGACATGGCCTGAGCCCATGGTGTGTGTTGTATGAGCATGTGTGTGTGTCCACATCCCTGTTCATACACAGACAGTGTTCCCTTGATATGTTCCTGTTGTTGATGCTTGCTGAGTGGTACTGGGTTAATTCCACTACTTTTCCAATGGGCTACCAGATGTGTGGGTGCATGATACACTACTGTTAATTGGTGTATCATCATTGGGATTTGTCAGTTCTGAGTGGTGATGATGTTGTCAGACACAGATGGGACACAGTCAGGGTTGCTCAAGGCACCTGTGTATTTGCTAAATCATGTAGTTGTCCCTAGGTGGTAGTTTTCACTGATTGAGACATTTGTATGTGTGTATGACTGCTCTCACTTGTAGGGTTCATGGCTGCGATGCTGGCAGGTGTCAGCATGTGTGCCTTGTGTTTCTCCTTGGCATCTGCATTGTCCTGGGACTGTGGAAGGGATTCTGAAGGTTATATGAGCTTTGAGGTCATGGCCATGTACCGCATACTGTGCAGTATGTCTGTCATTCTCCAGGGTTGTGAACTGTCCTTGTGTGATGTGTGTGTGCACCTTAGTTCCTCCCAACATTCCTGTGTTTCTAATGGGTGCATGTGCAATGTCACCTGTCCATGTGGGCTTCACAGATACACATTGTTTATTTATTTATTTATTTATTTATGGATTTATATCGCGCTAGAATCGACTCTTAAAGAGTATCTCTGCGCATAGAAAGAAAGGAAAAGATCTTGGCAGCTACAGGAGGCGAAAGGTACAATTCAGCTCAACTTGGCCATATACTACTAAAATGATTGATAGTTACTAGAACAAAAACGTTTTAAGCTTTTTCCTAAAAACCAGGAATTCTGAGCATTGCCTGAGCTCAAAAGGTAATTTGTTCCATAGTGTTGGACCTAGCACTGATAGGGCTTTCCCGCCCTGTCTGCTCCTCTTAATGGTAGGTACTTTGAGTAAGAGTTGGTTACTGGACCTAAGAGATCGGATGGGGTTGTAAGGAATGAATTTGTCTCTCCAATGGGAGGGTCCGGATCCATGTATGGTTCTGTGAATAAGGCAGCATGTCTTAAAAGTAATCCTCTTATGGATTGGGAGCCAATGTAGTCTGTCGAGGAGCGGTTTGGAAGGTGTTCTTGGGGGGGCATTCAGCACAAGTCTAGCCGCAGTGTTCTGAATCACCTGGAGTTTTTCTATGACTCCCTGGTTAGCTGACAATAGGAGCCCATTGCAGTAATCCAGGCGACTCAGCACTAAAGCCTGTACCAAGGTTTTCCTAGTGGAATCAGGTAATAGTGGGAACACTTTGCGTAATAGTCCAATAGCATGAAGACATTGGCTGATCACCCAATTACCATGTTGTTTAAGGGTGAGCTCCCGGTCAAGACGAACCCCTAGGTTTTTTACAACCAGCTTGGGTTCAGGTACATGACCGAGCTCACTTGGCCACCACTCAGGAGTCCACAGATTTTTAACCTCCCCAAATAGCATTACTTCTGTTTTATTCACATTGCATTGAAGGTAATTAGACTTCATCCAATTCGCTACCGCTTTCATGCCATCTGAGAAGGCTGTCTTCACTTCGTTGGTAAGATGTTTAAAAGGGAATAAGAGCTGCGTATCATCAGCATAGGAGACAGGGACAAACCCGAAGTTTCTCAGTATGCTGGCCAGGGGTGCCACATAGATGTTAAAAAGAGTGGGGCTTAGACAGGAGCCCTGTGGCACCCCCTTGGTAATATAAGTTTCTTTTGACCGAAATGGGCCCATGCTGACAGTTTGGGTGCGGTCAAATAGAAAACTCTTTAGCCAGGTTAACGCTAAGATCTCAATCCCAATTGCGGCCAGACGTTCGATTAAGATTTTATGAGATATAGTATCAAACGCCGCCGATAAATCCAACAGTACCAGGATACATGTGAAGATCGTCTGTCACAGATAGCAACGCGGATTCAGTGCTGTGTTTGGGTCTAAAGCCAAACTGAGA
The DNA here is from genome assembly GCF_964204655.1 of Triturus cristatus. Taxonomy (NCBI): domain Eukaryota; kingdom Metazoa; phylum Chordata; class Amphibia; order Caudata; family Salamandridae; genus Triturus; species Triturus cristatus. The sequence continues at coordinate 56,034,688 of NC_140590.1, read as the reverse complement.
ACTATCTAGCAGACCAAATTGTTCAATGTAATGTGAGATCTGTTTATTGACATGTTTCTCTATCACCTTCCCCAAAAAAGGGAGTAGCGAGATGGGCCTCAGGTTGGATAAGTCAGTCCAGGGGATGGAAGAGTTTTTTCTGATGGGCCTTACCAGGGCTTTTTTCCATTCCCCAGGGACTTGTCCCTCAATCAGAGAGAGATTGATAAGATTTTGGATTTGCGGACTCAGACTTATCCCTACTTTCGAGATAATTCTGGCAGGGATTATGTCTGAGGGACTGCCGCTTTTTATTTGGCCAAAATAACCCTCAGTATCAATCAAGGAGATAGGAGAGAAGGAAGATAAAGACATAGTTCCCCTCTCTAGTTCCTTTTCCAGAACTGCTGATGTATCTCCAATAATGGATAAGTTGGAATTTGAGATATCGTCATGGATCTTATTTATTTTATTTGTGAAAAATTGGGCCACCTCGTTACAGAGTTGTTGTGAGGCTAACTCCTGAGTTTCACAGGCTGCTGGTTTCACAAATGAATGTAAGGTTTGATATAAGATCCTAGGGGAATTCCCTGCAGCTGAAAGAAGAGCCTGTATATGGGCTTTCCGAGCATGGGAAATTTCTTTATGATATTTAGTTAGAGCTATCCAGAAATAATTCTTATCAGTGTCCTCGTGAGTCGATCTCCACACTTTTTCTAATTTCCTTGCCTGTTGTTTGAGGGATCTCAGGTGTTCTGTAAACCATACCTCCTGTTTACGTGCTAAGCGAGGTTTATAGGTTTTCATAGGAGCAATCATATTTACCACCTGAGATATGGCCTGATTATAGCGGTCCAATGCCTTGTCGACATTAGCTTCAGGGCAAAAAGGAGAATCGGCAAAGTGCTCCTGAAAATTCTCCAAAGTGATCTTATGCCATGGCCGACGCCTGATAGGAAGGACTTGTGCCTTAGGGGGAACTTTACCTAAGTGAGAGATAAAAAATTCCAGGACAAAGTGGTCTGTCCAGTTGACCTGAGTAGAAGAGGCACATTGCAGGGTGTTGAGTTTGTTGGAAAATATAAGATCCAAAGTATGTCCTGCAGAATGTGTGGGACCCGTGTTCATCAAGGTTAATCCTATCAGGGACATATCATTTAGTAGGGATTGCGCCTCAGCATTATTTTTCAGGTCGCTGTGCACATTAAAATCTCCTAAAAGTAAAAAATCCTTCTCGGTGTCAACGTGTCTAGCTAGTATCTCCAGCAGCAGGAGATTAGAGGAGGTATAAGGCCCGGGAGGGCGATAAACCAAAGCCCCTTTATAGCTGATTTTCATCGAGATGCTGACTTTAAATACAAGAATTTCTAAATCAGTAGTGCTCATGTCCTCTAAAATGGAGACTGCTAGGTTATTTTTATACACAATAGCAATACCTCCCCCTGTCTTGACAGGCCTATCGAGTCTGACAATTTTATAGCCCTCTGGGATCCCTAGTGTGATGGCTGGGACAGAGTATGATTTTAACCATGTTTCTGTTAAGTAACAGAGGTCAGGTTGGATCGAAGCAATCATATCCCACACCTCACTGTGGTGTTTAGACAGAGATCTAATGTTACAGAGGAGATTTCGGCTCTTACAGGAATCCAGAGGCAGAGTGTTCATAGATGGTAATTCCTGCAATACATTTTGCCGGTGATTGATGGGAGCTTGATATTGACATTTCCGACATGAAAAAGGGCCCTCAGGAAGGCAGCCATCCCCTACCCCGCCAGTACAGCCCTGGAGCACAGACCTGCGAATACGCAACAGGTCAGCTGGAGAATATCTTACCCGGGGTTTGAAATGGGCAACCGTCAATGCAGCACTCACGGCCATAACCTCTAGCCCCTAGCCTCGTCCGGTCGCGGACGGGCGTAGACGGGCTTCTCTTTGGCTTGTCTTAGGCGAGTTCTTAGGCACACCCCTGCGCGCAACCGCTGCGCGCTTAGAGTGACGAGCACCCTTTATAGTCCTGAGACTCCAGAGCTAGAGCGCTAACCGCTGGTGATGCGGAAGTGCTTGGGTCTGCCTGTCCGCCCTCCGCTCAACGGTGTTAATCACCGAGTCGGACCGAGGCGTGCAGGCTGTTGGCTGAACCCAGACTTCCCTAGCAGCAAGTACGAGTAAGTGGGGAGCTAATAGTAAATAGTGCAATGTCTTGAGCCTATTTTTAAAAAATATTTGTTCGATTAAAACAGTTAAAAATCATCAACACTTTGCAATATAGGGCGCATTATTCTCGCTGACTTCACACACGTTTCCTGTACCGTAGCCAAGCAGCTCGGGTAGACGCTGCCACCGTCCACACCTAACAGCAAGCGCCGGTCGTTCCTCGCTCCCTTTATAGTCCTGAGACTCCGGAGCTAGAGCGCTAACCGCTGGTGATGCGGAAGTGCTTGGGTCTGCCTGTCCGCCCTCCGTTCAACGGTGTTAATCACCGAGTCGGACCGAGGCGTGCAGGCTGTTGCCTGAACCCAGACTTCCCTAGCAGCAAGTACGAGTAAGTGGGGAGCTAATAGTAAATAGTGCAATGTCTTGAGCCTATTTTTAAAAAATATTTGTTCGATTAAAACAGTTAAAAATCATCAACACTTTGCAATATAGGGCGCATTAATCTCGCTGACTTCACACATGTTTCCTGTACCGTAGCCAAGCAGCTCAGGTAGACGCTGCCACCGTCCACACCTAACAGCCGTTGCAGTTCAGGGTGTGTGGTGTTGAGGGTGGACTGATGTGAATGTTTGCATAGGTGGTCCCCTAGCTCCCATTTGTCCATGGAGGAGGGGCCATGCTGAGTGATTTGTGTTTGTGTATGTGTGATGTACGTTTGTGACACAGGACACATGTCTGGGTTTCCCAGTTTGTACGACATCTGCCTTTAGCATCACGTGGAGGTGTCATGCATGCTTGTGTCACCCCAATGTCTGTTCCCTGGGGGTAGTGGTGTTGTGTATCAGTCTCTTGCTGTGTTAGTTGGTGTTCATTCCAGCTTGTGTCACATGTGTCTGTTGTGCTCCCTCTCATCTCCCAATACCTGATTGCCCACTGAAGGTGTTCCAATGATGGTTTACTTTTGTATGGCACTGTGTCCACATCTGTGTCACTGTGGTTCAGCCCCCCTCATGTGTTGTGTAGTTGCCTGGGGATACTGTGACACACACACACACATGTTGTGTCCGATGTGCAGTGTGAGTTTGCCTGTTTGTGCATCTGCACCAGTGCATTGATATTGCTGTTGTGGGCCTTTGTCTGGATGCTGTTTCTGTGATTTTGCATGCTGTCCGTGTGAGTCATTTCACATCATTGTGCACATTCATCCTGGTTGTTGGGTGCCATTGCTGCCATGGAATGTGAGTTTGGGATTTGACACCTACAGTCTGCACATGTTGTTTTGATTGGTGTGTCTATTTTCTAGATGTGTGCATGCTTGGTGATGGTCACTTCTGCTGTTGTGTCATTGTACGCTGTATGCATTGTCAGCCCCCATGTGTGGTGCTTGTCTGCACATGGCAGAGAGTGTGTTATGTTTTCACAGCACTGTTAGCCTCACCACATCTCTGTGTGTATGGGACACAACCACTAGTTTGCCCCAGAAGTGTTTGATGTGTTGGGAGCAGGGATCATACATGCTGTTTGTTATTTGCAGCTTTGACCATGATGACACTTACCTTTTGGTCACTGTGATGAGGGGGGTTTAGTCCCCATCACCACAATGCTCGACATCTGCTGCATTTTGGGAGCCCCCCACTTAACTCTTGTTCTACACAGTGAGGGGGTGTTCTTTTTACATTGCCACAGTGTTATGGTGATGATTGCCTTGTGTATGTCACACTCATGTGTTGGTCACACATGTGCTGCTACTTACATTGTATGCTTGTAGCTATAATCACTGTTGTGGGCATTTGTCACAGACTATACACTGTTGTCATGATGTTAGGGGGGATGTATTTTGAGGACATACCTGATGTTGGAGTATGCTGAATGTGTTGCGCATCACCCATCCTATGGCTGGGGGTGGCTGTAGTGATGGGCAACATAAGCCCTATGGCTGGGGGTGGCAGTAGTGATGGGCAACATAAGCCCTATGGCTGGGGGTGGCAGGGGTGATGGGCAACCTCAGCCATATGGGTGTGGGTGGCAGTGGTGCTGGGCAACAGGTCCACTATGGGTGGGGGTGGCAGTAGTGATGGGCAACATAAGCCCTATGGCTTGGGGTGGCAGGGGTGATGGGCAACATCAGCCATATAGGTGTGGGTGGCAGTGGTGATGGGCAACAGGTCCACTATGGGTTGGGGTGGCTGTAATGATGGGCAACATAAGCCCTATGGCTGGGGGTGGCATGGGTGATGGGCAACATCAGCCATATGGGTGTGGGTGGCAGTGGTGATGGGCAACAGGTCCCCTATGGGTGGGGGTGGCTGTAGTGATGGGCAACATAAGCCCTGTGGCTGGGGGTGGCAGGGGTGATGGGCAATATCAGCCATATGGGTGTGGGTGGCAGTAGTGATGGGCAACAGGTCCACTATCGGTGAGGGTGGCTGTAGTGATGGGCAACATAAGCCCTATGGGTGTGGGTGGCAGTAGTGATGGGCAACAGGTCCCCTATGGGTGGGGGTGGCTGTAGTGATGGGCAACATAAGCCATATAGGTGTGGGTGGCAGTAGTGATGGGCAACAGGTCCCCTATGGGTGGGGGTGGCTGTAGTGATGGGCAACATAAGCCCTATGGCTGGGGGTGGCAGGGGTGATGGGCAACAGGTCCCCTGTGAATGGGGGTGGCAGGGGTGATGGGCAACATAGGCCCTATGGCTGGGGGTGGCAGGGGTGATGGGCAACATAGTCCATATGGGTGTGGGTGGCAGTAGTGATGGGCAACAGGTCCCCCATGGGTGGGGGTGGCTGTAGTGATGGGCAACATAAGCCCTATGGCTGGGGTGGCAGGGGTGATGGGCAACATCAGCCATATGGGTGTGGGTGGCAGTAGAGATGGGCAACAGGTCCACTGTGGGTGGGGGGGCTGTAGTGATGGGCAACATAAGCCCTATGGGTGTGGGTGGCAGTAGTGATGGGCAACAGGTCCCCTATGGGTGGGGGTGGCTGTATTGATGGGCAACATAATCCCTATGGCTGGGGTGGCAGGGGTGATGGGCAACAGGTCCCCTGTGGGTGGGGGTGGCAGGGGTGATGGGCAACATAGGCCCTATGTCTGGGGGTGGCAGGGGTGATGGGCAACATAGTCCATATGGTGTGGGTGGCAGTAGTGATGAGCAACAGGTCCCCTATGGGTGGGGGTGGCTGTAGTGATGGGCAAAATAAGCCCCATGGCTGGGGGTGGCAGGGGTGATGGGCAACATCAGCCATATGGGTGTGGGTGGCAGTAGTGATGGGCAACAGGTCCACTAAGGGTGGGGGTGGCTGTAGTGATGGGCAACATAAGCCCTATGGGTGTGGGTGGCAGTAGTGATGGGCAACATGTCCCCTATGGGTGGGGTGGCTGTAGTGATGGGCAACACAAGCCCTGTGGCTGGGGGTGGCAGGGGTGATGGGCAACAGGTCCCCTGTGAGTGGGGGTGGCAGGGGTGATGGGCAACATAGGCCCTATGGCTGGGGGTTGCAGGGGTGATGGGCAACATAGTCCATATGGGTGGCAGTCGTGATGGGCAACAGATCCACTATGGGTGGGGGTGTTTGTGATGCTGGCCATGCAACCCCTATGGTGGGCTGCTGTTAGTGGCCAGGATGTGGATCCCCTGTGTGTGTGCCATTTTGCGGGTACGTGTTGTTTGTTTGTGTTGTAGGTGTCTGACTTACTGCCTGCGCCGTCGGCGTCGGTCCCTGATCCGGTCATAGATGTAGAGTACTGCGCGATGGGATTCATGATGTGTTCGTGTCGTACACGCTGCTTGTTGCTCCGTCTCGTACCCACTGCAAGCTGGTCCGTCTCGTAGCCGTGGATTGATTTGTGGCGCGAATCGTAGCTGATATGCTTGTTTTCGGATCCTGTGACGTGCCGTACGTGACGACCCGTCCGGCGCGTAGGAAGTACGCATCGTACTTGTCATGCCGGAAACTGCTATGGACACTGCTTCCGGGATACTCGGTTCATCTTTAGGAGTTACGGCTCGGACGGAGAATGGGGCTTGATTCACAGCCTACGTGTCGGTCGTGTTTTTGGCAGTTATGCGCATCGTACTTACTCTACAGGACAGACCGGCTCCGGGTACGTGTCGGTCGCACGGTAAGGCTACGGACAGCTGTCCGACCGGCTATCGGAATCGGCCCCTTATGGTTAGCTTTTATAATAATAGCTGGCCTTGTATATATTACTTAGATGGGCCGCCCAAGCATTTTCCATATACCTTAACAGTTCATCTAACTTGTGGCACCCACTCTGGACTAACTTCCAAAACGTATTCATATATTTAGCCTGGAGGGTACAAATCATGAGATCCCAATTTGAGCGATAAAAATCTTGTTTCTTTATTCTGTTCAAAGCAGCATACTCCTTCTTTATAAGGTTATACCTTTCACTTTCCTTTGAGGCCTCCAGGAGACAACTCTTCGGTCTAGCTCTTCTCAGCCTCTTTCTTGGCGCTAAACATTCCTTATCAAACCAGGGCTGTGTAGATGACCAATGAGTTTAACTCCCTTAGCCTCCACGTTACACTTTCTAATTATTGGCGTCAGGCATTTGACTACCTCTGCAATAGTCTCAGCGTACCAGCCCAAAACATTGAATCTCAGCTCCCCACCACGCCCTAGGCTCTTGGTCACCTGATACGGCGTTAATTGTGCAATATATCTATCGTCTACTTTGCTAGTCAAACGTTTAGGGAAGGACACCTCCATCGGGATTACCAAATCTCTTTGCTGTGGGACAGGAGAAAGAGTCTTTTTTAGTCCCCACTGGTTGCTGCCCGTGATTCTTACCACATCAGTACCTTTACATGCCTCAAAGTACTGTTATCTAACTGTTGGAGTATGAGATGCCGATCTGACTTTTTGTTACTGCCTATTTCTGTGCACTAAAAAGTCACCTTTTAAGTCACCTGCCTGGGTTTAGGAAATCGGCTGATTTTCCTTTTACCCTGTCACAGTTAACTCACTCACCGGTTTATTATTTTTGGGTTGTTTTACAATTGTACTGCATCGACTATTATTCCTTGCATGGACTACATATATAAACCCGATTTTTCATTGTATCAATTGTGGTATTATATCTATTTTATGTGAATGGGACCACTGTTCCTTAAAAATACAAAGTACCAGCAGGCCTGTATAACTTGGGCAGCTCTGATTGCCATGTACACATCTTTGGACTGCTGGCATATCCTCCCTGAATCAGCTATTTAGGCCACAAATCCTAGCTCATTGAGGGACTTGCTTGATATTTTATCATACTTTGATTGGGTGTGTTTCCGGAAGATTGCAATGGGTATTCATAACTGTCCAGGATCCCACTGGAGCTGACCTCTTCCTGGGCTGGTGAGAAGCAGTAATTAAAATCTCCCGTGAGAAGAGTAGGAGGAGCCCCCGGCATCTCAAAGATGCTCCTCCCTGCCTCCCTCCACCCATTCATTTGGCTGTCATCATCTTGTCTGTGCCACTGTTGCAGCCACGCGGTGCCAAAGGCAGGACCGCCAGCACATGCAACGTGCACATTGCACGACCCTCATGCCCTTGCATGACCCACATCACACTACAGTCTGATGTTGCAGCCACCCTCCAAGCAATGTCTATCCGAAATTCAACCGCCTGCTCTCAGGCATACCCTAGGCGCACACACGACACCTTTGCATGCTGAGTGTGCAACTCCAACTGCCTACACAGCGCTGCCCCGCCTTCCAGGCCCTGTCACACCAACCAGATCATGTCCCTCCTGCTCCACACTGGCTCCGTCCACCAGCAAGGCCATGGGAGTGGGACTCAAGCCTTCAGCATGTAGTATGGTGGCGTCATCTGGCACATGGCCCAGGGATCATCTCTCAGCGTGTCAATCTTCAATGTGTCCAGGACCCCCCTCTCCACCATCACATGCGCACACAACCTTATCATCATGTCTTATGCCATTGACACCCAGGTGCTCCTCACCCTCACCAAAGAAGCAGCCATTGCCAGTTCCAACATTCAAGAAAGCATGAGGTCCGTGGATGAATGGCTGAACATCAGCCACCTGAGGCTGGACTTGTACAGGACTGAGGTAAGCATCTGGGGATTGTCCCCTTACAGCTGGCTCAATTCCTTGTGTCCCACCCGCAGGGGCCCTACACAAGCACACAGTGGCCACGCACACAAGATGGTGTGTATCATGGATTTGTCACTCACATTTGCCATGCAAATCACCAGCATCTGTACCTCATGCTGCAACACCCTCTGCATGATGCACATGATCCACAGATAGATCCACTCCAAGGAAAGACAGACCATCCCCCAGGTCCACGACACCAGCTGTGTCAACTACTGCCCCGCCCTCTACAGAGCAAGTACATCCAAACTCACGGGAAACTTGTCCAGATCCAGGGTGCATCTGCACAACTCAGCTTCAACATCCCGCACCCCATCCACATCACCGTCCACCTGAGATAGCTGCAAGGGATCACTGTGTGCTGTAGGATGACCTTCACACTCCTCACACACACTCAGGAGGCAGTCAACAACCCCAGACCCCAAAATCAACCTTGTACGTCTGTCATCCAAGACCCAACTGGCCCAACTCTATGCATCCAAACTTGGCCTGGCCACCATTCTTCACATCCACAACACTCCAGCATGAAGGAGATGGTTCTCCCAGCTGGACAAACATACCTGGGACTCCCTCCGCGGGAACCTCCACATGAGCCATGACCTCTCGGCCTTCATCATCCTCTTCCTGATTGGTGTGTCCGCACAGTATTTCAAGCCCCCCCTCAGCAGCTTGAGGCCATCACGGGTGAGTATTGGGCTCCCAGGCTGTATCTGATGATATATTGTGACCCATGTGTGTCCTGTACCGGACTCAGATCCCAGGGTATTGATGGCTGGAGTTAGTTCAACACTCAGGCATAGTTTGATATTTACCCACACGTATGTTGTGGACTAATGCAAAATGACTGCAACATCTCATGACAAATAAAAAGTTTTTTTCTCGGTGGGGTGCGTGTTTTTCTAGAAAACATAAGGTGCTCTACCGGGTGCATAGAATCCAAAGTTCACAGGGGGAGATGGGATCCTTGGCATTTGAAGTCATCAGAGTCCAGACCACAATGTTGGTCATCATTGGTCAGACTGTGAAAAGCAAGTCCATGTGGCAGAGAATTTCAGTGAATTATGTGGTGTTGTTGCGCATGAAGGCCAGGTGCCAGGCCAGGTGACCTGGGAGATGTGGATGGTCCGCTGCCTCTCACGGTCTTTTCCGTGGACGACCCACCTTCCTCTGGGGACCCTCAGATGCAGGCCTTGACGATGTTTGGGACGCTCCGTCGGACGAATCCTCCTCCTCCTCCTCCCTCCCTGTGGCTGGTGCTGGTCTGCGCCTGGTGTCACAGGGAGGGTTGCCCATGTTGTCGGCGATCCGACGGAGTGAATGGCTTATGTCCCTTTGCACCGCCAGGAGCTCAGCCAGTCTTGCCTCCATCCGTCCTTGGTGTTGTTGTTGACTGGCGTGTTGCTCGGCCTGCTGATTCTTAATGTCTGTGAGGGTCACCACTACCTGACTGATGGCCCTGGTGTCACGCCGGTATGCCTCCATGATGTTGCGTACGTGTGACATACCGGTCCCTTCAGCTGTCTGGTCAGGTTCTCGCCTCCGCCTGCCTCCACTCCCACCACCTCTGCCCACACGAGCCTGGCCTGCCGTTGTGGGCACATCGGGTCTACAGGACCCCTGAGGGATGGTAGTGTCGGTGTTGGCTGCCTCCTCCTGGGTGCCCGGCGAACCTTGTCCCTCCAGGTCAGACTGGCTCAGTTGTTCAGTGTGGGCAGGGCTCCTGGGTGCCTCCTGGGATGTGGCAGTAATGGGGGTGGTGGTTGGCACAGATGTACCTGAAGCAGGTGCTGCAGGGGCTTTGACACCAGAGGGGCCAGGTGGGTTGGGGTCATCCGCAGACTGTTGTGAGGTGTCGCTGCCGGTGGGATCAGGTTCCTCCCGAGCCTGGGACTGTGGTACTTCCCCCCCATTGTTGGGGGGAGATCCATGACGTTGCCCTGTGTGTGAGAGAGAGACAATGTTAATGCTGTTTAATGCGACATCCATGTTTCATACATATTCTAGTTGCCACAGTTCCTCCAGGTAGTTGTATGTGCCTAGCATTCACATCAATGTTCACTTGTGGATGGGTATGTTGCAGGGGACTGATTGAAATGTTCTCCAGGGTGTTTGACATGTCAAATTTGGGCTTGGATGCTTCTTTGGCTGTGGCTTGATCTTGTTGTGTCACATGTCCATTGTGAGAGTGGGTGACTCCATTGGCTGCCCCGGGGGTGTGTGCTTTTGTAAGGGGTGAGTGATCATCCCTCAGCCCGACGCTGTTCAACATCCACATGGCCCCCCTCACACAAGTGGCCCACCACCACAACCTCAAAAACATCTCCTATGCCGAAGACACCCAGCTCATCCTCTCCCTCACCAAGGACCCTCACACCGCCAAAACAAACATCCACAAGGGTCTGAGGGCCATCGCCGACTGGATGAGGAGCGGCCATCTGAAACTGAACTCGGACAAGATGGAGGTCCTCATCCTCGGACCCACACCCTCAGCCTAGGACGACTCCTGGTGGCCGATCGCTCTGGGGACAGCACCGACACCCATCCACCACGCACGCAACCGAGGATTGATCCTCGCATCCTCCCTCTCCATGTCAAAGCAGGTCAACGCCGTCTCCTCCTCCTGCTATGACACCCTACGCACGCTCCACTGGATCTACAGGTGGATCCCGACCGAAACAAGTAGAACAGTGACACAGGCCCTCGTCAGCAGCAGACTGGACTACGGCAATGCACCCTAAGCAGGACTCCCATCCAAACACCAACGGCTGCTACAACGCTTCCAAAACGCCTCCGCACGACTGATCGTCAATGCCCCCCGCCACAGCCACATCACCCCCCTCCTGAGTGACCTGCACTGGCTCCACATCAACAAGAGGATCACCTTCAAGCTCCTCACCCACACACACAAGGCACTCGACAACGCCTACCTGAACATCAGACTCAGCTTCTACACCCCGACCCGCCAGCTCCGCTCCGGCAGCCTCGCCCTCGCAGCTGTCCCCCGCATCCAACGTACGACCGCCTGCGGCACATCCTTCTCCTACCTCGCCGCCCTCCCAACCCACCTACGACTGACCCAAGACCTACTTGCCTTCAGAAGACTCCTCAAGACCTGGCTCTTCGAGCAGTAGTGGAACCCCCCCCCCCTGCGCCTTGAGACCCTCACAGGTAAGTAGCGTGCCTTACAAGTACCCTGATCGATTGTTGATTGATTGACGGTGCCTGCTGGTGGGTGTAGTGTGATTTGGCAGTGGGTCTCCCAGGTGATGTATCTTTCCCCCATGGAGCATGCTGCCATGTAAGTGAGTGTGAGTTCCTGTCCTAGATATCTGAGCTTGTTGTGTTTGGGTTTGCAGTGGTCACAGGAGGGCCTTGTGCTGCCTACAGCAGGGCCAAGTGTCAGCTACCTTGTCAGTACTTTGCCAGTCCCTGTGCATTGAGCATGGTGCATGGGTATGTACCTGGGCCATATGGGCTGAGGGCAATGGTATCTATTTCTGAGTTGTACAATATGTTTAGTGATCCCCATCCTCCCAGCATCCCGGACATCCAGTCTTGGGTTTGTAGTTTGTGTAGGCTGGGACATGGCATGGCCTTGCTTTGTGAATGGGGCATACACATGTTAGTGGCATGAGCGTTGTTTTTGAGTGTGGTTGTGTCCGGTGAGGGCTTGGGGGTAGGTGAGTGCATTTGTTGTAGTTGGGGTGTGGATGCCATTACCCCCATGTTACATAAGTTGTTTGTGTACTCACCAGGCTCTGCAACTCCTTCGACTCTGTGTACTCCCACCGGCGGAAGCAGGGCCATCACCTTCTCCTCCCAGGGATGGTAATGTACCGGTCTGCGGGGCAGCCCACCTCCAGTGATGTTACTCTGGGCATAGTCCTCGTTCATCTTGCGCTTGACTGCCCTCCGCAGATCGTACCACCTGGCTTGGCATTCATTCCTCGTCCTTCTGATGGGCGCAACAGCATTCACCCGATCGACGATCCTCTGCCAGAGGCGTGATTTTTCGACTATGCTGGTCTGTCTGACCAATGTTCCAAAGAGCTGTGGCTCGACTCTGATGACTTCGTTGACAAGGATGTCCAGCTCCTCCCTTGTGAACTTTGGATTCTTGTCTGTGGGCATGGTGTGGGGTGTGGGTGTGGATGGTTGTGGGTGTGTGGGTGTGAATGTGTAGGTGTGTGTGTGAATGTGTAGAGGGGGTATGTTGAGGAAATTCGATTTTCGATTGCGATCGTATCGACCCCCCATTTTGTGCTCCGCCGCCATTTTGTGTTGCCCTCACTCAGGCAGCACGGTGAACGAAGTCTTTTCTCCTTTTCCTGCAGCATCGTGTCGAAATAGGCCTTCTGCCTCTATTTACAAAACTGGTGTCAGGGACTGGCCGAGTACACTAATCCCCGTCTGGTTCTCCTAATCCCTGTCTCAACTATCTGTTGGTTCGCACTATTCTCTTTTGACTTTATCTTATCGTCTGGCCTTCGCTGTCCTCTGCTCGTATTCTCTCGTTTCACAACTGTCCTCCAAAACACATAAACGTATCTCGCCACCTGCAAGTCAGTTACAGACCCGTTAATAAAGTAACTTATGGGGAGGGGTGACAAACACAGTTGGAGGAGAGGCTTCTTCGAGTTACTCGATATCTTTGTTTTTCAACTTTCCCTATTGGACATGTTCTGTTTTCGAACTTTTCTTATTGGTTCTTTATGTATGTTTTAGGTGTGTTCTTTGCTAATGTATATGTCACCTAAGTACTATAAAAGATTGTGCGCCACGGAGTGAAGTGGCAGTCTCCTGAGAATATACCGTGTGTACTTCTAGGACAACTGTGCTAGCTGCAGCTAATAAATCTGATCTTTTACGCCTGACAGAGTGTCCCGTGTCTCTGTTCGTTAAAGCAGGTGAACCCAGGAGATTAAGGCGTACCCTGCGCCGCCAGGCCCATAAGATTCTGGTTCTTTAACTGGCGCCCAACGTGGGGCGGCTTCAGTGGTAGTGGTTCTGCCTGAAGGTCGTGAGGAACCCCGCAAGAAAATTCTGGAGGAATCGCGAACCACGTCAAGCGACCCCTGTATGTCGAAGTGGTCCAAAGGTCTTTTGCAGCGTGGTTACTCCTTCCTGACGGCTACTGACGACTGCTGCCCTGACTGCCGCCCTGCCTTGGCCCTTCCTTTGGTGATGTATGGTAAGGCGAGACGATAGACGGGCCTCTGTTGGTGTAAGAAGACATCCTTAGTTAAGTATTTGGTGGGTCGCTCCCACAACTTTGGTTCTTTGATTTTGTTTTGTCCTTAGGTTCTTAGATTCGACTATTGCAATAGCCGAAGCCGAGGGGTAAGTGCATTTGTGCTGTGTAAAATTGAATTTACCCCCTTGATGTTTGTGAACAGTCCAGTGAAATCACGAGATGCCTGGTCTGACTAAGTTTGGAAAACTTTGTTGCTTGGTTGTAATAGGGATTCCCGGCTTGAGGACTCTTGTCCGATTCCTTCGGTTGGAACTCCCACTTATGAGCTCTATTCTAAACATGGTGTTGGCCCCATTGCCTTTAACGAGGCATGGACCCGATACACGAAGAACGATGGTGTTTTAAAGTGGCCAGAAAATGGTAGTTTTGAGCCTGACGTATTAGATAATTTGGAAGCAATTTTATTTTAAAGAAAAGCCCGGCTGGCAATGTTTGACTCTTTCCACCTTTGGCGTAAGGAAGCAAAACAGAGAGAAATTAAGCAAGCAAAACGAGATAGGAAAGCACAGGGTATGACAATTATACAGGCTGCCCAGTAATTCAAAGATGATGAAGTTAATAACGCGATGGAAATTTCAGAGAGACAGCATCGTATGGCGATAGATAAATGCTATCCGGTATTGCCTGCTTCCTCCTCTGATAAAAGGAAAGACTTAGAAGAAGATCCCTTGATGTCTTCTTATTGAGATTGCCTCCGCCCTATGCACAATGTGCTAATACACCCCTGTTGTTACAGCCTGTTCAGCCGCCAGCAGTACCTCCGCCTGCTCCGGCTCTTCCGCATTTGCCCCCTCAAGTATTGCCCCTACCAGCTTTGCCTTTAACTTCTTCAATTTCCTTGCCCTCACCTTCTGAAGTCCGATCTCCTTTGCCTTCTGCTCCTCCTGTAATTACTGGTTCGCCTTTAGTTCGTTCGCCTAATAGCTTGTCCCCTATCCTTATGTCCAATTCTCCGTCTGTGCGTAAGCGACTCACGGACACTGTCTCTGGTATTCTATCTCCTTTCTTTGAAGCTTTAAATGTGTCTCTGGCTTTTGCTCGAAGACAATCTCGTAGTCAGTTCCCAGCTTCCAAAGAACGAGAAAGGTTGGACTCTCTCGCACGCAAATGGATCGAGAGGGGTCCCCAGTATAGTGTGCCCGACATTATGTCTACCTTCTCACAATGGAATGCACCTACGCAGAGATATGTTTTTAATGTTATGTGCGATACTCTCGTTAAAGAATGGGAGGATATGAATATGAGTTCGGTTCCACAGGGTCTGTTAGATGTTCAGGCTGACTTCGATAAAGGACTTGTTGTGGGTTCTAAGGTTGAGAACGCTGTAAGGACACTTGTTACCTTTAGGTCCTTATTGTCCTCTCAGACTTTTCTTGACTCCGATCCTTCAGTTAGGTTGACATTGAAGAATTATCCTATGAGAGAGGTTCCTCCAGTGTGGAAGGAAGCGGTTGCAGCTCAAGGTGCTAATCCAGCTGTTCCTGCTCACTTTCAGCGTATATGGGTACATGTCCCCTGGAAGAGATACGAAGTTTTAGCACTTAAACAGTCTCTACCGGATCCTCGTAAAAACCCTGCGGGTTATTATAAAGAATTGTCACAGACTGTTGATGCTTGCATCATGAATTTAGCTGATATCGATATGTTGATGGGAAATGTAGTCCCACAAGCATTATGGGCTAAGATTTGTAGAGAGGATCACGTTCAAGAATTGGGTGGTGATTGGGCTGCTATAATTGCCGCAGATACAGCTCAAGTGGGTGGTGCGAAGCCTGATGTTTTGATTTCAGAACTCCCTGGTAGGATTATTACATTAATGAAAACGATGATGCCTGCCTTGAGAGTCAATTGGGATAAACTAACCGCGTGTAAACAAAAGAAAGATGAGCGTGTCTCTGATTTCTTCACTCGTTTTGAGGAGACATTTATCGATCACAGTGGTCAAGATAAGACTACAGAGGGTGGACAGCGATTATTTGTAGACAAGTTTGTATTTAATTTGCTTCCCGAGCTGTCACACAAGTTGAAAGATTCTGAAAGTTCATGGGCTGTTTCTTCTTCTGCCCAGATATTGGCTACTGCTCAATATTATGAAAACAGAGATAAAGAAGAAAAAGAAAAGCAAGAGAAAAAGACGAAAGAATTAAAAACAAAGGTTCTCTTCCAACAGGCTTATCCTCCTCGTTATGCTCAGCCCCAGTTTCAACAGCCTCCGCAGTTTCAGAGAGTGTATCAAAAGCCTGAGCCATATATTTCGCGACCTTTGTTAGGTCCTAATCAATGTGCCTATTGTAGGGAGGAAGGTCATTTTAAGAATAGTTGTCCGGTATTATTGCAGCGCAATGGAGCACTATCTGCTCCGCGAGGTCGTGGTGGCCTCCAGTCAGCAAACAGAGGTAGAGGTCGAGGTGTGTTGACTCAAGAACAGCGTTCCCATCCTCCTCCTAATTCCGTGAACTACTTTGATCAGCAAAATGTTAGGTCTACACAGTATTATAATGAAGACCATTATGTTGAAGGCGATAATGAAAGTCTTCATGCTAACTAGGACAGCCATGGACAAAGTAAGGGAGTTGTGTCGATTCCAGTAGATCAGAATGGACCTTATGTTAATGTCACTACAATGGGTGTTTCAGAGCCATTTCTTTTAGATACTGGTGCGATGAGAAGTTCTATCATTCATTCTAAACTCCCTGGGGCACCTTTGTCTGGCTTAACAAATGTATCTGTAGGATTTTCTGGCGCCCCAGTTCGTAATCCGGTTTCTTGCCCTTTGCCTATTTCAATTGGCCCTTATGATTTGGAAGCTCCGCTTCTTTTGACAAATGGTTGCGGTGAGAATCTGTTGGGCTTGGACTTATTGAAAAGAATGCATGCTTCGATATATTGTTCTCCTTCTGGTGTACATCTTACTTTAGGACAGAAACTAACTTCTCCAATGTATTTGTCTAAAGACCAATTTCCACCTGAATTGCTCTCTCTTCCTGCAACGCTTTGGGCTACGGGTCCGAACGATGTTGGTTGTCTTGAGATCCCACCTTATGTTGTTACTCTCAAGCCTAATGCTGAATTGCCACGTATTCCGCAATATAGAATTTCCACTGAAGGTGAAAGAGCGCTTTTGGAAATCATTCATGATTTGATTCAAAAGCGTGTGGTTGGGGAAACAAGAGGAAACATATGCAATAGCCCTATTCTTCCTGTTCTTAAACGCACTGATCCTTCTCAACCTCCTGTTTATCGTTTTGTAATTGATCTTCGGGAGGTAAACAAAATTGTTGTACCACAATTTCCGGTGGTCCCAGATATCACTGCTCTGTTGACAATGATACCTTCCACAGCGACTTGGTTTTCTGTTATCGATCTGAAGAATGCCTTCTTTAGTATTCCCATTGCCGAAGAGAGTAGAGATATTTTTGGCTTCTCTCTTGGAGGCCGAAGCTTCCGGTTCAAGCGCGCACCACAAGGTTATTGTGAGAGTCCCTCTATTTACAGTCAAGCTTTAAAATGTCATCTTGATACTTTTCATTTGCCGTCCGGTGCTACTCTTATCCAGTACATGGACGACTTATTAATCGCTGCTGATTCAGAGGATATCTGCAAGAATGTGACTGTTGCATTGTTGCGTCATTTGTCTGATCTTAATCATAAGGTTTCACCTTCCAAGCTACAATATGTTCGCCGAGAGGTTACCTATTTGGGTCATCTCTTGTCAAATGAGGGACGACGGTTAACCCCAGAACGAATTCAAGCGATTGCGCAAATGTCTGTGCCATCCTCACAAAGAGAGGTACGTGCCTTTCCGGGCATTACTTCCTATTGTAGGCAGTGGATTCCGAACTTTTCTTTGTTGGCCAAACCTCTGTTGTCCCTCACTTTAAAAGATGCACCTCAACCCCTTCCGTGGACTGACGAATGTCAGAAGAGTTTTGCTGACTTGCGTGCTGCTTTGTGCTCTGCTCCTGTGTTAGGTACTCCTGATTACAGTAAGCCTTTCACGCTCTATGTCCATGAGAGAGAAGGTTGTGCGTTGTCAGTATTAACGCAGCGTTTTGGAGACAAACAGCGGCCATGTGCCTATTTTTCGGCTACGTTAGATCCAGTAGCTAAGGCATTGCCTAGTTGTCTTAAAGCGACAGCATCAGCTGCAATTTCTATTCGCCAGTCTGCTGGAGTGGTGCTAGATAACACTCTTATTGTTGTGGTGCCACATGCAGTGGATACCTTGCTAAACAGAACGAAAACGCAACATCTCACGAGTGCTCGTTTGTCTGGATATGAGCTGACGTTCTTGGCTAGTCATGTGCACATCAAACGGTGTAACACTTTGAATCCAGCTACTTTGTTGCCTCTTCCAGAAGAGAAAGGTGTTCAGGAAGAACATGATTGTTTCCTCCGTACTGAGGAAGAGACAAAAGGAAGAATTGACTTGAAAGATACGCCGCTAGTGAATCCGGATGGAATTCTATGGGTGGATGGTTCTTGTTTTAAGCTTCCTAATGGAAAGACAACTTCAGCCTATGCTGTTACTACTTTGCATACAGTCGTGGAAACAGCACGTATCAGACACAATTCAGCTCAAGCAGCAGAACTGATAGCCTTGGCGAGAGCGTGTGTGTTGTCGAAAGGAAAGAGAGTGAACGTGTACAGCCAGTACGCGTTTGGTGTGGCGTTCAATTTTGGGCGTCTATGGAAAGAAAGGGGATTCCTTACCTCGCATGGCACTAAGATACAGCATGGTCAGTTGGTGACTGACCTTCTTGAGTCACTTGCTTTGCCTGCTCAGATAGCGATTGTAAAGTGTAGTGCACATAAAAAGATTACAGATGATGTTGGTCGAGGAAATGCATTTGCGGATGAAGTAGCGAAAAGAACAGCCAGAAATGCTACAAGTCGTATGTATGTTGCGGGTCCTGCGAATTGGGTCAGAGAGAGAGGAATGTATGAGGATACAGTAGAAAGTGTAAGGTCGATTCAGGAAGAGGCTACAGAGAAAGAATTGAGTAAGTGGAAAGAAAGTACAGGAATGTTAGATGAGATGGGATGTTGGGTAGAATTATCAGAGCACCAACGTTGGCTGTTACCAGACGCCTATGTACTACCAGTAGTTACTATGGCACATGGTCCAGCCCACTTAAGTGCAAAGGGAATATGCAAGCTTCTGGCTCCAGTGTGGCAGAACGAAGGAATCCCGAAGTGTGCAGAAAATGTAGTGAAACATTGTATTGTCTGATGTACAATCCGGGAAAGGGAACCCCAACTCCGGCAGGTCACTTTGCTCCTCCGACATATCCATTTGAGGTGTTGCAAATCGATTACATTCATATGGAAAGAGGCAACAACCTCAAATATGTTCTAGTGGTGGTATGTGCCTTTTCGAGATGGATAGAAGCATACCCTCTAAAAGACAATACAGCTTTATCTACTACCAAAGTTCTACTAAAGGAATTTTCCCCCAGATTTGGTTTGCCGCGCATTGTCTGGAGTGACAATGGGAGTGAATTTGTGGGCCAAGTCATGCAAAAAGTTTGTGCAGGTCTTGGTATCAAGCAGAAATTCCATGCGGCAAACCATCCGCAGTCAGCGGGTCTAGTGGAATGCTACAATGGTACTTTAAAGCTTAAGCTTGCGAAAGTGCAGGCTAGTACAGGCCTTAATTGGCCCGATGCTTTACCATTGGCTCTCCTATCCACCCGAACTGCTGTACACTCTCGTTTGGGACTTAGCCCTTATGAGGTGATTTTCGGACGCCCAGCTAATATATGGGGAGTCCCTCGCCCTAAGAAGTATTCTGACCTGCCATACCCAATGTTGATTGATTATTTGCACGACCTCACAACTAAATTGCGTGTTCTTCATCAACAGGTTCAGAGTGCTTTGCCAGAGGCTTCCACAGACTCAGGTCATTCCATCCAGCCAGGCGACTGGGTCTGCATGAAGAATTTCCAGAGGACGAAGAATTTGGAGCCTCGCTGGAAAGAGCCTCGACAAGTCCTATTAACCACCCTTACAGCGGGGAAGGTCGAAGGAAAGAAAAAGTGGATTCACGGCGTGCATTGCAAGAAAGTGCCTTTGCCTTTACCCTTTGATCAGTGGGTCCGTAAGGGCATTAGTGACTCTGTGAGCGAAAAGGTTCCACGATTTGTACCTTTTAGTGATGCACGCCTGAATGGAACATTGTCGGAGAAAGAGGACGACGACATTCTCCAGGAAGCGATACCACCACATCGTCGCTTAAATACCACAGATCCAAAAACATTGTTTCGAGACCAGACTGTATCGGATAGAGACAATTACAATTTGAGACCTAGACAAAAGACAAAAATTTGAGATTCTTTCCTCTATGTAGTTTCTATCCCGGTTGCAGGGTCACGGTAGGAGTCTTGGTTGTGACCTGAGTAGTGGCAATAGGCCTGCAGGACTTGCAGTGTCAAAGGACGGCAGACAATCGTGACCAAGTGATTGAGGAAGATTGCCGTGAGCATCCACTTAGAAGATGGAGACTACATTAGGAAAAAGAGAGAAAAAGGATAAAATGAGAAAAGAATCTTGTAGATTAATGTACAGTCATTGTGGTATTACATTATGTGTTATTATATCATTGTGTATTCTATTGGCGTGTATAGGTTGGATTGTTTATGCTCTGCAGCGAAAAGTTGTTCCTCCTTCTATCTCTTTGTCTTCTACTATCTCTCCACATCTATTTCATACACTTCCTCAACATGAACTCATTAGAAGAACCGAATATTATTTCAATTGGCCCTTATGATTTGGAAGCTCCGCTTCTTTTGACAAATGGTTGCGGTGAGAATCTGTTGGGCTTGGACTTATTGAAAAGAATGCATGCTTCGATATATTGTTCTCCTTCTGGTGTACATCTTACTTTAGGACAGAAACTAACTTCTCCAATGTATTTGTCTAAAGACCAATTTCCACCTGAATTGCTCTCTCTTCCTGCAACGCTTTGGGCTACGGGTCCGAACGATGTTGGTTGTCTTGAGATCCCACCTTATGTTGTTACTCTCAAGCCTAATGCTGAATTGCCACGTATTCCGCAATATAGAATTTCCACTGAAGGTGAAAGAGCGCTTTTGGAAATCATTCATGATTTGATTCAAAAGCGTGTGGTTGAGGAAACAAGAGGAAACATATGCAATAGCCCTATTCTTCCTGTTCTTAAACGCACTGATCCTTCTCAACCTCCTGTTTATCGTTTTGTAATTGATCTTCGGGAGGTAAACAAAATTGTTGTACCACAATTTCCGGTGGTCCCAGATATCACTGCTCTGTTGACAATGATACCTTCCACAGCGACTTGGTTTTCTGTTATCGATCTGAAGAATGCCTTCTTTAGTATTCCCATTGCCGAAGAGAGTAGAGATATTTTTGGCTTCTCTCTTGGAGGCCGAAGCTTCCGGTTCAAGCACGCACCACAAGGTTATTGTGAGAGCCCCTCTATTTACAGTCAAGCTTTAAAATGTCATCTTGATACTTTTCATTTGCCGTCCGGTGCTACTCTTATCCAGTACATGGACGACTTATTAATCGCTGCTGATTCAGAGGATATCTGCAAGAATGTGACTGTTGCATTGTTGCGTCATTTGTCTGATCTTAATCATAAGGCTTCACCTTCCAAGCTACAATATGTTCGCCGAGAGGTTACCTATTTGGGTCATCTCTTGTCAAATGAGGGACGACGGTTAACCCCAGAACGAATTCAAGCGATTGCGCAAATGTCTGTGCCATCCTCACAAAGAGAGGTACGTGCCTTTCCGGGCATTACTTCCTATTGTAGGCAGTGGATTCCAAACTTTTCTTTGTTGGCCAAACCTCTGTTGTCCCTCACTTTAAAAGATACACCTCAACCCCTTCCGTGGACTGACGAATGTCAGAAGAGTTTTGCTGACTTGCGTGCTGCTTTGTGCTCTGCTCCTGTGTTAGGTACTCCTGATTACAGTAAGCCTTTCACGCTCTATGTCCATGAGAGAGAAGGTTGTGCGTTGTCAGTATTAACGCAGCGTTTTGGAGACAAACAGCGGCCATGTGCCTATTTTTCGGCTACGTTAGATCCAGTAGCTAAGGCATTGCCTAGTTGTCTTAAAGCGACAGCATCAGCTGCAATTTCTATTCGCCAGTCTGCTGGAGTGGTGCTAGATAACACTCTTATTGTTGTGGTGCCACATGCAGTGGATACCTTGCTAAACAGAACGAAAACGCAACATCTCACGAGTGCTCGTTTGTCTGGATATGAGCTGACGTTCTTGGCTAGTCATGTGCACATCAAACGGTGTAACACTTTGAATCCAGCTACTTTGTTGCCTCTTCCAGAAGAGAAAGGTGTTCAGGAAGAACATGATTGTTTCCTCCGTACTGAGGAAGAGACGAAAGGAAGAATTGACTTGAAAGATACGCCGCTAGTGAATCCGGATGGAATTCTATGGGTGGATGGTTCTTGTTTTAAGCTTCCTAATGGAGAGACAACTTCAGCCTATGCTGTTACTACTTTGCATACAGTCGTGGAAACAGCACGTATCAGACACAATTCAGCTCAAGCAGCAGAACTGATAGCCTTGACGAGAGCGTGTGTGTTGTCGAAAGGAAAGAGAGTGAACGTGTACAGCCAGTACGCGTTTGGTGTGGCGTTCAATTTTGGGCGTCTATGGAAAGAAAGGGGATTCCTTACCTCGCATGGCACTAAGATACAGCATGGTCAGTTGGTGACTGACCTTCTTGAGTCACTTGCTTTGCCTGCTCAGATAGCGATTGTAAAGTGTAGTGCACATAAAAAGATTACAGATTAAGGGGCATATCAACAAGGGCTTTATCTCTGCTTTTTTGGCTTTAAAAGCCAAAAAAGCAGAGATAAAACTAGCGCCCTATCAACAACAGGGTGCTAACACGCAAATTTGCATGTTAGCACCCTTTTACTCTACGCTTCCCCTTGCATCTCTAATGAGATGCAAAGGGGGCGTTCCTTAGTAAAATAATAGGAGAAATGTCGCTAAGCGACATTTCTCCTATTATCAAGAATGTCGCTAACCCTGTTAGAGACAAAAAAAGCAGCGCTAACCGCGGTTAACGCTGCTTTTTTACATCTGCTAATTTTCAGACTTAGCCATGATATCCTATGGAAGGAGGATATCATGGCTAAGTTTGCCTGTCCCTATCAACAAGGTAACGTGTGATTATCGCTGGGTTTCCAGCGATAATCTCACGTTAGCCTGTTAGCGTGTAGATTTTTATCGCTATTGAGATAAGCGTTGCTAATAGCACGCTATCTCAGCGATAAAAATTCACGCTAGCCGGCGATAATTATCCTCACGCTAAGAGCGCTGAGCGATAATTATCGCCGGTTGTTGTTG
Source organism: Triturus cristatus (assembly GCF_964204655.1). Classification (NCBI taxonomy): domain Eukaryota; kingdom Metazoa; phylum Chordata; class Amphibia; order Caudata; family Salamandridae; genus Triturus; species Triturus cristatus. The sequence goes on along the minus strand of NC_140590.1, from coordinate 56,011,807 downwards.
ATATGCCCCGATGTTGGTCGAAGAAATGCATTTGCGGATGAAGTAGCGAAAAGAACAGCCAGAGATGCTACAAGTCGTATGTATGTTGCGGGTCCTGCGAATTGGGTCAGAGAGAGAGGAATGTATGAGGATACAGTAGAAAGTGTAAGGTCGATTCAGGAAGAGGCTACAGAGAAAGAATTGAGTAAGTGGAAAGAAAGTACAGGAATGTTAGATGAGATGGGATGTTGGGTAGAATTATCAGAGCACCAACGTTGGCTGTTACCAGACGCCTATGTACTACCAGTAGTTACTATGGCACATGGTCCAGCCCACTTAAGTGCAAAGGGAATATGCAAGCTTCTGGCTCCAGTGTGGCAGAACGAAGGAATCCCGAAGTGTGCAGAAAATGTAGTGAAACATTGTATTGTCTGATGTACAATCCGGGAAAGGGAACCCCAACTCCGGCAGGTCACTTTGCTCCTCCGACATATCCATTTGAGGTGTTGCAAATCGATTACATTCATATGGAAAGATGCAACAACCTCAAATATGTTCTAGTGGTGGTATGTGCCTTTTCGAGATGGATAGAAGCATACCCTCTAAAAGACAATACAGCTTTATCTACTGCCAAAGTTCTACTAAAGGAATTTTCCCCCAGATTTGGTTTGCCGCGCATTGTCTGGAGTGACAATGGGAGTGAATTTGTGGGCCAAGTCATGCAAAAAGTTTGTGCAGGTCTTGGTATCAAGCAGAAATTCCATGCGGCAAACCATCCGCAGTCAGCGGGTCTAGTGGAATGCTACAATGGTACTTTAAAGCTTAAGCTTGCGAAAGTGCAGGCTAGTACAGGCCTTAATTGGCCCGATGCTTTACCATTGGCTCTCCTATCCACCCGAACTGCTGTACACTCTCGTTTGGGACTTAGCCCTTATGAGGTGATTTTCGGACGCCCAGCTAATATATGGGGAGTCCCTCGCCCTAAGAAGTATTCTGACCTGCCATACCCAATGTTGATTGATTATTTGCACGACCTCACAACTAAATTGCGTGTTCTTCATCAACAGGTTCAGAGTGCTTTGCCAGAGGCTTCCACAGACTCAGGTCATTCCATCCAGCCAGGCGACTGGGTCTGCATGAAGAATTTCCAGAGGACGAAGAATTTGGAGCCTCGCTGGAAAGAGCCTCGACAAGTCCTATTAACCACCCTTACAGCGGTGAAGGTCGAAGGAAAGAAAAAGTGGATTCACGGCGTGCATTGCAAGAAAGTGCCTTTGCCTTTACCCTTTGATCAGTGGGTCCGTAAGGGCATTAGTGACTCTGTGAGCGAAAAGGTTCCACGATTTGTACCTTTTAGTGATGCACGCCTGAATGGAACATTGTCGGAGAAAGAGGACGACGACATTCTCCAGGAAGCGATACCACCACATCGTCGCTTAAATACCACAGATCCAAAAACATTGTTTCGAGACCAGACTGTATCGGATAGAGACAATTACAATTTGAGACCTAGACAAAAGACAAAAATTTGAGATTCTCTCCTCTATGTAGTTTCTATCCCGGTTGCAGGGTCACGGTAGGAGTCTTGGTTGTGACCTGAGTAGTGGCAATAGGCCTGCAGGACTTGCAGTGTCAAAGGACGGCAGACAATCGTGACCAAGTGATTGAGGAAGATTGCCGTGAGCATCCACTTAGAAGATGGAGACTACATTAGGAAAAAGAGAGAAAAAGGATAAAATGAGAAAAGAATCTTGTAGATTAATGTACAGTCATTGTGGTATTACTTTATGTGTTATTATATCATTGTGTATTCTATTGGCGTGTATAGGTTGGATTGTTTATGCTCTGCAGCGAAAAGTTGTTCCTCCTTCTATCTCTTTGTCTTCTACTATCTCTCCACATCTATTTCATACACTTCCTCAACATGAACTCATTAGAAGAACCGAATATTATTTCAATTGGCCCTTATGATTTGGAAGCTCCGCTTCTTTTGACAAATGGTTGCGGTGAGAATCTGTTGGGCTTGGACTTATTGAAAAGAATGCATGCTTCGATATATTGTTCTCCTTCTGGTGTACATCTTACTTTAGGACAGAAACTAACTTCTCCAATGTATTTGTCTAAAGACCAATTTCCACCTGAATTGCTCTCTCTTCCTGCAACGCTTTGGGCTACGGGTCCGAACGATGTTGGTTTTCTTGAGATCCCACCTTATGTTGTTACTCTCAAGCCTAATGCTGAATTGCCACGTATTCCGCAATATAGAATTTCCACTGAAGGTGAAAGAGCGCTTTTGGAAATCATTCATGATTTGATTCAAAAGCGTGTGGTTGAGGAAACAAAAGGAAACATATGCAATAGCCCTATTCTTCCTGTTCTTAAACGCACTGATCCTTCTCAACCTCCTGTTTATCGTTTTGTAATTGATCTTCGGGAGGTAAACAAAATTGTTGTACCACAATTTCCGGTGGTCCCAGATATCACTGCTCTGTTGACAATGATACCTTCCACAGCAACTTGGTTTTCTGTTATCAATCTGAAGAATGCCTTCTTTAGTATTCCCATTGCCGAAGAGAGTAGAGATATTTTTGGCTTCTCTCTTGGAGGCCGAAGCTTCCGGTTCAAGCGCGCACCACAAGGTTATTGTGAGAGTCCCTCTATTTACAGTCAAGCTTTAAAATGTCATCTTGATACTTTTCATTTGCCGTCCGGTGCTACTCTTATCCAGTACATGGACGACTTATTAATCGCTGCTGATTCAGAGGATATCTGCAAGAATGTGACTGTTGCATTATTGCGTCATTTGTCTGATCTTAATCATAAGGTTTCACCTTCCAAGCTACAATATGTTCGCCGAGAGGTTACCTATTTGGGTCATCTCTTGTCAAATGAGGGACGACGGTTAACCCCAGAACGAATTCAAGCGATTGCGCAAATGTCTGTGCCATCCTCACAAAGAGAGGTACGTGCATTTCCGGGCATTACTTCCTATTGTAGGCAGTGGATTCCGAACTTTTCTTTGTTGGCCAAACCTCTGTTGTCCCTCACTTTAAAAGATACACCTCAACCCCTTCCGTGGACTGACGAATTTCAGAAGAGTTTTGCTGACTTGCGTGCTGCTTTGTGCTCTGCTCCTGTGTTAGGTACTCCTGATTACAGTAAGCCTTTCACGCTCTATGTCCATGAGAGAGAAGGTTGTGCGTTGTCAGTATTAACGCAGCGTTTTGGAGACAAACAGCGGCCATGTGCCTATTTTTCGGCTACGTTAGATCCAGTAGCTAAGGCATTGCCTAGTTGTCTTAAAGCGACAGCATCAGCTGCACTTTCTATTCGCCAGTCTGCTGGAGTGGTGCTAGATAACACTCTTATTGTTGTGGTGCCACATGCAGTGGATACCTTGCTAAACAGAACGAAAACGCAACATCTCACGAGTGCTCGTTTGTCTGGATATGAGCTGACGTTCTTGGCTAGTCATGTGCACATCAAACGGTGTAACACTTTGAATCCAGCTACTTTGTTGCCTCTTCCAGAAGAGAAAGGTGTTCAGGAAGAACATGATTGTTTCCTCCGTACTGAGGAAGAGACAAAAGGAAGAATTGACTTGAAAGATACGCCGCTAGTGAATCCGGATGGAATTCTATGGGTGGATGGTTCTTGTTTTAAGCTTCCTAATGGAGAGACAACTTCAGCCTATGCTGTTACTACTTTGCATACAGTCGTGGAAACAGCACGTATCAGACACAATTCAGCTCAAGCAGCAGAACTGATAGCCTTGACGAGAGCGTGTGTGTTGTCGAAAGGAAAGAGAGTGAACGTGTACAGCCAGTACGCGTTTGGTGTGGCGTTCAATTTTGGGCGTCTATGGAAAGAAAGGGGATTCCTTACCTCGCATGGCACTAAGATACAGCATGGTCAGTTGGTGACTGACCTTCTTGAGTCACTTGCTTTGCCTGCTCAGATAGCGATTGTAAAGTGTAGTGCACATAAAAAGATTACAGATGATGTTGGTCGAGGAAATGCATTTGCGGATGAAGTAGCGAAAAGAACAGCCAGAGATGCTACAAGTCGTATGTATGTTGCGGGTCCTGCGAATTGGGTCAGAGAGAAAGGAATGTATGAGGATACAGTAGAAAGTGTAAGGTCGATTCAGGAAGAGGCTACAGAGAAAGAATTGAGTAAGTGGAAAGAAAGTACAGGAATGTTAGATGAGATGGGATGTTGGGTAGAATTATCAGAGCACCAACGTTGGCTGTTACCAGACGCCTATGTACTACCAGTAGTTACTATGGCACATGGTCCAGCCCACTTAAGTGCAAAGGGAATATGCAAGCTTCTGGCTCCAGTGTGGCAGAACGAAGGAATCCCGAAGTGTGCAGAAAATGTAGTGAAACATTGTATTGTCTGATGTACAATCCGGGAAAGGGAACCCCAACTCCGGCAGGTCACTTTGCTCCTCCGACATATCCATTTGAGGTGTTGCAAATCGATTACATTCATATGGAAAGATGCAACAACCTCAAATATGTTCTAGTGGTGGTATGTGCCTTTTCGAGATGGATAGAAGCATACCCTCTAAAAGACAATACAGCTTTATCTACTGCCAAAGTTCTACTAAAGGAATTTTCCCCCAGATTTGGTTTGCCGCGCATTGTCTGGAGTGACAATGGGAGTGAATTTGTGGGCCAAGTCATGCAAAAAGTTTGTGCAGGTCTTGGTATCAAGCAGAAATTCCATGCGGCAAACCATCCGCAGTCAGCGGGTCTAGTGGAATGCTACAATGGTACTTTAAAGCTTAAGCTTGCGAAAGTGCAGGCTAGTACAGGCCTTAATTGGCCCGATGCTTTACCATTGGCTCTCCTATCCACCCGAACTGCTGTACACTCTCGTTTGGGACTTAGCCCTTAGGAGGTGATTTTCGGACGCCCAGCTAATATATGGGGAGTCCCTCGCCCTAAGAAGTATTCTGACCTGCCATACCCAATGTTGATTGATTATTTGCACGACCTCACAACTAAATTGCGTGTTCTTCATCAACAGGTTCAGAGTGCTTTGCCAGAGGCTTCCACAGACTCAGGTCATTCCATCCAGCCAGGCGACTGGGTCTGCATGAAGAATTTCCAGAGGACGAAGAATTTGGAGCCTCGCTGGAAAGAGCCTCGACAAGTCCTATTAACCACCCTTACAGCGGTGAAGGTCGAAGGAAAGAAAAAGTGGATTCACGGCGTGCATTGCAAGAAAGTGCCTTTGCCTTTACCCTTTGATCAGTGGGTCCGTAAGGGCATTAGTGACTCTGTGAGCGAAAAGGTTCCACGATTTGTACCTATTAGTGATGCACGCCTGAATGGAACATTGTCGGAGAAAGAGGACGACGACATTCTCCAGGAAGCGATACCACCAAATCGTCGCTTAAATACCACAGATCCAAAAACATTGTTTCGAGACCAGACTGTATCGGATAGAGACAATTACAATTTGAGACCTAGACAAAAGACAAAAATTTGAGATTCTCTCCTCTATGTAGTTTCTATCCCGGTTGCAGGGTCACGGTAGGAGTCTTGGTTGTGACCTGAGTAGTGGCAATAGGCCTGCAGGACTTGCAGTGTCAAAGGACGGCAGACAATCGTGACCAAGTGATTGAGGAAGATTGCCGTGAGCATCCACTTAGAAGATGGAGACTACATTAGGAAAAAGAGAGAAAAAGGATAAAATGAGAAAAGAATCTTGTAGATTAATGTACAGTCATTGTGGTATTACTTTATGTGTTATTATATCATTGTGTATTCTATTGGCGTGTATAGGTTGGATTGTTTATGCTCTGCAGCGAAAAGTTGTTCCTCCTTCTATCTCTTTGTCTTCTACTATCTCTCCACATCTATTTCATACACTTCCTCAACATGAACTCATTAGAAGAACCGAATATTACAATAATTTATTTGTTCAGTTATTCCATCAACACCAATTAGTGATTAATACAACCGACTGTTGGGTGTGTGGACTTATGGCACATACCACGGAAAAAGGGATGCCGTATTTAGTTCTTCCATTCTCCTATGAAGGTTCCGCTTGGGCTTATTTTGTAATATTCTCCAACGCATATCAAAGCCGATTTAGACGACCTGTCAATTCATATAGTGGTGGTCCAGATTTTAGTCATAGTTCGTTGATAAAGGGAATGGTAGCTATGGCCAAAATCATGGAAAATGGTAAAATTTCCATTGATGAAAGAAAGGCATACACTAATTGGAACGTCACCCATTATATCACTAGCCTTAATGATAAGGTCAAACAGGGAAAATCTCCACCGATTTGGACTGTTCCTCATCAGGGCAATTTCTGTCTGCAGATAAATGGCCAGTCTGCTGACACCGAACAAAGAAATAGCTGTTCCCACACATACGTCTATTCCTCTCAGAATTCGCCGCCATTAGTACCATCTCAGGGCACGTATTTCATCTGCCACGACAGAGCTTATACGTGGTTGCCGACTGGTTTTTCTGGTACCTGTTATATAGCTTTCCTTCTTCCTCCTACATACACCGCCTCTTCCAATCATCATCGAAATAGATATGGCAGAGGAATTATTGATTCCAAAGACACAGCAGGACAAGAGGGAGGAGATTTCCTCAAAGGATTTCTTCCTTTTTGGGGTCCTATGGCCAACAGCAGAAATATAAGACAACTGGTTCGTGTTGTCGAAACCACTATAGACATCACTGTAGGAGCCTTAAGTAATATCACGGCAGAACTACAGGCAGATCGTCTTATGACATTACAGAACCGAGTTGCCTTAGACATTGTTCTTGCGGACCGGGGTGGAGTCTGTAAATTGATCGGATCGAGTTGCTGTATTTTCATACCTGATGACGCTCCAACAGTATACCCAGCCATTTCTAAGTTACATGTAATCTCCAAATCGATTCACCAGGATGAAGGAGATTGGTCATTATTGGAATGGTTTTGGGGACTACTGTCCAAATGGGGTTGGAAGGTATTGACATTCCTTGGAATAGTTTTAGCCATCATTCTCTCTTGTTGCCTTTGTATGCACTGTGGCCCCGCCATCTGCGACCTTTGTGCTACTATATGCATCCCTAAACCCAAGTCACAGAGAATATTAAGATGATGTTACAGCAACAGCTCGATGACCTCATGGCCATCGACATTGACTCAGATTAACGTGAGTCTATGTATCTTGCCTGAGTTCTGGCAAAAGGAGGGTCTGAGGAAATTCGATTTTCGATTGCGATCGTATCGACCCGCCATTTTGTGCTCCGCCGCCATTTTGTGTTGCCCTCACTCAGGCAGCAAGGTGAACAAAGTCTTTTCTGCTTTTCCTGCAGCATCGTGTCGAAATAGGCCTTCTGCCTCTATTTACAAAACTGGTGTCAGAGACTGGCCGAGTACACTAATCCCCGTCTGGTTCTCCTAATCCCTGTCTCAACTATCTGTTGGTTCGCACTATTCTCTTTTGACTTTATCTTATCGTCTGGCCTTCGCTGTCCTCTGCTCGTATTCTCTCGTTTCACAACTGTCCTCCAAAACACATAAACGTATCTCGTCACCTGCAAGTCAGTTACAGACCCGTTAATAAATTAACTTATGGGGAGGGATGACAAACACAGTTGGAGGAGAGGCTTCTTCGAGTTACTCGATATCTTTGTTTTTCAACTTTCCCTATTGGACATGTTCTGTTTTCGAACTTTTCTTATTGGTTCTCTATGTATGTTTTAGGTGTGTTCTTTGCTAATGTATATGTCACCTATGTACTATAAAAGATTGTGCGCCACGGAGTGAAGTGGCAGTCTCCTGAGAATATACCGTGTGTACTTCTAGGACAAGTGTGCTAGCTGCAGCTAATAAATCTGATCTTTTACGCCTGACAGAGTGTCCCGTGTCTCTGTTCGTTAAAGCAGGTGAACCCAGGAGATTAAGGCGTATCCTGCGCCGCCAGGTCCATAGGGTTCTAGTTCTTCAATGTGTGAAGGAGGTTGTGTGAAGGTGTGTAAGTTAAGGTGTATGGGTGCAGTTGTTTGTGTGTGGTGTCTGTCAGCAGTGGGTCTGTTGCAAAGGCTCATGGTTTGTGAGTGTGGGCCCTTTTTATTGGTCCATTTGTGGGTGTGGCTGGGTTTGAAATTTTGGTGGATGTGTTATAAGAGGTGGTTGTGAGTTTGGGCCTCTGTTTGCCTGTTTGGATGTGCCAGGTCAGTCTTTTAGATATTTTTTCAACTGTAGACGTGTTTTGTGGTGTTGTGCAAGTCGAATTGACCCTTCTTGTGCTGTTTTACAGTGTCCTGGTTCTGTACGAGTCGTTTTAGCATATGTAAGGTGCGTACATACGTGATGTTATTGTACAGTGCTCACATATGCAATGTTGTTGTACGGTTCGTACATACGCGATGCTGGGGTACGGTGGTGGGGTACGGTGCGTCCAAGTACGGGGCTGGGGTACGATGTTGGGGTACGGTGCGTACAAGTACGGTGCTGGGGTACGGTGTTGGGGTACGGTGCGTACATGTATGGGGCTGGGGTACGGCAGTGGGGTACGGTGCGTCCAAGTACGGGGCTGGGGTACGGTGGTGGGGTACGGTGCGTACAAGTACGGGGCTGGGGTACGGTGGTGGGGTACAGTGTGTACATGTACAGGGCTGGGGTACGGTGGTGGGGTCCGGTGCGTCTAAGTACGGGCATGGGGTACGGTGCTGGGGTACAGTGCGTGCAAGTACTGGGCTGGGGTACGGTGGTGGGGTACGGTGCGTACAAGTAAGGGGCTGGGGTACGGTGGTGAGGTACAATGCGTACATGTACGGGGCTGGGGTACGGTGGTGGGGTACGGTGCATACACGTACGGGGCTGGGGTAGAGAGCAGACATGGGGGGGTACGGTGCTGACATATGGGGGGAGGGGGGTCTGTACGACTCGTACCCCGGGCACAAGTTTACCCGGATACGAGTGGTACGGCGTTCGCTCCGTACGGGGCCTTTTCCATGCGCTTGTGTTTTCGGAAGGGCGCTACGGATCGTACTGGCGCACTCGGACTTCAGTTTTACGATTTGTATGTAAAACTGTCCGGGGACGTCTCGTAGACTTTTCCTGAAGAGATTCGTATGTATTTTTCACGTACGATTCGTACTTCACCGGTGGGACGGCACTTGTACGATTCGTACGTAAAAAAATACGGAGTCGTACGGTAATTTTTTTTAACGGATCGGAATCGGCACCTAAAAATATACATATAATATAGAATATATATACTTACTTATTAACATGTTTTAATAATTTTAATAACTTAGAAATTATTAAAATAAACAGGATAAATTATAAATAAATATATACACATAAAACAATAATATAAATAAAAACTAAATAAATATATGTAACAAATTTAAAAAAAATTATTTTTAATCTTTTTTAAATTAATTATATACTACATTAGCTAAAATAATACAAACAATATTAGATCGTGGAGGGAATAAAGGTACTATTCCAACTCCAAACAGTGCAACAGAAGGGTAAATGTTGGATAGCGTAGGGGTTAAAATTACTATTCCAACTCCAGGGAGTGCAACAGTAGGGAAAGCGTAGGGGTAAAAATTGCTATTCCCACTCCAATGAGTGCAACAGTAAGGAAAGTGTTGGATAGCGTAGGGGTAAAAATTACTATTACCACTCCAGTGAGTGCAACAGTAGTGAAGGAGTTGGATAGCGTAGGGGTAAAAATTACTATTCCCACTCCAGTGAGTGCAACAGTAGGGAAAGTGTTGGATAGCGTAGGGGTAAAAATTACTATTCCCACTCCAATGAGTGCAACAGTAGGGAAAGTGTTGGATAGCGTAGGGGTAAAAATTACTATTCCCACTCCAGTGAGTGCAACAGTAGGGAAAGTGTTGGATAGCGTAGGGGTAAAAATTACTATTCCCACTCCAGTGAGTATAATTATAATTAAATTACTTCCCACCCTATTCCCCTATAAACCCATAACCCACTACACATTAAGAAAAAACATAATTAATGTAATTAATCAATTAATAAAAATTAATTACCAATTAATAATTAGTTAACAATAAATTAATTAACAGTAACAATAAATACAAATTATTGATACATTAATTATAATTAATGTAATTATAAACTAACCAATGAATACAAATTAATTACCAATTAATAATTATTTAACAATAAATTAATAATCAATAACAATAAATAAAAACATATGAATTATAATTAAATTACTTCCCACCCTATTCCCCTATAAACCCACAACCCGCTCTGATACTAAAACGCTAAATTTGCTTAAAGAAAATGACTAATTTCTAAACATTTAATACATATATTTAAAAATAATGAAAATACATTAAAAAATGTTATACATACATATAAAATACATACTAAAATACATAACACTAATAAAAATATCGATATTATTGACAACAATATTTTTGCTAAAGATATTAATTACTTCGATATTACTTACATCGATATTAAAAAAAACTATATTACTTACCTATAGGTCGATATTCTGGTCAACGATATTAAAAACTTGATATTAATGTTAGTCGATATTAAAAAATCAATATTTTGACTGCACACCCTATATATATGTTTAACTCTGGACGCCCTGAGAAGGGCATGTAGCTGTTCCTGATCTGGATCACAAACAGCCTGTCCTGCCATAGTGGTGTCTAGAGGGTTTGTATTCTTGAGGCACTGTGCCCTGTCCAGGGGAGCATCTCTCTGAGACCCACAAGCCACTTTCCCTACACCTCTTGAGTTCATCAGCCCCTTAATGTTAGATACATCTCTAGCATCTTTACTCCTAGCCCTGGGACCTGGCTTTATCAGGATGGGACATTCTCAACCTGAACCTTGAATCCTACCGTTGTGCCCCTCACCCCTTTGTTTACTCCTCTATATTTTACTTGCTTCCCTGCTATCTTGGTAGGTTTATCCAATCCTTCCAAACTACTCTCGATCCTGGATTCCCGAGGCAAATTTCTTAAGCTTTTACCCTTGCGTATGCCTTTCCTTATTCTAAGGCAGCGTAAATGCCAGACCACCCATGATACCATCTTTTCACCAACATTGGTCTTTTGGATACGTACACAGTGGAACTACGGACCACACTCTATCCCCTCCTCACCAGACTGCGAGTTTTGGAAGGGCACCCGCCTTACGAATATAGGCATACAAGAGTTAACTGGCTTGAACTCACAGATAATCTCCTTAAGAATTCTGGCTTTGGCTCTCAACAATTCATTAGTAGAGAGAGATGATTCCAATGGGCCATTCACTGTCTTTTGCATTAATAAGAGGACATCCAACAACGAGGAAGTGCCTGACAGAGTAGAGTCCATATTTTTAGTGGACAAAGCCAAAATCCCTTGGTCCACCCCTTGTGGGGAACCACCTGCCATACCAAACTTAGCCGCCATCTCTCAAGTCAACAGGCGGAATAAGTATAATTAAATAAATATATAATAACTATTCCGTCGTCTGTCTGCATCCCCCCATCGCGCTCTTCCCTGCCCCACCGCGCTTACCTTAGGGTGACCAACAGTCCGTAAATTTCACGGACCGTCCATGATTTGGATCTCGCGTCCGTTGTCCATGACGATCTCTTTTACGGACACCTTTTGTACGTAATTTTGGGCATTGCAGGTAGCAGCGCTGTTGCCCTGCTAGAAGCCTCAACTCCCTGATGGGGCCGCCTCGCACTCATCCTCTGAGCACACGAGCAGCCCCCCGCCCATTGTTACTCTGTCTGCCAGCTGATTGCCACATCCAGAATGACAATGGGCCAGTTTGGGCTGTTAAAGCATGTGGTGGGCCTCCTCCTGCCAAGGTCTAGGGCAGGGCATTCTGTTTTAACAGCGCCTAAAGAAAAATTTTGCACCTCACCAAATGGAAGAAACTTACAGAATCCAGTTCATGAAAAGAAGCCAGCGAAAGAAGTTAAAAAGAAGGGGTTATAGTTATTTCACAGCCTCATCACTGTAGAACTGAAGCATTTTCAATATTATATATTATATACAACAAAGCCATAGTTGCTGCTATTTTATTTTATGCAACTAACAACCATTGACAAAGCCAATAGTCCTGGCTTGTTGCAGGTGTAATGTATTATATAGCTGGATGCAATAACGGAAGTAGAAGAATACAAATTGGGCAGCACACCACCCTCGTAATTACATCGGTCATGCCCTCTGGATAGACCCCCAAGTCTTTTCAACCCCCTTAAAGCCCTTGAAACAACACCATGTCACAGTCACCACACGTCCTGGCACTGTGCATCATGCATAACTCATGTCTTTCAAGTTTTCAGATTGCCTATGTGTAGGAGCATAGTGAACCCTCCCTCACCCCACCCCACCCCTTGCTTTAGGAACTACAGCAAGGGTGACATTCTTGATGGGTCTCTTCTGTCTGCAACTCTGCAGACAAAGGCTCAGCTCAAAGTTAATGAAAAAGGTACGTGAGTAAGTAAGTGAAGGAATGTGTGAATGGCTGGATTAGTGAAAGATTAAATGGATGGGTAAAATGGTGAATGGATGGATAATGAGAGAAAGGATAAATGAGTGAGTGGAAGGATGGATGAGAAAAATGGTAAATAAATAGGTGTATGGGTGGAATGGTGGATGCATGGGTGGAATGGTGGATGTATGGGTAAAAGGGTGGATGGATGGGTAAAAGGGTGGATGGATGAGTGAAAGGATGGATGGATGAGTGAAAGTGTGGATGATGGGCGAGTGAATTGGTGGATGGATAAGTGAAACAGTGGATGTAAGGATGGACGAGTGAGTGAAAGGGTGGATGGATGGATGAGAGAAAGGATTGACGAGTAATAGGGTCAGTGGATGGATTCATGAGTGGATGAGTGGATGGATGGGTGGATGGATGGATGGATGGATAGATGGATGGGTAAAGGGATGGCTAAGTGAAAGGGGGCTGGAGAGAGAAAGGGAGGATGGATAGATTAAAGTATGCATGGATGATTGATAGGATGGATTGGAGAATGGGTGTATGGATGAGTGAAAAGAAGGAACTAAGGATGGATGAGGGAAAAAAAGTATAGTGAAAGGGAGGGTGAAGAGCTGGAAGAAATGATGGCTGGGGATGGATGAGTGAAATGGTGAATGGATGGATGAGTGATTGGGTGAATGTATGGATGGATGACTAAGTGAAAGGATGGCTGGATGGGTGAAAGGGTAAATGGTTGGATGGATGAGTGGATGGATGGATGGATGAATGAAAGTGTGGATGATGGGCGAGTGAATTGGTGGATGGATAAGTGAAACAGTGGATGTAAGGATGGACGAGTGAGTGAAAGGGTGGATGGATGGATGAGAGAAAGGATTGACGAGTAATAGGGTCAGTGGATGGATTCATGAGTGGATGAGTGGATGGATGGGTGGATGGATGGATGGATGGATAGATGGATGGGTGAAGGGATGGCTAAGTGAAAGGGGGCTGGAGAGAGAAAGGGAGGATGGATAGATTAAAGTATGCATGGATGATTGATAGGATGGATTGGCGAATGGGTGTATGAATGAGTGAAAAGAAGGAACTAAGGATGGATGAGGGAAAAAAGTATAGTGAAAGGGAGGGTGAAGAGCTGGAAGAAATGATGGCTGGGGATGGATGAGTGAAATGGTGAATGGATGGATGAGTGACTGGGTGAATGTATGGATGGATGACTAAGTGAAAGGATGGCTGGATGGGTGAAAGGGTAAATGGTTGGATGGATGAGTGGATGGATGTGTGGAAGTGTGGATGGATGAGTGAAAAGATGCATGATGTGAAAGGATGCGTGATGGATGGATGAGTGAAGGGGTGGATGGAGGGATGGATAAGTGAAATAAATGGAAGTATAGATGATGGATAGGTTTGGAAATGCTTTAATAGGTTTGGATATGGATGGGCACACAGATGGGAGGACAGATTGAATGGTAAAAGACCTAATGATGGATGAAAGAATGAATGGATGCCACACCCCAGGGTGACTCAACCCGCAATCCCAAAATGAAACATGACATCAGGCAACAACCGCAGAACTTGGGCGTGAAATGCTCCTTCTGCCTGACAAAAAGCAGAAACGTATACTTTTACGGCACCGTGGTAAAACAAGAGATGTTCAGCTATTGTGCCGCTGGGCGGCAATGCTCCCATGCCACCTAGAAGCAGCACAAGCAGCCCTCCCACCTGCCCCAAGGCCATGAGAGATCCGTGAGGGCACGGCTCTGTGGAGCGCTTCTGCGGGGAAAGGCAGGCAAGCCAATATAACCTGTACTTGCAAACAACAGCATCGACCTGACTCAAGTCCATTATACCACAAATTTGTTTTCTTTTCAAATTTTGCACCCCTAAGAATATTGCATCCGGGGAACCGCCCCTGTTATTGTTAGATTATATTTGTAGAGCGCCAATCACTGTAGGTCTCTAGGCGCTAGTAGCATGGACCGAAGTCCATTGGTTCATTTAGCTGAATGCCTCAGTAAACAGGATGGTTTTAAGATTTTTCCTGAACGGCCATAGCATGGGTTCCCTACGCATATTATCCGGAAGTCTATTCCAGATCTGGGGGATCACGACTGAGAAAGCCCATCCCCCCCACGGTGGTTCTGTTAAAGCGCGGGCAGACCAGCAGGCTGGCCTCAGATCACCGGAGGTGCCGTCTAGGCACATAGGACTTCAGGCGATCTGTGATGTATTTTGGCGCCCTTCCATGTTTGGCTTTATGTGCAATGCACAGACCCTTGAACTTGACCCTCTGCTTAATAGGGAGCCAGTGTAACTCCTTTAGCAGGGGTGTGGCATGTGCTCTTCTAGGTAATTTAAAAATCAGCCTTGCTGCATCATTTAAACCACCTGGAGTTTCCCCAGGAGTTTTTCGGGGAGCCCTATGTATACTGCGTTGCCATAGTCCACGACGGTACGCATGGTAGAAAATGACAGTAGGGTACTGAGCTTTCGGAGTTGCCGCAGCAAACTTGTACAGCTCCCCACTACTGCTGACACCTGATTTTTTTTAGAGTAAGTTTGGTGTCCAATTTGATGCCAAGGCTCTTTACAACTGGCACTGGTGTCGGGGTGGTACTGAGCTCTTGGGGCCAGAAAAGATTTGACCAGGGTGAGGCCTCTTTGGTTAAAGCCAGCACCTCTGTCTTATCTGGGTTCACTTTCAGTGAGTTAAAGGTCATCCAGTTCATGGTGAGCCGGAGGATGTTCTGGACGTTGAGCTGTGCTAGGGGACAGTTATTAACTCGAACAATTAGCTGGGTGTCGTCAGCGTAGTTGAACACCTGGCAGTCTAAGTTTGCCAGTGCTTCCACCATCGGCTGGAGATAAATATTGAATTACAGGAGGGACAGCGCTGAGCCTTGTGGGACCCCTAACGTAGGACACCATGCCTGGACCTGCATTCCCCTAGTTGGACTCTTTGAGACCGATTTTCCAGGAAGGAGGTAATCGACTGAAGCACCGTCCCGGTAACTCCCAGCCGCCGGACATGGGCCAGCAGCTGTGCATGGCCCACCGTGTCAAACGCGGCTGAGAGATCCAATAGGATCAGTGCCGAGGGGATCTTCTTATCAGCTGCTAGCCTCAATTCATCCAACACTGAGAGTATCACCAACTCAGTGCTGTTATGGGCCCTGAATCCTGCTTGTTGTGTGTGTGGCAGCTGGTGTTCTTCTAGGAAGGTCGAGAGAGTTTTGAGCACATGTTGCGCCAGGACTTTCGCCAAGAAAGGTAGCTGGGAAATTGGTTGAAAGTTTTTCAAGTTGCTCAGGTCCACCCCGTCTTTTGTGGGCAGTGGAATCACCGTGGCTTCTTTGAATTTTTGAGGTACCTTCCCTGTGGTCAAAGAAAGATTTATTAGGGATAGTACCTCTGACTCTACTGCCAAAACGACCTTTTTAAACACCAGAGGTGGGCAGGGATCTTCGGGAGACCCAGATTTTACTTTGGTCACGATGTGGGCTAGGCCATTTGGATCGAGTGTCGGGAAGGTTGAGAGCGAGATATCTAGGGGCTCTGGTGAGTCCACCACTAATAGGGGACAGGGGGTAATGCAGGTATTGCTTATTTCAATGACGATGTTTTTAACATTAGTTAAGAAGAAGTCCTGTACCTTTTCACATTCTGCTTGATTTGCGACTGTCCTTTGTTCTTTAGTGTGACTCAATTCCTTGAGTATGGTAAAGGTCTCTCTCTGGACATTTGTCGCTTCCCTGTTCCTCCCTTCATAGTACAGTGATTTAGATCCTATAATTGATTTTTTACAGAGAGTTAGTGATGCTTTATACTTTTCCTGGGATTCTGGGTTGTATGATTTCTGCCAATGCCTCTCGGATTGACGGAGGGCCTATTTTTCCCCTCTGAGTTCTGGCGTGTACCAGGGGGCACCCTTCATAGTGTTTGTTACCCTGTCCATTTGCATAGGGGCTACCAAATCGAAGGCTGGCCTTAGCCCCGATGTGAGGGTTTCATACGCCCGGTCCGGATCCCTGGTCTGCCAACCGGCATGTAGTGTCTTGTTTAGTGCTTCCCTCAACTTGACAGCCTCTATTTTGCACCAATTCCGTGCCGCCTTCCAGATTGGAGGGAGGTGTGTCGGGCGGCTATACACCGGGAGTTGGAGGCTGATCAGATAGTGATCTGACCAGCTGCATGGTTTGCAATCGGTGTACATCTTGGCTGAGGACGTGGTCCAGATAAGGTCAATGGTATGACCCTTCTCGTGGGTGGGGGACTACACAAGTTGCTGCAGCCCCAGCATAGTCATGGTCTCTCCGAACCGCTAGCTACATGATCCCTGGGTAGTGAATCTCAATGGTAATTGAAATCCCCTAGTATCAGGATCTGCTGGTATCTGGAGCATAGATCGCTAATCACTTTGTGAAACAAATCGTTAAATAGTGGGGTTGGTTGGGGGGGGCGGTAAACCACAACCACTAACAGGCAAGATAATTTGAGCCTGATCTTGATCACCAGTACCTCTGCCCATCCAAGCTCTCCTCAATTATTTTCTAAGTGGTAAGCGACCTACGGCTGCAAACTGCAACTCCGTCCCCTCTTTTGCTAGCCTGCCAGTTGTACGTAAAGATTTCGTAGTCTGGGGGGAGGGAGGCCACTATGTCGGGCCAGATGTTTCCTCTAACCAGGTCTCCGTTAATGCGAGGAGGTCATGCTCCTTTTCCTGAAGTAATGTAAAGATCTCCAGATTGTGCTTTTGGAGAGACCGGGTGTTCAGGAGAGCGGTCTTTAGGCAGCAAGGTGCCTCCAGCCCTGGGTCTATGGCCCTGTCACCTAGCACACCACTCCTCTGTAGGTCTCTGGTGTCTACTAGTAGATTGCTTAGTAGGGATTTCCTACTAGTGCCTCCGGAAGGGCCAACGTGTGTGGTGTGTGTTTTAGTTCCATAAGTTCATCTTGGGAATAGACCACCTTTTGACCAGGGTTCCTGGCCCCTGGGCCCGGTAGGGCGCGGACAGGCACAGACGGGTCTGTCGCAGCATCGGTCTTATGACCGTTGGTGAGGCTGCAACTAGCGCGCTGACCCTGCCCAGACCGGAAGTGTAGCCAATGCCTCTTCCACACAATCAGCACACAGCTATGCTGGACCGGGAGACGGCTTAGGAAGGTGGGCGAAAGCAGGTCAAAGTGTAGGTATGCTTTAGAGTGAATGCGTGCAAATAACAAACAATTTAAAAGCAGTACTTTAAAAGCCTACTTTAAAGTACCTGTGGCCCTGCCCACACTACACCACTGCCTACCAGTATGGATGAAATCTGAATCTTACACTTTGTAGACCTCATTGTCTTAAGTAACATTTCCTATACACTGACTTTCTCATTGTGTCGAAATATCATGTGTGTGATGTAATGCACTCCGACACCCTGCTGTACATACTTTGGATGAGTAGCACTATAAAAAATATTAAATACACATGAAAGAGGGTCTATGTAAAGATGAGGGGCACCATTGGAGGGTGATAGCAAGGCCGGACTGGCCGGACCCAGCATCGGGCGTTTCCCTGGGAGGCTGGAAGCGCGGGGGAGCTGGCACTGCAAAGTTCCTTGTTTATCCAGCAGTTTTGAGGCAACAATAAAAGTGTCATGATAACTCTGGTGACTGATGTACCTGCTGGGGAGGGATGGGACTATTGTTTAGTGTCAGTTTTGAATCATCTAAGGTAGCACAGAAGGTTAATATGCCTGCTGCAAAGAATGTGTACCATGCATATCAAAGAACATTATTTGATGCGCTGAACTCAGTGGGTTACTGCTTTTGTCACTGAGAATCTTTTGTTACTTTGCAGTTCATAAGTTGCATACGTAATCTAGCACAGTGAGCTATGAACTGCCATCAAAGAGCTGCATGCAAGCTGCATGGTACAGGTTACAAAGTTATGTTTTCTTCCCAGTGTTGCATTATCATCATGATGTTGCTAAAAGAGGTTTGTTTGGGTAGTAATACATTGAAATCATTAAAGTCAATGCAAACCACTGTGTTATGTTCTGAATTCTGAGTCTGTGCTTCTCCAGACCAAGCACTCTTACAAAATGCCTACCAGTATGGGTGGCGTGCATCCTACACCTTGTAGTCCCCGTTGCCATATGTAACATTTCTTATACACTGTTTCACACATGTATGATTCATTGTCTCTGTGTGTGTGATGTAAAGTGCTCTGGCACCCTTCACTGGTATGAGAGGCACTATAAAACAAATAAATACGTGCGAGAGAGGGGCTATGGAAAGATGAGAGGCGCTATTGGAGGATGATAGTGAGGGAATTATTGAAGAGCCTCAGCAAAGATTGTCGGATTCTGGTGCACAGTAAAGTCATCATTTGCTATAGCCTTATAGCCCGCCGTAGCGGGCTATTACCAGCTATTAAAGGCCCGCTCCCGCGTTAAAGGCCCAAGCTGAAGGCGAGGGACTTTACCAAGGGGCCGGTACTTTAATAGCCGGTATAGTCCTGCTACGGAGGGCTATAAGGCTATTAGAACATTTTGCCACTAGAGGGCAGAATGTTCTAACAAATAAAACAAAGGCCTCTCGAGGCCTTTGTAAAACATTGGAATGTTGCTCTGCGGGCCTTTACTGGCCCGTAGAAGCACGGAGCACTCCATTGTCTACAATGGAGCTCCCAACATTCCAATGTTCGAATATAGCCTTATTGCCCGCCGTAGCAGGCTATACTGGCTATTAAAGGCCCGCTGCAGCGTTAAAGGCCCGAGCAGAAGGCGAGGGACTTTAACAAGGCAGCGGGACTTTAATAGCCGGTATAGCCCTGCTACGAAGGGCTATAAGGCTATTAGAACATTCTGCCACTAGAGAGAAGAATGTTCTAACAAATAAAACAAAGCCTTCAGGGAGCGCAAGGGGGTTGAAATCTCCTCAGGCTCCCTGAAGCCTTTGCTCACAGCCACAAAGAAGCATTAGAATGTTGGTGCTCCGGGCTTCGACCAGCCGTTATAAGCCCAGAGCACTCCATTGTTTTCAATTGAGCTCCCAACATTCCAATGTTCTAATATGCTTTAAAAGCAAATACAATGCATATATAATGACAAATGTGTTGTAGAATGCACCATGTTTCCCCAAATTTTCTTGAAGTGCGAAAACAAAGGCTGCAAGCTGTCAGTTTGTTTGTGTCACACAACTTTTATATATTCCCAAATGAACTGTGCAAATGTTTCTAAACATATCAGCAGTTAGGAAATCACAAATGGACCACTTGTTTGTAATTCAGAGGTGTGCTGGAAACAGAGTTTTAATAGGATTAAAACAATCAAAACACTTTACTTGGTGATGTTCAACTGATACATATTTGCCGAAACCACCTTTCCACACATTAGTATTTGTGCGCTATATAGATTTGTCAGTAAAACTGCATGTTGGCATTTTGCTTCCATTCAATAGAAAATGTTCTGTATGTAAAAAACAGTGCCTCCTTCTGCCCTACAGTAATGCCTGAAGACTGTATGCAGTTTCTAGTCTGCAGCCCACTTCTGTGCATGAGAATCTGCAGTTTACAGCTCACGGAAATGAAACCGCCCAGGCAGTGTACTATTTCCAATATACAGGTAAAATAAGGAGGGCTGAAATATGGCTAGCCAGAGCATTATACAGTAATGTCAACTCCTATCTAACCGCTCTGACCCACAATAATACCATAACACTCAGCAGTGTGCAGTGTGCAGCTAATTATAGCTCATGTAGGCTGGTTAACAACTCCCTTTTCTTGCTTCATGCTCTTACCCTCAAACAAAACCTGTCCGCTATGGGTCTTATCCATCACTCAGTACTATACCAGCCCCTAAACGACTCATCACCAGCTGAACAGACATGGAATGCTTGAAGTGATCTGACACATACAGCTGGCCACTCGGAGGACTGCACTCTAGTCCAGCACTGCAGGTCCCAATTAACTACATCCTCTGTGCACCGCTTTACATCTCACAATCTAACAACGGATGGTTCGGCTCTAACCAGCAAGGGTGAGCCTCTTATCAAAATCCAACAAACACATTGCCTGTCCTGATTAAAATCAAAAGGTAACAAAAACCAAATTAATGTCACCCTAATTCAACATTTTACATACATATTATCACGTGTAACGTATCACAATTCAAAAAAGTTTTTTGTACAAAACACACCACAAAACCAATATTTCACCAAACCAGGACATTCAATGACTTTGCATCTTTACAACATAAATGGAAAACATCAATACGACTGACTCATAGACAAAACATGTAACATAACAAACAAGGTAATCTTTTAGTTAAACAATTTTTTAACATATGTTTTTCATTCAGAAAAAACAGTGTGAGTTCTTAGAAAGAACAATTTCTGCACTGCGCCAATTAATGAACACAATTTACACAATTATCTAGCCAGGCCGTAAAATCATATTATTAATCACACTTGTTCTTGCCAAACACAACAAAAAGGTCGACGCGTTTCGAACCCCACAATTGTTGGCTGTGGGTTCTCTTCAGGACCAGACACTGGAAAACAATAACAAATCAATCAATCAATCAATCACAAAATTTGTATAGCGCGCTACTCACCCGGAGGGTCTCAAGGCGCTTGGGGGATGGGGGTCCGCTACTGCTCGAACAGCCAGGTCTTGAGTCGCTTCCTGAAGGAGAGGTGGTCCTGGGTCAGGCGGAGGTGGATGGGAAGGGAGTTCCAAGTCTTGGCCGCCAGGTAGGAGAACGATCTTCCTCCCATGGTGGCTCTTCGGATGCGTGGAACGGCGGCGAGGGCGTGGCTGGTCGATCGTAGCTGGCGGGTGGGACTGTAGAAGGTCAGGCGGTTGTTGAGGTACCTGGGGCCCAGGTCGTGGAGGGCCTTGTGTGCGTGGGTGAGGAGTCGGAACGTGATTCTCTTGCTGACGGGGAGCCAGTGCAGGTCTCTCAGGTGTCCGGAGATGTGGCTGTGTCGCGGGATGTCCAGGATGAGTCGTGCGGAGGCGTTCTGGATTCGTTGGAGTCTTTTCTGAAGTTTGGCTGTGGTTCCGGTGTAGCGGGTGTTCCCGTAGTCCAGTCAGCTGGTGACAAGTGCCTGGGTGACCGTCTTTCTGGTTTCGGTGGGGATCCATCGGAAGACCTTTCGGAGCATGCGTAGGATGTTAAAGCATGATGATGAGACGGCATTGACTTGTCTGGTCATCGAGAGGGAGGAGTCCAGGATGAAGCCCAAGTTGCGTGCGTGGTCCGTTGGTTTAGGTGCGCTGCCCAGGGCGGGGGGCCACCAGGAGTCGTCCCAGGCAGAGGGTGAAGATCCCAGGATGAGGACTTCCGTCTTGTATGAGTTGAGTTTCAGGCGGCTGTTCATCATCCACTCTGCTACGTCTTTCATCCCTTCGTGAAGGTTGGTTCTGGCGGTGGTTGGGTCATTGGTGAGGGAGAGGATCAGCTGGGTGTCGTCGGCGTAGGAGATGATGTTGAGGTTGTGTTGGCATGCGATGGCTGCGAGGGGGCTCATGTAGACGTTGAAGGGGGTGGGGCTGAGTGATGATCCTTGTGGTATGCCGCAGATGACTTCGGTGGCCTCGGATCGGAACGGGGGGAGGCGGACTCTCTGGGTTCTTCCGGCGAGGAACGAGATGATCCACTCTAGTGCCTTCTCTTGGATTCCGATGTTCCTTAGACGCTGTACTAGGGTGCGGTGGAAGACAGTGTCGAACGCTGCGGAGAGGTCCAGGAGGATGAGGGCCGCTGTTTCCCCGTTGTCGAGCAGGGCACGGATGTCGTCAGTGGCTGCGATGAGGGCGGTCTCGGTGCTGTGGTTGGCCCGGAAGCCGGACTGCGAGTGGTCGAGGGATCCGTTTGTCTCGAGGAAGGCGGCAAGCTGTCTGTTGACGGTCTTCTCGATGACTTTGGCAGGAAAAGGGAGGAGCGAGATGGGGCGGTAGTTTTTGAGGTCGGTGGGGTCTGCTGATGGTTTCTTCAGGAGGGCGCTGAGTTCGGCATGCTTCCAGCTCTCCGGGAAGGTGGCGGTGTCGAAGGAGCAGTTGATGATGTCCCGGAGTTGGGGTGCGATGACGGAGTCGGCCTTGTTGAAGACGTGGTGGGGGCATGGGTCGGTTGGGGATCCGGAGTGGATGGTGTTCATCGTGTGGATGGTGTCTTCGGTGCTGATCGGGGTCCAGGCGCGGAGGGTGGTGGTGGGGGGCGTCGGTTCGGTGGTTGGGTGCGTGGTCTGTGTGCCGAAGCTGTGTGTATGTCGGCGATCTTGCTGTGGAAGAACGAGGCGAGTGAGTTGCAGAGGTCTTGTGAGGGGGTGATGTCGTTGTTTCCGGCACTGGGATTGGAGAGCTCTTTGACGATGCTGAAGAGTTCCTTGCTGTTGTGTGCGTTGTTGTCTAGTCGTTCCTTGAATGCTGTCTTCTTGGTGGTGCGGATCAGCTGGTGGTGTTTGCGGGAGGCGTGCTTGAGGGTGGTTATGTTGTCTGTAGTCGGGTCTTTGCGCCAGGCTTTCTCGAGGATGCGGCAGTTCTTCTTGGAGGTCTTGAGGTCGTCGTTGAACCAGGAGGCTTTCTTGCTGCCGGGCCTGCTGGGATGGTTTTTCAGAGGTGTGAGGTCGTCGGCGCAGTTGGTGATCCACTGTGTCAGGTTGTTGGCTGCTTGGTTGGGATCCTTTGAGCTGGCGGGAGGGTTCTGGCTCAGGGATGTGGTGAGCTGGTCGGTGGTGATCTTGTTCCAGCTCCTGCGGGGAGCCTGATGCGGGTGGCGGTGAGTCGTGTTTCTTCTGAAGCTGAAGTGGACGCAGCTGTGGTCTGTCCAGTGGAGTCCGGTGGAGTGGCTGAAGGAGATGTACTTGCTGGAGGAGAAGACTGGGTCCAGCGTGTGTCCGGCGTAGTGGGTGGGGGTGTTCACTAGTTGCTTGAGTCCTAGGTTGGCGAGGTTGTCCAGCAGGGCGGTGGTGTTGTTGTCGCTCTTGTTCTCCAGGTGGAAGTTGAGGTCCCCTAGGAGGATGTAGTCAGCGGAGGCGAGGGCGTGTGGGCTGATGAAGTCTGCGATGTCGTCGCTGAATTGTGTGCGAAGTCCTGGGGGTCTGTAGATGAGGGTGCCTCTGAGTGTGGTCTTGGGGTCGGTGTGTATTTGGAAGTGAAGATGTTCGGCGGCTGTGAGGGTGTCGTCGGAGTTGGTCGTGATGCGGATGGTGTACTTGTGGACGATGGCGATGCATCCTCCTGTCTGGTTGACGCGGTCCCTCCGGGTGATCTTGTAACCGTCCGGGATGGCGATGGCGATGTCCGGCGCTGAGGAGGCATTCATCCATGTTTCCGTGAGGAAGGCGACGTCTGGAGATGTGGTGTTAAGTAGGTTCCAGAGTTCCACGGCGTGTCTGTGGACGGAGCAGGTGTTGAGCAGGATGCACTTCAGGTGATTGCTGCTGTTGCTCGGCTTGGCGGGTGCAGTATAGGTCCGGATGTAGGAGAATTTGCAGGATCGGCAGGTGAAGGGTCCGTGGGTGCGTCTTGGGGTTGCTCGGTAGCAGCCGGGGGTCCGGCCGGTGTTGAGTGCGATGAGGGTGGCGGCGTCGTAAGTCCGGTGGGAGGGCTGGCCTCCGCGGGGGCCAGGGGTTCTGGTGCTGGGCGCGGTCCAGGTGCAGACGGGCGCAGACGGGCTTGCCTTTGGCGCGCCTTTGGAACGCTGCGCGCACGTGCGGACTCTGCCATAAATGGAGAATGGAGGGGGCGGAGCGAGGGAGGAGCACCTGGGAGGCGGGAGCGGGGTGACCAATGGGCGGGTAACAGAAGCAAAAAGGGGCGGGCCGCAGGGGAGCAGCAGCGGGGAGCGGGGAGGGGGAGAAGCGGAGGGAAGGACACTAGGACGGCGAGTACAGGGGCACAGAAGGCACAGCAAAAACACAATCAGGGGCACAGGAGTAAACACAGAAAACAATGGAGAAAACACTGCAAAATACACGATCAGGGGCACAGGCAAAGGAGACAGGAAAAGAACCGGCAGATCAGGCACACGGCTGTGCGAGGCAGCAGCGGAGGGGTCAGGGGTCCCGGCACTCAAGGAGGGAGCTGCGCGGCGTGTGGAGCGACCGGCCCTGCAGGCAGGGGCAAGGGTCTTTAGACACTGCCCATGTTTATTCAGGCTGTTAAAGCACTAGCTCTTTTCCTCACTCAGGAGGTCAGTTTCAATACGACTTGCTTACCTATTTTGCAAAATCAGCCGATTTCGCGTTTAGACTCAATAAAAGGTTCTCTTCTGAATTTCTAAGAACGAAACAGGAAAAGAAAGAAAAAAGTCTCAGAGTAATTTCCACAGTCGTGTCATGAAACTGTATGGTGGAAGTCATTAGTTTAAAAAAATACAAACCGTCGGGGCAATAACCAACAACAACAAGGGCCTCCTTTTTTAGGCAGAGACCTACAGAGAGCACGAGGAAAAAGCAGATACACCAACCAACCTTGGGCGGTGTCAACCAGGCGACAAAATTACAAAAACTAACGCCTTCGCCTAACTACAATTTATCAGATCGCCTCCTCACAGAGGCCGAAGAAAGTGTACTACAAAAAGGCTTAACTTTTGTCCCTACAAAAAACACGGATTTTGTTAAAATGAAGTCAGAGGTGATAGAGTTCTGCAGAATGATACGTTTAAGGACCTTCGTCACTGAAAATTCAACACCAGCAAATATAGAAGTTACAGGATTTAGGAAGAAGTCAATCTGCTAACAAAATACCAAAAGAAGTAATAATTTTTGAAATAGAAATAACAGTTCTTTCAGCTATTTCCCATATGGAAAAGACCAAGAAGTTTGTAAAACATAATATCTCTAAATCACAAAAGAATGCAATCATGGATCTCAAAAATGATACATCTGGGTGCGACTGTTGGGGATGGGCGCATGTGTGGGGGGATTGCTGGGAGGTGGGGGGCTGCACCGCTTCAGACTTTGTTATATGCTGGACAACGACTAAATGATCGACAATTGCTGTACTGTACTGTGTTAAAAGAAAATAATAAACATTGTTTTAAAAAAAAAAAAAAAAAAATGATACATCAATTGTTATAAAGCAAGCGGATAAAGGGCGTTCAATCGTAATCTTGAGCACCCCGGATTATACTGCTGAAGTTATGAGACAGTTGGAGAATAAAGAATGTTATTGTAAAATCAACAAAGATCTGACGACAGAACTTCAAGGAGAATTAATAAACATTTTAAAAGAAGGATATGACCAAGGCATTTTGGGAAAGATGGAGTTTGAATATCTACATCATAAACATCTTAGGATTCCAGTCCTATATGTCCTCCCAAAAATTCACAGAAATGAAACCAAACCTCCAGGTAGGCCAATAGTATGTGGATGTGATTCTCCATTGGAACCGGTTTCAAACTACGTGGATTCTTTTTTAAAACCATTCCTGAAAGATGTTCCATCCTATCTTCGTGACACGACCGATTTTATCAACAAAGTTGAATGAATGTTTTTTTAAAAGAAGGTAACCACATGCTGGTCACTCTCGAGTTTTCTCTTTATACTCAGATTCCACAGGATGACGGATTAGCTGCCATTGAAATTTTTCTTAATGAAAGAAGGAAACCTGAAAGAGTTGCCACAGAGTTCATTATACATTTGGTGATTTTTGCACTACGCTAAAATTATTTCCAATTCGGAAATGATTTTTATTTTCAAGTAAAGGGAGTGGCAATGGGTTGTCCATTCGCCCCGGAGCTAGCAGTGCTATACCTGGTCAAATTTGAGGATAAGTTCATCTATAATAGCAATCCATTCTTAGAATTGATTTCTAATTACGTTCGCTATATCGATGATATATTCCTGGTATGGACCGGAAATGAACAATAGGTGCTTCAATTTCATGGATGGCTAAATGCAAGGTCAGCTGATATCAAATTCAGCTTGAATTATGCCATGGAAAGAATAGCATTTTTGATTGTGGAGGTCTATCCTTCAGAAAATAGACTGGTAACTACTCTTTACAAGAAGTCAACTGATAGGAACAAAGCATTACATTTCACGAGCAACCATCCACACGGTCTACAGGAGAATCTGCCCTTTGGGCAATTTTTGACCATGCCAAAAAACTGTTGGAAAAACTAATGAAGCGAGGATATCCTAAAAAGTTGCTAAAAAAAAACACCTTGAAAAGAGAGTGGTGGACACCACGGGAAACTCTATTACAGAAGAAAGAGAAACCACCAACAAATAAAGTTGTTTGTGCAACAACCTTCTGTTCAAACTCCAATCTGTTGACAAAAATCCTAAATCAGAATTGACATTTGATTGAAAATCTAGATCCATCACTCGCAAGCTACCCACTGTTCGCTTTGAAAAAAGAAAGAAGTATTTCCAACCAAATAGTACGGGTTGCACTACCATGAATCTCACTAAAGAATACCCTACGAGACCAAATGGGATTACCTCCAATTGTAGGCCACCACAAATGTGGGACTTGCACTTGTTGCGAGAAAATTATTGAAGGTGCTCTTTTTCCCATAAAAATATAAATTGGAAACATGAGGCTTGCACCAATTGTAAGACCAAATATGTAGTTTATGGCATTTTATGCCCTTGCCCTAAACTATATGTCGGCAAAACCAATCAGGAGGTTCGCAATAGAATTACCCAACATAAATCAAGATTAAGAAAAACGTACAGTCAGCTCCATTAGTGAATCATTGGTAGAGTAACAACCATCAAGAAAAGGATTTAACTTGGACAATAATATCCAAAGTCAAACAAGATTCTCGTGGAGGGGATTTAGAGCGAAAATTAATTCAACGAGAAGCTCCGCTTATAATCAAATTCAATACGGCTGTAAACGGCTTAAACGAACTATCTGAAATCTACAGTGTTGGAAGGCGTTCCCCGGGGAGGCTGCGGAATGCGTTCCCGACCACCCTGAGGCCCACCTTTCCCAGAATTTAGGCCGAGCAAGAGCAGGGAGGCCCTTCCTGGAAGGGTCTCGCACCTAGGATCGCACGCGCCGCGCTTACTCTCTCTTCGGATAGAGGGACACCACACAGTAGGTCGTTATAAGGCAATAAACTTTTATCGGTAGTTGTCAGGGATCTTTATGATCCGGCAGGCAGGTGCAATATTAATGCCACAAGTGGCAGCGATCTCGTGATGGAGGGAGAGGGGTAGCGGGACAGTCTTTTCAATCAGTGTCTCTGCGAGGTATCCGGCGCACAGCTCTCAATCCTCGAGCTGAGGGGATGTTGCTTCTCTTGGCAATCTCTGCCGATTCTCTTGGAGGAGCGGGCCGCGAGTCACTCAGCAGGCACCGGAGGTCCGTAGTTCGGGGAGCCGCGACGGCGTCAGCAGGGCTCAGATGGTTCAGACTTCGGGGAGCCGCGACGGCGTCAGCAGGGCTCAGATGGTTCAGAGTTCGGGGAGCCGCGACGGCGTCAGCAGGGCTCAGATGGTTCAGCGTTCGGGGAGCCGCGACGGCGTCAGCAGGGCTCGGATGGTTCAGAGTTCGGGGAGCCGCGACAGCGTCAGCAGGGCTCGGGTGGTTCAGAGTTCGGGTAGCGTTCTTCTGTTCGGTGAGCGATCGAGCCGCGACCAGGTCAGCAGGCTCTCGTCAGTCCAGGTCTTCTCTGCCTCTCGTCCCTTCAGCACCCCTTGTTATACTCCCCCTCCTCTTTGAAGTCCGGAGTCCTCGCGGAGAGGGGTCTGGTGCCTGAGGGGCGGTGTGTCGGGGTTTCCTGTCGCTCAGCCCCTTGATCTGTTCAGATGTGTCCGGGAGGGACTCCAGACGCCCAGCAGGAGAGGCGCCCGCTCACCGGGGGCCTGGTGGCCGATCGAAACCTCCCTCGGGGAAGAGACCAGAGGTGTGACAGAGTCGGCGCCTCTCGGTCTGGTTTGGGGGGGGTCTCGTTCTCCCTTGGCCGGGCATGCGCGTTGGGGATCTGGTCGGCCCTCGGGATGTTGGTCCAGGGAAGCCGGAAGGCCGTGCCCACGAGGTTCGGCGTGTTTGTAGTGTGACTTGCTGGTCGGGAGGGCCCACGCCACGAGGCCGGTCTCACATACAGATTGTGAAACTACAAAATGGATGCTATCCTCAATTGAATTTTGGTCAATAATCCCTATAAGCGATATAAGACTACCCTTAGCGCTTTATAATATGGACAGTAATCTAAGAGCCTTTGAACTCACCCCCAAAATTGGCTCAGAACATCTAATAAAGTTGAGTCACTTCAAACATGGAGATAAGAACTACATCTCCCAGAAATCAACTAGGTAGAGTCACCTGACTTTGAGCCAGTGATGCACGTTGCGCATAGCACACCCGGAAGTTTAAAACATTGTGAGCGGAAGAGATCGGAGCGCCACACCTCCGACCGCAATTGATTCTGGACGTGCGTGGAAAGAGAATTCAGAACAGACGGTTTGCACAGAAGGTAAATTTTTACGGGTCATTTAAACACAACTTTTGAAGGCGACTTCTTTCCAATGGAAGCTAGAGGGCTGTTGGGAAGTGAGTAGTTACCACCTGACCGATGGGGTGAGGCTGAAAGACTACTGTTTAAGCATGGTTTAAAGAAACATCAGCTCACACAAAGCGTTATTTAACAATAATAAACATTGTTTTTTAGGCAAAGCTGGTCCCGCAACGAGGTTGAATACATCCCACGAACACAAGATGTATGCTTGAAGGTAAGTATATAATACCAACACCGACCTTCAATATCAGAAAAGCCGTTCTTCCTTTCCAAAATTCTCACTTCGAGTCCTTGTATTCCAGGCGAGCCCCCCTCCACCTATCTTCTCCATGAGCCACCATGAATTCAAACAGGCTCTGCAGACATTAAGTAAGTAGTTTGCCAAAAACTTTGTTTCTGTTTCTGCCCTGATATCTTCTCTTTTTTTTAAACTAATGACTTCCACCACACAGTTTCATGACATGACTGTGGAAATTACTCTGAGACATTTTTCTTTCTTTTTCTGTTTTGTTCTTAGAAATTCAGAAGAGAACCTTTTATTGAGTCTAAACGTGAAATCGGCTGATTTCGCAAAATAGGTAAGCAAGTCGAATTGAAACTGACCTCCCAAGGGAGGAAAAGAGCTAGTGCTTTAACAGCCTGAATAAACAAGGGCAGTGTCTAAAGTTCTTTTCCATTTGTTATTGTTTTCCAGTGTCTGGTCCTGAAGAGAACCCCCAGCCAACAATTGTGGGGTTCGAAACGCGTCAACCTTTTTGTTGTGTTTGTCAAAAACAAGTGTGATTAATAATATGATTTTTCTGCCTGGCTAGATAATTGTGTAAATTGTGTTCATTAATTGGCGCAGTGCAGAAATTGTTCTTTCTAAGAACTCACACTGTTTTTTCTGATTGAAAAACTTATGTTAAAAAATTGTTTAACTAAAAGATTACCTTGTTTGTTATGTGTTACATGTTTTGTCTACTAGTCAGTCGTATTGATGTTGTCCATTCATGTTATAATGACCCAAAGTCATTGATTGTCCTGGTTTGGTGAAATATTGGTTTTGTGGTGTGTTTTGTACAAAAAACTTTTTGAATTGTGATACAATTTACACGTGATAAGATGTATGTAAAATGATTCTTGAAATTAAAAAATATATTTTGTGATAAATGTTGAATTGGGGTGACATTAATTTGGTTTTTGTTACCTTTTGATTTGTTTTCTTGAAAGAAATTATCAGTACAGGCACTGTGTTTGTTGGATTTTTACATCTCACAATGGCACTGATGTGTCTGTAAAACTTACCTTTTGTGGCGAAGTTTTGTCCTGAATTTTGACCTTCTGTCCTGAATTTTTGTCCTGAATGTTGACCCTTTGTCTTGAATTTTTACACTCACCGTCCTGAATTTGCACCCATGCCAGTTGGTCACCCTAGCTGAACTGTGCCGGCCGCCGCTGGTTTCCAGTCTCCTGGGGCCAGACAGTGCTTCCCCGAGGTCTGGTCCCAGAAAATTGCCAGGGCTGCTTTGGTTCCCAGTTCGGTCCTGACCGTGGTAAACAAACGCAGAGTTCTCTGCCTCTGTCCCATCCATTCATTCACAATCTCCCAGTCCCCGTTCTTGTGGCTGGAGAGTTCGCCATCTCCATCTCTGTGCCCACGGCCTTCCTGCTGGAGAGAGTTCACCGTCTCTGGGGCACTTGCTTCTCCGCCTCTGGGCCAACGCATCTTAGGCTGAAGACCTCGCCATCGTTGGGGAGGTGAACATATGGAGGAGGGGGCGGGGGCGTGGTCCAGATCTCCCAGGGTCACAAGTTAAAAGGAAGCGCAGCTATTGCCCCAAGTCTCCCGGGCCCAGAGTCCTCCCTGCCCCCACTACTCCGCAAACCCAAATCAGACCTGGAAGTGTTTGGAAAGTCATTTCGGGAATACCGAAAGGCGCTGCGATGCCATACTAACGCAGACTGCCCGCTACAGAAGAGCCATTTAAAAATAGCGCTTTCCTTAACACACACTGCCACCTGCAGGCCACATCATGATCTGCTATTAGATTGTAACGCTTTCTATAATGATATAAACGTGTAGATGCTGGGAAGGGTCATCAAACTTCCTGGCATGCTACACAAATTCCAGGCAATTGCCTGGAGCGTCTTTTGTCTTCCCACCCTCTTTTCTTCCAGAGTCCCACAGTTCCTGGAAATCCAGGTATTGTCCGCTTTTCCAGGAAATTCTGCTGCCATTTCCTTGTATGCCATTTTGCCAGAGGTTAGAGAGAGCTTGAGAATTCCTACTTTCCCCATACTGCAAACATGCTCGATATTTTGCGAATATTTCGATTCCACTTCCCAGCCTTCCCTCTGACCCTGGGAATTCCCCCTCAAACGGCTGGGAGCCCCAGAGACTATCACAGCAGGGAGAACACGTCAGTCCAGTTTACGTTTATTGCACAACTATATCATCAGCATTGAAAATAACAGTAGTTTTACTTATTAAAGAAAATAATTTCCAGCACATTAATGACTCACAAAGCTACACTAGGCGCTGGTTTCAGGCAATGAGGAAACGAGGTTACATTTCTAGCGCATTAATCTGATTTGCATCATGTCAGATATTGAAATGAATTACTCAAAATTTCAAATGAAAAGCCACTTTAACATATTAACAAAATGAAAAAAGAAAAGTATGGAATACGGGCTTCACACCGAAAAAACAAATACATTTAAAGAAAGCTCTGAATTTAAACAAGAGACCCTGAGTTTGCTTTGCTGAGGTTAAATGGGCCTCCCTCCTCCTGCTCTTGTCGGGGAAGGCTGCATTATAAGGCTGACAAGGCCGCTGTAGCTGTCAGATGCCACAAAATCAATACATAATAACAAAGAGGGTCAGTGGGTCACCTCATCCGCCATTGCTTGCTAGCAGTGTCAGTCGCATTTTGATCTGCCCACATTACAGCCATTCAGTGCTGTAACTATCAAATCAAATCAAAATATACTTTATTCGGCTTTAGAGTTAAAACCATAAAAGTTACACAATTCCATACAATACAATAGATGACGATTAAAACAAAGGCAATTAATCCTATAGAAAAAGCAGCAGTATGTACATTTTGTGCAGAAAATTAATCAAGCGGAAAAAATACACAATGAAGGGAGCCTACCAACATTAAAGCTTTACTAGCTCTCCATACAGATCCTAGATCTCAATGAAGATTTCAGAAGGCCTACTATAAAAGATACACATTCTGGTTTCAACAATTGTAAATAAAAAAGAGCTGGGCGGACCTGGATAAAATGCAACTTTTTTAAAAGAGGTCTCAAAAAATATCTCCGAGGTACTTCATAAAATTTACAAAAAAACAAAGTGTAGCAAATCCTGAGGAGACACTCCGTCGCAGCCACAGGATGCTAACACCTGACCTCTGCAGCTCCCTTTTGGGGAAGCAAGCAACAAATGAAAATAATCTAAACGAAACTTGACCAATAAAAACCGTTCATGAGATGAAAGTGGCCACAAAAGATAGGGCTCAATGGATGGCGATGTTTTGAGCACCATATGTTGCAGACACTCGATTTTCCAATTTTTGTAGCATCTCTGCCGAACCTTTTTAAGGTAGTGAAGGTATACTTTACAAATTCCACATCCTTCAATGTAATAAAATCAGGGTTTGTAAAAAGGTCAGGCCGTCCCAGCTCTTCAAAGCAATCCTTAATGTATTTTAACCATGGAATGCGTGTCGTATGGTCGAGGCTCATGATTTCTCTTAATATCTGGTGATTGAGAGCTAGATCTTTATTTAGCCAACAATTGAGCCAAAACAACATAGGAGGCATAGCCAAGGTGTCCCCTATAAATGGCAACCCCAATTCTTCGTGTACCACCAGGTTTGATGTTCCGCTGGGCACTCCTAAAAGACGTTTTTTAAAATCATTCTCAGCCACCTGTAAAGCGTCAGTTGATACATAGCCCCAGATTTCAATCCCACAGCTAGCAATGGCAACACTTTTAGCCTGATATATTTTCATCATTGCCGCTATTGGGTGCTTACCCATCTTCGCGGCAAAGTTAAAAATTGCGGCGTTCGCCCTTGTTACCTCCCCTTTTTTCCTCCTCATCAAGGGTCCCCAGCTTAACCGATCATCTACCAAGACATCCAGGTAAGAGAATAACATGGTCACCGGAACATTCTCATTATCCACTTTGAAATGGTACTGTTTCTGCGGGCGAATCCCAACCTGCCTTATATAAGATTTAGAGTTGTTGACTGTAAGGTCACGATCTTCCATGAAGCTCCGGAATGTATCAAGTAGGATCTGTAATCCCCTTGCCATCCTGGCGACCAGGACCGCGTCGTCCGCATATAGCAGGACGGGCAGACCTCGTCGCCCTACGTAAAGGAAATCGGTCCCCTGTATTTACCAGAGTTTTTTCCAGGTCATTAATATATAAGTTGAATAGGAAGGGGGCCAGGATACAACCCTGCCTAATCCCCCTCTCTATTTTAAAATCCCTGGATACTCGAAGATCCTTGGCAAATCTAATGTTGGCCTTGGTGTCCCTATGTAGATCCTCCAGGAAGTCAACCAAATTAGCCTCCACCCCCCATGGCTCTCATGGATCGCCACAATTTCCCCCGATTAACACAATCGAAAGCAGAGAAAAGATCCATGAAGGCCATGTAGATTGTACCTTGGTGGGCAATTGTATACTTCCCCAGGATCATATACAGGTTAAGGCACTGAGCCAAGGTAGACCGCCCTGGTCGAAAACCGTACTGTATTTCAGAGATGATCTTATTCTCTGCTGCCCAGGAGGATAATCCTTCCAGAAGCACCCCACCCACAACCTTAACCACGGAATCAAGAAGGGAGATCGGGCGATAACACAGAGTACTGTTACGATCGCCCTTCTTGAAAACCGGCACGATCGTCGAGGTGCCCCAAGAATCCAGGCAACCGGTCCTGGCCGCCGCATTAAGCACCGCCATCAGGACTGGAGCCCACAGGAGAGAAATTTGCTTTAAAAAGGTCTGGTGGAATACCATCCAGGCCTGGGGCTTTGTAACATGTGAGCCCTAAGATGCCCTTCTCCACCTCTTTCTGTTCGAACTTTAATGGAGCATTAGAGTTATCCCTGTCGAGGGATTGATGGTAAACTGTGGGGCAGGTGAAGATAACTTGAAAATGAGACACCCATTCATCCTCAGTTATATTGGTGCCTACATCTCCGGCCCCTGCCCTTTCAAATAGAGGTCGATTAATAATACCCCAGAACCTTGCACTGTTCCCCAAGGTACTAGCATCCAATAGGTCTCTCCACATTTCCTCCTTCAATTCACCGTTGCGGGTGGCCAAAGTCCGTTTGTACTCTAAGCGTCGGGCGCAAATCATATGTTGGTTTCTGGGAGTAACATTTAGGGCCTCTTTTAATTGTCTTGCTACCTTAGAGCAGAGTGAGTTGAACCATCTAGGATCAGGTGACACCATCCTAGTGAGGGGACACGTCGGAGTGCCCCGACCTTAGTGATAATAGCATCAAAAGCCTTAAAAACATCCCCCGAATCGGGATCAATTGACACAAAAAGCTATTTCTGATGCACAAGTCTCTTGGACTTTGCCATAAAAAGAATCGGGAGAAATCTGCGACCGTTTTAAACGGCGATTTCCCTCCACGTGTCTCATCGTGCCCGGGGCTATCACCCTAGCTTGTGTTGATAGTAGCCTACCATCCAAGTACATACAGACGGGATTATGATCGCTAAAATCACCAGCCGTAATTGTGAACCTGCAAAAACTAGACTGAAGACCAGAGGAGATCAGGATATGATCTATAAAAAAAACATTACTGCATCCTTTAAAAGAGGGGACAAGCTGTGTGCTAAGGGAGCATATGAAGACATTGAAGATAACAAGTCAAATTCATTAAGCAAATTTTTCAATACGTCCCCCTGGGCAGAGTGCACAAAGTGAAAACCCCGCATCCTGGCACATCCCAACTCAGCCATGCTTTTGGTTTTAGGATCGCCACAGGGATGAATATTAAAGTCTCCTGTCACCATAGGCTTATATGCAACAGGGCCACAGGACTGTCTTATGAAGCAGCCCAGTTGGGCAATCTTACACTCTCCCTGCGCACTAGTTGCATTATAAAAATTAATAATGCCCATGATGTCGTTTCCTCTCCTTAGGACGATTGCTTGAAAATCCTTATTATCCGTGGGGAGTTGCTGTATCCTACAGGGCACATCCAACAATATGTACATCACCAGCCCACCCCTAGCTCTACCACATGGAGATGGGGACGCGGGAACAAAGAAGGCTTTATAACCCTCCAAGAACAGGTTACAATTCACAAGCCAGGTCTCGTGGAGACAGATCACAGAATATTGTCTAATGAACTGCATCCATATAGGGTCCTGAAGTTTTCCTGTCAGACCTGCAATGTTCCATGACAGGATATTATACAAGTCTGCACTTGCGATCATCTCTTGATGTTTAACCGGTAAAGGCACTTGCTGCGAGGAGCTCGACTTCCCAAGTGTCTCCATGGCACTGGGCACAGTATTTCCCCTAGTGAGACGTAGAGACCCTTGTTGGGGTAATATATCCCCCACGGGCTCAGTAATCTTCGTTAGTCAGTCACACTCATCCAATCTGGATAAAACTGCGAATCTGTTAGATAACTCTACCCCAGTAACAGGCTGGTGCCCAGTGCACCGGGGATAACCCCCCTGCGATAAAAGCTGGTTAACACCCAAGTCCACATGGGGTCTTTGAGACCACCTGTCACGTGGGATACTAATATTTGGGTGCCTAATATGGACTGCCTTGTAGAAAAAAACCAGCGGGAGGACCTGGATGCCAGAAACACGCTGTGAATGGTCATAATAAGCATCCTGTAAAATTCTATCCACTAGGGAAGGGCTGTTAAAATTCACAACAATACAATCACCCCCGCCAGGTTTTCTCGAGTTCCCTAGGCAGCCCACCCGACGCACCATGATAATATTACGTTCCACCATTGGGCCCACGGATGTATTATTTCACAGCCAATGAGTAACCTTGTTTTTAAGTTGACCAAGGTCCTCATTAGGCCCTGGTTGAAGTGGGGGAACATTACACAAAATTATTACAAGGGGTGTTGATTGGGGTGGAAGGTTGATAACCGGCAAATTCTGTGCAGCATTTGACTGATGACTCGCGTCACTTCTGGTGGTAGTCCGGATCTTTGGAAACCCGCACCCTGGAGATGAATAGGAGAGGGCACATTAGGGACATGTCTTTCACTTGGGGCATCGACCAACCCCCCTAGATCTTTTGAGGCCACGTAATTGCCACTGGGCTGAACTCCACCGGCAGGCCGAGGGGCTGGATCTGGCCCAGGCATGGGCATCGGACCAGGAGTCATGTTATCCCTGGACAAATCCGAGGCCAAAGATTGAATAATTTGAGTGGGTGGTGCAGACCTTTTGTCTTCTACTAGAACTTTCTCTATTGAGTTTAACCTGTGCAAGATGGGGCTCAATTTGGCATCCAGCATACAACTCATGGTTGCCGTAAAGGCTTCCATCATGGCCGGCGGGACTGTGTTTACTACTGGTGCTACCGATACCAGGCTTTTGGGGGCTGGCTTAGTATATATATTAGGCTTGATTTTTTTAGCTTGACTACCCATGGGCTTTAAGTTTCTTTTTGTACTCCCAGATGCCCTATGAACCTCCCTTACTTGTTGTGGGGGGCCATCATTAGTATGAACTTCTTGGGATTTATAATTATTAATGCCACCGGTCTCAGTCGTGTGTGTAGGGGCACCATTCTCCTTAACAACAATAGCAACATCAGGGGAAAGTGGCCTATAGAAAGTCACACCAGAAGTTCCTTGAAAGGGAGGCGAGGCTTCGTTAGGCTGTGAGTCAATACCCAGCCCTAGGGACAAGAGTAGACTTGGTGTTTCCATATCAGCTTCCCTAATAGGGCTAATAGGACCAGCCACACGTGAAAATAGACTATTTAAAGGAGATCTAGAGAGACGCCTGTTCACTAATTCGATCTCCTTGTCTATAACTGAAGCAGCTCATATTAAAAAAGCATCCATGGTTGTGGCACTAGCCCTAGTTACAGCTTTAGAACCATCTTGACTAACTTGAGTCTTCCGCCTCCCCATTGCACAATAAAAAGATAAGCCCCCCAAAACTAAAGCAGGAGTATCAACACAGCACTTGATACATAAGTTAAAATGAGAAGACCCTAAAAAACAAAACGTTACTGGGCCCTACCATACAGCAGAGCCCGTTTGAATGAAATTGCCTATACACTTCTCCTAATGCCCCTCCAAGGAAGGACAAGGAACCAGTCCAATAAATTCAATTAAGTCCCACGTTTGCGAGCGCTAAGATGAAAATCGATGAGGGGGGCCCAGCCCGGCCTCCTTCGGCTCCTGACGGGCACAGAGGGGCCCGTCCTTGGCCCGTGCGCGTCCCGCAAATCGGGAGCCGCGGATCAAGCTATGCGCCTCCTGGTGCGAGAATTGCAGTGGCAACTCCCGGAGCAGTCTGGGGGCTGTGGTCCTCCCCCCGCAGGCAGGCAAGTAACGGGCAGGCTGTGCGACGCGGTTCCCTGCTGTAACTATCGCTTACGAGGTATGCGTGTTTTCCTCTTTATTTTACAGGTCAGCAGGGCAGAGTAGGCTATAGCCAAGAGCCGTCCTGCCAAGACCCACGCATCAGGCGTTATACTAACGCATTTCAGTGAGGTGGTCGCATCACCGTACTG